>NW_022882938.1:2942500-3542500 GCF_011952255.1 Bombus vosnesenskii
TTTCTTTTTCGTATACTTTTACGTAGACGTATCGACCAAGACGATCTCCGAGCGTTTCAACCGTTCTCACGACGTCCTTCATCGAGACCCTGGGCTCTTTGGTATTGTTCTCCCGTAGAGACTCCGAAAAGTGCGACCTTCGAATGCTCTTCTGACTGCATCCCTTCCTTTTTACGTTCTTCATCGGTGGTTCGCGATCTTTCGAGGTCAAGCACCACTTCTGAATCACGAGCGTCACTCGAACGCTCTCTTCTGCCTTCCCGATATGAAACTGAAGGGGTTCGGGACAGGCGAGAATCCGCCATAACTCTTTCCCTTGCACACCCTCTGGTACGTTCACCTCTGTCTCTCCGTTTTCCTTTCACACGCGCGCGTACACACGGACACACAGACACACGCACACTCAAACGTACGAGAACGTACATGCTCTCCCGTTCGTTTCTTTTCTTCTCGCGAATAGAATTTCGATAGAGACGCGAGGCACGTCTCGTAACGCGACATTTTCTAATAGAGAAGTAACAATAGTAACGGCGGTAGAAGTAGAAGAGGAAGAATCGAGGGAGGAAATAGAGCAAAATAGAAGAAACTCGTCGAGGTGATGTAGAAACAGAAGAAGAGAAAGAAGAAGGTACGAATGCCCGGTGCCAAAAATTGATTTTGGAACCCGTTCCTACAATACAGAGGACTCGTTCTAATGCCCGACAACAACGGTTCCCGAAAAATCCGCACGTAGATTCGCTCCCGTGTTTGATTCTCTCTTTTTTTTTTCCTATTCCCCTGTTCAATGTTCTCGTCGTGTATTTCGCTGCGTTTCCGTTCGCAGATATATTTCGCTCGATCTCGAGATCGATCGCGTTATTACAATCGCCTCCACGTTTGTTATTTTGGTCGCGCGTTGGCCCTCTCACGACATTCTTCTCGTGGGCTCGAAAGGCTGTTTCGACCGACTATACCGAGTACACCGAGTTCAACGTTAGAAAAGGGTCTACTCGGAATGGAAGGGCCCCGCGCGATTATCGCTAGCAGTAGTACGAGGTCGATAGTCCCAGCTTGCAGGAAAACGGCGCCCTACGCCGGTTGTACACACTTCCGGTGCTGATGACGTCCTTCGTCTCGCACCGCAGACCCGTGAAGCCTTCCGCGCATCTGCAATCAACGAAAGAAAAACATAATTAACAATGTGTCTCGCACGACTTTATTAGCAGCTGGTTATCGTTCGAACGAGAATACGAACGAGACGTAGACGCGTAAAAATTTCTCCGATTCGTCGGTAATTTTTGGTGTCGTGTGACAAGACGGGAGGGTGAAAGGAGGGGAGAGATCCCGTGCAGAGACAGCTCGATGTGTCCAAGACGTTTCTTTGGAAAAATAATGTTATGCCGACGTCGAGGTATTTATAGCACGGTTAACTAACCACGACGAGACGTACGAACGCTGGTAGACGTGTCGTTTGCGGCATTCGCGTGTTCGCAAGCTACAAGCAGAGGGTCATCAGCGTAGAATCAGAAATGTCCGCCCGGTTGCTAAACGATTTTACGCGTGTTTCTTCGTAATTACGTTTCTTTCTTCGAATATAGAATTCAATTGCAGCAAAACAAGAGATTTTCGTCCGAGTGGAATGTTTTCCGATTACCGACGAGTTCCCAGCAACACTTCTACCCTCGAGAAATTTTATTTGCGAAGGAATTTCAAGACGATACGGCACACGCGAGAGAAAAGAGGATCCAAGGAACGTGGATTGTCCCATTGATACGATCCTAGGGGAAATCAAGGGGAACGCTTTTGTCGTGGTTTCGCGGTCCGCGCCTCCGATAAAACATACTTTCGTCAGCGTCGAATTTGTAGAGTCCGAACCGCGCGTCTTTTCCACTTCGTGAAATCGCAGAGGTAAAATTACCGATAGAGCTCTTTGGTATTGCATGGACTGTGTCTGATCGGAAGATATAAAGAAAAGAAGATATAAATAAAGGATCACGGCAATGTCCCCCCAAAGGGACTGTCTGCCGTCGAATATCGGTTCCTGTTTAAAGCGTATTAAAAAACTGACAAGGAACACACGGTTAGAGCCGTTAACACGGTAAATACCTGCGAAAGTGCGCGACTCGTTCGCGCTATTTATTCCCCGGAGAACGATCGTGCAATAAGATTTTATAACAAACTTTGCCTGGCGATTTTTAGGACGGCCGTCCGCGACGATCCTCTACCATCGCATTTCTTTCCGTCTCTCTTTCTTCTCTCTCTCGTTTTCCCTTCTCTGACGCCTCCTTTTTTTCTTCTCTCTTCGTTCGAGCAGCACCCTCGCGAATTTACGAGGACCACGTACTAAATATACTTCGCGGTAGATTTACCGTTGGACAAACCAGAAACAGCACCGGAGATAGTGCAATTTACTGTACCATTCACTTGAACCCATTAACGCTCACTGGTAACTTCGGCTCGCTTCGAACACGTAATTGGCTTTCCATTGAGATTTATCGTAAACACGCGTGTTTACCGGCACGAGTTGCTCTTTTACACGCCATCGTTGAATAAACTCGTCGCGAATCGGCGACTTTTCCAATATGAAAAGCATACAGCGGCCCTCCGCGTTCTCTGGAATTTGACCCTCTGGAAAGTGGCGTTCCCGCGATTCGGTTGACGATTTCGATAACGAAACACTCGGCGCTCGAACACTTAAGCTTTCTCTAAGCTTACGCCGCGCGATATTGTAACCGGTAAATTTTCCATAGAAATTAACTCGAAGTCTAACTTCGTTAAACGAACGACAGTGTATTTGCGTTGAAGCACTGCACCGTCGTGTTAAAACAAACGACATAATTCGATGATAGGATGGGACAGCTTGTTAATTAATATTTTTGACCGAAAGCTAGGTATAAACAAAAAACGCTTGCCGCGACATACAAACGACAGCAGTCGTTAAAATCTGATCCTCCTGGATGACAGGTTTTATGGGAACGCGATTTCTCGGTTGAGCGTAAACTGGTGATACCACGGTGTATCCTGAGCTCGATAACACTTCCGCGGCGAGTACGTTACGAGTGCGTGTTGGAATATTTACGCACGCTGCTGACGCGCCATAAAAAAGGAAATGGTGAATTAAAATTCTTTCGTTACGTTGCCATCATAAAAGTAGCCATTTCTCAGAATCGATGGTTTGCGCACGTGATCTTTAATAATTACGATTTATCGACTGTTCTACATACTCTTGATAAAGAATAATTTTAGGTCTAATGCCCGGTATTCACGAGCAGGTACTTTATGAAATTATGAAATATACGATTTCGTTTGAACTCGATTGATCGTCGAAGCAGTAATTATTGTGCATACTAAAGGATTCGTTAGTCCGTTTTTCATGGTAAAAGCAGGAAACGGAATGGGACGCTAGATGAATCGCAGGAGTCTCGCGATTGATCGCTTTCTTTCCGTCGCGCACATTGTATTCGCGTCTCTGATAACGCTAGAATGTCGTTCCTTTTGCTCCTTTTCCCACGGTGGTGGACAGCGAAACCCTTTTCCACTCTCGTAGCCAGGGCTACGAGTTAGCGAAAGTGTCAAACTTTCAACGAATAAAAAGTTGGAGAGGCGAGTATCAAAGCAGATTCTTTGCGAGAGTCAATCGCTTTAAGGACGTCCTTTATTAGAGGAAAATTGCTCCCGAAGTTTCTCGAAAGTCGTTTGCTTTTTCTCGCCAGTGTCCTCGTGAAAAGGGTGACTTTTGTTTTTGGGCAGCAGTTCCCTTGTTTTTTTTTCTCGGATAATTAGTAAATCGAAAAGGTGCGAGGGTCGAAGAAAGAGGCGAGACGAAAGGATTTTACCGTGCCTGGGCTTTTATTAACGAGATACCAGATTTTATTAACTAATTCGACGGAACTACGCGGAGCTCTCTATCCGGCCGGGCTTTACAGGAAATTAATGGTGCACCGATTACAACCAACGGATTTGTTGAATCGTTTTATTATTAACGGCGCATCAGTGAACCAACATGCAGCACGGGGGAAAAATTCGTTTTTAAAAGCTCCGCGCCGTTGTCCTGTCCCAGTTGGGGAAAAAAGCTTGTAAAAATAACCGAAGGTACGTTTGCATTTGGAGTGGAGTGTGCGCATCCCGAATTGTTGGTGCGTCGGCGGAAGTCTTAACCACGGTTCTGGCGATGGCCGTCGGAGACCGAGGCAACTACGTATACTACGATCGCAAAATTAAAAGCAGCTTTTTATACGGGTTGCTCCTGTACGTGTAGGAATATTTAGGTTTAGAAAGTCAATGTCGGTTGGCTGTGTGCAGTGAGAAATAGAAAGGGATGAAAGAGGCACAGGGTGGTGGTTTTCCTCTGGTATTAATTCCCATATATGCCGCGAGTGAGGCTCAGTCTGTAACTACACCAGGACGCGCAGCCATGTATACGGTCCGTGGCTCGAAAGAAACTTTTTTGCGGTTTACTTAATTTAATAACGCTCCCGCGGTACGCAATTTCAAAGATAACACTTTAAATGGGCGGGGGCACGAGGCTCACCTCTTTCTCTCGCGTTCAGCCCACCCTTTCTTCGCGCTTTCTGTGTTCTTCCTTTTTTTCTTTTTCTCTTTCTGCCAGCTCTATCTTCCTTCTTCCATCACCGTTTTTATCACCTTCTGTCTCGTTTTCCGCCCGCCTCTCTCCTGCTAGTTTCTCGGCCTGTCTGTCTGTTTCTCTTTGAAATTATTCGAGCGTGCGGAGAAACGCATGCGCGCCTACCCTCGCCATTCGTGTCTCTGAATGTGTGTAGAACGACTCTGGTTATAATGTACCGTACTTTATTTCGAAACACTCTCTAGCATCCACGCGGGGCTAGCTGGTTGCCTCTTCCACACCCCTTCTTGTTACGTGGGCCCGCGCCCTACTCCCTTGGCGGATAGTTTCCTGCGAGCAAAACTGGGTTACTCGTTTGGTCGTATGGCGTTTCCATCCACCGGGGCGTATACGTATTCCTACCCTCTTGGCATTTCCAACAGGGCTCGAGCAAAGTTACCAGAAGTCCCTCTCAACCTTTCAACCCCTTCGCCATGGACTGCTATTTTCCTTCGCCGAGACATCCATTTACAAACTGACGCGTAATAAATGTAACGCCCATTAACGCGATACGGTGATCACAATGAAACTCGACTCGTCCGAATGTTTGTTTCTATAACGCCAAAGGGTTGCTTTCTCTTCCGACTTATTCGCTGGTGGAGGAAAATTGGGAATCGTTCTTCGAGCAACGAAGCCGTCGAGCGAATAGTTCCTCCATTTGATGAACGACGCAGGCAGGAAGAATCGATTCGTTACTCTTAATCCGGTGTCTTTCAACGGTTCACCCTTCTCATCGTGATATATGGCGATCACAGGGTTAATCGTAGTCCAAGTAATTAGCGCGAAGTTTCTCTGGTCGACAGCTGTCCGGGGTCTCTAACCCCCTTGAAATTTGCGGTCAAATCTCTGGACTGGAATTCATAATATCCACATCCTGAATTATAGTTACATTAGCGAAAACGTCGAACCAGCTACTCGCAGTCTCTCAATTACCTTAATCTAGGAGGAGTGGTATCGCGCGTAGTCGGATCGATGAACCGACCGAAAAAACGGCGAAAGAAAACGAAGAGCACGGGGAAACAACGAAGAGGGGGAGAGATACGTTTCTAGATAGGCTGTTGCCGGGTAGTAACCAACCCCTGTCCATCGAAAAGGCACGATTTACGCGGCGCGTTTATGTCAAGGAGGAGCTCGTGAAATAGTCCAGCGTCGACGAATAGTTGCTGGCCGTTATAAGTAGATTTATGCCGAACCATAACCTTCGGACGTGGTATATGGAAAGATAGGGGAGGGATGTCACGGATGGGGAGGATTCGATGGAGGGAGAAGGTGGAGGGAGAGGTGACTGCTGGGTCACGAGGGAAAACCCTGATGTCCCGAAGGGTGCCAGCTGGCGGGACAGGTTACTGTCTGGGAAATTGGGACGTCGGCTAGAGCCGTTCACCCTCGATCATTTTCCATCGTTGCGCCATTGCCTGTTAGCACCGGCCACCAGGAAAACGCTCGAATGCCGCTAGAGGTGATTTCTGCTGTTGAGTAACCTCAGCCCGGAAGTTCGGTTATTCCGTTCCGTTCTTATCGAAGCGAATCAGCCGAAACTCGAATTTGCTGGAATTCGTAGGAATCCGTTGGACCGATGACCACGAAACTTGATTCGACGATTTCTAGATGCGGTGCTCGGTTACATTTCGCTCGGTGCTTCTACCGTTACCCTCGTCGATGATCGTTGACGTCCAACCAAAATTTAACCGAAGTTTCCAAAGCTAACGAGGTCGCGTTATCTCGAATTAGCAAGTTGGACTAACTTCGTAGTAAGGGATCACGCCCTTTTATGCAGTTAATCAGGAAAATCGATTAATTAAACGCACGTTAAATACACGAAGCGAAAAAGACAGCGTATAGGAGACGAGATTTAGATAGGTTTCGGGAGTCGTGCGGGTCTAACCGTGTCGAGAGGGGATGGACTTTTTCAGCGGTTGAAAATATAGTGGAGAAAGTTTCGTCCAACTTCGCCGGTGTACATTCAATAAAGCGACCAGTCGGAAAAATTCCGAATATGTTGGTGAATAAAAACGGTGCTGGTCGAGAGTAGTACGGCCGGCGGACGAATAAAGTCGGGGGTGAAAATTTTACGAGCGTTGACTTACGATCCATGCAAGTGTCCTTCTGCCATGGCGCGGCACGTCGTTTAGCCTTCGAACGGTGCTCGATCTTTCTCTAATTAATTAAGGAAGCGTTTAATTAAGCGAAACGACCGAATTTCGCGCGGTACGAAACTACGACCGGCCCCGAGTAAACCTTTAAGAATCGGCGCGAGCAACGTAATTAGCCAGGTTCTCGATATATTCTGGTGTTCAACCTGAATTAATTTGCACGAGACACGAGTTTCCACGAAGCTTCCTCTTTACCGCGTTGTTGAACGCGTCGCATGAAGCAACTCCGGCTCCAGCGAATGTAAATGGTGTCACGCTTAAGGGCGGTGAATTAAATTCACGTCGATATCTGTTCGTTGTTCATTGCACGCGAACGCGTGTAATTATTAATAATTATTTAATCGGAGCATCGATGACGCGAATCAGCGAGCGTAACCGCGCATCGCGTCATACGCTGTTTCACGGATTCGCTATGCCGCACTGATTTGCGGTCACGATCGGCCGGCGGAATCGTCCACGATTTCGTAATATTTATATTCGATGTCGGTGAGGGCAAGCCGATTGGTAGGCCGCATCAGGAAACCGATTAATTACTTCGAATGGCTGGCCGTGACTGATCGAAATCCAGTGGAAATCCGCGTTGAAAAATCGGTGGCCGTGGAACGTCGCACGCTACATAGAAAAGCACTTCGATCGGATTGGTCTGGCTGCGACGAGTCGTTTGATTAAGTTTCCGTTTATTACCCTCGTGGACGAGACCACGTCGAGTTTTCCCTCATTATTATTCATTTTCCCGTGGCCGACTTACGCGTCCACCGAACTCGATACCGATTCCGGTTAATTTCGTACCCCGTAAAGCGATATTAAAATCCGCAATGACGCTGATGTTTTTGCCTTCTAAACAGACAATATCTGCGTATCGGTGTGTACGTGCATGTTTAAAACACAGTAAAATAAGCGAACACCTCTTTCCGTGACTATTAACGTTACCAGTTTTAAGGATGGCGCGTTGAACGCGATGATTTAACTCTTTTTCGTTATTAACTTTTCTATCGCTTTTATCGTTATACGAGGCTAATTTTCAATTGAAATTTTTCCAATTGAAACTCTCAGATTGAAATTCAAACATTTCCCAGCCGAAATAAACGAACATAACGATGATCAAATAAGAAGCTAAACGAACATGTCTGGTTTTCGTCTTCGACTTGTCTTGGTTTGCGCATCTTTTACCTTGGATTACTATTTATTGGCATACCTTGAAAGCCAGTTGCCGTGGCGAGAAGCGGGTTTGCGTCGGACAGCTCTATTTCCTTAAACGACGGTTCGAGGTAGTTACGGGGTGGAAATGTCACGCAGCCCGCAGCTAGCTGGTCCTAGCCGATCCCGGCTCAACTTCCGCCTCTACATGTGTTGGCCACATATGTCACCAGAACTAACTTTTCAAACCCCGCTCGCTCTCCTATATAACCTTCCTTACACATTTCGCCCCGAGAGAGTCGCCACCGATCGCTGGGTCAACATATCCACCCGGAAAGTTATCTTCGCCGACCGAGATATTGATAAAATCGAGACGGTTGTTTACCGTTCTCCTCGCCAACTCGACGCTTCCGCTAATTATTGCTCCCCTATGCTTTTCAGTTTCCGCTTTTAACGTCGTTTGCGAGTACGTCGTTCGACGGTGATGGACAATATGTATATCGGTTCTAGTTGGAACGTCAATGACAGAAATACATATATCGAGCTTAATGCGAGTATCGATCATAATTTGGCAAACTGTTCCTCGTCGATAAATAAAATGACACAGTTTGGAAACTCTAGTCGTCCTAAGTAGTTCGTAGGTATTATCATCTAAAGGTTAATCGTTCAGTTGGTTTCCTCGACGAAAGCTTCGATATCGATTGCGAATATCTTTTCAATCTATTTTAGATTTGCAATGTATGCATAATTCATAACGGCCGACGAGAGCGACTTGTTATTCAAAGCCAATCCGGATGCACAGCGTGGAGAATGGCACGATCGTCGCGTACGTTTTAATACTTTGGCAGTTTGTCCATGATAATTCAATCGTTGAATCGACTGTAGACATTGTGGTCTTAATGCTTAGATCGCTACGTAACATCTGCAAGGGGTATTAATCAGCGGAGCCATTAGTCAGCGTTTCGAGTGTAAAACGCGCAAGCAATGCGGAGGGATGCACGTTAATTAATTAAGTTGCTAACGGAGCCGTCTTGCCGGTTCGACTTGCCAATGTTTTGCTCTGCCTTTGCGAATCGTCGTTATCGCCTACCCCTGCGTTTCCTCGATTTCTTCGTGTCTCCGTTTGAAATTTCTTTGTCGCAAAGTCCCAAAAAACCATGCTCGCGTAAGCGAATATATTCTTGGCGTTGTCGGTAGTTCACGCTAAAATGGATTTAATTGCACGATGATCGCGCAGAAATTTACGACACGATTGTTTTTAATTTTATGTACCGTGTAATAATAAATCCTGGTCGATGGTCAAGATATAAATATCATACTGGTGTCGCGATTTCGTTCGATCGAGCTGTCGAATCTATCGATTTTTCGAGACAGACGGTTTTTAGAGACCGGAATCAGCGGAGGATCGGTTACGCGAATCCTTTTCGGCCGGATTTACGACCGCGAACTCCATTCAGAATTGGATTCGAAAATAATATTCGTAAGCTCACGCTGTGATCTAACTGGAATCTGCGTTAACGAAAACTCATTCATGGTCTGCCTTTATCAGATTCTATTTCGACAGTTCGAACGATCGCGCGAAAGGAAAACGCCATATGCACCAACTTGAAACCGGCCTCGGTGCTACGAGGGCATGCGGCGCGATGGAATATTCAACCGTTTCCGTTTTTATTAGGTCCAACGGATTTGTTTCGTCTGGCTGTCGATTCATTTTTTCCTCTAGTTTCGGACAACTATCTCCGGTAGCCAGCTGTAATTCGACTATAAATTTCGTATCGGAGTTGCACGTATCTCGAGTGGCAAAAGGGTCGCAAGTTCTTTTTATATTTCGACCCCGCGTCGTCCACCGGCGTCCCTCTTTCCGTTCCGCGTTACTCTTTGTCGCCTCAAAAAATTTATTCGCTCCTCTCCATGTTCACCGACGCGCTTGCCTCTGTTTTTCCGTCGCGCGACACTCGTTCGTCGAAAGGTAAAATCTACTCGTTTCGACCCTCGATCGGCTGCACCGTATCGATTTATCCGCGAAACCCTTTTCCGTGCGGCTCGGCTTTATCGTTCCATGTTTTTTATACTTCAGCTTTTTTACTTCGGAATGGTCTCTCTGATCGAGAGAAACCGAAAGCGCTGACTAGAGCTAGCTCGTCGTAAAGATAAGAATCGTATGACTGCGACTTCTTTTTATTCCCAGAATGTTTCATTATTACAGGAGAATTCGAATACGATCGCTCGCGGCACGCGTTCGATATTCGAGAATAAGGAAAATTCGTTCCGCTATCTTGGTTTTAATCGTTTGTTAAAATGCTTTTTTCCCTTCCCTTATTCTTTTTTCTCGCATTCGCGATAGGTTGCAGGTGGTTAGCAGGGGGATGATGGAGAGCTTACGTAATTCGACATCGATATAATCTAGCCCGAGGGACATTCAGCCGGTAGGAAGGTGCTTTTAAACTTCACGAGGTGTAAATCTATCTTTACCGGCAAGCGTGCCGGTATAAATCAAGCGCGAAGAAAGCGATCGTTCGACGATAATCCGATGGATTAGTAACGTTCGGTCAGTAGCCGTATTTTCCATCGCTGAACAAAGACCGGCGAAAGCTCGGAGAAGCTTTCAACGCGACTGTTCCATTTTTTCCAGATTTTTTCGAGGACTTACACACCTTCGGGAAAAATACGTACAGCGACTTTGCGTGGAACAGTGCATGCTTACGATTCTCATTTTCTGGCGTAATCCTTAATTAAATTATGAACCATGAGCTACGCCGAAGTTCAGAGATAGAAAAGGAAGGCGTGTTATTTCGAGTCGTAACAAAGTACACGGTCTCTCTCGAACAACCGGGAATAACATTTTCTCATTCTCATAATTTTTACTTTGCGAAAGAATGGCTGTAGCTACGTATTTCAAAATTGTTTTCGCAAAAGTATCGAATTTCGTCGATGCGAAAGGACAAGCACGCGTAGAGATCAACGAACGTTGTCCCGTGGCATCTGCCAGTGGAATCTATGATAATGGAATACGCGAGCCGCGTTGCGAGGAAAATACGTGCACAAAGGGTTCGAGCGTGCGTTAACGTGCGGCTCCAATGGCCGAGCTTTGAATTTATTAAAATGCACACGAAATGCATGACCGTCGATGAACATGCCGATCACGGTGATATCGCCCAATATTAATAAAAGTTGGTCGGCCAAAGAGAGCGACAGACTCGGTAAAAACAGGTTTGTAAATATTAGCGGCGAATAATGGATCGTATCCCGTAGAGCGATCGATTTTTTAAAGGGGAATGAACGATTGCGAGGGACGTTCGCATTCTGATAATTACAGACATCTGGTTGAAAGCAGGCTAGCGTTCATTATGGAATTGATCGCGGCCGATGCGACACGGTGCGGCGCGAATTCACCGCCACGCGAGAATACGTGAAACGTCGAGAGGCAGCACGAGGGGTTACGCCGCGCCGTTCTGCGCCGGGTGAACGAAAACCGGGCGTGAGATCGAGAAAAATAGAATCGTTTCTCTCCTTTTCCTGTGGCTCGACTCTCTCCACCATGGGCCAGGTGTATCTTTTTGGCGGTGCGATGAGATTTTTGGCTCGCGATCAAGTCTCGAATGTTTTGGCTAGCCGTGGGCCACGGTACCGTCTTGTCTGCCGTGCTACCGCGTCGCGAGAAAAAAAGCTTGATCCGAGCTTCCGCGCGACCGACGGGCTCAGAGAGGCCAAATTTTATTTTCTCTTCGCGAAGAAGACGACTTCGTCCAGGACTGTAACGCGAGACTTCGTGCTTCGCAGCTTTGCGTTTGGTCGCCAGTCGTCGCGCGTTCTTCATGCAAATTTCCCTCGGACGCGATCAAAATCATCGACGCGCGCGCGACCTCTCTCAGCGGAGGGCTTTAATTTCGCCCTGCCAGTTATGTTATTTATTTTTCTGCCCTGCGGAGAAATCAATACGCGCCGTAATGCCAGGCCGACGTTTTTCCACGACGCAATAAAATTCCCACCACAGCCACCTCTGTGCCGTGAAAAAATGTAGCGGAGGATGTTCTCACAGTTTCTCTACAGCGCTCGAATTACTAACTCGCTCGATATTCTCGTTTGGTATCATTGCGTTGCTGAATCGGAATAAATTCGAACGTTTGATATTAATATTTGCGACAGAAGGAAGCGCGTTATAATGTAAAGAAAACGTCGCAAGACTGACATGGTAGGTATTTTAGTCGCGTGCCTTCCGGAAAATCGCCGGAACCGTTCGATATAGTTTTCAGGCTGTAAACGGTAGCGACTTGTCTAGGTTGGTCGCGCGTCCGGAAAAAGCAGCGACGACAAAGATTTCGCGAAACCAGAAACGGCAACGGGACGCCGAGAGGTGAGAAGCTCTATTTTGTGTTCGCGAGAAGACACATTCAGACAGGAGCGTAACTCTTCTTCGTCGCTGTTCGTCGTACCGATAGTTCCCTTCTCTTCCATCGTTCGACCATCCCAGCGTATATTTTCGTCGTTGGTGCGACGTGGAAACGAGCGCGAGTGCCGATTTGCCAGAGTTTTACGTGTCAAAACGCGTTATCGTGTCGGTTGCGCGTTCGCGACATCCTTCCCAGCGATTTTCCACAGCGGCTGGAGTTTTCGTAAAGCCGATTCCGGCGAAGGGAGAGAGTGTCGCCGACACGCGTCGAACATTTCCTCGCGTCTCGCGTACCGGGGGTCGACTAAGTGGATCGGGTTAGGGGTACATCGAGTGGGTTACTGAAACGCCATTCACTACTGACGTTTCGATTTGCGTTCCGTTTCTCTTCCTTTTTCTTCCGCTTCTCTTCTCTCTCCCTCTCTCTCTCTCTCTCTCTCTCTCTCTCAGTTAAGGGAACGTCGTCTGTAGGCGATAAGAGGCTATACAATGTGTGGATTTCTTTGCGGTGAAATGGGTTGCTAGAACGTCGATATCGATAAGGGAGCTTGGCGTGATTCGCGAGAATTTTTTAAAAGTCAACGACACGATGAACGCGATACACGCGCGAGAGGAAAACAGGAGGGAGAAAAGGGGAGAATAGAGAGAATCATAAAAATTTTCGCGTTTTAATGTGCGAGCACCGGCCCGGTTAATGAAGACTGTAACCTAAATGCAAATAGGTGACCGACAATTGTTTAGCAATGTATATGGATGAGTATGGAAGTTTGCTTTGGCCGGCATGAATATGGAGATGATAGTTTAATTATATGTCACGAGTTGGCGTGTTGTACGGCTGTTTGGGGCATGAAGGGATCCTCGCAATTTGAACGCTTATGCGCGTCGCGCTTTTATTAATTTCATCCCCATTGGTCGCTTGACGAGCTACATTGGGACGTATCACAGTTGTAGAGATGTCGCTTGGTAACCGCGGTGAATTCGCAAACGGAACAACACAAAGAGAACGTCCAATATTTCATTGCGTCGGACCCCGTAGCTCTTCCCGAAGCTTCGACCGAGTAAAGATATCACGTAACATCATTAAGAGTCGCAAAGATAATCTCGCTCCCTTTCCAGAGGAATATACGGCTGCCGGCTTAGTTGCGGCTAATGTGTGTCTCCTATTTACGTATGCTGCACGGCTAAATAAATCATTATCAGAAAGAGGGAGAGAGAGAAATAAAGGGAAAGGGAGGAGATGCAAAGCGGCACTCCTTGAATAATACAGTGTACGATGGCGGGTGGACGACTGGATTTTAGGTGGCTTACGGCGGCGTAACGGAGCACGCAAGCACCGAGGGTGACGACGTGCCTGTGGTTTTCGTGGATTAATTGCCCATTCATAAGCCGCCCTTTGGACCTGCAAAACCTCGCCTTTCGTCGAACCAACCTACGACGCAAAGATTGAAAAGAGCTTCCGCCGGATAGCGACAGCTTCAAAACGATCCGATTCGATTTCAAGACTTTGCTACACTTTCCAAATTCAGACGCTTCCAAACCGTTAAGTTCGTTAAAATTTCCAAATCAGTTTGGTCGGGAAACATCGAGGTCTGTCGGATTCTACGATCTTCTTCGACGTTTGAATTCTTACGCAAGAAAATTACTCGAGACGGAAGAGCCATGAATGCCCATCACTACCTTCGACACGAAGATACGGAAAAGTAACCCTCAGGATGAATTATTAGGTTGCACGGAAGAACCGGTTACTTAAGTTTTCACGAGGGACTCGATTCACTTTTAACGAGGTTCACCCCCGTGAAGACACAAAGAAACGCGCCAGTCCGTGGCCAGGCGTCATGGTGATCTTGCCTACGAATGTGCCCGGTTTTTCGGCGAGTGTTTCGAGATTCCGAACGGCTTAACGAAGCTTTTTTGTACTTTGAGCGTGGCGCGGTGTAACGCGCCTTCAAATCAGCTTACGGAAACCACTTTTCTCTCGTCGATCGAGTTGGAAAAGTTTGCCGTGACAAAAAACAAAGGACCTTTTTAAAGTTGGAGGATCTGACCGTCGAGAAATCCACGCGTATTGCCTGAATAAATCGTGGCAGAAGGTAGAATCGTTCCGCAAACTAAATCAGAATTCTCGTGGCTTTACGAATCCATCGTCTCTCTGTTCCCGCAACGATAAACTCGTTTCCCTTTCCGTGGCAATATTTTTTATATCTCAGACGTAGAAGAAATTTATGTCGCCCAAAGCACGAGAGGCTGATTTCCAGACAAGCCGATGTGTTTTCTAGAGGGTGTTTCCCGCAATTGCAGGGCTCGTACACCGTGTCACGTGAACGATATTTATACGTTCGATACGAGGGACGATAGCAGGCAAACGGTATATGGGGATGTTCGACGCGTTCGTATCGGCCATCCGACAAAAAATTTTCATAATCATCACGTGCCACTATGCGTTACAATGTCCTACTTGCCCAGCCTTCCGATAATTATTATTATTACTTTTTTATCGCCGACATTATTTTTAATGTATTCATCGCTCAGGAAACAAGGGTGTTAGCGTTTGCAATTCACACAGAGAAGGTAGATTACGTTAACCACGAGCGCGCACATATAATTGGTAGGTCTCGCAAGACCAACACCAAGACTTTCACGCAGCTCTTCTTTAACGAGCAGACGAATCTCCCGACACGTATGAAAATTAAAATTTCCTTGGCAAGAATAATCTAGACCGCGGCAACGGTTGTAACCTCAAGGGAATGGCGTTACGATGCAAGTAAGCTACCAAGCGGTTAATTAACTCGGTGAAATCGTCGCGAGACCTTCGTGTTTCGATACGAGCTGTAACTATTTCGCGAGAGTATTACGTGGCCCCATAAACCGTGCTCGCGTCTATATATGTGCGTAAGCGTTGTATTTGTCAAGCCAGGAGCAAGGCAATACAGCAGCGCGTTTATCGGTTCGCGTACTGCTCGCCTGGTAAATTACGGAGGCCGTTGCATTGTAAATAGGGGTTGAAAGGGCTGCTGTGGAGTTTCCCCGACTCCGGCATTTCGAGGCGCTCTTGCGAACACTCGATTACGAACGCGAAGGACCGGCTACGAATGGGCGGTGTTCGCGCATTAACCGTTTTCTCGGTCAAAGCGACGCGTTCCGCGGTTCTTCGGAAGTACGGGTTCCACGTCCGCGCGTCTCGAGGACACGGTACTTCTGCCGCGCGGGAATGCGGAGCCTGATCGTTCCTCTCGCAGTAAACCGTCTGCGGCAGACACGTTGAATTTAGTCGGCACTCGGTGCACCCGAAGAGACAATAAGCTAGTGGTTTCTCAGGCAGTTCCGGAAAATTGGGGCCGAGCGCCTCGTATTTTCGCGGTTTTACGCGATCGTAGTGGACCAACTAGGACAGCTCGAGTTCGTCCTCCTCTCCGTCGGTTTCTGGAAATTGTTCTCTCGAATACGCGGATCTAAGATGTCTGGGTAGGGGCGAGATTAAAGTCGGAGTTTTACGGCAGTCACGATTGGAGAATATACGCAGCGGCTGGGAAACGAATGGTGATCGCATTCCGAAAGTTCGAACTATGCCAAACTAATCGCCGATCGGCTTCGAACGTTTCCGGCTCGTGGTCTGAATGTTAAATGTCCCTGAACGCCGAGCCGGTCTGCACGTTACGTCTTGCGGTCGTCAAGGAATCCGATGTCTGACTGCTCTTCGTTCCCTGTAACTCCGCAGCACGGGCTCTTTCGCTGGAAGCTTCCTCTCGTTGCGTTCCAGCGGCAACGTTATAGCAGACACGTAAACTCGTGCGATTTCACTTTACCGTACGTTTCATTTTTCTCTCGTTATTCGTGGCAGACACGCGACCGCGTACCACGTGTCGTGAATCGCCGAAGCATCTCGAGCAGAAACGAGCAGAAACCACGAGTGGATTAATTGAATTTCGAGTACTAATGAATTCTCCCGACCCGATTAATTTTTCGCCGATGTTGATACACTGTCTCGCGTCGTCGTTATCGTTTCGTATGGACGTCACCGCCGCGATTTCACCGAGCTTATTATGCTCGGAAATTTGAAGAGGAATCGTTGATGGAATTTTGATACTACGCCACTACGCCGGCGGATCGTCCCTTTTGCCGCATCGACGTAATCTTCTTCCAAAGTTATTTTCCTTTTAAAAAGACTCATCTGCCCCGTAATTTTCATCGTCTTTATTAGCGAGCCTTTTCAAACGAGCGCGAACGGAATCCGCGGCAAAGGGAAACGAAAAGCGGGACTCGCTAGCAGAAGCCGTGCGCCAGCTTTCATCGGTTTTAATTTAACGCCTACATGAAATTCAAACGAAAACTCCAATTTAAATGTATAGGTATATGCCATTTTACTCACAACTCTAAGCGGGATTTCGAGTTCTATTAAGACGTCCATAGCGTCGTTCAGAGGCCGCCGCCGCTTTCTCCGTTGATTCTTATTGTTTCCTCTCGAGGACGTGCTTTTTTTCTTTCGCTTTTGTTCCGTTCCATTAGACCTGTTCGCCCGAAGTTGCGTGTTTGCCCTGGAAAAACGCGAAGACAAACAGCGAGACGACAGGGGGCGCGTTATAAACCGTTGCTCCAACGTAATGCAAACTAACAGCGTCGTATTAGATGTGACAACGTTCGCTCACTCTTCCTCTTTTTTCTTCCTTGCAACTCATGAAAAATATGGGCCAAGTAAAACGCCGAAAATGCACGCTTTACGCGTCTCGCGAATCTGTCCATCCATTATTTTAACTTTTTAGTCGGTTCCTTTAGTCCCTCCGTACTTTTGTCTCGTTTCGTACAATGCAGCAGCTGGATAAATCGGACGCATCAACCCTTCGTTTTTCTCACTTCGAATCTGTAAATTACAACGCGGTCTCTTTATCCATCGACGCGATCCATCCTCGGGATTAAGTTCGGTACGACGATATCAAAGATGAAAGATATCTCGCTAAGAATCTCCATCGATTAAACGCATCGATCCGTTTAGCAGATCGAACACGGTCGACCGTCGCGGATGTCGCTGCTGGCACGATAGCGTATAGAAAATGTCGGCGTTGAAGTCGGTCGATGTCGTAGTGTGGTCTACATTTTCATACAAAAGCTCGGCTCTTTCCGTTAAAATAACGAGCATCTAAAAAGGAAGAATTCGTATTCGGAGAGATTCGGTGGCGAGCGGGCGGTACCAGATATGCGTCGCGTTGGTCCACTTTGTGCGACAGCTTTTGTGCGTATGCAGGTTGAGATTCGAGAGACGCGGTTGTCAGTTGCCGTATATGGGCCAGGGTTATACGGAAACGACTCGACGAAGAAAAAAGCCAACACGAGAGGCCGACAGCGCCAAGCAGTGGATATCAGAGGCTGTTTTTCGCTCTTTCTTCGCGTCCTTTCTTCCTTTCTTCCGGTTTAGCAGCTCCTGCCAGACAGGTCGGGACGACCTGATCGTTTCGCCTGAATAATCCGTTTTTTACTCAACTTATCTGTCGCGAATTGCGTTATCGCAACGCGTCAGTTTTTCAGCCTCTGTCGAATTACCTTGGCGATCTCTGCTGTCGAATTTCCCTTCAACGATGGATCGACCGTTGTACCATCCGACATTCGATATTTTGATAGAAATACGCGTTTCAAATGTTTCATCTATGTACGCCATATAATAGCAGGGAAGAGCGTGCACGCACCATGCGCTTATTTTATGCGACGAAACCTCGTTGGACTCGCTTACCTGTCACTTAGGCGTCGAACGGCTTGGCCGCGAAAGAAATTCACTTGGTCGGGGGAAATTTCCTCGTTCGCTTGTCACGTACGTTTTAAAACGTTCCGATGAGAAATCGGCTGAAAGATGCGACAGAGTCTCGCCGTGGAATAAATCAAAGAGAAAAGAAAGCACTTGGTTTTCGGCGTCTTTCGATATCGGAATATCGGAGTCTTCGTGGCAAATGTCCTCGTCTGGAATCACAGGTTGTACAGGTGGAGGCGGGAATTGAATGGATCGAGGGTACGAGATGAAGTGTCTCGAGCAGCGAGATTTACGAGCATCCTCCCCGAGCTGGGTGAGCGCGAAAGCTTTGCATTTGCCGTGTATTTTGGTGAAGTGCCGCGAGGCTGACTGCGAAAGGGATTGGAAAGGGTGGTGGAGGCTGCAGCGATGGGACCCAGCTGCGATAAACTGGATGCTCGATTCGCGACACCGACTATCGTCGGTTGTACGCGCTGGAATTTTGCGGTACGACTTCAAACTGGGCCATCGACCCTGCGAGCCACTCTCGACCTCTCTTCTCTCCACTCTCGATCGTCGATCCAGACGATCCTGTTCGCTTTTTAGTAGGTCGTACGCGTCTTTCCTCCTCTCTTGCCCTTTAACGCTGCCTCTTACCGACGACGATTTCGAGCCGGGTTATAGCGAGTTTATCGGAATCACGGTCGTGAGGGAAAATTTATTCCGCGAAAAGACGAGTCACTGGAAATCCATAAATCGAGGATTGCCGAGATACGAGCTGTGATTTATTATGAACAACCGAAAGGAATACGTAGAGTTGCAGCCGGTGCCACGGGGAAGGAAGATTCGCGCGGCGGTCCAATTCAGCAAATTCGAAACGACATCCTTTATCTCGCGTGGAAACGTACGCACGACCTAATAACTAACGCTTACCGAAAGAGTCGCTATCAAAATTTCGTATTTATGGGACTCGCGTCTCTCGTACGAAGCAACTCATTTTCCATGGTCGTACGAATAATAGAATACGAACGTGTATCTGTGTTCTGTTTGTGCCCTAGTTGGTTGCATGCAAGTAGACAATGCTCGCTGTACGCTCATTTGTCCATTGTCCATTCTTTCCATCGGACGTTTCTTTTTTCTCTCGGCCCATGTTCCTCCGGGGACGACCTGATTCCTCGATAAAGCCAATAAACCCTCGTCAACCGATGGCAGTGCGGTGTTGGTTGAGACTCGTCCATAGACCACAGTGTTTCCCTTTAGCCTCTCCGCTCTCTTTCCGCGCTGCTCGCCTTTTTCTTGGCTTTCTCGTCCTTCGAATTTATTTAACGAGCGGCTAATCAACGTCAAAGCGCACCGACAAAAAGGCCATTGTCACCCGTTGAGCAGTGCTTTTTTTCGCGCGACGCGGCGTGGCGTGACACGCGGCGTAGTTGTCCGACGAAGTTGAACCTTCGTTTGCAGGTTTCCGCGACGCGTAGAAAAGAAAGAACGAGGGAGAGCGAAGAGGAAACGACGGGAAGTTGGCCACGTCGCTGGAATAATAGCGACGCGTATAGGTTCGCAGAAGCAAGTAGTCCCGCCTCGCATTTCCACTCGTTTCGTTGAAATTAACGAGTCGAGTGTTTGCCAGAATCGGGGGAAATGTTGCCTCGGCGAGTGTTTGCTTTGATATTGGCCAACTTTTTCCACCTATCTCTTTCTCTCTCTCCCTTTTTCTTTCTCCCTTGCTTTTTCTGGCTGTGATTTTTAACACGAACAGAAGTAACTCGACCGGCAGAAAGAACTGGCAGAACGCGCGCCAAAAAACGTGTTCCTTCGCGATTAATCGACCGGCTAATTCCGCGGAACTATCACCGATCATCGGGAGTGGAACTTTTTTAATTAAACCTATGCGCGATCGATCGATTGGATCCAGGGCGCGAGAATACGGGGGCCACTTGGGAAATTTAATTTTCGAAAGAACCGATAAAATCGCACCAACAACGAGTCGTAGGAAAATTCGGCCGAAGCCGGCTACGAATTCTGTCAGAGGGGCGTAAAACGCGCCGGATGAACGTGAAAATGCAGGCTTCCACCTGAAAGAAATTTTTTATGAAAAACGATTCAACCGTGTTGCCTTCGTTTTTTCTCCACCCCAAGGGAAGTTCTCATTCGAGCGTTCTTTTGCCCTCTCGCTTTTCGATCGACGCGTTCGAATCAACTCTGAAAGAAAGGGCATCCACCGCCGTCTGGTATTTCGGAGGGAGCAGATAGGGGCGTAAAAACGTCGGGGATGTGCGGTCTAAGCAGTAAATAACCGAAATTGCAGACGCGGATGACCGTTCTAATTCCTGCGACGGGCAAACAGTTTGATTAGCGAAAGTCCGCCGCCTCCTGAGAGACAGCTTCCCTTTTTCCGGTAACGAGAGAGCACGGGGAGCAGAAGGTGGATAAATAAAGAAAAAGGAAACGATGGGCATGGCAGGGCTGGAGAGAATAGAATATAAGAGAAACGAGAATAAGGTGTTTTCTTTAATGGATGGGGAAAAGAAGAGATGGAAGTTGAGGGCGACGGAAAAAGAAGGAAAAGGTTCAATTGCAATTGGAGTGCGAATGGTACGGAAAAAGAGAAAACGCGAGTGGTCGAAAGGTCAGTAGACTCGACGTGTCTGGCGAGCTGCACGAAATCGGTAACAAACATGCCGCGAAATCTCCTCCGACCTCTTCGCAATCTCATCCGCTGCACCGTCCCGGCGGCCGTAGGTGTTCGGAGAAAAGAGGATAACAAGAAGTGAAACTCAATTTCGGCTGGCTTGTATTTCCGTCTTGCGGACGAAGGAGGGAAGAAGGGGACACGGGAAAAACGTTTCGCAGTCGTTTGTTTCAATATTTTGGAGCGGCAGCGTGTTGCCGATAGGCGAGGAACCTCGTGGATGTTGAAACGTGACTCGTTTACCCGCGATTACCTCTTACGGGTCGATAGATCTGATAATCCGACGGATCGTGGATAACGATGGTAGGCTGGTCTCGTTGTTCGTTAACGAAATATTAAATAGGGAAAGAGCGAGGGTGGATGGGGGCACGACGCGTTGTTTGTTCGGAACGCGACAACGGTCAATTATGCAGAAGCAATACCGATCGATGCTCGCTCACCTGCATGCTGGTTCACCGACGGTCTCGAAAAACAGGCAGGTACCACCGTTCATGCAGAAGTCTCCAGCTATCGGACACGGCTGCTCCTGCCTCGGCCAGGCCGCTGTCGCTGCAACAAAATCAGAGAAAATATATTCGTCAGCATTGGGAACGGAATGCGCATAAATTCCGCGAGCTCTTCCGGCGACCCTAAAACCGATCCTCGTCGATACGACGCTTCCCTGTTCTATTCTCGCCATTTTTCCTTCCTTCTTTTCCTTCTTTCTTTATCCCGTTTCTTTTCATCGTCGACTTTCACACGATCGCGAGCTTTGGCCTCGTTTACTCGCGCGATTAAATCGGCTGCTGCTAAAGCTTTGTCCTCCGCGCGAGAAAATGATATTCGCGCTCGCGAGGCGTGGATCGTGAATTCCGGGCGAAACCGTGCATTTTCATTTCAATCGGTCTGCATGCGGATTAGTCTTTAGTATGCAAATGGAACGGCTGCTAAGGAGGAAAGCCGAGGATGCGAGAAACGACTGGATTTATGAAGAGCTTAAAACATTCTCCCCTTTTTCCCTCGTCGTTTCCCGTTCCGTTCACCCCTTTGCCGATAATCATAGAAATCGAACGACGCGCGACACCAAAGAATCGCTGCCTCACGAGCAACAGAGTGTCGAATGCTTGGCCGATTTCTCGCTGGCGAATCCGTCCGGACCGTAACCTATAAATTTCTCAGAGAGCCGCGTAATGCCGCGGCAGACCGTAATTCCTCACTGTCGTTTGTCGTTGTTCAAACCGTAATGCATAATGAATCTAGCCGCTATCTTGCGCCTCGTCGTGAATACCGATTAATCATTGCTTTGCATGCATCTGTTACGGAAATACGTCCTAATGACGTGATACAATCTTCCATACTTTCGGTGTATCGGATCGTTGCTGGTGTAGACAACGTGTTGAAAATCGATGATTCCTTGACCTCTACGTCGTCGGCGAGTCGTTCGAGAGCACAGAGTATCATCGAACAGCGTCGGTTCTTTCGTAAGTTCAGAACATTGGGATTTTGGTTTCGCGAGAGGCACCGGACACGGTGATGAATCCCGAAAGAGCAGTTTCAGAGCAACATTCAGCAAAGAGCCGCGGGAACCATGCACAGAGCAGCCGTGTGCAATGTATTAAAAATCGTATAATGAGTTTGAAAGCGTGCAGAGCGGTCAGAGCGGAGTAATAGCGTCCGAAGCGGCAGAATGCGACGTGGCGCGGTGTGGCGAGACGGAGAGCGCGTTCGCGCTCGCGCGACGAGCTTGCAAGCGCGTACACCATTATTACACTCGGATTAGTACTCGACCATTCGGACCGGTATTACCGAGCGCAGCTTCAACTTCGGAAAGCTCTCGAGTAGCTTGTACGGTCGGCTTTATCCTCTTTCGCTTTTTCACCCACTACCCGTCGCCGTTTTAACCTCATCCAACGCATTTCTTCTCGTTAAATTCCTAACAAGCTGAAGACATTTCGCGGTCAAAGTAGCCCAGTTTTTTGCGCTATCGAGAGGAGGCGATTAGAGCGAGGCGTAAAAGGCAGATCGCGTTGAAATTTTAATCTTCTACCGGTGTTGCTCGTTTCAAAGTTTCCGGCTTCCCTTTGTTAGAGATCGGATACAAATTGCAGTTGCGAATCGCGTTATTTTGCGGAAGCGACGAGATACTCGAATTGCACCGGATTTCCCTCGATCCCGGTTTTGTCCTTTTTATTTAGTTGGAAGAATATTCATAGCGAAAAGGTGCAGGGAGAGGCGGAGAATTACCTATGCTGCCGGGATCCGGAGTTAATTGAAGACCGGCTTCGTCGTTTTCCTTGTTTTTCGATGGCAGCGTCGAATCGCGAAAGTTTGATCTCTCTGCCGGTGGCGCGAGCTTCTTCCTCGCCGGCGCGCAAAACATTCTGTAGCAATCTTGTGGAATGCGAAAGTTCGTCGCGCGAAACAGGGTTAACAACGGCGGGAACGAAAGAGGAGAAAAGTTTAGATGAGGCGAGAATCGAGTTTGAATCGCGGCTATATCGATTTGGTTCGACAGTAGCCGCGTTTCAATTCGTTTCTCCGTTTTGGCTTGTGCGATGCGACTTTGCGCGCGTTTACGGGATTCGACGAAAACGCTAAAACTTTTTCGGGCGAAAAATAGGAAAGCTTATCAGCCAGGACGTCGCGGTCGCCGTGAACACGACAAACGAGAGGTTCTTCGATTTGCCGACCGGTTTGTATCTCGAAATTTCGCGGCGCTCGTCCTTCCACTCCAATATCGTCGGTGCCTTGCCATGCAAAATCTACTCTTGCATGGCTCAATCGTGCGACGAGAATTTTCCAAAACGATTGCCGGTACTCGTGTGCGACCAAACGATCCCACGATGGACGGCATCCATTTACCCGGGCGTCGATCTTCGACCGCGAGCTGCGAGAAAACCTCAATCTCTGGAAATTCCAACAAATTTCTCTGCCTTGCTCTACCTCTCAAATAACTTGCAGCTTTTCGGTGAATAGGTGCGCCGTCTGGTTACGGTACCGACGTCTGTCGATTTTTTCCCCTGATGAATCGAAGCTGTAGCGAGGGCAGAATCATTAAAATAAGTGCCCCGAAGTATGCGAACGTGCTGCTTAACTTTTCCCTATAAAGTCGAGAATTTCATTTGGAAATAGCGTGGCTGGTAACTAGATCGAGCAAGTTGTTAAGGTACAATGAAACTCAATGGGAAGATTTCCAGCTTGTCTACTTGCGTATGTGCGACATAATCAGCATCGCTGTATTATCGTTCAAGCTTTTTACCACCATAGACCACCCCAGAAATTTACTGGTATTTCTAAATTAATTTCCACGATATTTCCTCTTTTTGGCCTTTAAACACCTCGTAAATTAACGTTTACGCGAGAGATGTTTTTCGATCAGGAGGTAACCAGTGCGTAGTAGTGGAGGCAAGCTTGTCGCGCGTTTATTTCACGAATTTTCCAGGTGAATAGAATTATCTCTCATTAAGAGAGCCGCTATAGTTAGCGAAGCGCTCTCGATAACAAACAGTTTTACCGTTGGCTGTTCCTGACGCGTGTAACATTGTTTGAATACCATTATCCCTGTCGATGTAACATCAATCGGTGTCGCGGATGCGTTTAGATAGCCTCGACCAGCTGTTTCGCGTCACGCGCGAGTCTCTATGTTGATACGTCACTCTTCGACGTGTTTACGGTCGAGTGTTGAAATTTTTGACATCGATACAGGGCTTTTTTCGATCTGGCGTTTCAACCGGCCTTTGTCCGCGTTTTGATCGTACCTGTCGCGACAATTCCCGTGTCACAACTTTTTTCCCCCGTTTAATACAACGATGCTCGCGGGCTGTGTAACTTTTTGCTACGACAACCAGCCACGCTTGCTCTCTCTCGTGTTCTCGTTGCTTGAACGATGAACGCGTTTAGCGGCAGGAGAATTAGTTTTGAAAATCTATTCTAGTTATCTGCGCTAACTGGCTGCACATGCGCGCGCTAATTAAGGCTAACACGCTGGATTCTTCTGCCCCATCCTCTGTGCTCGTATTTCAAGTATGAAATACGAGTTGTTCGTTCTTCGAGCGTGCGCCGAAAATTGCGGCGAAAACTCGAGCAGGCTCGCACGGAAGCCGACCAAATGATGAAACTTTTAATCTGCTCTGGTCGCGCTGCTGTCGGAACCGCGAGACACCCGGGGAAAAAAATTCGGGAGACCAAATTATACGACCTGTTCTCGTCGAGAAACGTTGTTCCAATTACATCACAAAGTGCGCCGTTAGGCACATTGATGTCCCCCGTTGCACGTTCCGCGAATAAAACGAGTAAAATAATTTTTCCAAAACGGAAAATTACGGTATCTATTCAGGATGACGAAACCTCACTTTTACACACGGATAAAATACGACGAACGAAAGTTACATGATTTTAGTTAGAACAAACTGACGCATCGATGAAAGTTTCTCGAGCGTGGTCCATTTATATCTTTATATTTTTGCAGCGAGTGCGAATACCATGGAAGAAAAATCTGCTATCTCGTTTGGGCAACGTTTCGATGGACAGGTGTTCGAGCTGCCGGAAGATGAGAGAACGCGCTTTCATCCAACGCTAATTTGCATCGGCAGTGTTCGAAAATAGGTGCGGACCGGAGGCGGTACGTAATTAAGTCGGATATAATTGCCCTAATATATCTGTTCGCGAGGGTTTGCGGCTCGGCTGGTCGCGCACGCGTACGGTTCACGCCGTTGAACACGGTCCAGGCTCGGTCCATTTGCGTTTCCAAATATCGTGTTTCAAACGCGAGGCTGCTCCGCTCTATTGGCTCTCGCAACGACTGTTATCGCTTGCGACGAACGAATCGACTCGCGGCCATTCCCATCCCGGGAGAAATCGGTGCCCTCGACTGGTTTTGTTGCTCGTCTTCGAGCAGAACTTCATCATTTCGTATTTCGTCGACGTACGACTAATACGCTACGGGATCGCGTAAGTGGATTTTAGCTGACGTTTCGCGCGTTCCATACGTCTCTAACGGGGTAAAATGATTCGGGTTACGTGACTACGCCGGTGTCCTTTGAGACAGAAGGAAAAAAGTAGCCTTCCAAAGAAGCGAGAGAAAAATCCGGACGAGAGCCTTGCGGAATCATCGCGCTCGTCCACGTCTGGAAGAATGAAATTGTGAAGTTTCAAAGGACCCTCTGAGCTTTAAGCACCGTCCACGGATCTCCACGTGATGCTTTACCGAGCGAAATTCTCCTCCCCTCTTTCACCTCCAATTCTCCATCCCTTCTCTCAGGCCGCTCGTGCCCCATCTGCGACAGTCTTTACCCTCTCGCTCCTAGTCCGTACGTTCTTTCCCTTTGTTGGGGTAGATTCCTTCCTGTCGCTAGAAAAAGTAAATTGAATAGATCTAGCAAACCGTGCAAAAGGAAGAGTCCCGCGGAAGCGAAGAAGAAACGAGGGAGGAGAGAGTGAGACCAGATCCTCGCACACGCACGTCGTTCCTATTGCTGCGACGTTTTCGAGCCGACTTATGAGATGTCTACGACGTAGCTCCTGGAAACGGAATTTTAACGTCATCGACGATATCTAGGTTTCTGTCTGTCCATCTTCTTCTCGGCAGGATCGAAGGCAAACGAGCGGAGGAGCCAGCGAAAATCGGGTTTGTACGAAGCTGGTAAGATTCAGGTACATGGCAATCGTTTTGCGGGCTGTTTGCAAAAAGATTGCAAGACGGTTGTTTCGTTCGTGTTTCACTCATAAGCGAAAGAGCGCAATTTTCGAAGAGAACGGAGCGCCCTTACATCATCCTCGTTAAAGTTTTATGGCAGACGTATCGCGCGTTCACGGATAAGACCATCGCCCGACCAGGCCATTGCTCGCGAGTCTTTTTAAGAGCGTCTCTTCCCACAGGATGGAACGAGTATTCTCGCAAAGAGAATTTTCGCCACAAAGAGAAAGAACTAAGAGTTTTCGACGGGAGAAATCTTCCATCAACGGAAACAACCGGCCGAGCGCGAGTATCCCCTTCTCGATGCAACTCGAGGCGCTGTCGCTTTCCGCCGCGCTTCGTAAACCTCTGGCTCTGAAATTTTATCCACCGTTTAGTTTTGATCTTAGCTTTTCTTTCTACTCGCCAGACTTTCTTCCTTTGCAACAATTTCTCTACCGACGTTGTATACCCGCGGAAATTTTCTTCTCTTCCAATCTGTGCCACGTTCGAATTCCCCATTTGAATCTGTCAGTCAGCGGAGAGATTTTTGAATGGCATTTTTCTGCGAGCCTTCCCGAGGCAAATACCGTTCAGCTTGAATTTTCGGAGACACTTTGGTTTATAAGAATATCAGAGGAGCGCAACACACATAGACACACACAGAGTGAAAGCACATAAAATGGGCACGTCTGCTCGATATGACCAGGCCAATACTCACCAGAACGTTCTCGAGACCATCGCAAATCCGGTAGCTGGCCTGGTCAACGATCCGGTTTAGATTATTTTTCAGACATCCGCCGCGTGTATTCACTCGTATCGCGGCAGGGGAGAACGATTCAATAAGAGCGCGATATTGCTGACCCCGGCTAATACAATCTTCGATTCTGCTTGGAATTTCAAATTCACCGACTGCCCGGTTATCGCGATCGCCTGTTTCTCTCTTTTAGTCGGACTCGCGGGATTGTTAGCTCTTGCCTTCGGTTCGCAATGGGCCGCGCGATTTACACCTTCCACCACAAAGGCAGCACGGGCAAGATTAAAGGGTTACAGACGTAAGATCGATCTCTAGAACAGAGGCGCAAAATTGCTCGAATTTTCGTTCGTCCGTTTTCCTTTCTCTTGAAACTCGTTTCTGCCGGATATCGTATTTCTTCCACTTTCGACGCGTCGATCCACCATGAATTTCTATCTGTCCCTTCTCGCGGTACACACCGGAGCATCGACAGGTTCTCGCGAGTTTCAAATCACATTCACGTTTCCGCTTTGTTCCTTTCCTAGTAATCAAACAGTCTGCTCGCCACGCTATCGCGCTTCCAATTTATCCAGCAGCCAAGTACCGGCGGACAAAAGATTTTTGTTATACCGCCTTTGTTGTTCTCTCGATTTTACGAATTCGTTCGACGACCGTTGCAGCCAGCGTTTGCAGAAAATGTCTTGCGCCGTGTACACGCTTCCAACCGTCTTTTGTTCGCGGAGACACGCTTGAATTTCCTGGAAAATCCACAGGGACGGGAGAGGTTGATATGCGGGCGGGAGACGATAACGAGTTGCGATCTCCTTCTGCGAGCTTGGACGCCGAGCGTCCAAGCGAGTAGACGCGAAATTTCGTCCGTTGTCGGACCGCACAGAATCCTCCGTATCGGACACTATGCTTCCGTTTTTCTCGTACTTTGCTCGCAAACAAAGTGGAGCTGCGCGCGTAGCTTGCTCAGGGTGGCTCGGTTGTTTGTCTTCCATTAGCCTCGCTCGTTTTCGTCGAAAGTAATGCCCTCCGGTTAATTCGCTTTGACGACACGGTCGCCAAGGGTCGTTACGCGACATCTCAATTCGCGCGACAAGCGAAAGAAATTGATCGACCGTTTCAGATAAGTAAGTTTACTTTATTTCTCCAGTTATTTCGTTCCTCGGAAGCCATTTAACCAAAGTGGAACGATACGAGCGTGTTCCGTTGGACGAATTCTTTTCGACAACGAGCCAACGTTTTCGCGCAATGAATGCTGCTAGCACTCGCGATGCGGGAAACACGGTCAAAGACGAAAGGCAGGCGAGAGCGAGCGCGGAGAATAAGAAACGGGACGAAAATCGTACCGTGCTGCGGAATTCAAAGGGACGAGAAACAATGGAGCGGCTGCCGTGCTGTACGAATTCTTTCGCGAATTCATTTAACGATGTAACTACGCGATGAGAAACGACATTTTGCCGATGAATGCGCGAACGTAGGACAGCAACGCCGGCTGCACCTGCCAACGGAATCGGCGTGGGGATGCACGCGATTGTACGCTTAAGGACAACCCGCCTCGGCCTTGTTTCGTCAGCCATTTTTTCCGCAAACGAACTCCCCTTCCTACGCTGCTCTGCGTCTATTTCCACTTCGCTCCTCCACGTTTTTCTTTTTGTGATATCGGCCGTCGGAATATCATCAGTCGTCCGCGTTTTCGCTGTGCGCGAATTGCGGCGTGTAACTTTGGGACGCGCAAGCTGGCGATATATTGTTAACGACACCGAGATGTGTGTCAAGAACCGAGTCGGTTGATGTCAAAAGACCCTCCGCCGGTGGAACGTAATCTGGAACGTTGCTTCAACGTTGTCTCCTCTTCGGAATCACGCGGTGGAACAGTGGAGGTTCCGGTCTCGCGCACGTCAGCCTGATTTCCTTTCCGTTTGTTCTAGACAGTTAGCTTTTACGAGATTCACGAACAACCTCCGATTATTCTTTTCATACGACAGTGGTAGGTGGAACGATTTCGAAGATTGATCAAAGTCGCAAATCTACCTCGTTAGTTGTAAATTTCAAAAATTACCGTTACATCGCCACTTCTTTCTTTCGTTTATTCGTTCTTTTTTCGGCTGCCACTCTTTGGCGACTTACTTGTCGTTTCGTGTCCCCGTTGAACAGACAGATTGCTTGCTAATTCGTCGCTGTTCCGGTATTCCACCCATACGGCGAATTTCTTTTTCACGTCAATTAAGTCGCACGTCGCGAACCGGCGATTTGATTTTTCGCAAGGCGATATCTCGCGTTCTTCGATTGACCACCCCACTCGTCGGGCACGTACATCGCGGAGCTACTCAACGTTTTGGAAGTTTGATCATCGTGATCGAGTGGATCCAATCGCGCTCTCCCAACGACAATAGCTGGCGAGTATTGAATCAACAGCTCGTTTGCTTTATTGAATTCTGACAATATTGCCGGGTAGGGTGATAGATAGTCGGTCGGGTGATACACCGGGACGAGCAACTAATGGCTACTCTCAAATTAATAGGGAACGCATTAGAATGTGTAACTCGTCGCGGTATACACGTCGTGCGGAAGTGATTAAAATTGATCCTGCAATCAATCCGCGAACGGCACCTATCGCGCGAAACCGATTTAATCGTGTTTCGTCCGACTCTCTGTTCGCTGTTTCAGAAAACCTTTCATAGTCATCGACGCGTGACCACTCCCCCAATGACCTTCGTTCTAGCGGCTAATAAATGGATTATGCTTTCCTCGCTTGTGTTTCGTTCATCAACGCGAATTTCTGTTTCCTATCTCGTTCCAAACGATATTATAATCAGATTGAACGAACATCGTATCGACCACCACGGACATTGGATGCTGTGTAGATTCGAAATAGATACGTGACGTTCGCGTTCCACCCATAGGACTGTTCCAGCGAAAGCTCGCTGTCGTCGTCGCGATGAGAAATCGGTCGACTGGCTCGTATCGGCGACATTCACGAAGGCGGAGTGCCCCTCGGGTAATTCCGGTATGCACAGGGCTCGTAGGATGCAACGATCGAGAGTGACGCAAGCCCTGGCAACGTGTGCAGCCGTGCAAAATTCTCACGTGACGCGTGTTTCTATCTTTTTGCACGGATTGCTTCGTCGCTAGACATCGCCGCGGCGCGTCGCACTGCTACGGTGCGAAAGGCAAAAGGAAGATTGTACCCCCAGGTGCCGTCCCTGGGGTTACTGCAGGAAAATGCACTTCTCTCTGTATCTAACCAGGCACTCAGCCGTGCGTGCCTTCTTCTGTGTATCTTTCTACGTGCGTCCGTTCGCGATCAAAGATCCGCGAATGTCTTTTCCCCCGCAGCGCCGCTTTACAGACGCTTGCTGCTTCGCGAAAGGAAAAAAAGAAAATTTGGGCCGACGCCGCCTCCGGCTGGATTCCTTTAGATAAGTTCGCTCCTACTCGCCGACTAACGCGCGGATGTAAATTTCGAGAAATAGCAAACTCAACGCGATCTACGTGGTTTGTTTTCACTGAGAGAATCTCTCTCGCTTGCCTCTCGTCTGGTCTAACGCGGGTCGCTTCTACTGCGGAATAACTAGGAAATAATCTAAATCCCGGGTATAACACGGACCAAGTACGCCTCGTTCTCCATTGGAAAAAATGTCGCTTCTTTTATGCCTGCCCGGCACTAATTTTAAATTAACCAAGTATAATTAGACAATTCCGGGGATTCTTTAATTTCGCTACAACGTAGGTGTTTTAGTTTTCGAGCTAATTTAAGTTCCTGCATAGCCTAGATCTTCTATTATTCCAGTCCTGCTGCGAGTAACCTGAATCTACCCTATCTTATCGTTACACGGCGCACAGTCTAGATTCAACATATCTCGAAGGTAATGCGAGTTCTGCGCAATCTAGACGTGCCCTGTTTCAGGCTTCGAATTTTCTCCAACCGTATTAGGCCTAACATACGTTCAGCAAAGTATAATCCAGCTCCATCTTAATTCGGTTGCCACGTAAACGGAGAAGCGTCGGAAGTCTTTCTCTATCGATCGAGCCGGGTACTTTGAACAACGCACAACCCAGCTCGTGACCCGTCTATTCCGCGACGCGTAATTTAGTAATGCGTTTTTTTTTGTCCGTCACGTGAGTGACATTAATAAACCGTGTGTCGTGTCGGTGGTCGGCCATTAGTCTTCGACGGTAAAGACCGACAGGCGGAGGCAGGCTTCTTGTCGATCGAAAAATCGAGATAACTCTGACAGTTTAATCAAACGCTATATTTTCATCCTGTACGGGCGCGGTGTAATATTTGCGCGCGCCTATATGTACCATCGATTGTATAGCGTAATTTATTTCAAATGCACGCACACTCGTGAAAGGGAAAGGCTCGCGAAGCGTACGCGCGATATCTTATCATTATCCCATTTAGCCGTGCCAGCCGGCAACAGAACGCATCGTATTGCTGCTACAACTTTTTTCCCCATTCTGGGTCGAACAGCCAGCGTTGTCCGGTACTAACAGGGTCGCCAGCTTCAACCCTTATCGCGCGTACGAAGTAAATATCTCGTGCTCGACTCGAGGGTCGTTCAAAGAGACGCACAAAGAATTTTCTAATGGACCTTGCAGGTTCGATTTCTCTATTGAATCGCAGTTCTCGCGGAACGAAGCCTTGTAACCAATCAATCGCGTAGTCGATATTCCCGGGAATATCGGATGTTAATCAACGATGCGTACGAACAATTATTTTAGAGGCGATACGGCCGAAAATCGAATGGAGCTTCGAAATAAAATTTTCACAGGCAATCGAACATAGGTGCACGCACACGCACGACCGCCTGCCCCGACGAAAGGAATTGCCGGCAATAAATGCTCATCGATATTCGCGGTCGCATTTTTCCGCAATTATTGCGCTCGAGAATTCTGTTGCCGGTCGATTCGACAGGAGAATATTAAATATCTCGATGTTCCGTGGTCGACGGGCTTTCGCATAAACATAGCGGTAATTAGTTTTCCTAGGATTTCATTGGCTATTGCGTAGCCTTGTTTCGCGCCAAATTTCCCACTAAGTAAATTAACGAACAGCCTATGCAAATGTCCCGGCTTTTCACTCTCTTTCCGCAATTTTTCGTTGGAAAATGCGATTCGCTGCCGGGGAATATTTGTCAGACAGATTCCACGTTCCTTGAAAGGATCTTTTCTACCCTTTTCAACTTTCATTCGCCTCGGATGGCAAATTAGCGTGGACGCCGATGGTACTTCGTTAACGAACCCATCGCGAAGGAACGATGAAAAATACCAACCTTCCCTCTGGTCGCTATAACTCGATCGATAAAAGCAAGATTTCTCACGTACAAGCAAGTCAAAGACGAAATGATACTCGATACTCGACAAGTGAAATAAGTCCGTCAGTGGTCAGACAGATTCACGAGCGCGATAGCTTTCGGTAATTCGTAACCAATGGTTTCTGAACGATGAAATAAAAAAAAAAGAAAAAACTTGTCAGAGCTAAACCAAGTTATCAGTCTGGTTCTTGTACGACAACCTATTTCTTGCCTTTACGAGATACAAGGCTGTTACGAGCACCGGCAAAACTGTCGGTTGATTTCATCGTTGAGGGCATTGTCGATACACGACGAACTCGCTGTTCGATCGTACTTGAACGAACACCGCGTCGATGACGTACGAAGACAAAGTGATCGCAGAGAAGGGATCGATCTTTATTTTCGTTGTGAATTATTTCGAAATAGCGTTGTAAATTGACAGGACTGTAAGAGCTGTCTTCCAGCCTGGAAAAGCATGCGACATGTACAGACGAGTTTGCAAATTTGGATCGGTATCGACACATAGATAGCTCCGCTGCTTTTCATCTCGCACATCTCAATTCGACTCGATCATAGCGAAAAGCGTCAAACTGGCGCAGCCAAACTGCAGCTCACGGAACACGATCTTATGGTACGCGAAACACGATCTGGCGCGTCTGGCTTCATATAAAATTCCATACGTTATAAGCCTGGAGCCCGTCGTTCTCGATGCAGCCGGTGACGTACACGTCGTGGCCGGTTATCGCGCGAACATCGCTCGCTCGCAAAAAGAACTCGTCGATCGTGCCCGCTTGGGGAGACGAGTTAATGCTTTTACCGCTCGCTCAAAGCTCGTACACGCCCGTACTCTACGCCGCAGCCGGTTGCTCTATCGTTTCTCGCTAGGCAACAACGAGCTGACCGACGACGCGGTGGAAAATCAAACGGCTTTCGCGGAATCAACCTTTTGATCCTGCGATTGGATTGCCAACCGAGTGGCTCGCGCTTTTCTCCGACAGTCGATCAACAAATAGGATTCCGTGTTGTTCCGTCTTTTTTATCTAGCGCGCGTGCTGCAGATACAATTTGATGATTCGTCTGTCTACGCGTCGTTTCATTCGCGGTGGTTTCGATTCGATTCGTCGAAGTCTCGTGACTCGGATCGGCGGAACTCGCAGGGTCGCAATTTCTATTTCGCGAGACAGAAGGTCGAAGAAGAGGCGTAGCACCTTGCCGGGCTACGAAATCGTTAGCCAAACTGTGAAAAATCGGAACAACTTTGCAGCCTTCGTGGCACCCAAATGGCGATAAATAAGCGAACAATCGTTTTTCTTTGGTGCTCGTTAGAAAACGGCAGCTCCCTCGATAATTAAACTGTTATTTCGCAGTCGAAGCTAATTAGCAACGCGATATAAACGAGGTCGAGCAAAAAGCAGCATCACCTTCGGAGAATATTCGCTCCTGATAGCGGCTCTCGTAACTGCAAGCTTTTACATAATACTTCTTGTTTGTTCTTCCAGAGAGAACGAGTATTTCTTTCCGAAGAAACGGAGAGGTTGTCGAATCCCCGCGTTGCGCCTTACGGCTAATGGAAACCGGCGCTGCGCGCAGACGATCATAAACGTTTCAAGAATCGTTCTTTATATCAAGAGGGAAACAGACTGGGCGTAGAGGCGGTTGATGATGGCGTTGGATGCATGCGCTGTTTCGCGCACCAAACAGCTCTATTCTATTCGATTCGTTCGGTCGCGACTCCCATTGTAGAGACCCGGACTGCGCACGAAATTTCGCGCCACGTCCCGCACGTTACGTAGTAACGATGGTGAATGTATGCACGTTCTCGCGTCTATGCCGGAGAGCTAAATCGCGCGCGGTTTCTGCATCTGCATCGCATTACGCTCGGAATTGGCCGACGAATGCGATTGAAATTCGTTGGAGTGCCACTTCGCGGAACGAGTTCGCGATTAAGCAACAATTCCACGCTGTTGCCTCGCACTTGCACGGATTCTCTGCCGATCCTTTGCACAAAATGTTCCATCCTCTTTTTGGCAACGGGCGTCTAAAGCGAGCGCGCTCACGTCGAATCTTTCGTACCGCGAGAATCCAACGGGTTTCCCGCTCTGTCGGACAAATCTTCGAGTTTTGGTTAGACGAACGTGTCGCGAGGTCGAAGCGAGACGACGCGCGTATACGAATTTGCTCGACACCAAGCCCGATCATCTAATACGGGTTATGCCCGTTCACCTAATACGGGTTATGCCCGTTCACCTAATACGAGTTATGCCCGTAGTTGTAGGTTAAAGGGTTAAGTATGTTATCTCTTATATCCAAAGAGCTGGCTTCTTCCGATATATGAATTGCATTATAAAATAAAGATAAAAGTGCAAATAATCAAAAACATTCTATTTCATGGATAAAACACGAAGCAACCTAGTACCATTCGACAATTATTACTCGCGATACCAACGGCTGTTTCGGCAAGTCCGACCAAGTTTGTATCATGCGAATTCCCGCCCAGATGCGGATAGTTTAAACGAAGGGTCGCGAAGGGCTCGTCGAGACGAATGGTCACGATGGGAGGCGTATTTCTCTCGCAACAGAGTTTCCCAATGTTGCGTAGACCATACTCATCGAGGCAGACTCGCTAAACAGACTTCCTACTGCTGTTATCGCATAATATTATTCATGTCTTTCTGGGTCGTCAGTTGCGGGAAGCGTCGCTTCGAACCGACAGCGTGTCTAATCCATCCAAACAACACGCAGACGATTACGAGGTGTCGGGAAATTCCTCGAGGTTCGTTTTAAAACTGTTCAATCACTCGCGGAGAGACGCGATCGCGAGGAAGCACGCCAACGGGAGTTGTAATTTCCCGTTACGATTAGACAATCGACGCCGCGAGATGATCGATCCCCTATTTCGATTAGGATAATAGGGGTTTAATTGAATTTGAATTCATTTGAATCGAATTTAATTGAATTGAAAAAATATGGTTTAATTGAATATGACGCTGATATAACAAGTTATAAATCACAGTTTATTCCAACAACTTTGTAAAGAAGATATGCGTATGTATAAGATAAGTAAGTGACTGATCTACGGGTGTAAACCCGGTCAAAGGATGTTGACTGTTTGAAAGATGAAAAATCAGTGAAGTTCGGTGGTGATGCTGTGGCGGAGGAAAGCTAAGGATGGGTGTGTCTAGCGCACGGGACCATCGGATTTGTTGGTGACGATTTTGGCTAAGAGAGTGAGGGAAACAGGCTTCGTTGTTAATCGATTATTTGCTATGGTGGTGAGTGAGGAAGGACGCTAACCGCCCTCGAAGTAAAGTTTCTAGTTGGGAGGCCTCATACGTGAGAAAAGGCAACTTTCCCGTGTCAACCCGTGGTGGACGATAAACTTTAGGAAACAATCCAGCGAAAGAATATCTGTTCGGTTTGAAGGACCTCGACTAGGAAATTCCTGAGATGTATGGAGGATACTTGAGACTATTGAGGGTACGCAGTAAGGATCCGAAGACATTTGGCTGCCATCTTGCCCGCGGTGTGTGGCCTGGTTTAGGTAGAGTGTTGCCCGATGCAACAAAGACGGATGTTTGAATTTTTCTAGCAAAACAATTGGGCGAAAGATGTCATAGATCGTTCGTTGGGAGTTTTAAGGTTATATGTAGCCTCTCGATTCCTATCGCGGCGATTTACTATCCTCGACAACTTGGTTCCCACGACCGCGTCAACGACTACGACAGAATGCAAAATGATAGGTTGCACGGTTCGCTCTGCCGTAGCTGGAAATATCGTTGACGGAAAATCCCAGGTGGTAGGAGGATGATCTTTCGCTATGTGTATTGCGTTTTTCTTTCGTACATGGCGCCGAACTTTGCTGCGGTGACGTGCATAATATACCGTCAGACCTGGCAAGTAGTACCGGTAAGTGGTATGAGCGACGTGTAGTCAGACGGAGCGTGTGCCGCTCCATTCCACCGAGGACGGTTGTTTATTCGTCGTTGCGAAGACAGGCTCCGAGAAATCGCGCGCGACAAGTTTTGGAGTTTCCAGCAGAGCGCGCATCTTATACGCCGAGACAATGCCGCGAGCCACGTCGCGTGTAACGACCCCCGGAGAGAGATCGTATTCGTTACACGGCGGAATGCTTTGCACCGCGCTTATCGCGCCTTTCCTGCAACATTCGCTAACGATATTCCTCCCGTGTCTCGTTTTTTAAGCGTTCGCGCTGCCTCGATGCGAAAACTCGCGATTCCTTACGACCTCGTAAAATTTAACTTTTAAGAGAACCCGTAGAAACGAGAAGAAATTTTAGGAGAATCGTGAGCCAAGAGGCTGCTGTCCTAATCGATGTAACGTTCTCCGTATAGTAGTAACGTGGGACGAGGCCGCAGTGTCTATCAATCTGCGTTTAATTAATTTCTTAGGAACAATCAGCTTTATATCCGCGTCAACACGGCGCCATGCCAGTGGATGGCTATCGCCGTTTGTCCGTAGCGTTCGCAATGCTCCACGCAGAAGGAGTTTACCTTCCGCTCATAATTGTTTCTATTTCGACGTTTCGTCGCCCCTTCTAATTGCCTCTGTTCCTTGTCTCTTCGCTTCTGAAAGCATTAAACGGACTCGAGCGATTCTCCAGCACCGGATCCTCCCTCCGCTTCGCTCCGTTATCGTTATCTGGCGTATCAGTATTTAACCACGGTCATTAGCCGCGTCTCTGTTGATCATCCACTCTCCTCGTTTCGTCGTTGCTCGCTCGAGCGAGAACTTTGAAACGATCGATGTTCGAGCCACATCCGCTGCCGCTCAGGGCCGCTCTCGAGGATATCGGAGGCTGGACCGGGAAACGACTCTTTGTCCGACGCCGAAAGCGCGCTTTCTTCCACCGATTCTCGTGGTCGGTGAAATCGTACGCGCGGATAAATTGCCCGGGCCGCTGTCTTGGTTTTTACAATTTCACGGTTTCTGGCTACGCTGACGCGAGCATTCGCGCACCGTGCAAAAGAAACTCGTTCCTTTTCTCTGGCCTCGGCTCACCCTCCGCCCCGGGTATTTGACCGGTCGAGGATTTCTCTCGCGGAACTTAAGCACGAAACCTTGGCTTTTGCGCGATTCGCGTGGCGACGTGTGATCCGCAACGTTTATTTCGTCCCCTCGACGACTACGACGACGACTTTTCCCAAGTGCTCGAAACTCGTCAAAGCTTCTAACCGCGATATCGATAAACCGGAACAGCTAACAAGGCAAACGATGGAACTCCAACGGTTCCTCGGAGGTTCGTTAGATAGAGAACGCCTTGCGATGCATAATTTCGCCGATCTGCGGCTACAACACCGATGGCTGGCACGAGTCGGCTCTTTCCGACTAAACGACGCGGAACGCGCGCGTTATTGTATCAAGTTACACCTCCGTAGTAGTAAAGCGTGCCATTGCGACTGCAACGGCAATTGTTAAAACATTGTGCAGTGGAGAGAGCGCTCGGGCCTCGAGTAAGGCACGAACATTCGAGTCGTAGTAAAAGTTTGTGGTAAATGTTATTGCAGTCTAGCTAGCGCGCTGTTCGCTCTTTCGAGTAACTCTAGGCTTATAAACATTACCACAATCTGTTACCGCAATCGAGCAGCTAACCAGTAAGGAAACAGAAGTCACGGCCGCGGCGCGTCGTCCAAATGCCCTCGAGCGTGCTACCAACCGTAAGAATAAAAGGGCCGGTCGAGGAAAACGTGTCGAGTGATTGTTTGCCAGGGCACGTTCTTTCCATCGAGTTCACCGGCGTCTTCGGGACGAAACGATCGCGATCGCTTCCTTCGATCGATTCTTTCGTCGATTCGATCGTTCGTATCGCCGCTCGTTTCGTTGCTCGAAGCGTAGTGGAGGGAAAATGCGGGTAAATTCCGCGAGAATCAGGACAACGTTCCATCGTTGCGGGATTTACGAGCCGGTCGAATGTACGCGAGTGTACACCAAAACGGGTAGCTGACCCGCCATCAGCAGTTCAGAGCTATATGAAACCCTGACGTGGCTGGCAGGGTTGTAATTGTCGCCCTTTGTCCGTCATACGAGCTCGCAGTGCCTCGGTGGCGGTGAACCGCAAGCTTTCCCGGCCTTGCTGGAACCGAGCGCCGGCTGCGCGGGCATTATCGCATCAGGTGCTTAATCCTAACTTTATCACCTGCGTCTATCGGCCCACTTCTGGAATGGATCTTTCCTCTCATCGCTATTCTCGATATCGTTCCTCTTGCTGTCTCGATATTTAACCAATTTTTCAACGATTATCGTTTCTTCGGTGCTACAGCTAACTTTCGAGTATTCCATACGTACGAACGACCCTTTGTGCGCGGGTCTCGGTCCGTTTCGCTTCACGTTCGGTATTTTCGGCGAGGAATTTCTCACTCGAACACCAGCAATTCCTTCGAATTGATCCCGTATCGTGCTGGAAATTACAGCACACTGTAAACTGAGTTACGCGTTTGCAGTACGAATTTCACCGCGGTCGAGCTCCGCGTTTTTCCCGGTCTAGCTGTTACCGCCACGGCTGCATTTCTCAGTTGGCATAAATACCCTGGCGAAAAACGTCTACCAAATGTTGCAGGTATTATGAAAACCCATAAACTAAGGTTCCGCGCGGTGGCCTTCTGCTCGAGGTCTAGCCGGCTGTCGATCGATAAGCGCCAATGCGAACTGTTTCAGACGTTTATGCACAACGTGGTGGTCGCATCTTTACGCGAGACGTCGACCGTAAATGGCTACACCACCGTGCCAGTGAGCCGATACTCGCATCCTCCGTGGACGATCGATTATCGTTTCGTTCCAGACGTCCTGACCGAGTTTTCTACCTACACTTCCCTTTCATACGTATATCTTCCATCGTATTGCGAGATAAATGAAAAATTACTCACCTTTCCAATCGTACATTTATGATTTCCGTTTGCACCGTGTTTAACTTACGTGACATACCCCGAAAGGGATCGAAAGATGTTTTTATATTCGCCTTTTATTGCGCGGTATTCCCTTTCAGAACGTCACGCGATCATGAATGAAACAAAAAAGAAGGGAAAAGAATGATTTTCATGGCGACAATAGGGTCATCGAAATGTCGCAGGTTGCAGAGCAGTGTATCGTGAAGTCGCGTCCCGTTACGCGTACAAAACGCGCGCCTCTATTTTTTCGAGGATTCAATGGAGATTCCGCTGCGGGTGCACGCACCATCGGAGTTATGACGACAACGAGTGAAAACTGAAGCGCGTCGTGATGTGCCGGCAGGTGTTCACCGATCGATCGATCGATCACCGGAAATCCAGCCGGCATCGAACAAAACGCGTCCCTCGTTCTCTTTGTTCGCGAACGTTCCTCCTCCCGTTTTTGTATCGACGATCGACGCTCGAATAACGAAGCTGCCGTGTTTTTAAGGACGCCAGAGTATCGTGTTTCTGGAGTATTTTTATTAATGAGATAGATAGAGACAGACATGGATTTGTATCACGGAATAAGTAGATACTCCATTCTCGGTTAGCCTCTCGTTTGTTACAAAGATGCAACCGTACGATATGTACGCGTACATCGATGATACTCACTGGTTTCCGAAACTCTCGTATCGTGAGCGACTAGAAGCTGGGCCGCGAGTGAGGCTCGATGACCGGAAGTACTCTCCGCTACGCACTCGTATCTGCCGCTGTCCTCGGGTTTCGCGGAGGATATCACCACTTTCGATCTCCGCCTGCGAACAGATAACGTGATATTCATTAGACTTTCAAGACCTTGTGCCTATATAAAAGCAAAGTTTACGCCATCGACACGGGGATTTGCGATAATCGTTTGCTCTGGTAATATTCAATGGAAACGCGGCCAGATAGCGGATTAGTTCGTTTATTATCTTTCCAACAAGTACACGAATATCGAGGTGGCGTGGACCGAGCTCGCGTACCTTTCTTCGAGTCCCGGGAGAAGATTGCGCAAAGTTCGGGCAAACAGGAAGTTTTGCCTGCGCTCCCAAGGATCCAAATACACTTGCCTGCGAGCTTCCATGGGGTTTAGAGCGGTCTGAAATTTCTGGACTTCTCTATCCGGGAAAACTCGTTTTTCCGTATGAAGAAGCCGAAACTTCTGCCGGGGAGCTTTCGAACTTGCCCTCGAGACGCCGGCAAATTTAATAACTTTTCAAACACTGCGGATTACTGCCGGCGAAATTCCCTCGTAACGCAAATATATCGATAACGATCGATGCGGTTCCGGACGTGTTCTACCCACGTCACGTTTCTCCTCTGTTTTATCTCGAATTCCAGATTATTTCCTAAGCTACGCGTCGAAACGTATGAAAGCCGCTTAGGAAAATCGTTGCCGCCAACTTTACGCGCGATCCGTGCTCCTTCGGGAACGAATATCGAATAGGAAAACTACTAAACTGCAAATACTCCGCTTCGACCAACGATGTTGGTTTGCAGCTGCCTCGAGACGTCGATGCGTTGGAAATTCGAAAGAGTGGAGCAAGAGAGCAGGGACAACGGAGTCCGGTAAATTCGAGAACAGGCAGTTGTTGGCTTGAGATAGAAATGCAGAAGCTGGCAAGGTCGAATCGCCGGGAAGCAGCGAGGAGCGTGGCATTTCCGATCGCGAGGCAAAACGTGAGTTCGTCCTGAGATAGCTCCTTAAATTGGAAGCGATTCAACCGACTCTGGAATGGTCCCTTGTCTCCTTCCACTTGTCAGAGGAGTTTCTCGATGGCCCTGTATTACGCCGCAATCTAGCGAGTCCACGTACTGCGACTCGGAAAGTTAACGGACCGAAGAGAAGAGAAGCTTGATCGTAAATCCACAGTCGGCTGGAATTCGCAGTCGGAATTTCAAGGGTGGATCTTCGACTCTGGCCGAACGTGTCAGACACCGGCCTTTTTCCTCTTCGTTTCGATAATTTTCGTCTTGGTAGTTCTACACCACGTTCTTAAGAACCTCGATGAAAACGTGAATCGAAGCGACGCAGAAAGAAAGAGCCGGTAAGCTTTTTGGCGGTTAAATGACGCGAATGCCACGCGCTGGCGCCATAATCCTTCGTCGATCGAATGCCACGATGGCTTAGAGGAGCTGTCATTTCGAATTGGTTTTCAAGCTTGGCTGGCGCAATTTTGAAACCGAGATAGGATAAAATGGACAGCGCCACTTTCCACTAATTCCAGCATTTCAACTGCAGCGATGATTAACGAAACGCGTGCGCAAATCGCGATTGGATCGAACGCAATATCCGTGCCCGTTGCGCCGTGAACATCCGGAGAATAATCCCTTAATTGCGGCGAGATCGATGTTTTCTCTGGTCCGTCTACGCTGTTATTAATTTCGCCGTGTTGTCTCCTCAACGAAACTCCATCCAGCTAACAACCTGTCTCGCACAATTTCATCCGACGAACGTTCTTCTTCGATCTGTGCGTCGCGATCGTGCTCCACCATCCACCATTCGATCTACCATGTACCGTAGGAATCGAATCGAGGAATTTCGCATCGAGAACGACCGCTTTTCAGAGAGAAAGAAGCTCGCTCTTTGCTGCGAGTTCAACCGAGATTTCGCGGAGCGAGAAGTTTTAATTCGCCAGCTCTTAGGGCGGATCGAAGCGTGACGAAAGAATTGAGAGATCGCCGAAACGGATCGAGGGACGGGGTAATTGCCCTCTCAGGTGGAAGGCCGAGAGGAGTTAAAGGTAATGAAAGCGAAGAGTAGTGCGGTGAACACAATTTGCGCGGCCCCTGCATTAACTTCAACTTTTTTCCTTTACGGTCGACCTTTATGCGCCTTTTACGCGATACCTTGGTTCCACGGCTTCTTCTCGTACACCCCGTACGCGTGTTTACATAAATGTATGCACGCGGCCGATATCAGAGGATGAATACAAGATCAGCGGTGTTTTGCATTCAGGAGCTTGAATTTGCCGAAGCTTCGCCGTAAGCTTGTTCCCCGTCGTTTTCTATTTCCTACCATCGGCAATCTTACATTCGAAAGATCGATCGACTAGAAATTTTCCAATTGCAACGTTCTCAGAGGACGAGCATTTTCCGCAACACCCACTCTTGTGCCAGATGACGACCGACGGTTGCGAAAATGAGATTTTCATTGGCATCGTTTGTCGACCCTTTTCTCTCCCTTTTTTTCGATTACCGAAAAGCGGCAGCCTCCGAAAGGTCCGGAGCCGCACAGGTCGCAGCGAAAATATTTGCACGAGAGCGGAGAGCTAAGGGCCACACGGCTTGTCGTCTGTTCATCCCCTTTAAGCGATTTCGCATGCGAGCGTTCACGAGATACGGAGATACATAGTGAACGAGAGAAACGTTGGCTGAAGAGAAGAAGAGCAGGCGAGTGGGGAAGGAAGGACGAAGAAAAGAGAGAGAGAGAGAGAGAGTCTGGTGCGACGGTCACAGGGAACGAGAAAAAAAGAGAGGCGGAGAATGGTGGCGCGAGAGGAGCAGACGGAGAGGCGGTGGAACCACGCGCACGCCATGGATCCAGCAGAGAAGGGTTTCTAATTTGGTGCCGCGGCAAAAATCGACACTCCGTCTAGACTACCGCTACTCTCCGGTTAGTAGACGCGTATATATGCCACCGTGAGAGAGAAGAAGCTTCCAGGAGAATTCGACCGACGGAGAATGAGAGAAAAGGAGCGAAATAGGGGGAAGGAAGAGGGTCGGACGGAGAGAAAGAAAGAAAGAGAGAGAGAGAGAGAGAGAGAGAGCTGGAAGCATGGGCCGATGGAGAGGGATAAACCGAGATTTCTATTTATGTATTCCACCTCGTTCATGAGTCGGTCCGTCTTTCGCGCTCTTCTTTCATCTCGTTACGTTTTTGCGGCCGGTTAGCCTACCGATCCTCCTCCCTGGCCGTCGTACCGCCACACCGCCATCCCTCCGCGAACCCCTTTGACGCGTTCCAAAGGGAATCGATCCACGAGGATCTTGTAACGACCGGCTCAGGCGAATCGCCAGCTAAGCCGCGCCGCGCCGCTTCCCGAACTCAAGGCCGTCTGCGGAAATTTCCTCGCAAAGTTTCCGCGCGAGGAGATAGCCTAGCGTGAGTCGACGCATCCGGACACCTTTTTCATCGAGTCCCGCTTTCGCTCCGGAGCCTTTCTGCTTTTAATTACTCTCGGCGAACGAGGATTTTTCTGGGATAGAGCCGGGAAATAAGTTGGAAAGTTGCTTGATTACCGAACAGAAACTTGGGAGATCGATTTTCAGTCGTAACACGTCGATACGTCACGTCGATAGCGTCGCCGCAGAAGACGTTAATATTAGATGGATCGCGGAAATTAAAAGATCGGAAGGAACTTACGGCGGAGCTGTTCGTTGCGTTGCATCAAACGGGAACCCGGTTACCCGGTTCGGATAACTTTCAAAAACGTCGCAGGCTTTCGATTATGGGTACTCCGATATTCCGCAAGGTGATGTCACAGGCGTGGAGATTAGGCGGTAACTCGGAAGCTTAGCAGGCCAACCGCCTTAAGAATGGATTTTACGATCATCCTAAGTGAATGCAGCCCCTCCACTTACTCCACGAGATAAGTACGAACGCGCTAGGAGTACCTATACGTAACTTCCCCTTAACGTTTCAATAACGCGCCTCATCCTGACTTACAATCCCTATATCACTATAACACCAAATAACGCTTCTTGTACTTTGCACGAGTATCCCTCGTTCCAGCCACGTGTTAACTCCACCTCCGCCGACGCTTTTTCTCATCATATTTTCCCGTTGATCGCGTAACGAACGGGACCCAATTCACATCGGTTGGCTCGTAAATCTCGCTCGGCGCAATACCGTTCGTCAAATCGTCGTTCAGCCCACGTACTCGCCTACGTCTCGCGAACAAAAGCAAGTGCGATCGCACCGTCGTTACGCGATCGTTTGCCGGCACGTTAATTCGATATCGTTGATCCTCGATATCGGACACACGCTCGTCGAACGTTTGCGATTTTTGCTTCGATTTCTTTATTTCTATGGACCGTGTGTTTCTACGTTCGCCTACTTCCGGGCAGAATTCACGGCTAACTACCAGCGCGCTCGACGAGCCGCGATAAAACCGAAGCTGGACGTCGCTCGTACCACGCGATGTTACGAGCGTCTCTAGCGCAATTATTGCCAGACTCTCATAGAGAAATTCATTTCCGCGACACGTCCCACGGTGCACCTTTCGTTTATTAACGTTCCACCGGATTTAGACTGTCGCGCTAGATCCCCTTCTGCCATGTCCCTGCTGGCCGTGTTATCAAAACTCGTTCGGCCGACCCATTCTGTCTCGCGATTAATACGAATTACGCATAGCCCGTTTTCCGCGGCTTATTTCGGCTGGTAAACCCGTGGCCTGCATTAGAGATAATAGCCGCGCGGTACGCTTATTTGTGCTTGTAACGCTGCTCTTTCCCCGTTTTCGCTGGGTCGTAATTGAAAAACACACGTAGGGAACGCAGAGCTGGCGTTTAATCGCCAGCAAGTAGAAATTGATAGTTCCGAGAGCATCCTAAAGTCAATTAGCCGCATGGAATTTCTATGACAAAGCGACTTTCTATTCGAAATTAAATCTAGAGTAATCTCTGACAGGCTTTTCGCTCGCGTCGTTTCGTCTTTCGTCGAGAGGTCGTCGTCATGCGGGTGTTACGCTTAATTTCCCTCGTCTGTCCTTCGCTTTTCCTCGTCTCTTCCTTCTTTCGTCGCTTGTTACCTTCGCCCAAAGGGACTCGAACGCGATGTCTCGACAGAACGAGAAAAAGTGACGCGAAGAATTTGTCAAGAAATTCTGCTCACCTGAGCGTTCTCGCGAATAAGAATGGAGTCGCGCGCTCTGCGATTTCGCAGTCCCAATTTTTCCGGGACCTCTCGAGTTTTTTCCTGTCTCCTATCGAGAACCTACCGCCGAAGAAGCGGCGCGGATTTTTCGTGGAAGAACATTTGCGAATCTATGCAGCAAAGAACGCGTCGTTAGATAGCTACAACGCGGTTTGAAACGGCATTCGCACGAATAGTGGACGAACTCGCGGCTTTGAAAGTAGACTCCTGATATCGGAGAATCGGAAGTATTCCTTGAATACGACCGATCCGATTGACCAACGACGTAGAATGGATTCCTAATGGCGAACGCCGCTGCGAATGGCGAGCGAGGACTATCTGTCTTGTAATGGAAACGGCATGTCGTGCACGAGCACAGCGACGGGGTGAAAAAGAGATACACGCCGAAAGGGAGAAAGAGGGAAGCGCTGCTTTCTTCGCCCCTTCTCCTTCTGGCCCTTCTGTTTTTCTTCCATCCCGTGGAAGCAGTTAATGGTTTTCTTTTGGCCGGCTGGCTCTCTGCGTTAGTGCTTCTGTCGGTTGAACCGTACGGCCTGCTCCTCTCTTTCCGTCTTCTATAGACGTTTTTCTTCGCTCAACGTCGACCGCGTCCACCCGTTCTCCCGTGCCACCGTTGTTCCATGAAATTCTTCCGAGCGCGATTGTATCGAGAATCGGCTGCGAGACTCGCGCGTTTTGTACCGTGGACATCGACGCGAACAACCTTTCAAGGATGCTCGATAAGGCTTTCTTTTCTGTTATCGGTTCGTCCAGGTCCTATTCTATCCGGGCTCTTTTTTTACTTGGCTCGCTCTCGCGAATCGAGACGCGTAGCTGAGATTCGACGGCGAACGAGTCGACCGTAAGCTGAAATCAGCAAGTTGCAGACGCGTGCTTTCACGAGTGCTTCGTGCAACACCGCGCACTGTCATTCGGCCCTTCTAAAGCACCCTATGAAAGAGGAAGTAGAAACTACGAAGATCGTGCTTTTGATAGGTGACAGAGGAGCAGGTGGAAAGGGCAGGGTAAGAACCGGAGAAGAAATAAGAGAGAAAGACGAGGGGAGAAGTTGGAGGAATGCGAGAATCGCGAAAAATTCGGTCTGGAGCCAGCGAAACGTAGAGAAACGCGACACGATCGGTGGGACGCGCGCGTCTGACTTATGGTCGACGCGAATTCCTTTCGGCTCGGTGACGTAGCCTTGTGACGTAGTCCGGTGACGATCGTCGCTCGAACCGAGCAATTTCGGTAGACTTTCGTCAGGCGACGCGGTATCGAATTACGTCGGTATGTTGTCTGGAAGTCACCGCGGCTGATTTAACGAATCAGTTACGTTAGCGAGATACGAATAACGATGGCCAGACAACGCGACGCTTCTCGGTAGTCACCGACGAGACTCTGAGCGTACTTTCTAATTTTAGTCGGGACAGTTCAGTGCCGTAGTTTTCAGTTCGTAGCCAAGCGCGTTTTCGCGTTTCGATCGTCCCGCGTTTCCTTCCTCATGCAGTTTTCTCTCCGTTTCCCTCTTATTTCCATCGAATTCGATTGGCGTTCGAAGGAACCTCGGACGAAAGGCCTTTTTCCCAAAGACGTAACGTCTCGTTGCAGGCGCGCGGAAACTCGCGAAAGTAATTCGAGCCGACTCGATTTCCACCTCCTATCGTTAGTTGTAATTTTAATCCAGCGGGGAACATTAACGCGAAACGAGCGGCGCGCGTTAACGATGCCGTAATTCCGGCGAGTTGCAGCGATCAGTGAACATCTACGAGGTCCGGAAGGCCAGGTTGAATTCTCGAACAGAAGGAAAACTCTGACGCCGCGGGCTCCCGGTGGACTGTTCCTGAGAAATAGTCCGGATCCGTTCCCATCGGGATTCCAACTCTCGTCGTGGCAGCTCGTTAAGCCGCACGGATTTTCCCGAGCATATCACGCGGAATTCCGCGTCCCACGTGGGATGAAATTTCGATTTCGAGTTTCACGGCGTTTGCGAACCCGCGATAAAACATTCCGATGATCGACTCTCTCTCTCTCTCTCTCTCTCGTTTCGGAAGGCTCAAGGTATATCCCGCATTGTTTCAAACTTTCCACGTCATGACTCGAGTGGAGCAAATTTTACTCGTGGCTGATTCGCTCGCGTAAATACCGTTATCGGTAAATTCACCTACCAGCGACTCCTCGAAGAAATTTTCCAAAGATTCCAGCTTCTCGAAGAAGCCTCCGTGACGAGATGAATGCCTTTTTCGGACAAAGAAGGGTCGTACTACTGAAAACTGGCCGGATTTATGGCGTCCGTCGTTTTTCCGAGCGGACACTCGGTTGAAAGCGCGAGTCTCTGCGGCCCGGACGAAATATCAGAAAGCGGAGCTTCCTCCGTCTAAGCACAGGTAGTCAAAAGCCATGGCGTTCGCACGCTCGCTTGGTTATAAATACTGTGACCCATCAATGCCACTGCTGCGCCACCATTCAGAGTCGCGACAGGAACGAAGGAGCGGGGTGTAAGGAAAGCAGAAGAGCTTAATGCCTCGACTGGTGAAAGAACTGGTGCTCCTCGCGTGCTGGCTTACCAGCCTTATTCTTTCGTTATTTTTCACCCCCGATGTTACACCGACTTTTTCGTCTCATCACCATCTGGTTTTTCGACCACAAGCCGTGAAACGTTCGCAAAACGTTCCACACCGGTGTGACCGTCGCGTCGCCTCGCGTTGCGTCGCGTTGCGTCGGTCTGTTTCTCGACGATTTGGACATCGAAAATAATATCCTACCGTCGACGCGATAAATTATGGAAGCGAGACGAATAGAGCGTGTCATTTATGTAAAACAGTTTAGTCTGGTGTCGCGGTCGCTGATTTATCCGGCGCGTTAAACAAACGTAGAAATAAAGCATCGCTGCAAAGACGCTTGTTTTATTTTAATCCAATCATTGGCTGGGCTCGCGGCATTCGTTTTTCTCACCACTCGATATTCGTTTCTTTCAGTAATATCCCGTTGCGTTTCGCAACTGGTCCCGCGTTACATTAACCTGCAGTTGTTCGTTTTAATTTGCAATTCCGTTTCTCGCGACTTCGACAACGCGATCGTTCATTCTCTTCGCCAGGAATCATAACGTTCGTCTCTTTGAAGGTAAATGTTTCGTGCAAGCAACGTTTTATGCGGCTCGTCCCATTACCGTTTCACCCTTTCTATGCATTTTTCAGCCACCTTTTCACTCTGCATCCGTGTTGTTACGATCTCTCGTTTCAGTTCGATCAAAGCGCCTTGGGATCGCGTTATTGCTGTTCGCCCTTTGCGTCTCGCTCGACCAGAAAACAAACTGCGATATTATTCCGCTTGTTTTCATATTAATCGCTCGTCGTTTCTGCAGCACCCTCTTCTCAGCTCGCAGCTCGCTTACGCGTTCCGCTCCTCTCGCTTTTCCAACCTCGGCTTTGGATCGTTTTTCCTTTGTTTCGCGTCAAATCGAAACGAGTCGCGAGTATCTTTTTTCAATTCCAACGCGATGAGTTTCATGCGATAACGAGTCGTGGAGATTCTCGCACGATCGTCGATCGTATCGAGAAGGATCAGCTGGTAGACGCAAGATCGTGAGCTACGTGTGATATCCTGGAAAAAGGTCAAACGAATCTGCAGTCGATGGCACAGATATCGGAACAAAGGTCTTGGCTCGAAAGTCCGGCGGCTGGCTGTTTGGGCGGTCGCGAAGAAAAGAAGCCGAGGAATCTGGTATAGTTCTTGGCGAGGATGAAGTGGCCTACGACGGTGAAGTCCTCTAGAGCTTTCGAGCGCCCGCTCGTATTCGCCTGCCCGCGCCTCTAATCTCGCCTAACCATCGAGCCGCTCTCACAGCCTCTTTCGGTGCAAAAGTCTTCTTCGTCTGCATCTGTACAGGGTGTTTTCGAAATCGTTGTGCAACTTGAAACGACATACTTCGTGTTAACACGTGCCGTTATTTACGTTTGGAGCATGTAGCTCAAATCTAATATTCTATCCATTCTCCTTTATCTCGCAATCACGCGTTCTACGCCGTGTCTCTCGCAAGCAAAATACTCTACTTTCCATATTTAATACTTAAAAAATGGCACGTTAGACTGGATAATCACTCTCCGTCTTTCCACACTCTCCATATCTTATACCCAACATTTAATATCCACCATCCCACACCAAATATCCCAAATCCATTTCACAGATCATATTCTCATGCCACGCTCCACATTTCACATATTTTATCTGCTATGCTACAATATATCGCAGGGTAACGGTAGCTAGACAAATTGGGTAAATTAAGCAGATCACGAGCTAGTTGAGTGCGCCTGTACTTAACGAATGTGCAAACACGATTTTCTCGAAAACGGTGCTCCACGTGGAAAAATTGTATCCTATACTTTCCACTTGATTTTACGCGAGCAATCATTTCTTTTCCAGGTGCAGCACGATTTCGGGAACACCCTGTATATTGCGGGTTACGCCCTGACTCGTCAAGAGTCACCTTAACTCTCCGTTCCTCTTCGCTCGCGTTTCTCTTACCTTCCTTCTTCCTCTCTGGCTTTCCTCGTTTTCTTCCCTTTCGAGACTGCGTTCGACTTCCGCCTCGTCCAGCTTTCCACTTCGCAAAAGTTACCGTTCGCGACCACTTCCGCTTCTTTGCCCCGACAGGAGGGTGATCTTGGACGGGCCGGCTGCCCTTTTTCATCGCGAAATTTAGTTTCGTGACCTTTCGGTCTAATCTTACGACTACGGCGATTACTCTTTGTCCCTGTCCCCTTCCTGCAACGTACTCTCGGATAGAGCAGACGAAAGAGTATTCTCATCTCCGGCCTCGTTAATTCCATCCACATTTCCTGATGCGAGATAGAGATATTAGGTCGGCAGGCAGTTTTTGTAGCTGGTTTCGTCATCAAAGTTGTTGCATCGCCCACGAATCCCTCCGAGACAAAAACAGCTTCTGTACCTACCCTTCGATTCGATCTTTCGTCAATTGATCTTTCGTGAGGTTTGCTTTTTATACGGCGCGAGAGCCCTCTAAGCCCTTTTTTCGTTGGTCGACGGCATCAATAAATTTAGAAAATGTTGCTCAGCCCCGCATTCTTTTATCCTTTATTTAGCGCCTAGGAGAGTAATCGATCCTCTCGAGAAGTTATCAGAAGCAACTTCTGTTGTCTACCTTCGCCTCGTGGAATCTTTTAATAGTTTCGTAAAGTTTGCAGAGGGCAGGTTTCCTTCGCGTTCATCCGCGACTCGTCAAGATATTTCTAGCGAATCAATGGTTAGAACGAAGAGAAAGAAAGAGAGAGGGAGAGAGAGAGAGAGAGAGAGAGAAAGAGAGAGTACGCGGTTCGAACAGACCGATTTAAATCTAAGCAGAGTGTTGGCAAGAGCGTCGTGTCTCGTCTTGCTCGCTCTTCTCTCCGCGGATGAGAGTCTCTTCTCGGAGTCTTGGTTTTCCTCTCTCGCACCTCCGCCTTCCTCGCGCGTTCTCTCCGCTCTTCTCTCGTCCGACGTGCCCGGCTGTGAGTCATCCACGGAGAACGGAGATGCTGGACCTTGTCGCGAATCTAAATAAATACGGACACGCGCGCGAAAAACGAGGCAGAGGGAGGATCGTAGTTGAGAGTCTGGGCACGGGGTGCGGCCGGCTACCGAAACATCGCTTAGAAATGCGTGAGTAAGAACCTTAGCCCGTGGTAAATTTATATCCTCGCGGCTTTCGCCGTGCCTTTCAGACTGTCCGTCTTCTCCACGGCCGACTACTTTCTTTCTTCCTCTACGAGGGAGCGGGGGTGGGTATCGTGGCAGAAATTCGTAAAAGGATTACGCGCAGGCTGGCCGAGTAATAGCAGAAAAGTTGTTGAAAGTTGGGAAAAGAGGCTTTTAAAACGGAATAAAGTACAAAAGCTCGGGGTCGAAGAGGCGTGAAAGAGATTCGGGTATAACGAACCGCGTCGTCGTTCGCGTTCATTGGGATCGTTGGCGACGACCGCACCGTCCCGGCGAAATTGTTAAATTATAAACTAACGCGTTACAGTTGGCCGACGGCTTGGTAATTTGATTCGCGAGTCTGCCGCGTCTGGCTGGATTTTCTCGAGCGTGCAAGGTCGTGCCCTCTCGTTTCCGGCCGGAACAATCGATTTTTCCGAACGAGAGCCTGTTCGTTGCGAAACGAACGAAACTTCCAACGCTGTACGTTCGATTCCGCGGTCGTATTTCTCCGTCACGTAAACGCATTTCCGAATTTCCACAAAGTTACAACGTACCCATGCTCCGTTCGCCACGATCGAAAAGAGGAACGATTATCGATTTTCGGTGACGAATGAGATGGCGTCGCGAACCAATTACGACGAGGAGGAAAAACGAATAAAAATAGCGGCGGGACACGACCGCGTGTACGACGGGAACACGACGTATTTATTTCGCTTTTCTAATTAACGATTAATTCGCGAATGCCGTGTCCTTTTCCACGGCTTTCATGTAATGGAACAAATTACCACAAAGCAAGGGTCGCGACTAAAAATGGTAGTTCGCCTTATGGATGGGTTGAACCTTTTTTGCGAGACAACGAACCATCGCCAAGCGCGCGTTTGGAGAAGCTCCGCGTCCAAGCTTTGGCCACGGATGCCCATCAGTTTTAATTAATTATTAATTTGCCGTGCACAAAGGCACCGACCTCCCATTCGGCCCCGTGACTCTCTTGACGCAGTCTGGGATCCTTCTCTTTCCGCGCCACGTGAGCGGCCCTGATGCTTCCACGGCGAACGTCGACGGCCCTCTGCTCCGTACCAAAATTTCATGCAGGTTCCATTATGAGCGTCGGGGTCTTTAAAGGAAGAAACCCGCGCGAGCGGAACGCCACGAATATTCTTAATTAATCGTTACTAATTGCCGAGAGCAGATTGTATATTCCTTGTAGTAACGGCGGGCGAAAGCGTTCCTCCATTTCTCTTTGCTTTTGTTTCCACCTCGTTGCTTTCTCGTGAACTACTAATACCGTTGAGAGGACGATTGGCTGGTTTTCACGGCGTAATTTCCAAGTCCCTTCGCAAATGGAAGATTCGACTCGGAGCCCCGTGGAGCAGCTGCAAGAAAAACCGTAAGTCCTCTGTTTTAGGGGCAGAAAACGGGCAAAGTTTCCAGACGCCCTTTCATAAATATTCCAACGATGCGAAGGGTTAATTGCACCGGAACGAAGCTAGGTTTCGCTCTTGTTTCTAGGGATTAGTCGAGGCGGTCGAAGGTTGCCCCGCGCATTTCCGGCACGCTCGAACGATCGGTCAGCCGATACATTTTCCCCTCCAAGGAATCTATAAATATTTGATTCGAGCCGAAGGGTACCGCAGTAAGTTAACCCCGTACCGTTGTGGATCAACCGTGGAAAATCGCCAGTTGATTTTACCCTCGCAGCCCTTCGCCCCGCTTCGATCCACCGACAGCGACGGGTGCTCTCGTTCGGCCTTTACTCTCACCGCGTTCGCAGTCCAACCTCGTTTTCCACGTGGAGGATTTCGACAGGATAAACTGGCCGATATGCCACTGTCATTGGACAACATCCAACCGGCGTCGCAATTGCAACGAAGCAGATGGGTAAAGGGAGCGGTGGAGTTGCAGTTGCGCTATGCCACCGGGACTGGAAGAAACACCTTGCAGATGTCTCAGGTATCGGCCCCTTTCCAACGTCTCAACCCCCGTTCTTCCTTTTTGTTCCCTGGAAGGAAGAGGGCGGCGACTTAATCGTGTTTGGCTGTGGTCCAGGACACGACCAAAGTTACCAGAAGCTTGTCGGTCGGTCACAGTTATCCCCGAAAGTACGTTTGTTTCATCCGGTAGCGGAGATGCAGCGAGCGCGAGCAGCCCGCTCGTTTAGTCGTTAATTTCGTTCCTCCTGGCAGCAACGTTGGTGAGGGCGGTTCGTTCTTTTTCCTTTGCCAGTTCGCTCGACTCAGTGGCTGCGATATTTTTTTCTCTCTTTCCCTTCCGCCCACGATTTTCCGTTCTCCCACACGCGATTGTTCCGCGCTTTTTCAACCGCAGTAATCCTCTGGCAGTGACCGGCCAGACGCTAGCCAAAAGAGTCGCCCTTAAAGTACCTCCTGTGGGAGAAGAATTTTTTTAATGAATGGTACCGCGAATCCACCCGGCTTACCGGGAATTTCGAACTCGACCGGGCAAACTTCGTGGGAGCGCCTGCTGTTCCGTCGCTTCCGGGAAATTCCTTAAATCAACCTTTCGACCGTGTCAGGTCACCCTGTCCGCTACGGTCCCCTCTACTGTCCTCGTTATCCAACTTCAAAGCGAATCGACTACGTCCCGACCGAACCTTGACTAGAAATATTTTATACGGACGAACGAGGGATTCGGAAAGCGAGAGGGAGAGTGAATTTTGCGATCGATCGCAACCGTGGATCGCGAAACACTTTCAAAGGTCCGGAGCATCTGCTTCCAAGTTCCGGCAAGTTTGTCGGATCAACGAGAACTTCTTGACGACCGACTGTCCGTTAACGATGTAACAAGTTCCTGCAAATAGCTGTGCGTGGAAGAGAAATGGAGCGAAGAGAGATAGAGATAGAGAGAGAGAGAGGAAGCAAAGCCTCGAATTTATACGCGCAAATAATCCGAAATAACCCGGCAAGTCCGTTTCTCACGTTAATACTTAACGATCAAGATATATTAATCTCCGCCGCCCCGGCGAGCTTTCCGTGTTCATTACGAATTTCACTTCGCCTCCCTGCGGCACCCGCGCTCTTCAAGCATTAAATTAATAACTACCGCACCGGCATGATAGGATTTCGCAGATTTTGCCAGCTATTTCTGTCTACTGCTTACGTAGATAATGCCTCGAGTCTTCTTATCGCGGCACGCGCGCGGTGCCCTATTTTCCGATTTCCAAAAACGCCCCACGGGTCCCTGAACCGCCTCGCGGGCCCGCTCTCATTTCCAGACTGCTTGGTTCTGCGCTGATCTCGCCGCAAATTCCCTTCTAGTTAACATTCTCCGTGTAACTAGGCGCGAACATTTTCTTTCTACATTTTTGCGTCGAACCTCGTTACACTTGCGTGCTAATCGATTCCAGTTTTTCACAAATTTTTGACAACTACCTGCTTGTTTCGTAACAACGTAAATTTTCTTCTCGAAATGAAACATCAAAGTAGAAGGAACTTTAATAACATTTGAGCACTGAATACTCCGCGATCCCTACGCGACGTTTCAGTAACTTTTTTCCCGAGAACAGGAAGGTTTTCGCCGAGAGAAAATTTCGTGCGTGTGCACAAAGAGACGGCCGCGGACACCGAGGGAAAGCCGAGATTCGCGAAATAATAGGCAGCGCGAGTTGTCGTTTGTTCGTCGCGCTTGTGCTACCTTTCGCGAGTATTTTTACTGCACTCACATTCTGGGCTCGTTTAAAAGTTACCTGTCACTTGTCGTGGGCAAAAGCTCGCAAGCAGAAAAGAGGAGGAACAAGGGAGGGAAAATTCGCCGTTTTATATCGCGCGTACGCGTAAAATTGGCAGAATACGCGATTCATCTCTTTCTTGTATTGCCGCCGACCATGGCGACGAGAACTTTTATCTGTAACGATACTCGTTTCGATAGAAAGCTCGCTTGTCTCGATCGTCCATAGAGCTGAGTTCCGCGTCTTCGACGATCTCGCAGTCGCGCCGTCGTACGATTCGATCGAATTTATTTCTTATACGGGTCAAGTACCAATTTAATGCGAGAATATCGCGTAGAGAATACCAAGTCCTAAGAAGAAGGAAAGAAAACGATACAGAATAAGCGGGCAACAAAGTAAAGACGAAAGAAACGTAATAGAAGACAAACGAAAGTTAAGCATGCAATGGAGCAGACCAGCTTAGCGCAGGGAAGCTAAACATCGTTCTCAAGTAGAATATCGTACAGCGAGCTTCTTAAGGTGCTACCATTTCCCGCGAAAGATCAATTTTGTCGGTATAGGAGTCAGCGAAAGAGCATATTCGGCAAAAGGGATCGACAACATTGAAGATTCGAGACCAGTAAGACGATTGTCTAAAGACCATTGACGTCTTAGAGGAACAGGTTGCTGCGTTAAAATTGACAACTGACGAAACGGTAGCGTCGTTGGTTTGTCCAACGAGATAATAGATGGATAATGTTGCAAAGGGAATAAAAAATCTGCAACACGGTTCTTCGAACTTCAAATGCAGCGATATCCAACGTTTTCATCAGAGATCTATAACCATAGCTACGATCGACACAGGACGTCCCATTTTAAAATGGTAATCTGATCTGGAATTAAATTTTCCACAAGCGTTACGGTACCTGACATTCAGAGAAATAGCTTTCCGAACGATCGCGCGTTGAAGCATACGAGGATGAACAGGTAACCTACAGATATGTAGGTATATGCAGGTATATTAATTATTACACACTATGCTCGTACACATGTTGTGTCAACGGCAACAGCATTAGTAGTAAGAATATAGCGATAATACCGCGCGTACGCTGCTACCATTACCGCTCCAGTTAGCGCTGATATTAATAACCGTAACCGTGAATATTAACACCTCGAGTCGTGGATAACGATTATGCGACGTATAAGGGAAACGGTAAAGAGAGGGACAAAGTACCTATCCGTGGCAGTTCGCTTTGACGAATTACGGGAAGACTCGTTACTGACAGAATGTGACGAATTTCGAGCAATTTTCAATGCAACGTGCTCGAGACCTTTTTAATAGGATGCGCGGATGAATTTTCCACGGTCCGCGAGTTTCGGCTTAAAAGTAACCGCTGCCACACGGCTCGGCGAATCGCGTTGCACGTTTGATCGCCCTCCGTTTTTTTCACTCGCCCATCGCTCTCTAAACGTTTCGTCAACTGGTAAATGTAGAACGTTTGTTTTATTGTCGGTCGTAAAAAAAAAAAAAAAGAAAAAAAACGTATACCGAAACTGGAAGCTTAACGAAAATAATCGTTCCGTCATCTGGAGAAACAGACAGGTGTTGGAACGTAAAACGAGAGGAGGTGGAAATTTATATACGACGGAAGAGTTTCAATCGCGAGAAGATAAAGAGAGCGGTCGATTATGCGACGGTGGCGAAACCCGGCGCTTGTCAGCCGTGAAAACAGACGCTGGTTTCGAAGCTGGTCCATGGCGTTGGCGGTATTTCAATGAAAATCCCGTGCAGTTCGAGAAGTCGGAGAATAAGCGACGGCGCACACCCGAATAACTCTGTCCATCCTTCGCGAGCTCGTCCGGCCTCTGGTAAATTATACACACGGCCCGGCCGTATTCGTATGCGTTTCTGGAATCGAGAACCGTAAAGCTGAGATACTGCTTGAAAAGCCGGCTCGAACGGCCGAGCTTTTAAGCCTGGGAAGCTCGCACGCCGTACCTCGTGCACCATTCTTTCGCCCGCTGTTCCGAATAAAAGCGAACGGCCGACGCGTCTGCGAGGAACGAAATCGCGCGCTGTAAAATTGATGCGCTCGATAACAAAGGGTCAACGAGACTGCAATTTCTTTTTCATTATTATAAAGGTCGGCAGTTTTAATAGCGGTCGGTAGCTGCAAGTTTTTCGTTCAGCCCGCAGACTTAATCGAAATTGAAAACCAACGACGGTACGGGATGGTCTCTGTTTCGACGGAGAGCTAGGCAGAACGAATCCTATTTTGCGTAAATCTGCATTCGACCTGGCTGGCTGCTGATCCGGGCTAAACTCCGTGGCCAGAAAGTATATTTATCGACAGAAATGCGAGATAGTTTGGCCGCGTAGTATGCAAACGCAGTCGTCGGTTGATTTTTTTATCGGCGACCAGGCAAGCGACAGAGACCGAGAACGAGATCGGAGGCTTTGAGACGAAAGCGAAGCAACTTGACTCCAGGCGGCCGGATAAACTTTATGTCTGGCGCTCGCTTTCGAGGATCTCGCCGATGAAAAGTGTTCGCAACGAAGCGCGACGTGCATAAAGATCCCCGCGTCATCGTGATAATGGCCTCCGCGTGAACTCTAAATTGCTTGTTAAAAATCCTGTTGACTTTGCCGCTTTGTTTACTGGGGACTACGGCAGCTACTCGCCTTCGAGTCTGTAGCAGGCTTTGGATTCTTTCTCAACCGTCTCGCGATAAAATTTATCACTCTCGTGTCACTCTTACGGAATACCAGACTTCGGCGAAACTTTTCAACCCTTTTTGTTTCCGTGACGTTTAGAACATTCGAAGAGAAAGACGTTGATTCCTCGTTGGACTAGAAAATTACAACGTAAGAAACCGAGGAATCAAAGGACTTCTTCCAACTCGAGCGCCTTCCCTCGCCGCTGTGATGAGAATCGACAAGTAGAAGAGGCCCGTGCATGGTCAGACGTGCTTGGTACGACCGTGTTTCGCGTCTGAACGCCACAAATCTCTTCGGCAGCCTATCCGTTCGAACAGGAGGATAACACTCTGTTTCAACCAGCAAATCCTCTTAAATATTTCCTATCCGATTCGCTTTTCGATGCTCTATGAGATATTATACCGATCGTAGATGACAAGAACCCAACCTGGCTAGCATTTCCATTTTCGTGTTTATTGGATCAGGAACGTTTGTGCATCGATGTCCCGTTTGTTTGCGCATAAATATTGATGCCGCGAGCCTCGCGAAGAGGAACCGGCGCCCGTTTCCAAGCTTCGACTACGAACACAGTTCACGTCACGATCAGTCTGGACGGAGACTACAAAGAGAAATCGAAAAGCGTATTTCGTAAAGCGTGTGTCACTTGCCGAGGTTTAGGCATTAAAACCAGGTATCGTTTGAAGCGTTCGGATAGGTTTTCAGTTTGTTTACAGAGTGGTACGTAAGTGGTCGAAAGTGACCGCGACGTTTCTATTGAACGGAAATTTCGGCCCTTCGTAGTTAACGTCGACACGAGCTTTCACGTAACAGATTTTTTTTTCAACACGGTCACCAGAAACACGTTCGGCATCTAATCGATAGAGCCAAAGAACAAAAAGCCGCGGGGCGTATCGCTCCTAACGGATTAACAAAAGAATAATCGATAGGTCGTGAAAATAATTAGTTCGAGGCCGGAAAGTGCCACGTCGTTTCTGGCCCATTATTCATTCGAATGTATATAAATCCACGCGAATTAGAACATAGTACAATCTCCCTGCTTCATAAAGCTTTGTAGTTTCGCGCGAGAGACGCGTTTGTTTCGATACATTTTTATCGGATTTAAATATCAACAAAATTCGTTACGCTGGAAAAAACTCGGTCCTTGGATACTATGCAACCTGTAAGCGCAACTTTGATTTCCATTGTCGACCACGAACGAGTCATCGTGCAGCAGAAAGTGTCAGAGGCTGGCTATTTCGTCCTTCCAAAAGCGAAAATCACGAGCAATGCCGCGCAAATTACTCAAATTCCCTTCCAGTAATTTCGTATTCAATCAGCACGCGAAAAAGGGCTCTCGTGTCTAGCCGAAGCGATTCACGGGGTGCGGTTTCCGCTGATTTATTAATTTTCATTAGCGATGAGTTCACAAGGCGAAGGTGAAACAGCGCAACACACAGGGGGAGGCAGAGAAAGAGAGAAAGAGAGGCAGTCTGAGAGAGAGAAGAGGGAGCTTCCGCTCTGCAATAACGCGGTCTGTTTGCAGAGTCCCCGAGAGGATCCGGTTGTTACTCGTTAACCTATTAACATTTTATTGGTGGCAATCTTTCCTGCTCGAGTAGCACGTACAAGCGGAGAGAGAGAGAGACGAGTACGAACGGTTTCGGTGTAACGAGCAACGAACGCCACTTGCCGTTTGCACTGGGTTAAGACCTTCCGGGGGTGGTTCCGTTTCGGAGGTAAGAGGCACGTTCAATGGTCGTCGGAGAGATTTGTGAGTGGAAAACGGTAGAAACTCGAGCGTGCATTCGTACGCCCCTCGAACGAAACGCAGTTCCGTTACACAACGATTTACTCGCGACTACGATCTTTTGGCGGTGTCCGTTTTTACAGCGAGCAAATTATACCGCATAAATTTCCTCTCGTGCTTCTTCTATTGGATCATCCCACGAGTTGTGTGCTTCTTCTAACAATTAAGTTCAAGACGATACGAGTCTCGTTACTATCGGATTTCTATGAAATTGGAGATAAAACTTACTAAAAAAAGAAAGACACGAAATGATAAAGATAGTAGGAAAATTCGTTATTGATCGATCTTTTTTTATTTTCAGCTGGTGTACGTAAAACCGATGGCCGCATTAGTTATGGGATGACTTAATACCGGTTACCGACCGGCGTTGCTTCGTTACTGGATTATATCCAGAACGAATTACGCTTTGCTTCACCGGATAATCACGCGGTTCGATTTAAGTGCTGCGAAGTTCCGAAAATTGGCTGCAGTGATAAATAACGAAATCGAATATTAAATAATGGAATCGAATAGTCATAAATGGATTTATAGGATATGGAATCACGCTACTCCGAATGGTCACGAAAACGGCACGGTCGTCGGTTCGATAAGTCGAGACGAGTCGTAAAGCTAGCGGTCACGGACTTGTCTCGCGGTCTAATATCGTTTATGTCTCGCCTTTATGATCAACTTTTGCGATTACCCTAGCATAATATTCCAATGTTCTCAACATCGTCGTCGAAATTTCGACGATATTCGGCGATAGATAACGGCTCGTTTCTCCTGAAAACTACCTCCAGTTTCCACGTTCTTTCGATTCCTCGTGTCGCTTCCGCAGTCTGGTCCCGAGCAACGCAACGGGGAAAATTACGAGGTATATCTTTCTATTAAATTTTCTCTCATGGACGAGACGCAGGAACGGCGGTTTGATCGGACGTAGTTCAAAGCTGGCCAACGTTCCAAGGTAGACGTCCGGAAAACGTAGAGTTGAAATACGTTTTGTATACCTGCAATCACCTAATAGCTTGCCGCGTCAGATAACGCTCGCTAGCGTAGTGTCCACCGGATCGATGGAAATTCGATAGCAATACACCGGCGATGAGTAAATGAAAGGCCTTCGTTTGAAAACGGGATACCTAAGGCTCGAAAGCCTCCTGATTTGCTTCGCGATCGTTCCCATTGCGATATAATTAAATGGCAAAGAGAGTTACGTGCTTCAAAAAACACGGCACTGAAGGTAATACGGAAGAGCCGGCAAGAGAAAGGAAGAGAAGATTCACGGGATTAACGTGTTTGCGAAATGCAGGCTGCGCGACTCCGATTCTTTGAGCGGCACGAAGCGCAAGGCGTAAGGCGCGAAGCGCACGGCTCGTAATTATAACATTTACCCATTTAATTTACGGCCGAGGGGGCGCAAAGAACGTCGCGCGGAAGCACTCTCGATAAGGGCTCTTACGCGACGGTGCACTTTTGTCAGCCCGCTCACCCCTCCGGTACTTACGGATGACAAATTAGCGAGATAACTACTGCCGGCCGGATAATAAACGCCCAGGAACACGGTTGTACGTAACGACAACGTACGAACGTGATAATTTCGGAATAATTGCCAGCTGCAACCGTCGGCATTGATCAAACTTCAACGAGAAGCACGCGTATTCGTCTTGCCTTGATTAATTGTTAATATTAATTCACCGGTGGCTGGATATCGGACTCGGTTTTCCGCCAGTCGTTCGTCATATCGACGCCGAACGCCCGGTTAAATTAATTTCGATGTCGAGATTCTCGCGGTGAATATTAATCAGCGTCTCGCAGGCACGCGCCACTGTCCTTTCTTTCCACTCGGTAGTCTCCTAACGCGAAATTAAACAAAGACACGGCGGAGGTTCTCGTTAGCTTTTAAGGGAATTAGAAAGTCATCAGCGGACTGTCAAATAAACTCTGTTTTCCTCTGATAGAAATTCTGTTCAACCGATTACTCGAAAGTACTGAATTCTTTTGAGAATGTCTCGTTCCCTTTGCTTTCTGAAAGCAACGTTCGGTGGTCTCGCGCGGTACGCGAGTTCAGGCATCGCCGCTTCCACGAATCTTGTTTATTGCTTAATTCGATTGACGCGTAATTTTGAGCCGCGTCCTGGGCTTTCAGGTTAATTGAATGCTGGTGGAAAATTAATGTCGCGAGGCAACGTCGGGACTCCTTTCAACGCTCGCCCTCTGTTTTCTCTTTGCCGCTTTTTTGCCCTCTCCTTTTGTGCGATAGGAATCCATCGGCGCCCCGACTGAAATTTCTTGCCCTTTGCAAAGAAGCGCGATCGGGAACGACGTGGCTGGTACGGAAGGAAAAACAGATTCCATTACGAACGATATCAAAATTTCTCGCTGGTCAAAACGAACTTTCGTTTCGTGCAATCTCGATATCCTTCTCTGCTTGCATCTGGCTGCGCGATACCTTCGATACGGTGACATTCTGTCTATCGAAACTCTGTTGATCGTGTTAAGAGACGGTGTGGCGATCTTACGCTCGTGAATCTTCCACGTACACGCGACCAACCCCGGGCACGTTCGATTTTACGACGAGGACCCGTGCTTCCAGCGGAATGAGCGGGCTTCGGCCGGTCTGCGTCGTAGACAGTAATTGAAAATTACGACAGAGCGTACGCCAGTCCCGTTCATGACAGACCCGGTGAAGGATTGCCGTAAGATCTTCCTTTTATGGCGTTTCACACTGGCCACAAGTTTGCGATCGAAACTGCCCGAAAAGTCCCCGGTCGACAAATTTGTTTCTATATCGATATACAATTATACATACATCAGCTTGTTCTCGACCTATCAAACGGTCTGAAAATATAGAAAATGTATACGATAAATGATGTACGAAACATTTTCATCCCGTTTCCTTCGTAGCTGTTTCTCCGTTTCGAAGCGACTATTCGAGAAATTAGAGTTTCGAGCGATGGCTGAAACTTTAGCGACAGGCAGTTGATTAATCCGCGAGAGGTAATAAAACTCAAAGTATCGATGGGCGACGTAAAACGGTATAGAATGTCGGCCGCTAATAATTCCATCGAGGAGAATGAGTTTCCCTCGCGAGTCATAAATCAACGATACGCGAGTACAGCTGTCCTGACCAACGCAACGTAAACGACCGGCGATCTAATTGAGAACATTCTTTCACGCGTGGTCTGTCGATTAATTAATTACCAGAAGCTCGTAAAAAATTCTGCAACAAAAATTTCGCCCGTACAGTATACCGCGTGATCTTTGTGCGACGTGTTTTCCAGCTATTTTTTTTTTTTTTTCGTCATGCATCGCGCTTCGTCGAACCCTTTCATCATACGCAAAATATGAAAAATCCATTTCTTCGGTCTCTAATTACTTACGAGTGTTCATTAAAATTTCTATAAAAACGGTGACGGGCGTGTCGTCGCGGAGCAATCGCGGCAAGTGCCACTTTCCTATCGATTCGCTGGCATTCTCGCGTTCCCGGTAAAGCGTTCCCACCGACTAATTACAAACGGCCATTAAACTCACCCTGCGAATCCTCTCGTCGCGTTTTCGAGAGCGAAAGCAAAAATATGTCGCGATTCACTTTCTTCTCGCCTGGAACATTGTTGAAAGGCAGAGCCTTCTCCGAGAGCTTTCGAAGCAACTCGCAAGAAAACAGTTTACAATATCGCGTAGTTGCGAGAGATAGTCGCAGAAAGGAGAGACGCGTTGTTTAAGCGTTATTACGAGGAAAGGACGGGAAAAAATGAAGAGCGACGCAAGCGGCTCGGAAGAAAAGTTTGAAACCGTAGACTTTGACGGGCAAAGGAAAAAGAAGCTGACGGTTTCCATTACAATATGCTCGCGTCGGACCGGCAAGAAGCTGCACGCACACGCGGCTAGCTCGACTGCCACACGAATACATCATCTTTAAAGAGTAACAGCGGCAGAAGCAGCAACAGCATCAGCGAAACGAGAGTCTTGCCAACAGTTGAGTCATCAGAGAAGAGGGCCGGCCGGCTCACTCGCTATAATCGTTCCTCCGTGGATAGTAAATCCGGCCGAAAGGCCGTCTGAAATTATTACGGTTCCCAGGGCCGTGGTAACCGCTCGCAGAGCCACACGGCCACGCGAGAGATTTACAAACCGCCAATCGCTTTAACAAGCTCGGCACGTGTTCGTCGCACGGAACTCGCGTTATCGGCCTGCGACACCACCCTCGTCGTTTCTTCCCTCGATCTTTCGTCGCGATTTCGCGGATTGCTCGCAGGCGAGAAAGAAACAGAAGAAAATAGAACACGAGAAGGTGGAGATCGTTGGTCGAAGATCGCGGCTTCTTGTGGACAAGGCGAATAAATATTTTGGAGGCGGTTCGAGCGAAACGATTAAGTGGCCTTTTTTATTTTCCAGCCGCGGATTCTAGAGGAAACCGAGCCACGACGGTAGTAATAAAAGAAATCGAGCGTAATAATGGCGATTATGTCGTTACGATCGATTGGCCGGAGGCACGCGACTACGACGGAGGCGGGCAGAAATCGATGTCACACGCGAGTAGTATTCTTGGCAACGATATTAGAAGCTGTACGAACGTTGAATCGAGAGGATGGTGGGGGACGATGAAAAACGACGAGAGAACGAGCGGCGGAAGTTCGCGAGTCGTTGTTGGAAATCGGTGCCAAACACGAAACGATTTCGTTAATCGCGAATTAGTCGGAGAACAGGCGAGTTTGTCGTACGTTATCCTGGTTATAAACGTTCGGCGAAAATCTGAAAGTTTCGCGGTGTTTCGTAACCGTTTGCTTCGTGTTGAGAAGCAAAAGTTGTCTCGCGAGCGGGAACGTGCGCTCGCTACGAGCGAATAGTTTCGCGTGGGCCGCGACGAGTCGTTACTCCGACGATTTTTCCGACGCACGCGAAACGTTCGCGCATTATACTCGGTGCTTTCCTTTTTTCAGAACGGCTCCATTGAATTCCTTTTACCGCAACCTGTACGTTTTTCTCGTAAATAGCCAGAAGCGCAGACGCGATGTTTCTCCGAGCAGTTTCGCGAATATTTTTCGCTGGAAACCAAAGTGGAAGCAGACTCACCGTTTGTGTTGAATCCTGAGGCCTCTTCGAGGGTGCAGCGGTATACCGTCTTTCAGCCAGTGCACCCTTGGGGGCGGAGAACCCCTCGTTCGGCATACGAGCTTCACTCTCTCCCGTAACCTCGCTATCGAGTCCCTGAGTTCGGACAACGTAACCTCCCTCACTGCAATCAGACATATTACGCTCGTTAAAGTCGTGTAGTTACATCGTCGATTCGTTGAATCGATGAATCGATTCGGATCTTTGATACCTCTATGTGATATTCGTCGAAGTTACGTCGACGATCGCAAATGAAACGGAAGCTGGACACGAAATGGAATATCCGAAAGACGATTAGGGAGAAAGTTACGAACGACGTAGCCTCGTCCGTGGGAAATTCTGACGCGTAATGAATTTCGCGACGGGTAAATCTGCGCCGTTGAAAGAGAATTCTTAAAGCGGCCACTTTCGAACTTTTCGTCCAACTACGTGTCTCGAAACTTCTGACGAAACTTCCGGCGAAATCCTACCGGAGTTTTAATAAACTTTTCGAGAGCCGTACTTCTCGCCACCGAGAGAAACGGCTCCACGAAGCAATATGTGTTCCAAATTGCGCGATCTTTGACGGGGAAACTATTCGCACGTACCGGTGATAATTTCTTATCATCGAAATTTCCTCCTAAAACTATCGAAAGAATGTACCTAGCAGTAGAAGGGTTGGGAAGGATGTATTCACGGAATTTTTCGTTTCCCTGCGGTGAACGTGGAACCGAGAGCATCCGGCTTGTCCCGGCGCGGCCCGAGTTCGTAAGAAAAGGCAGAATCGTTAGAGGCAGGAAGAAAAGGGCATTCTTTACAGGGAAGTAGCGTAGTTCGCTTTAAGGAATCGTATAGAGTAGGTTCCTTTTCGCCACGGAATACCCGGAACTATTGATTTCAAGTCAAAGCGTTGTATTTCCCGGGGGCTATTGAAAATCAACGTTCAAGATTATCGAGTAACAACGACTTTGAAAGCTGATCCACTTCTAGAACGGCCGACGAAGAACAACGACACTACGAACTGCGATTGTTTGCCATATCGCACGCGCTATGTGTAACGTTTCACGAATGGAGAAAGCACGGAATACTCTTTCGTCGAGCGATCTTACATTTGACGAGATGCAACGCGTCGCAGCAGGATACGAGCTCGTTTGTTTGACGACCTCGCTAACAGACACCTTCGAATCCATCGTCCATTGAACGTGGATCGTGCAACGGGAGGACTCATTGTGTTTAATCCGATGAATCTCATTTGCACGATGCATAATACACCTCCATTACGATCGAGTCGTTGCTCCCACCATTCAGGTGGAGCCGCGGCGAGATCAAGCGGCTGAATAATAAAAACGGCCGAGACTCTCCACAAGGAGAGAGCTTTCGGCGTGTTTCGTAGGCCGTCGTGAAGAAATCCTTTGCGCCAGCCCCGCATTATTTCCCGATGAAAATGTCGGACTTCTTGGTCGAACGCAACGAACACGTTCAATGAAAACGCCCGTTCCATTATGCCACGGACCAGGGAGAATAATAATAACGGGGCGGCTGCCGGTTCTTTGCCTTCGTATACCCTGTAACGACTCGTGCACACGCTTGCCTCTCGTTACCGAGGATTCTCTAATAACCGTGCAACGAGAAAAAGCGTCCTCGTGCTCCATGGTTCGCCGGACGGTGCATTCGAAGGCTTTCGTTTCACTCGAGGAGTTGGATTTCTGTTACCCCGATAGCTGCTGCCATTCTAAATTGGGTCCGAATCAAAACCGTTGGGAAAGTGGGTCGGTGGTGATTCTAATTTTAGATCCGCCAACCTTTCCTTACGAGCTCGTCCATTGTATCGTGGAACGAGTATAACGGATAAAAATGGATCACGGCTCGCTTTACTCGTGTCCTTTTCTTACCGACTCTTTGTCATCTCATCGTGCTACTTCGATAGTTCGTTTCTCGTGTACTTTTCATTACGTATGGTAATGTCCTCGTGCCGTCAGTCACGACAAGCTATCAGCCAAGAATTCAGGATAATCTACGTCAGAAACGCGGTATCATCGAAATAATCAAGGGCCCGATACGCGATCTCAATCGCGTTTCCAGCTTCGAACGAATTTGCAAAAATTATTGCGCGTCTCGCGAAAGATTGATCACAGCTTCGTGGTTTAATAGCGAAATCGACGATATTTGCAATCGTGTAGAACCGAGCCCGGCAATCTCACTAGCAGTTCTTTCTTTTGCTAGGGTTTCGCTATTTTTCAAGTCCGTTTCTCGTTGCTACGGCGCCTGGTATTTTGACTAGCGTGCTCGGCGTAATTACAGCATTCCCTCGGGAGCCGAAACGCGACGCTCGAATTATCCACGACGTTCCACGTCGCGGCAAGAACGCCTTCGGACATTTAATACGTTTCCATCAATGTCGTCGTCGCCGGGCGACGCTGTTACTCGAAACTTACCGTGCCAGCTCCGTATTCGCCGCGTACGATCCTTCGGAATAGCGTCGCGTACGAATCTACCTCGTCCTACGAGCTTACGTATCTCACGGACGAAACATCGGGGTTTGGTTAACGTTGTACCGCACGCCATGCAATCTCGTCATTTCCGTTTCAGATTCCACGCCCGAGATTGATCCGCTTTGATTTTTAAAGGATTAAAACGAACCTTTCGTTAATTAATATTTCATTCCTCGAATTAACAGTTATTATTCCTGGCTGACCTAATTAGTAAAAAGGTGGATTCCTTCGATAGATAAAGAGTTCGTAATGAGCGCAGCCCGCTCACGAGTGTAAAAAGCTTATAGCAGATTAAGGAAGATTTTCAGTAGTACGAGTCAACGTATGGACGCGCGGTAAGGTTCGTAAGAAAATCTATGGAAGAAGAGATTGGAGATCGTCGTTCTTATTATATCACAGACATTTATTCACAGTGACAGATAGATTGTTTCAAGTTGATTAGCGTTCAGATTTCGGTTCTGACAGACAGTACAGTGGAATAGGTCAGCGTATCAACGAGCTCCAATGGTTTCTTGAAGTCGATTATCAACTGATTCGTAAATATACTATCAAACGGAGGTGAATTTATTTTTCATTTTATTCTCGTATTATAGCGGTTCGTGACTCTTTTCTATGGATCGCAGCAGACTGCAGGGAACTCAGCTGTCGCAACATTTTTACGACTGTCTTGCATCGTGACCCGGTTAATAATTTCTTGTCGTCTCGGAACAGGAGTTAAAGATACGAAAGAAGCGACCTAGAACTCATTAATTATGACGCCCGCAATTTCCTGGCGATCTGGTCGCGTCTCCGGTACTTTGCAGTTCGAAAAGAAGTGGTCGGCGAAACGAACGTTTAAACTAAACGACTTAAGTCTTGATCCGTTTACGAACGTCGTCAAATATTTGGATCCGCGAGTGTATACAAAAATTTACTGGAACTCTATTAGCGTCACGCTGCCAAGTTTCCAGAAGAACGAAGTAAAAGCTGTTTTCTTGACCGAACGTTTCCCCATTTCGACGTTTTATTTCCAAGCCGTGGATTATTTGAAAAAGCGGAACTATCTCGTAGTCGTTGGTCGGATTAAGTCACGGAGATATTAATTCGAGCCAATAGCTAAAGTGCTTTTGCGCGTTGAACCGAAAGAGGTAGGATGGCAGCTAGCCCGGATCGGACAATGCCTGAAATTCACTTGGAGGTAAGAGGATTTCGCGTCTGATTTTTGGCACCACCAGCTTCCCGGTCTATGCGTTATTAAGCGGTTACGTCTGTGCGCGTACGTTCGAGGAGAAACGTAGTGGCATTGGTGCGAATAGGAACGAAGAAAAACCGAATAGAATGGGTAGACGGATAGAGAATGGGAGAGAGAAAGGAGTGGGACGCGAAGAGACATAAAACGAACAAGAGAAGAGACGAAGCCGGGGATGGAAAGAGGCGAAAGGTGGATATTCACGGTATTCCCATGTTGCCGGAGGCCGCCGCGTGCGGCCCTCACTACGAAACGTCATTTAACGATTAGCCGTGCGAACTGACTGCGAAATTCAAATTTAAATGGCACTCGCGGGATCGGCCTCGATCGAGTTCTCCAGGCACCTGAATTTATGCTGGAATTGCAGCGCAATTGTCGTGGTAACGGGCTGTGCGAGCTGTCGATGACGAGGCTGAACGCCGCCACGAAGGGCGAAGGGAGAAGAAAAATTGTTCTGAAAGAGGGCCGGACCTTTCATCGAAATACTTTGTCAGCGCGGTGCTTCCACGAAAACGTGGAAAAACTCGTTTTAGCCGTGGCGACTCGTTTCTCCTTTCAGCTCTTTCGTTTCTCTTCTATGAATCGTGAATTAAAAATGTTGGAACGCCTGGAGGCGCCTGACGGTACCACGGAAATAAGATTCAAGGCAATGTAACCGTCTTTGATCGGACGACGGTTTCATATCGAATAATATCGAATGTGTTCGAGTTCGACGAAATCTTCCGGGCTGGAGAACCGAGCGAATCGGAAAAGGGAAAGACGATGTTGAAAAAAGTCACTAATATTAACATCGGGTCTATTGAATGTTTCCAATTGACAGAGAATCGTTCGCAAATCGTACTTCGTCTCTCTCGACGATATTCGTTTATGTTCTAGAATGTACCTTCCGATTCATTTACCTCTAATTCGTTCATCATCTTCGAAACGAAAGAAATACGCCGCGCAGACTTGGTGGGAGAAGCGACACGACGAAAGTTGGACGCTTCCAACGTCCAAAAATTTCAAAGTAGCGCAACGTCATTGAACGGGAGGCGTCGACTAAGCGTTTTCAGTGCTTTGCAAAGAATCTCTCGGATCGTCTTTTTCACACAATCCTCGGATCTTCCGTCTTTGCCGCGCTGAAAGTTTTCGTCGCAAAAAGCTTGGTAGCCGATACTGTGCGACGAATAATGCGTGGTCCCGTTTCGCGACAGCCATGCTCGGTCGTTCGATCCGTCGTCGTTGTAGATCGATCGAATCCGTGGAAGAACGGAAGGAAAACGGAGACGAGGAAAAGAGAAAAGCAACGCGGGGTCTGTCAGGCGGCGTGTCACGGGCCGCTACGAGGGATGAAACATGCTGAGCGACCAGCAAAGAGAGCGGCAAGGTTGATTAATGAACGCGTCGCCGAAAGAGCAAAATAACAAATAGCGCGTTGCCACGTTGCCCTCGAGCTGACGCGATGGCGACCGTTCGACCTGCTCTACAACGGGGGTTGCGGCAACCGGCCATGCCGCTTGCTTGATTCATAGTTCCCGCGGTGCACCGACGGCTTGTGACGAGGCGCAACCTCGTGTTAAGCATACGGCCGACCCTCGACCGACCACCCTTTGCTCCTGATAATTGATTGTCTCGCGCCCTCCGACCTGGCGCCGACCAAATTTCATTTCGTCCTCGCTGACTCTATCGGGCTGCAGTTCTTGATTATCGTGTCCTTTCAAGAAACGCATCGATGCGATCGTCTCAAACTGTCTACCTTGGTCGTACGTCCCTACGAAGTTCACCGAATATCTTGGATTTAAAAAATCTGAGCCATAAAAGCTTTACCCGATTTCTCTAAATAAACTCGAGTAAAAGAGAGCCGATGAATCTGCAAATAGGACATTTAACAATGAAATAACCTTTTCATCGGTCGTCTAAAATAATTGGGCTACTTTTGTATAACTCGTGATTTGATTATCTAGAGGTTCGGTGAGGTATAAAAAAAGCTTCACCGGGAACGTGGCTTTTTCAAAAAGTGGATACACCTGGTCTAATTTTATCGAACGATTGGAATCTCGAAGATTACACAATGGGTGAGTACTGAGTCGATCATATCAAGTCGGCGATAGATTATGTAATTTCCGCGCAATCTTTGATTCCTGGCACGTCGTCGGCTGGAAACGAGTTTGGCTGGTAGCTGGATGTGGGTCTGAGAAAGTGGCGTTTCCAACGGTATCGCGGCCTCATCGACAGCCCTCTTCGTGTATCGCACGGTACACGCGACATCAACCACGATATCATACCCCGACGTGAAATCTGTTTCTCTCCTCAGGGTCTTCTGTTGCTCGCCGTAATTTCGCTTCGATGGAGATATTTGCGCGTCGTCTGTTCGTATGCACGTCGATATTCAAATCGACCACGCCGATTGTGTCCTGTTATTACAGCCAACGTTTGTCATCGACGCTTCGATCGACATTTTTACCGGGAATCGCGAGCAATCACGATTCTCTACGGCTTCTGCTCCACGTTAAGTATTTATTCGCACGTAAACTTACAGAAAAGTGCTTTCAACGAGTTCCCTACGATAAGATACTCTGATCTGTCGGTGAAACTATTCCATCGTTATGAATGTTAACGCTTTACTATCGAGGGATATATCTACTTGAAACGTAAAGCCCGAGGTGGAGTCTACGAGATCCGTGAACGTACAGATAATTTATACACACATATAGAACGTTTTTGACAATTTTTCTTACTGATTTACTTTTATCGCACATTTTCCCGATAAACATAACGGAAGAGAATGGTCAGAGAGCCCACTTCATCGTCAGGAATTATTGCGATATTTTTTTATTACGATATTATTGTTAACCTTTTGCACTCGAGGACTTTTTCGGTCGGGCGTAGCAGATACTTCGGATGATTTAGCGTGTCTTACAGCTAGTGTAAAATGATCTCATATACGAATTAACTTGCAAAAACATACTCTAATAATTTATCTATATTTACATCTTTGAAAATATGATTTTGTAATATTTTTTTCTGTATTTTTTTTGTATGATAACTTATAAAGCGTTCACCAAGATGCATTCTCGATATAATTAATCTCATTTTTCAACAGTTCAAAGTCAAGTTCATCTTCATTCGAGCTAATTTCACTTCCGAAAACCACATTTTTAGGGTTTCTAAAGTATAATACTTTTGCCATGATCGTCGAATCGGAACTAACGTTGGAGACGTTGTTTCAATACCATAGTTGAACCATGGTTTCGGAGGGATATGGGATTAAATATTTTATCTTCGTTTTAAAGTCTAACACTTTACACTTGCCAACAAAGAACACAAAGAGCTAAGAAACCAATTTACGAACCAATGGAATTGCAGCACGGAATGTCGTAGTGACTGAAAGTCGCCTCTCGAGTGCAAAGGGTTAAGACGATATCTCGCAGCCCTATTTGTTGGCTGATCGATTTTCTCCTAATACAAAGATGCAATATCCTTCTTTATAAATTTTTCACTTTATCTTTCAAAAGCGACAGGTATTCTATATCGTAAAAGAATGCAAAGTTATGTTACTATTAGCTTACTGCTTTCATTCAATTTCTTTTCCTCCTGACAGACTACAAAGTACACGAATCAAACGTCGTTTCGTAAAATGGACAAACTATGTCGGTCTATTTGCGTGAATACGTAAACGAAATTCAAGTACTTAGTTATAAAAAGAATGGTAAAAAAGTAAGAAAGATAAAATCAGCGTAGTCTCTGAGATTTCAGCTCGGCGGTAGAGGGTTAAAGATAGAAGGCGCGCCAGGTGATACGCGATACCCAGATACCCGAGTGAAAGCCGATCTTTTAAAACCTTTTCGCAACGAACTGAACGCGGATAGAGCCGTTTCAACCGGAGGCGAAGAACGCTATTCATTGCGGCGTAGACAAAGGTTCGCGCAATTCCCGTTCCTGCGCCAATTCGTTTCCAGACAATTTTCGTAATCGACTAACTTCCGGACCGGCGATCATAATTCTCGATGCGCCGGAAGATTCGATATCGCGCGGTTTCACGCTGCGCTTGTCCGTCCGGCCCTTTGCGAAACGATTAATGCGGGCTCGTGTATCGTCCGCAGGATGACTCTGTGCGTTTGCACCTTTGTCCGTTCGTTGGTTTACAGACCGCTTCTGTCCTGCCAGCAGAACCGCGCGCTTCCGGTTACTCACTCGATTCGTTAGCTCAACCTGATCGGTTGTGCGCGACTGATTACCGATCGATCCTGACAAATATTTAATCGCGATCAATCGGTCGAAAGTCACCGGTTTCCCTTTGTTTTTCAGTCACTTCGGCTGACTACCTTTATCGAATTAATTGGCCGCCACTTGCCGTCGATATCCTCGTTTTTTCATCTCGAACCATTACCCGTCCCTATCGATCGCTGTTCCATCAAGACTTCGCTTCAAGCGTGAAAGGTTTGTCGTCGTCGGACGATTTTTCTCTAGTTCTCTGGTAGCCGGCTATAGCATACGGCTGGTCACCATTCCGAACATTCGATGTAGCAAATTACGTCTAATTATTATTCTTCAGCACTTCGACGAAGTTTGCTCGTATTTTGAATCGATCGAGTACGATTCGGTTAATAAAGTCAGGAGTATCGTATTTCTGAAACGTGAATTTTCATTTTTCGTTCGTTATTACGCCCGTGACTTGCCAAACTTTTGTTTGCCAAACATTACTCCTTATCTCGAACATTGAAAAGGATGGCTCGTCTTAAATGACTCGCGCTATATCATTGCGTATTTCGTAGTAAACGGAAGTGTTCAGAGCGATCGTGCGATTCTCTGCGATCACGAATCGCGCAAATATCCGTGCGAGATCGTTACCGAGAACACGGAGCAACGCTCAGGGAAAAGTTGGTCGATTTGTTTTCGGTAATTCACCAACTCGTCCACTAACCATAAAATCCGACCAACTTTTCCAGCACTACTGGAACTCCTTTCTCGTTCGTTACTCTCTTCCGCTCGTATATACGGAGTCATAGGTACGGCTGTGTCGTAAACGTTAGAGAGCGCCAAACACTCGGCGTTTCTCTCTTCTCGAAGATGGCCGCGATTCTCGTTCGATCTCGAGGAACAAGGGCTTGTTAATCAGAGGTCAACGATTAACCAGGACGGCACGGCGAGAAGGAAGAGCCGGAAACTTTTAAGCGCGAGAAATTGCAACAGCGGAGGCTGGCCGGGGCAACTTCTTTCCATTACCTGGGAGGAGGAAGATTACGCGGGCGGGTCGGAAGTGCCGTAGAAAGAAGGAAGCGGAATTTCTTGCCGTTGTTTTTCGTTTTAATTGCAGCCGGCACCGGGAGGAGCGTCGAGGCATGGGAGTTAACGAGATGGCGTAATATCCTCGACCCGTTCGTAGATCGGCCCCTATCTTCATCGTCGTTTCGTTCCCACGAGCCATCGATTAGCGTCATACAGGGAATATCGTTATGAGCGTAATTCTCTTCGTAAGCGACTGTCGTTCGTCTAGATCGTTCTCCGCGAAACGCGTCTATTTCATTTAATAGTCCATCGTTCAACCATTCGTTCGATCCTCGACGTTTGCTTTACCTTGACACGGAACGAGCTTTCGAATATACGAAACAAAGGGAATTAGGAATCAGGAATACCAAACATCCGGGGCTTTGCGGTTTCCGGTGACATCTCGTCAATACCGCGGTTTCCAACGTTACGAGCGAGTACCGATGCCTGTACAGGTATCATTCCGGTGTCCTTCGAAACGACGAGCTGACCATCGTTTCGGAAACGCGTCTGCGCCTCGAGAGGAAACACTCGTTCCTGGAATTTTCCAAAGGATCGTGGTCATTAAACGGCGAACGTCTCGATGGAATGGTTTCTTCTCCCGGAACGTCTTCCGGATTTATCGCGACGACGATATCAACTGAATACAAGGATGGCGTGTTTCCAGCGATAAACCCACGAGCCTTCGCTCGCGATCAAGTTTCTCACGCCGCGATACGTACAGTATTGGTTTTTATTTCGCCTCGGTTCATAAAGTTCGAATGGATAATTTGTCGAAGCTTTCCTGTCTGAGGAAATTGAGTTAGCACGGTCGAGGCCGAGGAATCTGTCGCTCTTCGATTTTTCCACGCGGTGCAGATTCTTTGAAGCGTCGAGACTTTTATCAAGCTTGAACATAGTCTCCGAAAATCCCGAGGGAAAGAAAGTAAAATGGCAGGAAGGAAGTAGGATTTCGGTAAATGAATTTTAAATGTAAGCAAAGATTACCGACGATGATTCGGAGAACAACTCGGTACGACAAAAGCGAAACACGCGATGCAGTTCCGCGAGTTAATAGCCACGATGGCCATGTGCGGAAAGGCTGACGTGACGAGAGGCGATGATTCTTCGGCCACGAGTATTTTCGTAGGCGCCGGCATAGATACCGATAAAAATCGCGTCGCGTCCACGGTTCGTGGGAACCCGACCGGGCAATTTAATAATAATTGACAGAAAATACGGTTATCTGGCGAGCGATTTACGAGCGCGCGCTATGGTCGCATTTAAAGGTGTTCTACGCAAGATGAAACGGGTAGATCGCTGCTGGAAAATCGCTGCGTGTAGGTAGATCGAGATAAACTTCGCCATCCGGCCGGCGTTCACGGTAGAAACAAAATTACCGTTGCACCGTTACACGTCGAAGACAGAAATTACGCGGGTTAATTGGCATCGATTTCGCATCGAGCTAAATTTTCTTGGCGACGAATGAGCGAAAAAAAAAAAAAAAACAAAAGAAGGAAAAAGATTCAATCGTTCGTGGAACGCCGGCGTCTCCCTATTTTGCGTCTTCATTGGGAAATCGACAAACTGCAGACTCGATCGACGGGCTATCGCGCGGACCGACGACCATTTCGACTCGTTATTCGTGTGGCGTACAAATCGGAGGTCGTCTCTCTGTCAAAATAAAAGAGCGCGTCGCAGGTTTTGCGGCGGTCATTATTTCGAAGACGTATCTGGGCTGCATCGATTAAACGTCGGTGGCGTCGCGCACACGGACCTAGGCCCACCGCTTTTCCATTTCATCGCCCTTGTCGATACTCGTTAACGACGACAAATCTACTTACCGAGTTAATCCGACGCGTCGTTGCGGGCCGATATCAGCCGGCTCGTAATTTTACAATAATTCGTCCGTAATTTTTCATCTGACGATTTACGAGTGCCACAGCCCATCGTGCTTCCGCGTTTATAAAAAAAGAACTAGAAGAAGAATATACGAGGAAAAGGAGAAAAGAAAGGAATGAGATAGAGCAAAGGGGAGAAAGAGGTACATCATGTGAAAGGAGGAGAGGAGAAGGGGGAAAAGGCAGGCGAAAAAGAAGGGTTGCGGCGACGAATGGAGGGCGAGGATCGCGCATAACTGTAGCGCGATGTTCGATAAATTGCCCCCAGGTTCTTTTTAGTTTGCCGCGATATTTTATTTACAAACTAAACGTATCTGAGTTCGCGTGCCGCGGGAACGTCGTCCGAATCGGTTTGAACCTTTAAACCGACCTTCCTTTTTGCCAATCTCGGAAATCATAACCGGAATTCTCGATTTTTTCTCGAACACGGTCGCCACAATTTTCTCCACCGCTATATTTTATCTCGCTGGCCTCTATATTTTACCTCGCGTCATCTCGCAGCGCAACGATTAAAAATGCGTCGGATGTCTGCTTCGAAATAACTGAAACCGAATCATACGTAATATTTGTACGTTAAACGCAGGGCAAATATCGACGAGCGGGAAACACTTAAATTAACAAACAAAAATATTCATGGGAACGATAAATAAATTACGGCAAGAGAATGACTCCTAAGTCGCATACGCTATCTGTAACTATAATATTTCTATATTTAGGATGAAAAGGTCGCTGCCTTCTGTGCTATAATATGTAGCGTTAAATTTAATAAACTTCAAGTGAAACAGACAGATTTAACGCGTCTATTAATAATCCTGACTACGAATTTCAGATCGATTACTCTATATATCCATAATACTGCGTCGAGTGCGCTCGCTATTCGGTATATTCGTCGGGCGAATTAGACGCGGTATGACCTAACGTACCTATCGTATACGTGGTGAATTCTATCTTAAGCTCCTTGGGATAGTAAATGCGTCCTCTAAATACGTCGAGAATCAAACTCCGTTCTACGTGCCCCGAGTGAAATGTGATTTACGTCGCGAAACGAAGCGAGGTAACCTATTATACAATTACGTATGAAACGACGATCGATCAGGAGATCGAGAGACAGCGTGAGAGTTCTCTGAGGAACGTACGAACCGCAGAAACAAGCGGAAAGAAAGCCCCGTAGTTGGTAAATTTCCTTTTTCGTACCGACGGTGGTTTTCGATATCGGTTCGAGCATAATCGTCGGTGAATTTTCGTGTTGTCTCCTAGACGAATATATAAAACTTATGGCGAGCACGACAGGGGAAAAGAGTACGGCGCGGCGTGTCGTAGTAAATGCCGGAGAAAGAATGTCCCGAAAATGTTTAACGAGTCATTCTCTCCAGCGATAGACACGTCACCCTGGGAGAAAGCGAATTCCAGTTTTGTGACGCTGCCAACCTAGTCGTTCAGAATTCTTTTCTTGGCATAATGAACTCCGCTCGTTTGCACGCGACCGATTCCTCTTCGTTCCGGCTTATTTATCGGGAATACCTCCTCGAGCAAACCGCTAGACTTATCTTCTACCTCGGTCATCCTCCCTCCCGTCTTCGTTCGTTCAACGAGCTCTCGTCACGGAAAATTTCACGAGAACGTCGCACGAGTAGACCCTCGAAACGAATCACGGAAATTCCGTGTACGGATAGGCGTTTATCGTCGTGTTTACAGCAGGTGGTCTCACGAAAGCGTCGACCAACCGCCGATTTCGATTTTCCATCCGTCTCGCGAAAATTGCGAAAGCCCAGCGGGTTCGTGCAATCTTTCTCAGGAAAAATTGTACCGCCATCGCGTCTCCATTTCTATCACGGCTCGACGGAAGCCCCAGGTCTATGGTACGCATTTAATAAGTGAACAGATTGAAGAGTCGGTGGAAAAATCAATCTTGGAACGGAAGTTGCCACGTCTCGAGAAGACTCGAGAACGCTTTTGCCAAATGGAAAGAGGAAACGGGAAGAGGTTCTCGTTTACGTAATTCGCCGCCGGGAAAGGGTGACGTTCGCGGCGTCGAAGAAGGACACGAACCGCGACGAAAATAGATCCGAAGATTCCAGGAAGGGATTCGTGCGTGGTTTCTGTCTCGTGTCAATGAACAGCCGATTCGACGTACTCAAGGTGTGCGAGAACGTAATACACGGGTCCTAAGGGGAGAAAGACAATTTGCCGAAGCATAATTTGCTGAAAAGCAAACGACGCTTTGCGGTCAACGATAAACACGACGACGTGAGGGACGAGAAAGCGCGGTACAAAGATCTCCGCAAAGTGGATGATAACGGCGTCGCGCAACCGCTCGCCGATAAGATCCTCGCTTTCTCTTGAGAAATGCCACGAAAAACGCGTTATCGTTTGTAACGACGTTATCCTTTCGCGCGATCCACCGGCGCGCATTTCGTCGCTGCTATTTTCCACGCGATAATTGAATAAACACAGCGGAACGTTCTTCGTCGTATTTTTTTCGTATTTTTCGCCATACATTTTCCTCCTCCGCTATTTATTTTTCTCAATTGCGTCGCTTTTGCGCGGATACACGAACGCGATAATTTCGTAGGGAACGCTCGAACAACGACAGCTTCCAATTTCACCGTGAGAGCCTTTGATATCGGTCGAACTAGCTGTAGAGGAGCGTTACGCGCAGATGCGGCTCACTCATCCTCCCGATGTAAAAGTTTCTCAAAAGAAGCGATGGCCATTCCAGTGAAAGTTTCGGCTGGCTGGTAACGGTTACGATAGAAATACGTGGCGTCCAGTGGCGCACAAAGCGGCGTACATTATTTACCGGCGGATCGATAGCCGGACAGCCAGCGAAAAACGGACGAGCGTGGCAAAAATTGCACGCTCCTCTTGGAAAATTGTTCTCGTCCTCGACCGCTCGAATTCCCTTCTTCTCTCGGCGACTCAATTTCGGTTATGTGGTCTCGAAAACGTAGCCGCGGCCTATAAACGCTTGTCGACGGTGTAAACAACTTTCCGGTTCGTGTATTTGTCAAGAGCGCGGCGGCAAGCGTACTGGCCACGGTATACGTAATTTATTATTTCAAGGATCGCGTGAATTCGTGGAGGACGCGCGGTAGAGACGTTCTCTTCCGCATCGAATTGCTTCCAGAGTTCGACGACGTGAAAACGCTACACGAGTATCCACCGAAGTCGAACGATTCTCCGCCGGTTCTCGACTCCTGCAGAGGCGCGCGCGCAACAAACGGAGGCTATGCTTTAAAAGCGAGTCAGGCGAAACGGCAACCCGAAAAATTTCTGGCAAGGACCACGGTCCCGAGAGCGTCGTTGGACTATTGTAACGTTTGAGTGGCCGCTGTGTGACCGTTGCTCTTCGCCTCCAAGCAATTCTCCGGTGAATGCCGAGTCTTGCGGCTGTTAGACGTTGTCCGCCACGACGATCCTTCAATCGCAGACAGAATTTTTGTGGACGCGCGAGCCTCTGACTCGTCGTCGGGTCACTCGAGAATCGCGAGAAGAGAGCTTTTGTCCGGTCGTAGTTGCGCTTCTAGAACGTTCTCAAGCCGAGTACTCAACCGAATACTCAAGCCGAATTTACGCTGTTTCACTTTGAAGAATGAAAGCAGCATTCATCCGCCGTGTTCGGCATTCATCCGAAACAGTGTAAATTCGGCTTAACGAAATTGCGCGTCGTTGCGAGGACAAAAACGATATCCGAGGAGTTTGATCGCTAAGAACAGGCGCGCTGTCGTCGTTGAATAGCAAGGCTACGTAATTTTATCCTGTTTCGTTCGATACAGTTTTCCGCAGTACGCGGACGCTCTTCTTCCTCGCTCCTCCTTTTCGGCCTTTCTATTTCGGTTTCCTGTAGATTACAACCGGTAACACAGACCCCGACTATTATTAGGCGACGCTGCTCCCTCCTCTTAGATCGTATTATTTGTTTGACCTCGCTTTCTCGTGCTGCGCCTCTTCGGAAAACTTCGCGCTCCACCTTCTTGACGGATCGTGCACCGACGACGATGTTTCGTCGGCTGGGCTGACAGATTTTATTTCTAGGACAAGTCGGAGACTTCGAGCAATCGGATCGAAGCGTGACGTCGTCAGAGGGGTGACTTTGACTCTGACATCGTCGAAATTCATTGGTAAATCGAACACGTCCCGATACTGTTATTCTGTTCTAATGCTTTTCCATTTCAATTATCGGGATATTCGGAGAAGGATCACGAGGAAGAGGAATCGAATACTTGATGGGAATTTCGTAAGAGCGAAACTGGAACATACTCCTCTTGCCTTCGTTCCTCTCGGCCACCCCTTGTCCTGGCTCCCCCTTCAACTCCGAGTAGACCGAGTATAAACAGCTCGTGGAATGCCATGGGGGAAGCATTAGCAAGTGTTAAGCTAAATAAACACTCCGGCTGACGGGGAACGGGGCTGCGTTTACAATGGTAACGAGTGCCGACTATGGGGTGGCTGGATGATGCCTCGAGTGTCTGGTCGCTAAATTCCTTCGACGATACTCCTTTGCTCCGGAATAATGTGACCGGTTCGTCGAATCATCGCGTACCTTAACACTCCTCACAATTCGTGTTCGCAGTTTCTCCTTCGTCGATCGAGTCGAGGATGATCGTTTACAATAAGGTTGCAATAAAAGTGTACGGTGTATAGTGGAGAAAGGCGTCGTCGTTATTTAATCGAGGGATAATCAGCTTTCCTTTGTTCGAGGCGTAACGAGCTTCCTACCACGCGTCTCGACGCATTAGTCGCTGTCTTCGCAAACTTACGATATTATGCGGCTGTCGGGCTTCTTTCCCGAGACTTCTTTGTCGCTCTTGATAACCTCGTTTCTTACGAATTAATCTCGACATTGGTTCCCACCTACCGTGCCAGCGACACCAAGCGTGGCAAGAAATTCGTGGTCGCCTTCAATTTGCGATGGAAAATCGCACGCGAGAAATCGTCCGGAACATAAATATCATTGGGAAAATCGCAAGGGGTATTTCGTTTTGGATCGAACGAGCGTTTCGATTGCCAGAACAGTGGCGTGAACGAGGCACGAATACAGGCACACGAAATTCGGACGCCGATCGTTTAATCGACGCTGCTAGAGATTAGCGAGCAACGGTGTTAATGCGCGTTGCCATTAAGCGCGTACTTAGCGCTGCGTGCGAACAAGTAAACGGAGAGAACACGGGACGGGGATGGGCGACACAGGAGGTAGACAGCTCGAAAGCCGTTTTCTGGCCAGCGTTGGAAATGCGTTTAACTGGTCTGGGTTCGTGCCGCTTATCGCAAACTTAGACGTTTCGTCGCCAAGTTATCGCCACGGAAACGCGTTTACGTGCGAAATTACGAACCACCAAGGACACAGTGGCTTCCCGCTGTTTTTTTTTTTTTTCTAATAATACCGGAAGACGTTCCCGGTCGTAGATCAGGAACAGAAGCGACGAACATAAGAGTTTCTTAGCACGTTCCCGAGCGTCGCGCTTCGAAGCCGGCCGCCACGGAGCGTGTACCGGAGAAATTAGTTCGTGCACGTGATTAGCCGTGGAGGCACGCAGCCTGCTGCCAGAAACCACCTCGGGGAAAGAGACACGATCGCCGGCTCGGAGTTCTGCTAAACGATAAGGGGTTGCACGGCTGGGGAAACGCGGCTCCGGTAAAACGCGATCGTACCGCAGCCTCGAATTTGGCTACCGAAACTGTACTCGGGAGAATCGTAGGTGCAATTCGAAGAAGTTAGTCGATGTCAGCCATGACTCGAGCTTTGTGCCTTACCGATACGGGAAGTGGCCACTGTTTCGAAATGAATCGGGAGAATGGTCGCGAGCAACGGGACAGCCAAGAAGGCGAATCGATGCGTGAATTGTTGACGATCAAAGGCCGCACCATCGTTCCGCCTTGGCTTCCTTTGTGCACCGCTAGAGTCATCAACAACGACGCAAAGAGCACTTGGCTAAAGTGGACGTGGATGGCCGGTCGAGACGAAATTAACGAGCCAGAATCCGTGAAGCTTCTGTGAAGGGAATAGCGTTGCGCGTTACGCGCCTATTTCCAACGATACTTTTCGCCGCAGACAGAACTGCCCTTCCACGGCTTTTTACATCGTTTCCTTCACGCTTTAAAGCGATTTTTATCACCGATGAACGTTACCGAACGGGAAAGTAAGCCAAAGGCCGTGGCAAATGATAAGAAAAGTAGGCTGCTTTCATATCGCGGAATTAACAGGCTAATTTTTTCCGCGTGGCAGAACGGTAGATCGATTGCAGCTGCGTTTGCGTTGCACAGAGAAAAAGTAGAAGGAGAGGAAGAGCAAGAGCAGAAATAGAGAGAAAGATCGCCCGGAATCTCTCTCTGCTCGCAATTAATTAGAGACGACCGGTCTACATTTTTCCTTTTAGCGAACGCTTTTAATCATCCCAACGATTTCGAGGTCTCTCTTACCAGCTGTGTTCTATCTCTTAACCTCTTTACCGGCCAATCGTTAACGATATTTAATGAAATTTCAACCAGGAACGACATACTTCTATCGAAATATCAAGCAAAGATAATATGTGTAAATCGAGTTCTCGATTAGCGTCGACGCGGCCAACCAGATCAGCATTGGAAAATATTTCGTGGCTTTGAAGTCTGGAAAACTAGACGAGTTCGAGTACATATAACGGATAGTAACAGATATGCAAGACAGAGTGTTCTACACGAGACACTATAGGTACAGACTATCGTGGAAGTAGAAAGTCTCGACTATAGTCAGACGCACGGCCCGTTTCTATCCATCGATTTTCGTTAATTCTAGGACAATTGGCGCACGGCTTGGCCACGAAATAATTTTATCGGATTCTAACCATTTTATTCTCCCTCGCCTTTTACTTCGAATTAGCTGGATTTTTATAAACGCGGGATTAAGGTTGGCGAATTAAAAAATTGAGAAAATTTGTAGCGAGATAATTGCGTGCGATATAAACGAGGGAATAACGAGGGGAATTTGCTTTTTACGTTAATTACCCACTGATATCTCATAATATACCGAAATGTTTTCCACCTTTGCCGTCGATATTATTTACCTGCGGCGAAACGAATTAAAGCGAAAGTATCGCGAAGGAGAATTCACCAAAGCAACCGGACTACAGAAAGAAAAAGGCTCTCTCAATCGCGAACTCTTTTCCGAACCGTCGCTGAAGATGGAGGCTAATGGTACTCGAGGCTCAAAACGTTACACGGAACCGCATTTACTTCGAGGGTTACTTCCGCGACTGCACTCGACCCCTTAAATCGCAACAGCCCTGTAATAAAGCGATACTCTGAAGGGCCGCGACGTGCTCGCGGGTCAATGCGCATAAGTAGCTTAAAAAAGTTGAAAGTGTCGCTTCCATCAAACCGACTCGCCCGTGTTCCACCGTTTATCCTCGAGCTTTCCCTCAAACACCAGAAGGAAATTCTTTGCGTGCCAGTAAATATTTACTCGCACGATCAAACGACGCCCGTGGAAATGTTTTTCGAAACGAAAGGAGGAAAATTCGTCGATCAGCGCGAACTAGTAGCGATCGAATTTCACGGCTACTCGACACTTCTCGAGTTTACGGCGGGACGTCTTGTACAACTTGTAACAGTGTTTCTGCTTTGTCGAGAGGCGAGCGCCGGGAGCCGGCTTGCCTGCCGCTAAGGTATTTCTAATTTAAACGTAGCCAAGCAAAGAATAGGAAAAGACGCGGCGACGCGCGTTACCAGCTTTAAGGCCGCGTTCACACCGGCGAGAACGCGGTGGGCGGAGAGAAACTCTCTGTTGAACGCGGCGAAACAAAAGGATGGCGGTCGGCTGCGGTGCAACAAGAAACCCTCGAGCGTATCCCTTCCGCCCCGTGCTGCCCCTTCCATTCTTTCTTTCGCGCTTTTCACGCGCTCGTTCCGCCGGCTCTCGCCTCGAAACCGCGCGCACTTTTAGCACCTCGAATTAGATTTCCTCTCATCGGTAACCAGGGTCGACGATCTCCTCCGATTCTTCTCTGTTCTCGCATTCGAAGCGTCGTCCTCGATCCCACGAAAACGGGGAAGGGGGTCGGAGCGGAAACGCGAATTCAATTTCCCCGAAATCGTTGGTTTTCATTCTGCCATAGGAACATCGATAGCCTTGCAAGATAGCGAATCGACCTTTCCTATCCACAGTCGACTTGTTCGCGGTTGGTGTCGCGGCGGAACACGCGAAACGGCTATTACAATTTCAAAAACGCACCCTTATCGGGTAAGAAGACTTATCCGGCTGAATAAATTTCTCGCCCTCGGCAACTCGAGAGAGGGAATCCATTCTTTTCGATTCTCCGTCGATCCGGCGATGTTCGAATATCTCGGCACGTTCTGCGAGGGAACGCGAACCGGATCGCTTCGGGCGAAAGTAGATTTTTCGATGTGTCGTCGAACTCGCGAATCTTCGTTACCGTAACGCGACATCCTCTCGCCGCCTCGTCTCGAGATAACGTCTAGCGTTGCTCGCGAAGAAATATCGATACGAGGCTGGCTAAAAGCTCTTGGAAATCAGCGATTGAATCGAAGGTAAATTACATTTCCGCGGTATTCATCGAGCAGAAAGGAGAGGAAGATGGGGATGAAAGGAGTTCCTGTTTGACTTTTTTTCCACAGCAACCCGATATCGGTCCACCGTCTCGGATATCACAGACCTCGGAGCATCGATATTGCCCTTGTTACGTGTATCGGTAAACATTGTCTTTAACACGACAATATACCTTTCCGCTATTTCCTGAAAATGTCTGCAAATCGTGGCGGACAACACGTACGCGCCCTTTGATTAAAAGACGACGACGACGATTTTCGATCAGGGAGCTTGTCCTCGAAAACTCTCGCGAGGTAACGTTCTCCGTACAATAAGGAGCAACAAGAAAGCAGAGGTTCCGTGCAGGGATGTTTCCTAAATTGGATCGAATGGAACGTGGACAAGATTTGCGAAGGCATCGCGACACGCCAGATTCGCGGTAATCGATCACGGTGAGTCCCGGGGCGGGTCGGAGTCGTCGCGACGCCCGAGCGCTGGGAATTGCGAAGTTGCGACGCGGGACCGCGTCCTGGATTCCGGGACATCGGAAACTCTGTCGTTACATCGCACCGAAATCCCGTCGAATTCCTGCTCGAGAGAAAATTCGCCAACCCGTAATCGAGATTGCTCCTCGAACCAGCTTCGCTTGACTGCTACGTGGACAGGGGCGTGCGTCGAACGAATTTCAACCAGAAGGAAAGAGGATGATCGAACAAGAACCCTTTAACCTTCGCGGAGTCAATTTCCACGCGTCGAGGCTCTTCTCGTTCGTCATTGTCGCGGAAACGGGGTGGCGTTATTGCGCGAACGCCGTCAAAGCAGCCAGGTAAAAGGCGTTTGTGATGTGTAAGCCCGTTCGTGCAGAAGCGACGATTTAATGCCGGCGACTGGCAGACTCTTCGACCTCTCGATTCGGGAAACAATAGAATCGTGAACACCTAGGAGAAACGATCCCGGTGCACCGGGGAAAATACCAAGCCAGGGGAAGAGTTTTCGATTGCTGGTTCGCCTTTCGATGGCACCGTCGTTCCAATTCGAACGAGTGAAACGAGACTCGGTGTGATCGTGTGTCATCGAGACGTGAAACGACAGTTTGCGCGACGAAACGAGACTACGAGAATTTGGATAAGAACGCGTATCGTTATTACGAGTGCTCGGTTGACTTCCAATTATCCTATGTCGCGTTTCCTACGCGGATGTAGTGAAATTAAGCTATTTTCCTGTCAACTCCGTAGCGTAGCGTTATTCGTTAATGTTGAGGTTATTCGATGTGTAAACAGAGAAACTCGTGGATAAATTGTAAGGTAGAAAATATATTTAAATAGAAGCGTAATTATAAGTAAGAATACAATTTGAGCTGGTCCAGATCCGCACGCTAGCTGTGTTACCCAATAATCGAAAACCCCGAAGCCAACGTCGCCTGTCTACTGTTTATGGTCTGTCTTCGTCGCAGTCTTCTGTCTACACGCTGTAGATGGTTTCAGTGCTTGAGAAAACTAAAAAGATCAGATGTAGAGTTTTCTTAGAAGTGGTGACCACTTCAACAGTTAATTACAATTCGAACGAGATGATATAGCACGACGGAAAGAAGAGTTTATATTCGTGCTATGGCTGATTAAGATGAAAACGATTGGACCGGGGCAACGATCGACTCGCCGCAAACGGGTGCGATGCACTCGAGAAATTAGGAAAGCAGGAAGAGACGTCCGGGAAGGGGGAATCCGGGCGAAGCGCGCGGGCGGTCTAGTTTTCCTTAACGCGAAGTGGCACCTCTAAACTCGAAAACGCAAAAGAGGGACCGGAGAGAAAAGGCTGGATAGGCAGAGACCGGGCTCGTGCACCGTCGTTGGCAAGCGAGAGCGAGTCGGAGATTCGGTAGAAGAGAGAAGATGCGGTGGCGAGAACAGACGCGCTGGGACGTTAGAGGGGAAGAGAAGCAACGACGAAGAAGAAGGCGGAGGCGGCGTTGGATGAGGCGGAGGAGCCGGAGGACCGAGTGTTTGCCTAGCCGGAGCACGAACCCCGTAAATAGAATCCCATTAAAGCCTTGACGCGCTACCGCTCGTCCTCTTCTCGTACAGATATACGAGAATGTACGTGCACTGGTACACGAAGAGGAGCGGAGCCGGTATGGATCTTAGGCACCTGCACACAGCCTAGCCTGCTGGGGATGAGGCGCGCTACCCGATGGGAGAAACGCCGTGGCCGAATAATGCCAGCCACCTTCGCTAGCGTAGCCCGATAGAATCGAGAGTGCCATGAAAAGCGGCGAATCGTGTACTTTCAGAATCTCTATCTCTCTCCCCTCTTCTTTTTTTTCGTCGTCGAACGTCTCTTTCCTTCTGCTCTAGCGGACCGTTCGTCGAGATCTTCTTTTAAATTACCGGCTACAATAAGCGGAGAATTCTAATCGTTTAACCACTTAGGAATTCCATAAGCCTGATTCTACTGCTTCCTCGCGAGGTTACCACACGGAATGCTAAAGCGGAATGGACGAAAAAACGAAAAGAATCTGAAACTCCTTTCCGTGGATCGTCTTCGATTCAGTTTATTCGCTTTTCTCCACGTTCGGCAGTCTCGTTCTATTTATCTCTTCAGCCCCTCGATTTCCCACTACACATCAATTTCTCCTTTCAATCCGTCACTCGCCGTTCCTATTTGTTTAGCGATCTGTTCCTCGTATTTTTCCTCGTTCTCGAACCTTTTATCTGGCGGATTCCTCCGCGGCGTCCCTCTCCTGCCCCTTCGACGCTCCTTTTAGAAGAGCTCCTTCGTCGTCTGTCCCTCGAGAATTCATCGTTTCCGTGTATGCGTCCGTTTCGTCGCTGGAAGGGGAGGGAGAGAGAGAGAGAGAGAGACAGAGAGAGAGAGAGGGAGAGAGAGAGAGAACCATACAGGTGCGCACCGTGCATCCACGTCGATGGAAATTGATTGATCGACTTCGCCGCGTTTTCCCACGGGCAGTCATCGCAGTTCCTGTCCCGTTCGAATGGAACTCGCAAGACCCGGGATCGATGTATCCGGCGCGGATTGCTCTTCCGTCAAGTTTCTGATTAATTCGACACTGCTGCGTTCTCCAGAAAGTATGGACGAGCATTACGAACGATGGAGCACGCTGGTGTTCCCGGAGAAACATCGCTTCGAACGTGGTCGCGAGACTTTGGAATTTCAGATATAGAAATCTACCCAAGTTAACCATAGCTACGACTTGTACATATATTGTTTCTCTGCCTGAGTTTTGCCTGGTAAATATCGCCTTTGAGACGTCGTTTATCAACGAAAATGTCTCGCCTGTTCTCTTTTCTCTCCAGAGTACGGTATACCAAGTGGCGACGTTTCCAAAGGATGAGCAGGGACCAAGAAATCTTCGTTCACCAACTTGGACGCGTTAATAATACATGTTGCACCAAGTCGAAATAGATTGTACAATATGAAATTTCCTATTAAACGTTAAACGTGTCACAGCTTTCGCAGCGGACGTTGATCTTTGCGATAATCTTTTCGTATCGATCTTGAGAATTATTCACTTCTCGTCGCGCGTCCCGAAGCTCGAGCTCGAAGCCAACGTCTCTGGATAATTCAATTCTGTTAGTCCTTTGATTTCAGGATACGTACATGAAAATCTTCTCATGAATTCATATCCGAGAAAGTACAATCTCTTGAGAAAGTAGGAAGGAGACGTGGAGGATCGGAAATTTCGTCGAAGATAGGAACCTCGGGACTTGGTCGCGTTACTCTGACGGAAATCGCAGTAGAATCCTCGGCAACGCCGCGGATCCGTCGAGCTCGACTTAAAATTCCAAAAACGATCGCGATCACGGCCAGGAAGAAAGGTTCGCCGTATAATTCGCCACTAAACGGAGTTACGTAACGGGTGGGTGGACCATTTGGTCGGCGTTATCGTGCGCTTTTATCCGTTATTTCGTCTCGGTGGCGGGATTCCGCTCGCCATCGTGAAGCGGACGATCGGGTAGGCCGCGTGCGGGCCAAAATGCTGGAGAACGAAACAGCCGGCGCGATCGTTTCTGGCAAGATATCCGCCATACGATGCTGCCAAATCGAATTCCATCGAGAAGAACGCGCGCGTATCCGACGAGAATTTAAGAAAAAGGCGAACATCGGGTATAGGGGGTGGGGAAAGACGGACGGAACAGCGTCAAAGACAAAGGAGCAACTTTGGAGTTTCGTGAGTAACGACAATGATGTGCAAGGAACCGTAAGGTGAACTTCAAGCTCAGTTGGAAATTTCGCTTCTGAAACGATCGTTCGTTCGTTCGAGAAAGAGAGAGATCACACTCGTCAACGCTGAAACGCGTTTCCTCTCGCTGAAATTCGTTCACGTCGAAATCCACCGGGACTTTCGCTCGAGGTTAAACGCTCTGTCTTAGACGCATTAATGGATTATTTACGGCCATAAATTCGATCGATTATACGTCCCAGGACGAATTGACGCTTCGAACGTTCACGAAGCTGCCATCGATCGATCGTAATCGACGCGCGTCCGATTAGCGAATAATTGCAGACAAGACCGACGCATACCGATCAGGTGTTTAGAATCTGCGCGGCCGAATCGTCGGAATTTTCCGCGGCTCTGTGCAACGATCATTAACTATCGGTAGCTACCATTCCGTGCTGACACGAATGAACGGTTGGTGGATCGATGACTGGCCAGTGGAGAATATTCATCGAGCCGCGCGTTATTTATTGTAAACGGCGCATCGATTCGCAGCCGCAATTTGATTTCGCGTGATGACGCCCGATCGAGTCGGAAAAGTGACGCTTCCGGTGTGCGCCCGACCAGCTACCTATTCGATGATTCGATCCAATTAATCGCTTGGCCCGCACCGTACTCGCGCTTCCAGAATCCTAAACTCACGGGGCGTGGTATGCGGCTTTGGAATCGCGGCGAACTGTCCGCCTCGAAATTCCTGTGGCGAAGCTATGGAGCGGCTTGGAAAAACGGGACACGTGATCCTTTGAGATCCGACGAAATTTTCACGAGTTTGTTCCATCGTTCTTACACCCGACTTGTTTGGAAGTCGACAAGAGAGCCTTCGATTTCAAAGTTTCGCACTTTGTCCGCGAATGGAGGACGTCGACGCAGGCGTGCTTTATGACGCTTTATAAAGCACCAAGATGGGACGAGGAAGCGGAGAAATTAGGTGTAAAAACACCGCCGCTTTCCCATCCCCCTCCCTTTGTCATTTTGCCTACCTTCCTTTGCACCGATGTTCTCCTACTTTTTTTAACAAAATGCCGCGCGTGCTAGGGAGACACGGGGAAATCGCGAATTACACCAACTGACTGGCATTGCGCCAATTTCGCAGCGCGTCGATAGGACTCTTTACGCGCGATAAGTGCACTCGCGTTGCACGAGTCGCGTCAATGAAAATTCCCGGCGCCGCTATTATCAGCGAAATCGCGGTTACGTGGAAGCGCTTTCGACAGATAACAGGTATACGTTTCCGAGTATTTACACACTAGCTATCTTTCTCCTCTCTCTCTCTCTCTTTACATGCCGTCACGCGTACCAGAGAAATACGCCCGCGTGTGCGGATATATTTTTCCCGCCACGCAAACAGCTCCAGATCGACTTTGTTCTTCCCCCGGAGCAACAAACGCGGGCATATTTGCTTCTTCCCAGGGAAATCGATATTCGCAATAACTCAGGCCATCGACGGAATTCTGATTCCACGCCGGTATTCCCGGCGAAGCTGGTCTGTAATTGGAACGCGCCGCTAAATGAAACATGCATACTACACGGGTCGGGAATGCGGTTCAATCGTTCACCTGCGAGGCTAAAAAAGGAAGATGTCACGAAAGGTCCGCGAGAGTAAATCGTTTCGCCAAAAATCGAATCCTTGATACGTAAATTTGAAAACGAGTTATCAACCTCTGCCGAAGAATCGTTGTAATTTGATAGTTCGGACAGCTTAATCGATATACTAGAAATCTTTCGAAGAGAAGATATCTTTTGACAGAAGATACGAGTTGATGATGTGAAAATGTCCTATGCGAATTCGACCGATAACTATTTGGTGTCTTTCGGTCTATAAGGTTTTTGAAGAAGTTTCCGTCGATATTTGTAATGCGATAGGGTGCTGTTTGTTTCGTTCTGTTTCGCAGTGTAACTTTAATCCGTTTTTGGCCATGTTTTTTGGTCGTCTAGGTTTAGTTCGTTGTACTAACTTTTTATTATCAGCTCGACCACCTGCGTTTCTACTCGAATTCTAATCGCCTCTCTGATTGTATCTAATTCGAACGATGGAACTGGTCGATCGCGTATAGACGAGACAGATAAAACACGAAACGATTAAAATTATCTTGGTGGAAGTTTACGTAACGTTTCACGGAAATAGACTCACTTTTGCGCTTACTAAAATATGCAGTGGCAATTTCAACGATGCCTGGAAATCCTCGGAGGATCATACTTTTTCGGTTATTTCCATATCCGTAGTTCGGCGAACGTATCGACTGAGAAACAAAATGCGTCTGACTCCGTCCAGTTGCAGAGGAAAGAAAGCAACGAGAGGCGAAAAGCGTTCTACGAATTCTCGATAAAAATCCAACGACGTCAGGAGAAGGGGAGGGCGCGGCTGGAAGTTGCAATAGGATGGAAATAAAATTACAGCGGGGAAAAAAGTCTGGGACAAGAGGGAGGAAAGGAACGTAACCGCCTGGATTCGATGTTCCTTGAAATACACCGCTTGTATCGAGAACGTTAGCATTAGCAATGAGGCGGGTTTAATTCGGCTCTCGTTTACCTAAATTGCTCTACTTGATGACGATAGTCTGCAAAGAATGGTGTACGATCAACAAAACCGAACGATCTAGACCATTGAATGCTAGTAAACCGTGTCGTATATTCAACTCTTCTCGCGCAATTACAAAGTCTTAGCATACCGTTGTTTGAAATTCCTTATTCCGAATTAAAGCGTATCGTTATCGTCGGATAAGGCCGGTCCAAGGTGAAGGAGGTCATCGAGGTCACTAACGCTGGAGATTACCTTTCCAATCTACTCGGTCCAGAAAAAAAGAAAAAAATAAAAAAATCAATAACTGCCTGGATGATCCAATATAAATACTTGGTAGATTTTTATGGATAAGGGTTCCTTTTCTGGGATAACGCGACAAAGGATGCCTCGTTTCAATCAAGCTCGATGATCGGCGATAAATCAAAGAAGATTAACGGCGGCCGATTCACGACTTCAGGAAGCGCACTGCTCTATTTACGGGATGGTCGATTTAGGTCGATAATGCGGAAGGACGAGAGCCCTCGCGTACGTATATCAATATACACATTGGTTCTGGGAGTATAATAGAATGCATTCGAGGTCGCAGCACGAGTATGCCCTATCCTTCCGTGGATATTAATGGCGCTAGATATTGCTTTCGCACGCCGGCTATACCTACTAGCCGTGCTATGCACTGCTATGTATTATTAATGTCGTCATGAGACAAAAAGGACTCGCGATCGAGCATGACGCGCCATGCTTTAACCTCGTTTCCTACGAATCCCCTCGTGCTCTCCTTCCGGCATACGTGTTTCCGCGAAGAACGATTTTCATCGCGTGAAAATACCTCCCCAGGAATATCGCGCGTTCATTAAGCGCAGCCATTCTCTTTGCATTTAGCGAAGCTAAGTCGACCGAGACTCGAGACGCAGCCTTTGATTTTTCCTTAATTACGTTAAAGTCGTGGCGGGACAATAGACGGAAAGTTTCGAACACTACGCTATTCGATTCTCAGTCGACAGGGGTTAACTTCGCGACCTATTTCCTCCAGTGAGTTAAGCCCGACGATCACCTTCTACGGAGACTATTTGTCACGGGCATGATTTCCAGTTCCGAGTTGCCTGTAACGCCGAACAATATATCTCGCTTAATAACCGTGCACTGAAATATTTCGAAAGTTAGCCGGTCTATGCGGAGACAATACGGCCACGATACTTTTGGAATTATCGTCGAAGGAATTAGTACAACTACTCGACAGATTTCTTTACCTGGTCTGAAAGAAGACCACGACTAGTCGACAAACGATCCCCGGTATTTCTCCGTTTCGTTAATCCTAATTCATGCCTCTGGAAGGCAGACGATCGATGGATGAAGTTCGAATTAGAATACGAACCCGAGGAAGTCTCAATTTTCTTTTTTTTTTCATCCTTTTCGATACTACGGCGAAGGAAGAAGACGCGAGACGCGAAGAAAGAACCCCAAGGAAGCCCTCGCGAGCCATTAATTTCTCATTCAATTTGTAGGCTAGGATGATCCGCATGCGCTTCCTTCAGGGGTCGGACGAGGCTCTCTCGAAGACGGAAAGAACTTACTGGATTAGAATCAAGCATCGGGATGGAAAAGTCAGGTCGACGCGACGGATTAATTTACGATGGCTCGTTGAAACAGATCCGGCAGATTTATCGAGGAACGATGACCTCGTGTGTCCATCCCCTCTGATACCCAGCCATTTTCTCGCGAGTGCCATTGCCAACGATCAAATACCGCTTCGACCTTCTTCCGTCTCTTCTCCGCCACCGGTCTATTTCCTTCTTCCATCCTCGTCCTATAATCTGGAACCTCGCTAACGAGATCCCAAGTTTGTCAACGTCTTCGCGACGATCTTCGAGGACGATTTTACTCATGGAACGATATAACAGGGGATTGGGCGATCCTTCTGACACCGAGTGGTCGTGAATCCAAGTTCCAGACGATCAGGTTAACTCTTACAGCGTCTCGAGTTCTTGGACGTTGCTAATGAGCAGTTTCTTCTGGGAAGAGAGGTTTTAATTATCGGTGATTTCGATATCTTCCTGTTCTCTTCTCGCCCTTGTCGCGATCGGTAAAACATAGCCCTATCAAACGTAGCGTTCATTATCGACGATAAATATGCAAGAACGGAGGAAAATCTTTCGATAAAAGACTTTCTAGGCGACTGGCGGCGAAAAACAAGATTCTGCTGAAATTTGCACACCCGGTCGAGAAGATACGAGCGTGGAGGCGGACGTTCTCGTATTGTTTGCAGTACGAGATTGGTTGGTTCGTTTAAACACGCGACCCCGTGATTTCAACGGGAAAGAAAAAATATTTTCAACGGGAAGATTCTCTCATTTTCTTCGGTCGTTCGACGTCTCTTTATTTCGTCGGTGATCCGACGGCCCTCGAACGCGGTAAGTCGGTGCGACTCCGCGCGGAGAAAAGCAGGGATTTCGTCGGTCTTTCTCCGAAGAAGAAAACACGATATTACCATCGCCTTCGATGGCCTACGAATTTCTTCGTCTTAAGGCTAATCCAGCTTTTTTCGCCCGATCAACCCTCCGAGGGGTCGTGTTCTTACGCGTCCGTCGTAATAAGTCCTCGGGCAAGAGAGAAAAAGTTTTCCATCGAAGCTCGATCGTTGCGACAAACGACAGGCAGTGGAAAATAGCGAGCGAATTTTTCGAATTCGACGAAAGGATCAGGTGATATATAAAGCGGAGTTGCGATCGTCCGTAACTTATTGGGTGTCGATTCAGACCTGTCGCGCATTAATTACGTATACGCATCGTAATGGGTTTCCATTAAATTCTATTCGAAATCCCATTACCCGGCAATTCCAGGAGCATCGAGATTTACTCGCGCGATAGTCGATCAATGGTAACCTAATTGAATTCATCGTTGCAAGTCGGTTTTCGGCAAAGAAAGAACGCGATTAACGACGCATCTATTCCAACTTCTTTGAAACCGTTGTTTCCTCGTCGAAGAGAATCACCGATAGCCGCTAGCTGTCGTCGAAGACATAACTAACCCTGACGATGCGTAGGATCGCCGAATTAATGACCACGTAGCGCGATGGGTATTAATTATTAGCGGGCAGCGGATCCCAGCGACGTCGATCCCTCTGATCATCCGTTCTGTCCGTGTCTCGTGAGTCCAGCTTCGCATCTACGGACGAGGAACTGAAAAATTAGGGTCGGTTTTAACGAACAATGACCGAATCCGAGTCGATTGCACCGGGAACTTTCATTCGTAACTGGGTAACTTATTCGCCCGAGTTTCCAACTTGCCGACGATCAAGATGGAAAACAATAAAACAACGAGGAGAAAGAATATGGAATTACAGGCGAAACATCGTTAGAAAAGGGGCGAGGTGGGGATTTCGAAGCAGGCTCGCGCGCAAGGTTCGTTTAAATTACTAATTTCCGTGCAATTTCACGCGAGACCGGCGAGAAGCTTAAATGAACCGGGAACACTGAATAACCGGTTAACTACGTTTCTGATAGTTCGCTGGAACTATGACGATATCCGGGCAACGCTTAACCGTTCCCATTTGTTCGCCGACAAATTCGCGGGGACGCGTAAATACACGTAAATCTAGGGGTTCCGCGCGTGCAAGCCTCGTGTATGATAATCTAAACGGCTCGTATATGGTTTCACCGACGCGCACCACCACCAGACCCCGGTTGATTGACGTGCGTGTGAGGGGAAGTAGACGGCGCAGGTTTGCTTTGCCGGTATTCCGCGCTGTAACGCCAGCCATGTAAATTGTTCTTCGTGACTGTCGGGGCTAAAGCAACCCCATCGGACGTTCTAACGAGGCACCGCAACTGTTTCACGGCAAACGTGGCCGGTGCTACGATCGGCAGAGTTCGGTATACCAAGCAAGGCGATTGTTTGCCTCTTTTATCGGAATGCCGCTGCTTTAATAGTTGCTACGGGCCGTTCAAATTCGATGGCCGAAGAACAACCAACTAACGAACCAACGAGAGACGGTGGAGCAACGATAAAGTGGGAATAATCGCAAACGTTGGGACGGGTAAGACGTAAAGCTCCGAAATCGAGGAAACTGGAGCATTGTTCGATTCTCATGGTGGAAGATTGGCGTATTATTCCCTTGACCAAAGGGGAAAGAAAGGAACGGTCGCATTGAATTGGAGGGTGAATCGAACGATAAAGCGAAGTCGAGACTCGAATCGCGTTACGATTTACTCGAATAGCTGCATTCCGGATGATTGGACGTGATTATTCCGATTCCGGGCTGTGGAGTTTACCTTGGCTAGCGAGCATTGGTTGGCAACACGGTTGGCGTGGATGCGTTCGAATCGGCCCGCGCGCGCGGTTTATTGACCCAGCCGGTTAAGTGCTCGTTCTGATTAGCAGAAGTTTCCAATATCGTATCTAGAATTAACCCCCGTTAATAGGAGCAAACTGACGAGCGGCGGAATGGTCCATGCGAATAAATAGATGACAAAGCGTTGATTAGGGCCCATTAATCGAGCCACGCCACGCCGTTGTTTCCTCGCGTTCCATCGGTTAGCTCATTTCTCGCTCCAGTAATTTTTCATACACCGCGAGAAATTGGAACGCGATCCGCCTCCCGCCACATGAAACGCAGCCGGCTTTCCGAAGCGTTCGACCGGGTTAAACTGACTAACGATATGCAGTCGGATACCGCATCTAATAGCTCGCCTGATAAATTATCGAAATTGCCGGATTCTCTAACTCCGCCGAACAGCTGCAGCAAGTACGAGACGAGCGTTCCAACGAAGAAGAACTGGAGATAGGGAATCGAAAGAGGACGGAAGGGAGGGTTAATCGTGATTCGAGACGATTCCAAATGGATCCGAAGGTAATTTGAATAATTGTCAAATGCCGCGTGCCACGCCAGTCGGTCGGTACCATGTACTTTCTTGGTTCGCGTCTCGAGTCTCGTTCGTTGTCCTGTTCCACGACCCGCTCTTTCCTCCGGTCTCGTGTTTCCTCTACCATTTCAAAATCAATTTGTCTTCCGCGTTGCCACGTACCGTACTGCTCTTCATTCCCTTCAATTTGGCTTGTAAATGTCGTCCGTCTATATTTCGTTAGATCGGGAAGGCTTGGTTTTCTCCTGACCCAGCCGGAGATGCCGAATTCAGACGAGCGTTTCTCTTTATCTATCGGCGTCGATGACGAAGACCGCAGGACAAGAAGCGTCTTCTGAGGAAAGTCTCGAGCGCGTCGAATTTGGTTCGCGAGCCAACGATGTCGCTCATCCGCGTTTCCGTTTCCCCTTTGTCGATCTTGTCCGATGTAAAAACCAAAAACTGCGGTCATCTTTCTCCGATTTCCACGTCTCTACGCATTTGTTCTACGTTTTATCGACGTTGCAATAAGAACGAACGATCGATTTTAACCGACGCTGATCAATTCCGATCTTTGTTTGAACTTCTCCACTCGCTAATCGAGGCATTCCGTGCTTTCATCTGAATTGGCTTGCCCGGGGAAAATTACGGTACATCGAGCGAGACGGATCTTTGTTCGCGTGCTATTCCCCATAAATTGATCCGCTGTTCTGTTATCCTTGCGCTATAGAAAATAAAATTAGTTAATTGCGCGAACGCCAGACTAGAGGTACTTGCTCGATAAACGCGTATGCGCAACTCGGTTCGATCGGAAGCTATTTATTAGCACGGATTTCATAACAAAAGCGCTCTCTGCCAGCGTATCTTTGCAAACAACCCTCCGCCATCCCTGCACGCACGAAGGTCCAAGAATCGTGAAATTTAAAAGCCAGCTTAATTACCGTAAGATCGCATTCTGTTTCCTCCAGTTATTAATTTTAACTACTGGCCGTCGTATATCTCCTGGTCGACGAGGCAGCCCCTCATTGTTACCCTCCGCGAGCAACAATAAATCGCGTTCTCGTTGCGTCAGCTCTGGCCCAGCCACCCGTTCCACCCGCGTTCTGTTCACATTCCCATGAATTAAAAGCCCGGGTACCGTTTGCTCCGAGTCCACAAACCGTCTGCGTTCGCTCGCTCGTTTCTTCATTCTGTCTGTTTCTCGACTACGACGCCGAAGATAATCTTGTTATTACGGAAAACCGTCGGGAAGCCCGCGACGCGCCTTCACGTCGGCTAAAATAGGTGGCATCGCAGGAAGTAGAGCATCACATCCTCTCGCATTAAATTAGTCGCCTCTGTGTTCTCTTCCTGCTTCCTCCCGCCTTTCCCGCCCATTTCTGTTTTCCCTGTTACTTGACAAACCGGGCGAGCTGCTCCGCTCTCTCACGTTCGTCCTTCTTTCTTCGCGTTCGTCGTTGGATCTCGTCTAGACGATTCGATCCTTGCCTTGCCGGAAGCTTCGTGGTACTCTCAGCCGCGTGATTTCCATCGTTATTCGTAGTTCGATGTTTTCGGGAGGCCGAGGTAAGCGCAAAGCATTGGAAACGCGCGGATAGGCTGACACTGTCAAAGTTAACGATGCCGCCCGTTCCAAATTCTAGACAGCTCTGCTCCTAAATTTCTTGGAAGCTTTGGGAACGAGCGACACTCGTTGCTGGTTCTAACGTTGACGCCAGCACTCGTTTCATCAATTACGGGAGAACAAGACAACCGGATCTTGTTACGGACGCTCGGATATCACGGACTAGCCCGACGAATGATCCGAATCGATCGTCCGGCTCCATCGGGCCATAATCGTTACTTTCGGCCGAAATGCCAAAATGTCTGACATTAATTGCGGAACACGAGAATTCCGTGCGACGATATGTCTTTGTGGTCGGATCGGGTCGGACGATTCGAATGGAGAGCACTGTGGCTGCTTCAGAGAAGATCGAACCAGAGGAAGGATAACGGACGATACGAATGGAGATACGCTCATGGCCATTCATCATTTTTCACAGAGATCCGGTGCTACTGTCCCGTAACGTCGATCTCGTCGATCACTGTACCGCAACGCAGTCTCTGCAGGGGTGGAAAAAGAATTTCCCTCGTGCCTCGAGAAGGACAAAATCGTTCGATTCGGCCCACCCTTCTTTCCTGCGGAAACGTAACATTCGTCTCTGCAAGTTTTCGAGAGTCGAGCCAACGAATCTCGTTCGTGTCTGTGGTACAGAAATACCGACGGTTTCTCTCTCGCGATGGGAATAGCACGCGAGATGACGCAAAAATCACGCGACTGCGAGACTCTGCGTTAAGGGTGAAGGACTCAAGGACGAGGGTGAAGAAGAGAACGCTGTTCCTCGTTTCTGCCAAATGTTTATGAGATTGCTCGCAGACGAAAGATCGATCCCGTCGGGCGCCAGAAAGACGCGACGCGAGTCAAACAGGCGGACTGGCTGCGTACGCGTCTTAATCCATCGTCTCGTTTCTCCTGTTTTTCTCGTGATCGCACGCGTCTAGAATCGTTGTTTCTCCTCCTCTGGTACGTCGACGGCGTCTTCGATTAGTAATTGAAGGAAACAAGCGGCAGTCGTGATTGTAGCTTTGATCTTGACGAGAACCATGTCGATTTGCCGACCGTCTGCTTCGAAATATTTTCTTTCGCTGGACATTACGTCGGTCGATGCGAAGCGCGTTTTTAAACAGTGACCACCACGTGGCACGGATAAATGTTACACAGTAGGTTTACTCGAAAGCCGTGAAACGACCGCGGATGTTTCGCGGGTTAGGAGAGGATCGCGTTAAAAATCGGCTGGCGCCAACAATTGCGGGGTTCGCGAAAGCTGCGGCACGCTGTTAGGTTTTCCTTTTTTTTTTTTTTACCGGTAATCCTCTTACGGGACGGATACGCTTTGCGCGTTAAATCACACCTACCTATAACGACGATATTTCTTTCCGCATTGAAAGTGGTAATACGAGCTGGTGGTATCTAACGCGTGAAAACTCTATTCTACGACCACCTATACGCAATTTTACCCGGTCGGAGTACGGGAAATAATTTCGCCACCCGATGTCCTTTCAGTGGTTGAACAATGGCTGTCATCTAATATTCTCTTTTGCCTATAGTTTTCCGTACGACTCGCTGTAAAGCGACATGCTCGCGGAGCTTGACGCGGAAAATCGTTTCGAGACACGGCACAGATCCGGATCAGGCAAAAAGCTCGCTAAAGAGAACAAAGGCGCTGGTAAAAATTGATTAAACCAAGCCCGGCCCCGGAAGTGTCGACCCTACTCTATTTTTCCCGTTATACGATAATCGAGAACAAAAAAACCAGTGTGGAAGGGGACGAAAACCTTGGACAGAATTCTTTCATAGGGGCAGAAAACGACGTCAACATCCTTGGCAAGTTGTAAGAGATCCGCGCCGTTAGATAAACTCGTGGAACGTGTAAGCCGTCACGAAAGCCACGGTTGCCGATCGATCAAGGGGTGGAAAAACCGACGAACGTTGCTGGATGTCAATCGCGACGCGCTTCAACGCACCCCAGATAAACAACCGCGCGATAAATCTTCCCTGCTTTTCGCTCGGCTCGCGGTCCGCTAGCCTCGAGAAGATGCCTCGATGAGAAGCTGTAGGAGGCGCGAGGGTTGCAGCCAGCTACGAGGCAATTAAAAACTGGGGCTCGCCTCGAGAGGGCTTGTTACGGCCGCGGCTTCACATTTATCATTTTTCCGCTGCGGATCCTCGAACCTCGTGGCACGGCATGGCGCGGCGCGGTGCGAGCTCGCTACACGCTTCGGGCTTAGTTGAATTTCATTGTTTCTCTTTGGGCCGGGCTACCTGCGCCGATAAATCGGTGCTGAGCGTTTTTCAATGGTGCCTCGGAGAATGGATCGGTCTACGGCTCGAATAAAGAAGAAACTGTGGGCTATTCGGCGCCGCGGCTACTGGACCCGTATAAATTCCACCAATTATTACACCCTTATCGAGCTCGTTCGCTAGCAATCGATACACCGAATCGGCATCGTTATTTCATAGAACGAAGTTAGTTTCTTGGATTTTTACCCTACCGGTCGGTCTTTGGTTCCGCGCGACGATTTCGAACGCTACAAACGTCGTCCGTTACGACACCGGAAGGAAACTTTAATCGCGTTAAAGCACGGCGCGACGCGAGAACTTTTGATTGCGAGCAGGACGGCTCGGTCTTCGAATGCAAACTATCGCGAGTCTTAATGAAATCCGTAAGCGCGGGCGCGAGATATGCAGATGTTACAATCAACGGCCGGTAGGATGGGCAATACGTCGAAGACGTAATCAAGAGGGCTTAGTTAATCAGACGTAATGTAGTCACCAAATAGAGATAAGTCTAAGCAAACGGAGCGCATCCATCTACGTAGCGATATCCAAACGATACGGACCCGAGGTTTGCCTGAAGTGGATGCCGGGTATAAATGAAATATAGACGTAGATTTTGCCTAATGACGGAGCTCGTCAGAACGAACCGTTCCGCGACAAATTGGATGCCAGCACTGTCTTACCCCGTTAACTAAAGGGATGCGTTTAAATCTTCGAGTCTCAACGGAGACGCGAAGATTCCGGCGAAACTTGGCGTACGTCCTCGCGGTTAGGCGTTGCCAGCGTGAAAATTAACGGAGAAAGAGAGAGAGCGAGAGAGAGAATAGGACAGAGTACGATGGTAAAAAGCAAAGCGACCCTTGTTTCATAGATATCCGTGGATCCGTAATTCGACGCGTCTTTATCGTATCGTAGGGCGACTTGATCAAGGCGGAAGAACGCATTCCGGTTCCGTGGCGGGTGTAAAGCCCGAAAACTGACACGACTGCCGCGCAGGAATTCATAGCGGTGAAACGGCGAGGATAGATTTATCCGTGAGATAATTAGAAATGCCAGGCTGACTGGAATCGCATACAATTGCTGTTACGGATAATCCGACCATCCGTTGTTGCGCAGCCAGAAGCCGAGACAAACTCGATACATTACCAAACCCGATGTATACGCAATCGAGCAGGAGGCAAGACAAAGCCGGTCGAATATACCCGAGCCGGCCAGCTAGCTCGACGGAAACGCGCGGCATTAGTTCTAGAATACAATTTCCTCCGCGAGAGGATAATTGCGCTGTTTTCGCCAAGATAAACTCGCTACCCCACGCAGCGATCCTCTGATGCTCTACATAGATCCGCCGTTACGATCCTCTTTGTGACGAATATCGATTCACCACCGAACCGCCTGGTGCGATAAAGTTAGTTTCTCTCGCGATACAAATTTTCTATAAGCACCTTGTTTTATTTCGCATAACATAGTCGGAAGCGAACGGTCTACTAAATCGTCGGCGAAGCTTACGACCGTTGCAACGAGCATTAATTCGTCGTCGGTGTATGTACAGTGTACACCGTCTGGGAGTAGACGGGAGGAGATCCGATACATTAGCAAAGGGGTTGGCAGGGAACGAGCCAGATCGACGGAAGCACGTGACGTCGGCCCAGTTACAATTCCCTTCGTGCAGGTAATCCCGAGAATCCCGCGAGGAGACAAACGCGGAGTGTCCTTTCCGGACACCGGGAAGGGTGGTTCGTGGAACCGCCCACGACAAGGCGCGTTATCGAGCATCGAGGTTCGAGGCCGTTTCGCATCGTGAAACGGAACGCACGTCGGGCTAACAAGCTCCTCCATTAACGGTACGTTAGACGTGACACGTTACGCGAATTTCGAAACACCGATCCGGAACTGTTACCCCCGTTGCGTCTTACCGAACTACCTGACGCCGGCCACCCTTTGAACGCCCTTCTTGATGGACGCGCGCACCCTCAGCTGCTTCGACTTCCAACGGAATTGCCCTTTGTGACCAGGGTTTCGTCAAGCTTGCACGCGACAACCCTGTTAAAATACATAACTTTCTGAAAAGAAGCGCTTCGTTGGGCCGGCCAATCGACGCGCTGGGGTGTGGCTTTGATCGGAGAAAAATCCGCCTTTTAGTTGGAACGTTTCGTTTCAAGGGGGCCACGCGCGTTCGAAACCCGAGTGTTTCCATTTTTCCGCGGAAAAAGTTCCTCGTAACGGGTTCGATGATTAAGCAACCCTTCGGTTATCGGGCAAAGTTGCCCGATAGGAAAAATTCTCACCCCAATCTCGTTCCCTGACGTTAAAGATAAGTGTTTAACTCGGGTTGATACCGAAGAACTTAATAGGACTTAAGAAGACTTACTCGCGGTTCAGTTAACGAAGTGTTCGACCCTCGAAACTTCCTTCCCGAGTTTCCCTCCCCTTGAACCACGTAAACCAGTCAGTCAGGCGCGTCGGCGCCTGGTTCCGGTTTAATGCGCGCTGCGCAAAGTCAATACCAGACAAGAAAACACTCCTTGTGTGTACGAGGCTGTCGACGCGGTTGTCCGTACGTTGACGAGGAGTAGAAACGTATCCGGTGGAGTCGCCGTCGAAGAGAGAGAAAACGAGATTCAGGAACGGCGGTTTCTCATCGGGGTGGTCGCATGCAAACCGTTTCCAGAAACGTGACACGAGCGAGACACGACGACGACACGGCGACAACGGCCTCGTAGGGCCGACGTGGCTCGTTACTAACGACCGAGCCACCGGGATATACCTGTCGGACGGTGCGTCGCGCGTCTAATTGCTGGAAAATACGACGTAGACGTTGCCACGCGAAACGGGTGTCCAGCGACGACGGGCGGCGACGTTGGCCGACCAGGAATAGGCGCGTCGGGAATAGTAGCCGCGGAGAATCGGTCGGCATTTGCTCCTCTGTTTCACTCGGCACGCGCGCTCGTAAAATAGCTGTGCGTTCGAGAATTTCATAAAAGGGTAGCGATCAACGGTAACGCTGAACGTTCGTTATTAAATTCCGTTAATTACGCGGCTGGCTTTGGATATACATCGAGTTTGACGGTTTCTGGCGAGTCGCTCTCTGTGTGACCAACGCTAACGTCGAGGAATTCGAATAGATTGTTCCGTCGAGTTGTTAACTGTGACGCGCAGTTGCACGAAATTAGCTCGAAACGTCATTTAATACGGTTTCCCTTTGCAGTTAAGAGATACGGTCCCCTTTCCCGGCGATCGTTTCAACGGTTCTGTTGTCGAATATTTCCAGAACACGGTCTGAAACATCGCCAAACATTAGTATACTATCCCGCGGTGGTAGAGGTACTAGGAGCGCGATGCGCCGTGCTTTCAGCTGTCAGCCACGAGAACATATAACCCAAGGAGTTTGAATTTTATTGCGAGAGTATCTAAGTACAGCGGTGGTACGAATGGCTGGCGGAATCGAAAATGAGACGTGCGCTGTGCGTAATAACTCTAACTGCATAAGCCGTGGCGCTCGGCTAAACTTCTGTTGAATTTCAACAGCCAACCTGCCCCGACGTTTCTACGCTATCCATTAGTATCTACGTTTTTGATTAAACACGACGTTAACAACACACCGCGCGTATCCGACGAAAGACAGGGAAATTTCCTCTGGAAATCGGCTTTTCGCCCAAGTCTACTTTCGGTTTCCATTAACGGATCACTGGATTTTTTCCACCCATCGATCTGCCGCGAAGCGTTCGTCTCGCGTAGATAAACTTTCCATGGACATCCGCGCGAGCGTTTAACGCGCGCCATAAATTTCCAAACGTTGTTTCGTTTTGCCAGCCAAGTTATACACCTGTCTCTGCGCTCGAAACTCGCTCGATCGATGAGACAACGTACGCGTACCATCCACATTGCTATTGGTCCTTTACGCGGCCGTTTAATTACTCGCTAGAAATTGCGCCAACTTCCACTTGAAATCGCGAGCGTTTTGACGACCCGGGTGAATCGGGAACGCGCGACAGATCGATCGTTAGTCGTGTCGGTGCGGACAAGACCATTGACGATGTTTCTCTGCTCGGGCGTTCAAAGAAAACGACGTGGCGAGTGGAAACAGGATGAGAAACGAAGCGACCCGAGTTTTTCCGTTCTTTTTTTTTGCGGCAATAGATTTTATCCAAAGATTTCCCATAAAGGCAGCGTCTGGAAAGCAACATACGCCGGTTGCAGCGACGTTTCTCGCGTGGATGTGCAACATTCAGAGCTTACGTGGCTTTGATGGGTCTCAGACCGCCCTTTTCCTGTAGTTACCCTCTCGACCCCGATGGAAGAAGCTTCTCCACTAAAAAGCCACACTATCCGCGTTTTTATTCTCAACCCCGCGTCAACCCTCGTCCTCTCGGGGGACCGTCTCCGTTTCACAAGTGCCGCCTCCGAGGTGTCTGCGTTTCGCGACTCGATTCCCGACCCGTTTGGAATTTCTTTCGTTCTCATCCTCCGGCCGGCGTATTTCCTTCTCCCTCGGCCGACATCGACTATCGATCCCCCGGTCTCGCAGACTTCCGCTTCCCATCCCCGCGGGATACTCGATACTTGCGAAACAATTCTTACGGAAAACTTTGTTTTCAAACGTCTTGAAATCGCGACGGGCCAACGTCGGGGCAAAAAGAGGTGACTTGGCTACTCGAATTTCAAAGATGCAAACTACTTACCAAGAAGCGAACCGGTGCGTTCAACGACGCGGTATCGAACGAACAAGAAACGCTCGCTTCGTGTTTAACGGGATTTTCTTGACCGAAAAAAAAATGCGACGACTCGGCGACGATCGAGGATGGGGGAGGAAAGGACGCGGGAAACAATGTCTCTTACCGACGGCGCGAACGTCGCGGTATCGGAAATTGACTCGATGTTTGCTCTTTTCAGCAGAGCACAATCGCGCCGGTGGTTGATCATTGTGAGCGTTCCGAGGGAAACCGCCAATCAACGAAAGGGAGCGAAGGATCGCTTGGCGCGAGTTGCTTTGGAAAACCGTTTCAAACAGGGATTAGATTCGGAAACTCGCGTGCTTCGATTCGCCAACGTTAAAGAATCTCTCGACTCGGAAATTGCTCGGGAGAACCACTTGGCTGGAGTGTGGCGCGAGTTGATAATTGGCGGATTGCTTTCCCTTCGGTCGAGAAAAAAGTAAAAAGAAAAAGAAACGCGGGTTAAGGTTCTTCCCCTTTGAACAAACAAACATCAACTTTGGTCGAAATTTTCGAAAACAGATCTATCGTCGACCGCCAACGATTCAATTATCCGACATTGATTAATTCGCGACTGTCCACTTAACACGGCGAACGCGATTCACCCAATTACACGGAAGGACGATCCAGTGGTCATTGGCTGGTTTACGTCTGCCCTGCCGTCGACATTCTCTTCAAACGAGCAACCGTTCGACGAGCGATCGTATACCCCGTTCCTCGGTCGCCAGCAAACATCGGCTCTAAGACGGACGGAGGAACCGGGCAAACTAATTATCGCATCTGCGAGTCGTCTAGTTTTTCATTCGCTGTGCTAGTCGGGAAGATCGAATCAATTATCCACAAGGATGTTCCTTCTAGCGCGTCGAACCTGTTCGATGCATCGTTGCGTCGACAAAGATCGTGTCGAGCGCTTTCCAAGCGGAGCTTTCGCGAGACGAACAGGCGCACCGAACCACCGGTTTTCCTGCTTATAATTAATTCCCGATTAGTCCGTGATTATCCACTTAATCGAAGATTCGTCGGGTTTGGCCGAGGTGGGCCGGCGTAGTTAGACGTTCGTGGCGCGAATAAATCTGCGCGACTGATCGAATCGATCGATATCGATCCTCGAAGGCGGCTTAAGACGCTTAGAGGGAGTTTGCGAATCCGTTTGCATCGACCACGCCGTGTTCCGACCGGTCGTGCACCGGCCCAATTGGCATTCATTGGCGCCAATTTATCTTGGCAGACGCAGGGCGTGGCCCGAACTTAAGCGCGCCCGCTTAATTGTACGCCGGTACTAATTAAGCGACGACGAGTCCGGCGAAAGGCTGAACGAGACGCGCGACCGATCGAACAAAGACAGAAAGCGTCTGCTCCGCGCCTTTCGATTCCTCGGAACCGTTTTTACCGTTTCCCTTCTGGCAACAGGATCTCCGAAGGGGTTGGGGCTGGACGCGCCGTAAAAGGTACCTCTACCTAGCGAAGAACGAGAGCCGACGTCCGAGTGAAATCGAAACTCGATGAAATACGATCGAACCATTATTGGCGTTCCGAAAGGCAAGACAAACACCGTTCGCGCGTGATCTCCTACCTTTGCGCTATTTTTCCGGCCGCTCTGACTTGGATGGAAAATCGATGCGAATTGCCAACTTCCGGACTGGCGAGTCGAGATTCACGACGAGCGATCTTTTTCGATTCACGGCGAAACAAACGAGAGATCGGCGGTAATTCGAGTCCTATTAAAGAAGACACAAACAGCGAATTGGCCAATCGTCGAATGGCTTGTCAAAGATCGTCGTGGCAACCAAAGAGGAAGCCTGGATCGACGCTCGATGAAAGGCTAGTTACCGTCGCTTTCCTCGATCAATTACTTAAACCAGATTACATTGACGTTCTCGCGTATCGATCGAACCGCGTTGCTATTGTTTGGTCTTCCGGAGCGCGACTGCCAATTCTCCGGCACGGGAATCGATCGCGAACCGAAATACCCTGCCGAGGCAAGCTTCTCTTTTGCGACGTGCACCCCGCAAACGAGCTTCCGACCGATCTCCATCCCTCGAAAACTACGCTGGCTCTCAAGACGCTTTCCTTTGGCCGCGCGGAAACATCGTTAGCGGCACGAGAATTTCATTAGTGACTGATAGGAGGAGAAAAGAGAGGAGAGGAGGAGCCAGAACGGCATGGTGTATCGCGTGGATATCGATTGCAGCCGGTTTCCTGGCAATAACAAAGCAGGAGATACGGTCGAAGAGAGAGCGTCGTCGGCGCTGTGCATCGGCTACGGAGACAGGCACAGGAACAGAGGGGCTCTTCGGATCGGAAGCTAAGTATAGCGAGCGGGCCGATCGCGTCCGCGTCACCGTTAATTAAATCCAGCCCGGTGATTCAGGAGGGACGACCTTTCGCCGGGAGTACAAGCCGTTTGTGTACACCGGTTCCTCGTTCATTGCTTTCAGGTGCCGTTGCCAGAGTCGATGAGGTTTGCCAGCGGCCGGGCACGCGTGGAATAATTGCTTTATGTCCACTTGCCGATCGATACCGACCGCGGAACAACCGAATTTCTCATTACACGCCGCCGGCCGAAATGTCGATACATCCGGGACACTACGGATTTACGCTGACAATTTACGGGCCGGCTAGACTGCTCGCCGGGACCCTGTTACTAGCATCGATATCGTTCACGTTTACGTTTCAGGCCGACTTCCCGACGTTTCCACCTTTCTTCGATAAACCGCTTATTTAATTAGTCGATATCGTTCCGACGTCCACGTGCACGTTAAATTATCAATCGAAGAAAATTTGACGTAATTGTTACGTGGAAACGCGGTCGCGTATGCAACGAAGAGGACGGAAACGCGAGGAAGTGTAGATCGCGATCGATCGATCGGCGCAATTACGAGCTCGCGAACGTAATTGGATGCTATTCGACCGAACGGCTACACGGGATGCCGATAAATTTAAACGAGACGCGCAACGTCCCAGGCGATCTTTTATTCCGGCCGGATTTAATTTGACGCGTTCGCGAGCCGCGCGACACCGGAATTATTAAAACAGGCGAAACGCGTCAGCATGTGAAACGCGTATCCGTTGCCGAGAATTCCGCGCATACCTTCCAGATTACGACTCAATTATATCTTCATCGACGAACGTGTTCCCGATTTATGCTCGCCGGAAGACAAATCTTCGATGAAATTCGCTGCAACTACCGTTCCTTCGAAATCGGTTTCCGAATCGTCCACCTTTTAATTGTCAGCTTTATGACTCAAATTTTAATCGTGTTTACCCCTTCCCTTTCCGCTCGTGGAACCCGTATATACGCCGATATCATGAAATAGATTAAAATTTTTTTCTCGAATCGTTTTTTTTTTAATCGCTCTCGGTGATTCTCTTTTGCTTTATAACTGCCCTAATGAATACTTCGTATTGTTATTATCGGGTCCTTAGGCTTTATCCTGCCCTCTGTTGTCTCGTTATTTTCGCGAACAGTCGGAGCATTCTTCCCAAGCTAAAGAAACATCGAGAGACGAACGTAACTCGAGTTTCCCGATCGAGCTAACCGGGAAGTATCGTCTAGGTGCTTGGAAACAAACTCCGTTTAGGATTTGAATTAGTCTCGGCAACGAACAGCGGCATTTCAGTCGGATGAAACACGACGAAACGGGCCTTGCATTCGATCGGCTAATAAATATCGTGGAACTATGTTGTCCGATAAATCGTATCCGACTCGGTAATCGCGAGACGATTTAAACTAGGCCGTGCGAAGTCATGCGTCAGGTGGTGGTGGGTACCTGGAAATGAAGAGCACAGAGAGGGGAAAAATGCCGCGACGTTAAAATAAAATGGCAGAGAAGCAACAAGAGCTGGCGGGCCACCCGTAAGAGGTCCAGCATCCCGATGCGGAGTCGCGTGAGAATCCTTCGGGAGTAAACAAATCAATTCCGGCCCGGGACACGTTTATGCCCCTGATCGTAAATTATCATTAAGGTGATTGCCTGCCTCGACACACGGACGTTGGTGCACCGTGTGCATAGGGAAAGCCAGGTAATTCAGTAAACGCGTAGCACACGCAACCAAACGCCGCGAGAACCTCTTGTGCGCGCCTCTCGTGGCTCCAGAGATCGCCTCGTTCCGCGCCTGAACGCTTAAACGCCATCGGTCGATTAAATCTTCTGTCTTGCTCGGCTACGGTGCATGCAGGTACCTCTCGACTGATCGACCGTCCGTCTGTCGGGTGCTTATGGAAATCGTGTGCCTCCTCTCTCCTCTCTCCTCTCGCGCTCCTAGCTTCGCGTTGCTTCTTTTTCGGTGAAACAAAATTACGAGCGTCGCGTGATTTACGAAGGACGAGAAACGGTTGACCCGGTACCGCGTTGATTTCCAGCAGAATGGATCTAAATCCAGCTGGCGAATACTTGAAAAATTCCCCCCCGCGGTGCTGTTTCGAAGCTAACCAGAAACCCGACCATGAGGAAGGGAACGTAACTCATCGCGCTCGCGACCGGATTTTCGATACGCGAACGGGATCGACCGCGGTCGAGGGGACATCTCATTTCCGTGCGCTTTGAAAAATGGCTGGTGACTTCCGGGCGCCGGCCGAAGGGCCACGTCGCCTGCGGTAAAAACAAAGGCGCCGCGATAGACGCCATGGAAACGCCGACTACGCCACTTTGTCGCCGTTTCTTTTCAAAAGGATTACGGCACTTGGTTCGTCGACTTCCAGGATTTTTCTCGCTTTTTCCACTTCTCCCGCGTTGTTTCCAGCCGCGAAAACTTCCACGAAACTTCTCCCTTTCTGAACCGGTGAATTGTCTTAATTCGGTATCCTTCGAAAAGTACTCGTTTCCATGTGTTTGAACCTGTAGAGAAATCACGGAATCACTCGCGGTTTCTATCCTTAAAAACGTCTGTAGACCGTTCGATCTCGTTGAGGGATGTTTCAACGAGAATCGACCGACAGGTAAGCGAAGGCCGCGTTTCCTAATTCGGCTGATAATAAATCGATTATTGTCGCGCTTTAATTGGTTCGGAGGTGAATCTGTTGGATTCGTAGCGAGACGCGTATCTTCGTTGACCGGTATCGTTGTGGCAGATATTTCGTTGCACTGGGACGGAATAATCGGGAGAGGCACCCTTTAACTGGAACGAGCCGGAAAATCGGCCGTGCCGAATATTCAATATTCGCCTCCCCGCGCGACCTATGCGCTGGATTTTATGCGATCGGCCAGAATTTTTTATTTCGAACCGACCGAGCCTGTCGCATCTGCCAATACCAAGCGCTGCGTGTAATTCCCATCGCTTTTATTAATCGCTGTGAATCGCTCGAATCGATATTGTTGTTACGCCAAGAAAGCGAAGAATTACTTTCGAACACTGATCGTAACTTTGTTCCGTTTATCGTTCTTAAAGTTACAGCCGTAGATTGGAACAACTTTGGAGATCGTTTCAGAAACATTGCACGTTTCTCAGGCTACTATACCCGTCACCGATAATTCGATTTGAACGAGGAGGCCCCATCGAAATGTATCTCGAAGCTGAGGATGGCAGCGAAAGAAGCCGCGTGAAAGAGAAACGGGAAGCTCGGCACGAGCTGTTCCTATGAAAGCGTTATCAATCTTGCCCGGTTGTTTACGACAAGCGTTCGAGAGGTCTCGATTTGGCGAGGATCCAGCCAGCGTATGAATACCGGAACAGCCGCGAAGTCGACGAGGATTCGATTGTAATCGATGATCACGCGAACGACAGACTCACGCGAATAACGATCGTCATGAGGAAGAAATGTGCGCGCGCGCGAGTGAAAGAGAGCAGCAACAAACTGGTCCTCGTGAATTTATATTACTCGTTATACCGTGGCTAGTTGCAATTAAAGTAACCGATCATTAAAAATATGTTTTCAAGCGCGCGCGAGTAAACAAAATGCACGTGAGCCAGCTGTGTCCCGTTTATTATGGTTTTTCCCAGTCGATTCGTATTCGTTATCGCTTTAAAACATTCTCCGCCGATGGTGGGACGCATGGAGGTTAAAATTCCCAATGAGTTTTAAACCGCGATACTTTAACGACGATATTCTTCCTCGACCTGCTACGACCGTACCGTGCAACCATTTTAATTCTCCCAGCATTGACCACTGGCTCGAGCTCTTGGAGCGGCAAGCTCAAGGGTTTTTTGCCGACTTATCCCTCTCTAGAGCGGGACTATCGAAGGTTCGCCTCCCCGAGGAGTCCTTCGCGAAACGACGATTGCCTGCGGCTCGACATGCACCCCGAATGTTCCGTTTAACGGCGGCCAGAGTCGTTCAGTGTCATACAGGGAATTCTCGCGTCGTGATGTTCTTAAAGTTTCTCGCCAGGATAATACCGCGATAAGCAAGATTGCAACGCGACCCGTCGATCGAGCGTACCTCGACGTTTTTAAAAATTTCATTTCTTCGTTACTTCGCAATGGCATTGCCGCTCTTCGGTGTAAACGCAGTCAGAGAATCTTTTAGCTCGACAACGTTCGTCGGAAATTCCTGCGGCACAGTGTCTTCGACATCGGGCCGACGAATTTTTCATCAGCGTGAATTATATATAAGCGTTGAAGATTTCTCGAGATGACGACGGTTCGCATGACCGCGAGCTACGCGAAATTCGTCCGCGCGAATCATCAGCCGTCTCTTGAAAATGCACCGTGGCTGGTTCAAAAGTTTCCCTGGAGCGTGCAACCCCAGAAACGTGGCGGCGTCTTTCGTTTTATTAATCGAGACGCGGTGTATCATTTTTTCAAAGGCATCTGAAAAATTCCGCGCGACGAAGCAAGCGAGGGTTTGGTGGAACGTCGCGATATCGCGCGATGCCCTCGAAATTTATACGTACGCGGTACAGGATCGCGACGAAGGGCGTGCAATTTTTCAGAAAAGTTTCGTGTCCGCGGGTTACTGCGAAGGAAGTTACCGTCGCCCGGTGAGTTGGCCGGCACATTCACCTGGGGCCGAACTTTATCTACGAATAACTCATCGTAATTTACAGCACGGTGTAGCGACTGTGAATTTTTTACAGCCAGCTTCGGAGAAGTTGCGGCAATAATTAAGCGATAATTTCCATCCTTGCTTACCCGTTTTTCAACCACCTCCAATTAGCTGGACATCGAAAACCGGAAAACAATCTCGTTCAATGTTTCCTCCTTAATAGTGATTCGTGTAACGAAAGCAACCAATTTAGAGAATTCTGTAAGCGCGGACTTTTTGCTGATTCGCCTTGAACTCGAAGCGGCAAACGTGTCGAGGGAGCGACGCGGCCGGAACAGTATCGAGGATCCTTAATTCAGCAGGGCGCGCGTTTTCCATAACGTTGTCACGCGAAGTCAGATTAACGGCTGCAATAGTTGATAGGGCCGAGTAATACAACCGTAACGCGCGATCCGTCGCATGCATACTTAATAATTCCGCGGCGATCGATAGATTGGGGAACGACGAGGATGCCAACCCTGTATATAACGCGGCCAATCTACAGGGGCATAACGATATTTCGCCGCGTGATTAACTATCGATGTAAATGACTCGTTAGAAATTTCGCAGTTCGATAAGAAACACGATCGTACGTTTACCCTTGACCCGTCTAAAAAAGAAATGTTCGAATTTGCTGAATAAAACTTCCTCCGCCCTTCGCCCAAAGTCTATGACTTTTTGGTTCGCGCACGCGAGTTTCCGATCGTTTCCTAACGCATAAATTACATCTTGTTCGGAAACAAATTGAAAAAAGGCGAGAAAACGAAGAAACGGAAAGTTGGAGTAATCGAATATGCGAGCGAAACTTGTTCGCGTGTTTCCAAGATCCGCGAATATCCGAAAGTTTGGAATTGCACGGCATAGAAACCGGCGAAGAAGAAGGCTGAAGGAAGAAAGTAGCTCGCCAGGGAACGTATCAAAAAGACCCTAAAAGAATCGAAATCCCTTTGAGCTGGCAACCCGACTTTCCATTCGACAAAGAAACAAACTTTCAACTAGGCAAAGAACGTCCATGGCATCGGACGAAGCAGTTCGGCTTTCTTCGCTTCTAACGTTTGACCGTCGACGTCCTCGTCGTCGCCGCGTTATTTTCTTTTGTCGGGGTAACGAGCGGCTCCCCGGGATGAAGACCTTTCTTCTCGATCTCCGACGAAAGACTCCCCTCCGAATGGGAGGCGAGGTACGGGAGGAGAGTCGGGATTTTTCGCGAGAGGTTCGAGAACGGCAACGGTGGTCGCGCACGTACAGCATCGTCGTAAAGTGAAAAGTTGTCGCACGTTGCCCCGGACGCGTTCGTAGCTGGGCCATTGTTGGTTAACGAGGTAACTCGACACGTTCAAAGATAACAGGGTTCGTGCTCTGCACGAGCAACTCCGCGTCGCGGGCAAAAAGTTCGCGCACCAGCTCGCTCGGGCGAACCCACTCCTCCCGTTCTCGAGTTATGGGAACGCTTTGCGGAAATCGAGCCACTTCTCCCTTGTGAATCGGGATAAACAGATAGAAAGAGGAAAAAAGAGAGACAGACAGACAGACAGGCTGACAGACAGAGAGAGAGAGATAGGTAGCGGTCTATATTATCTGTGGCCTGGAAAGGCGATTGGATGGCGGGATTTTTAGAGGAATTTATTGAACTCGGATCGTCTTACGGTAGCGTTCAGTCTCTCAGAAAGGACACTCTGATCCTGTCGGTGGACTCGTGTATTCCACGTCTGTGAATCGGAAAGCTTTAAGCTGGCCGTTCGTATAGCCGCCAATTCCAAGGAAAATAGAGAGTTGTCTGAAAAAGCAGAGCGTATCCTGCCGCTTGGAAAGCTTGATCAGTGATCGTGTAATCTCCTACTCGGGTAATCGGCGACCGGTCGCATCGTATCGAACCTGAACTATGGTCTGCAGATCGTGCACGTGACGCCAAAAGTTTATCGCCGTTCAAAATCGACGTACGATCACGCTCGGCTGGATCGACCGCTGACGGGCTACGAATTCTCTGTAAAGCGCGCTCGAACGATTATCGCATATAACGACTCGGTTCTGGGGCGATTTTCGTGAAACGGTGTACGACGATTCGTGGAATCGAATCGGAAACCATTAGCGGTTGTCTTCGAGAAACAGTCAGACATCGACGAAATAATCGTGACTGCTCGTACGATCTTCTGTATCGGAATTCCGCGGGACATCGGCAAATTACCAACTTAGTTTCCGCCGCTCGAACCTTCCTGCTGTCTCGTTATCCTCTTAGAAACCGCGGAACGAGAATGTATTATCGATTACTCGCGTCGCCAAGTTGTTAACTCGTTCGCCGGTCGACTAGACACGCGCGTCTTTTTACGTCGATCACCGTATACCATAGACACGAATCGAATGTGCCTTTGTGATAGTTAGAATAAGTTTGTAAAAGCGGGAGAACATCCGGCGTTATCGAAACGCGATATAAATAAACACTCTGCAATTGCAAATTCGATAAATATCGTATAATTAGCGGTTATTATGTATAGGCGGATGGAAAAGTCGATTGGACACAGGGGGAAAACGGCAAGGGCTTAATTTTTCCCGCAATTTTTATCAACCAGAACGTCCACGAGAACTTTCGAATAACCGTGATATTTCGAGTTTAGTAAGGGGAAAAGTAGTTTATCCAAGCAGTTAATTACTTGGAGCATTAATAAAGCATGCAGATAATCTCGGCGGTCCGTGTTAATGAGTATGTAAGAGACCTGGCGCCCTCTTCAGTTTCCGCAGGATTACTTTAACAGGGACCAGGGATATGCAAGGAGCATACGTGGAAGATGAAATTTACGCGTTTTTTCGTGGCCCGTCGCGCCGTCGTAAAAGGGGGAAAAACGAGCGAAATATCAGCTACCCGTTTGTTATAGTTTCGCTTCTCTCTGGTTTAGAAGCTTTGCAATTTAATCCTTATAAATTCGTACTTTCCCTACTGTTCTTGGCCGACCGAGCTTCCCTCGAGGCTCATAAAGCGCGCGCAAAGACGCATTCCGAAACATTTGAACCTTTGCTGGCAGTTGGTCCGCGGCGTGGCGGTCGGTTAACAAGGCCGACGCGAATGTAAAATCGTAGGCTGAAAGGTGAAATAAAATTACCGCTAACAAGGCAACTCTGTAACTACTTCGCCGCCGAGAAACATCGTTCCGTTAAATTATTAAAACGTCGAATGCCAGGCGAATTCCGTGGCACGGCCGCGGAGATGAAAACGTGAAAGTTTCAAACGGAACGCGACACAACGTCGTATCCGACGCGAAAATGCACCGAAAATCTTTCATCCGAAAGAAAATCTTTTGGTAGAGCGCTCTCATTTCCCGCGAGTTCTAGGCAAATTTTTCGTCCGCGACCCGACACGACCGATTACTTCGCGCTTAAGGCGTTAGCATTAAAGTAATCGCGTTGTCGCGTGAGTGGAATTGTCTCGGGAAGATTCGAGCGGAAGCCGGGTTGGTATAGCGGTAAACGACGCGATATGGGGGCGCGCGGCGACCCAACAATTTACGCGAAATTTGCATAAGTCGTGAAAGCGTAATGCTCCGTAGTGGATGGGTGTTGGCGGCAGAGGAGGGGATGGAAGGGTGGAAACCAACCCCGGTTTGCACGCCGCTAAGCAGCTCGACGTCTCGGGGTTGCCTTCGATGCTCGTTGTCCGCGAACCGAAGGCGTTGCTCCTTCGGGGTTGATCCTGGGAAAGCCAGCAGCTTCCCCTTGCTTGAATTCATACTTGGTGGGTAACGGTCTGGTAAAATGGTTACACGAGGGAAGCCGCCCTTGTAATTTATTCCCTGAGCAAGGTGTCAGAGGTGTAACGGAGGTCAGTTCTCCGATTAGGGAGGACGTGACTTTCGTGTTCGCGTTTGGCCGTGAGGCATCTTAGGAATATTTGCGTTGGATCGTAGAAAATATTTCAAAGGAGATTCGTGTTAACGGAATAGAAGTGGTTTTCCACGATACGCCGTTCCTCGTTCCGTTTAATCAGCGCGAATCTTGGCATTCAATTCCCTTGAGAAATTAAAGGTGAATAAAATCGAGCGATGTTAATAGTTGGCCTCTTTTTCCGGGGCTGGTGGTGCACTTCCGAGAATGACCGTTCGCCCATAAAATTTCTCAAGGCGAAGCTTCCAAGTCGGAGAGGCGGAATCGTGGAATAATCGTCCCTGGTGGAACGGAGCCGTAACACGATTTTCCGCGATGCTCGTTTTATTCGAAATATCGGGGTTTTTATAAAATTGGATGACCCGAGTTGTGCATTCTTTCGTGGTTAAGCGAGTCCTCCGCTTATCCTTCCTTCTCCCACTTCCTCGTCACGAAACACACTTCCTCTTACCGGCATTTTGTCTCTTTCTGCCAGCGAATCCTGTCTTCGCTCGCCATCCATCTTCTCGGCTCTCGCTATGTTTTCCCATGGAACATGGTATAGACCCGAGTCGCAGGAGCTGCCAACTTCGCCGAGTTTCGCCAACTGTCTCCGCTCTTCTGGCTGGGAATCGCGAGGGACAAACGGAATGGGTCGCCTCGTCTGAACGCGGAGCGAGCATCCAACTGTCTGCGTTTCGAAGACAAACACGGTGGGATCTCGGCTTCTGTTTCGAGACGAAAGAGATCATAAGGAGAATAGTTGCAGCGCATCGTGCCAATGGAGCATCGGGAAGGAAACAAATTTTTTGGACTCCGCCCGCGAAGCTTCTCTTTCGTTTGCAAACTTATCCACGTCACGATTAACTCGCAGGTAATGCGTTTTATGACGTTGTTGAAACACAGGAAAAAGAACAATCGAGGCAGAGAGCAGTGAGACGAGGTTCAAAAGTTTGCCGGACTTTTGCGAAGCTCGCGAGCCCGGGTCACACGACCGCGAACTTTCCCTCCCAATGAAATATTTTCCTAGGGAAAAGACATATTGCCAGAGGGGTCGACGACCGTCCCCGCTATACTTCGGGTAATATTTTCGTTTGCCGCGAAACGCTCTCGTTGCCGCAATAAAACCCGACCGGCTACCGAGCCAGCGTTTTACGTTTTGCTGTTTTACACGAAACAGAGATTGGAATTCTAATAAATTACCAGGCGTTTTCCTCGTCCGCGTTTCCATGCCGTTAGTTGGTCGGAATTTTTCTCATCGATCGAAAAACATTGCCGAGCAAAACGAGAATGAATTCATTTCGCGATTCATAGACCTATTCCAACGATATCTCGGTTCGAGAAGAGGAGCGTAAATGGACTGTACCCTGACGCACGAGTTATAAGAGAAACACAGGCGGAACGTTTTCCGGTTTCCGTATAGACGGTCGCTGAATTACACGGTAAAACGGTCGATGGAAAACAGGTCGGACAGAATCTTCCGGCAAGATGTTCGTCGACCAAAAGGAGACTATAATCTAACGTTAGATTCCTCCGATTATACGACATTTAAATGACGCTGAGATTCCGTGCATAGAAGACGCGCAACGATGACGCTTATAGCTCGAAGAGATTCCGCGGAAATCCGGACCCACTTTCGAATAGAATCTTTATTCGCCGAGAAAGCGAGATCTTCCTTTCGACGCTTGTCAAGCGAAACGATGAAATCGGAGCTATATAGTCCGTATTATTTCGACGAGATTGCATTTAACGAGGAACGGAAATTGGACCGGGATAACGGACTACATCCGACGACCATTAATTAGACGAAGGTATCCGTTGTTTTTCGTGTAGTTGGTGAGAACATAGATTCACCAAAGGCCGATAGAAACTCGCCAGGTCGCGTTTCGTTAAAGCCTGTTTCTACTTAAAACGCTAGACTCGGTTAAGATAGGAGTACGTCGTACGATGATTCGACCTGGGAATCTGTGCGTATACGCGGCGAAGATTCGTAGCGCCAAAAAGGATTAAAATCACCGTGGGGAGGAAACGACTACCTTCGAACGCAGGTAAAGGGACGCATCGAGCAAGTGTTTCCGAGAACACGGTGAATTGAATCGAGCGATCGAACGCAACTCGTCAGGAATTTCTCGGATATTAAAAGTTTTAATTAAATTCTACGACGACCAGGACAGAGGCGAGCCTCCCGTGAGAACAGCGGCGAACGCGTTAAGGGCCGCGACGCGGCTGGATCGGTAAACAGAAGGAGAGAGAGCAGAGAGTGGCTGATCTCGTCGATGAGATTGGAATCGAGTGAAAAGTTTTCGCCGGTCGTGGAACGGGCGCCGCGACGATGACCGGAATCGAGACCGAGGGAATCAATAAAAGTGTCGCTTTACTCATCTACTAATTGCGACAATTTCTCGATTGCGCCAATTACAGTAGCCGTGCAAAACTGTGTAATTATCGGCTGGCGGCCGGGACATTTAAACAGGATTTCCAACAGGGGCAATATCGAGAATAATCTCGATAACAGATTGCCGATTTGTTATCTCGCCGATTTATGATATCACCAAGCGCATCGACGCGCGGTCAAACCTCTCTCCCAACAGATACCACTATCCAAGGGAATTTATATTGTTTGCAGTCGCGTTAATGCACTCTTTATGCCGTGATTTATTCGTTTCATCGAGCAGCAGAAAAAGGGCGAGAGGCAGAAGTAGCCGGCCGGTCGGAGTTGGGGTTGTGCTTTCTCTCTTTGTGATCGCGATTAAATTATCACAGAGAAACGGACGGCTGGGAAAAATCGCGGACGGTTCGCTGTTTGCGGAAATTAGCGGGCGATCGTGAACGCCGGTCGAACGAGAACAGAGTCGCCCGCTAATAGAAAATACAAATTAACGCTGCTCCGCGCGATTCCATTTAACATTCAAATAACTTGCCGCGTCTGCCCGCGTCCATCGGCGTCCGATTCGTTCGAACTTTTGATGAACGTCGGAAATTATTCATGGACAGACCGGATGAGGGCCGTGCGCAACGCAATCCGTCGAGCTGTCGCGAATTAACGCGTTGCCGTCCGACTCAACGTTTCGATACTTTGACGCGCGTTCTCTTTCGACTGATCGACGGGCTAGTCATGCATTTCATTAACGGACGCGAGCTTCTGTATTTCCTTGTTGACGCGATTAAACGAAAAATATTTCAAGCGACCTCGATTTTCACCACTTTAACACGCCCTCGACAACAAGCGAAAGCACCTCGAATTCTGCTACACGACACTCAGGAAGAAATCGATCGGTCGTAGCTAATAGGAGGTAATCGTGAGACGTGGCCGGCGGTCAGGAACGAGTGACGTACGATCGAAATACTCGAATCCGCCGCAGTTAACTATCCGGGAAGGTAGCAAGCGGCTTTGGGTTAACTCACCGGTACGTAGCCGCGATCCGGTAACGTATGCACCCATCGGGTCGCTTCCTGGTAATGCGTTACCGTTTCTTGTCGGCCTGCGCGAACGTATATCAATGCCTCTTTCGGCTACGACAATGCTCTCCCGGTCGGGATGCGTTCTGCCCTTCCCATCGGTCGAGCCCCAATGGGGATTCGCCGGAACCGGAATTGCGACCAGCCACGCTATCGACGGGCCACGACGGATATTGCGGTTCTCTACTTTCGTTCCGGCCTGCATTTTTGTCAAAGTGCTCCCGACGCTTCTCCGTCCCTCGCAAAATAGCCTCGGCCCGTGTCATTCTCTGTCACGTGGCTACCGTTCTCCTTCAGGAAAATTGCCGCCCCGTGTTCGCCGTTCCTTTTTCTCCTTTTTCCACAGCCACGTTCGAATTTACGCGTCCCGATAAAAATGTTCCACGACGATAATTCGCTACGCCTTCCCTTTCGTTGCTCTTGAAGCTGCAAACGTTTACACACGTTGGAATTACTTCTCCCCTCGACGTTCGCTATGCGACGTACGAACCGCAACGCGATTTTCCTTGGGATTAGGGCGGAGAACTAACGGGCGGAAAGAACGAGCAAGTTTAAAGGTTACTGGCAAATCAGCTACCCCCTCGACGACGAATTTCACGAGACTTCCAACGGAAGAACGTCGAACGAAAGGGGATGGAACGAAGAAAAAGGGGAGAAACGTTTCTCGCGTCCCTCTCCGTTCCATCCATTGGATCTCGTTTCCTAGGTCGATACGCACTCCTTGCGGCCTCCGTGTCCTCCGGAGCGAGTGTGGTCGCGTTCGTGGGTACGACGTCGTTGTTTGTCTAACCGGTGCATTCGCATTTGCACGGCTGACCGAGCATTCGATGAGGGTTTCGCTCGGCCGAACTTGTCGGCCGATTCCCTTCGGCCGTTTCAACCCCTTTTTCTTCTTGGCTCACACGAGCCTTTGCGCGACGTGCCATCCACCTAGCACGCTCGCACGTGAATTGGAAATCAATTTAGGAAAACGGTAATAAACGAACACGACCGTACAGTCTGTCGACCCACCCTTTGCCACTCGCGTCGCGACCAGCCTCGTTCGCGATTTTCCCCTCTTTTTCTCGTTTTCCCCGACTCTTTTTGTCCGGCCGTTTGAAGCCCCCTAACGTACCACGCACGCAAATAACATCTTCGTTTCTCTCTCTCGGCATCTCTAACCGTTCTGTTTTTCGCCGAGCGACGATGAGAATAGTTGTCCACCGATTCGTTGCTTTTATCGTTTGCCTCGCAATATCGGGCGTGTGTACGACCGCTGTAGAACCGCGATTCCAACGACACGACGCGAGACAAAGCGTTTCGATTTTGATGAAAATCGATCGCCGGCCAGACAGGAATATCGAAGACGCGGAAGAATAATCACACCGGTTGATTCCGAGTACGCAATTGTAATTTCACGAGCGGCTGCCTTTCCGCCGCGAGATTGTCAGAGAGAGAGAGAGAGAGAGAGAGACAGAGAAAGTACGCGCGAGCTACGATACGTTTATGATTTACACGCGCTGCGTGAATAAGTTCAGGCTGGCGGAAAATTTATGCTCGTACGTGTCTGCGTGTGTAGCGGAGCTTGATCCAAGATAGCGGGCGGAGGCGGTTGCCGGGAGTGGTCGAGATTTTCCGAGGAACTCGAAACCGGGGGTTGGAAGAGGCCCACGGAGAATCTCAAGAATCCCGGAGACCTGCGAGGAAGTCGCCTTTCTCTGCTCCGTACCCGCATCGACGATATATACAGTGGCAGACGACTTTCTTTCGTATAGATATCTGATAAGATTTCTCCGGAGACGCGACCCAGCCACGCGTCGTTCCGCTTCCGCAGGCGTCTCGACTTTTTCCACGGCTGATCGTCCACGCGGGACACGTCCTACGCGACTACGCCGTTTGAAATTATCGGCCGGTCTACCGCTGCTCTTGCAATTCGAGTGATTGTAGATACCTTTTCAGCTCTTCCGCGTTTCATTGACGCGCGTGGCAAATGTGTGTTTTTTACGTACGAAATTCTCCGTAGAAACGTCGCGACCCTTTGAACTCGCTTTGCCCTCGAAACATCGACGTTCCGAGCTTCAGTGGTGACAAAAACGCTGGCAAAAAGGTATCTAGATTTGGTAAATGGTGAGGTGGATGGTCACGCGAGGTGGTCGATAGAGAATGCGCGCGTGTCGCGACCGAAAGAGCATGCGGATGCTCGTGTCGGGACTTTTTGCGATCGAAATCTCGCGACTGTTGGACTAATGACCCGGGAGGGTGCGCGAGACAGTGCAGGAAAGGGGTTGCCGGAGCGGAGGAACCGCGCGCCACCAGGCCGAGTCGAGAGAGATCGACGAGCGTGTCGTTAAACTTGCCCTCGAGACCGTAAACTACCGGAGAAGCTCGTGCCGGAGAGCTTCCCGACCCCTTCCGGGTCTCGACCGCTCGGAGGAGGATCAGACGACAGCGAACGCGAGCCGACAGGGGTTGGACAGGCCGACGAACAGGTGGATAGATACGGATTGCCGGCGAAGCCGAGGAAAGAACGGACGAATCAGATAACGCGGCATGGGGATTTATTTGACGGCCGCGTTTCCTGCGGGAATTTGCGTCGCGAGATTAAATAAATAGTCGTCCCCGTTGGAGAAGCTTTTCGGGGGCTCTTGGAACGTACCAGACGTGATTATACCGATCGAGATAACCACCGGCCGACAATACGTTTCGCAGCGATTTAATCCTGCGAAGATCACGGTTCTAACATTTTTATCGTAGGTCGCGCTGTATCTGACAGATGCAATGACTACAACGTTGTTATATGAAGGGACGAAAAATGGTGGATTTTACTAAGATATAATTTGCGATTATTAAACGGAACATATCATAAAGCGAGGTGTAAATATTGTAACAAATTGAAGTGCGACGTACATCGTGTAGCGAGTACAGAAAATGAGCAACTAAATGATATTAGTACGTATCATGAATAATGAAAGTACGTTCCGGATAGAGAAATTTCTCGTATTCGTGAAGAGTATGTTACGTGTACGATATAGGTTTATGTTCGTACGATCAGCGTTACACGAATTTAGAGTATCGTACGACAGGTATTCTTCGTCCACGAGTTTTACGATCTGGCTGTTGAAAAACGCTTCTAAAAAGATTTCGCGTGTATCTGACGGGTCGCTGGCGATTTCCACAGAGTTAATCGCATCCCTGCATGTTCGTACAGGTGTAAATTGATATCGCCGAAAAAGTAAATGTAAGGGGCGAGCGAGATATTTCTCGAACACACGCGATAAATTCATCGAATTGAAAAAGTTGTAGGGGCGTTCCGTGCGTTCTCGGGGTAATTAAGGGAGAGGAACAATCAGTGGATAGAATGGAACGAGCGACTGAATACGAGAAAAAGTATCGCGGGCATTTTCGTAAATTAATACTGCACGAGTCCCACCATCTCTCCCGCCGAGCAACTATAATGGAGATAAACTGCTAGAGACGTATTGCGAACGAGCAACAAAACCCAAACAAAACCAGCGATATAAGCCCGTATTAAAAAAGCGAGCAAAATGATATATAAATTTCGATGAAGCTTTATAAATCTTCTACCACCAGCCAAGCTTCTTAAAGGCTTGATTAACGTCCTTCCATTTGCGGGAGGAACAACACGCGGGCATTAATTTTTCTCCATCCCTGGAACGACGCGGTTTCGTTTCCGGGGACACCGGCCAATCCTAGGTAGCCAGCCGGCTGTAATTCCGACCGTGGTGGCGTTTAAAACGAGTCTCACGTTGATGGGTTAAATACCCATAAAGATGGTGACATGTCTCTGGAAACAAGGCCGCAATAGACGTTGGAAAATTAAATCACCGTCCTTCTATCCGACGTAGACGGATACAAAAAATGTGGAAAATCGGTAAGACCGGGGGCAGTCGTCTCGGCCAGGATTGATCTCTCATTTGAATAATGAAAATGATAAGGATCACGGATACAGGGTCGAGTTACGACAACGAAATCATCCTATATATCCTTCTATAAATGACACGTTAAAACTGGCCGTGATCGTTGTTCCGTGCTTATGTTAACGTATGTTCGCCGCCACTTCGTCCACTCATTCTACTACCTTTAACTACTAGGCAGAGGTACGAGAGCGTAAGAATGTTTAAGAAGGTTTATTTTATCGTCGGAGGCAGATCGATGGACTTTGTTACGCGCGTAAATTCGCGGAAATTAGGTAGTTAACGCGAAGAAAACGATCTCTGTTTATACCTCGTTTCTTTCCTCGCTCCTTTATTTAATAATTTTCACGTCTTTTAAAACGCTTCAACAGCTATTGTACAGATCGATCGAGTGAAAATCGAATGGATGGAAAGAGATAAAATCGAAACTCGACAAGTATGCGAAACGAGGAGCAACAGCGGAAAGAGCGTTCGAGAGGAAGCGTTTGCAAGCCGTTGCCGGGGTTTAAAAGTTCCGACGACCAACTTCAGCCGGAAGATCAAACTCGTTGTTACGCCATGCGGCTTGCCATAGATCATATTCTTCACTGTCGGTCGCGGCACTATAATGTCACAGACGGATCGTCGCGGCTGCCCGGCAAAATAAACATTGTAGTGGCAAGCGCATGGTTCATTAAGCAGAGCGACCTCCAGAAACGTCGATTCGTGGCCGTTATTTGATCTGGCGTAAAAGACGGTGGCGTGATCCGAAGGTAGTGGGGGTCGCCTTCCAGAAAGAATCAGAACGTTTCGAGAAGCCAAACAGTCTACACATCTTGTATCGCGCATTACATAGTCACATTTCTTTTGTTATTCCATTTAGATTTTCTAGTTAATAAGTTGTGCAATAAACATTAATTTAGTTGTGTTGATTCTGTGAGATTTCATTGAACTACCCTTATTATCATAATCGAAATAAGGGAATCGATCAGTTCGTGGCGTCGATTGTTCAATCGTAACGAGAACTTACAACTCTCGTTGACGTGATATCTCGCGATCGCGTCTCTCCGCGAATGATCGAAACATTTTGGTCCTTCGAGCCGGATCACGTGCCAGTGAAGAGTGCACTTACCAGTGACCACACAGTGCCACGTGACTTTATCAAAACCAGTGACGTCAGGCGCGTCATCTTCGAAGAAGCACATCCCATTGGCAAGGGAACGCAACCACGCAGCCTTCCGTCGCAGCTGGACAATCATCAACGCAACGAATTTCACAACTTAACATACACGCGACCTCACGCCGCACGACAGTAAGGTAAGCTCGTTCCTTATTTCAACCATCTCCTATCCTCGGCAACGATGACGAGCGAAGACCAACTCATCTCTCTGCGTCGGAGACGAGGCTATTGTAGCGGCCGATTCACATATTTATCGAATCGACTGGACGAGTACGAGCAATCTGAGAGTCAGCAAAATTCCTTATTAAAGAATTACGAGAAACAACTGACCGAAGTTGCGAGTCAATTCGAAGCGATTCAACTCGAATTAGAAGTATTGGACGAGGAGGAACAAGCGCGCGGCTTCGAAATAAGGGATCAGTACGTCGCGGTAGACACAAGGCTACAAAATCTTCTGAGGAACGCGCAAACAGCTTCGCCGTCGACATCCATAAACCCTCCAACCTGTGCATCATCCGCAAGTTTAAATCCGATATCCATTAAATTACCAGATCTTCGGCTCCCTACCTTTGACGGAAGCTTAGAAAAATGGAACACGTTTTATGATACCTTTTCCTCCATAATCGATAAAAATCCTAGTCTCACTGACATACAGAAATTCCATTACCTGCAGTCCGCCCTGCAAGGAGAAGCAGCCGATTGTTTAAACGCGTTACCCCTTAGTAATGTAAACTACAGTCAGGCTATTGCCGTTCTCAAGGAAAGTTTCGAATGTCCACGATACACAGCTTTCAGCCACTGCATGGCAATAATTGATTATCCAAGGATAACCAAGGAATCTCCAACGGAATTAAGGCGCTTAGTCCACACATTTAAACAACACATATATGCATTGAACAAATTAGGAGAATCCTACCCCGATACCAGTGCTATGCTCAACAGCCTCATCCTCTCGAAAATACCACTAAGTATCCAAAAGCAATGGGAAATGACGCTGCCCAATAACGAGGTGCCTCCGTACATTCATTTACTAAACTTCCTAGAGAGATTAGCACGAAGCTCCAAACCGATCACCACAGTCAGACAAACAAGAGAATCACCGGAACAAACTACTCCTGTCCGTCAACGCGCATCACGAGGGCATGCACTTACGGCGACACAGGTTACTCCAACATGCCCCACCTGTCAAGGACCACACCCCATTTGGAGATGTGACACCTTCAAAACCAAATCCCTTCGCGAACGCATTCGGGAGGTCAAAAGGGCATCACTATGCCTCAACTGCCTCGGGAAAGGGCACACAACGAAGCATTGTTTCGCAGGATCATGTCGCGTATGCGGAGAACGACATCATACAATGCTGCATAGGACAAAACGCCATTCAGGGTCTCGTTCCAGCACGTCCAGCCCGAAATCTTCCCCATCAAATAGCCGATCCACAACACCTTCTTCACCACCCTACGTATCACCCACTCGTCGCAAAAGGCACACAACAGACCACAGATCGGAAACACCACGAACAGCCGCGTCTGCAAGTCCACCGCCCAGTGACAAACGAACACACAACCAATGACGCCGACGATCGACGACTCCGTTCATGACCGAACATATCAAACCAATAGCATCCGAATTACTGTCCAATGATCTAGTCATCACAGCGCAGATTAATATTTTGAATGATAAACAGCAACCAATCCGTTGTCGAGCGTTGCTCGACACCGGATCCAGTATGAACTTCATTACCGAGGAATTAGCAAAATCGTTAAGGATAAGGCAAAACAAATGTTCGGTCCCGATCGGAGCTCTAGATACCTTGACAACGACCTCTAAGCGACACATCACGGCCACGATCACTTCCACTGACGGTACATACACGCGGACATTAACGTTCCTTATCATTCCAATCATATCAACCTTAATTCCCAGCGAACCCATCGATCGTTCGACACTTGAGATACCAAAAAATCTCAAATTGGCCGATCCACGATTTCATTTACCAGCTCCGATAGATGTACTATTAAGCTCAGGTTCAACACTCGCGTCGATGTGTGTGGGACAAGTCAACCTCACGCAGCCAGACGAGCCTGGACTGCGTCTGCAAAAGACGCGATTCGGATGGGTAATCGGGGGGAGTCCAACTTCCCAAACCGCTACAAACATATTTCACACATCCACGACGACTTTACAAGCAGACCTCGCGCGGTTTTGGGAAATCGATGAAGGACCCTCAATTAAACATATCTCAGAGGCAGATCGACGATGCGAAGAACACTTCCAAGCCCACACCCGACGCACCAGCGAAGGACGATACATCGTCGCTCTACCTTTCAACGATCAGCTTCAGTCACTCGGATCCTCTAAAACGCTGGCGAGTAAACGACTCGCCTCACTCAATCGCCGATTCCAGCGCGACAAACGCTTCGAATCAGAATATCGAACGGTAATACAGGAATACCTGGCGTTGGGACACATGACGAAGGTCAATGACAATCACTCCGACGACAACGGATACTATTTACCCCATCATGGCGTGACCAAAGCATCGAGTCAAACCACCAAACTCCGTGTAGTTTTCGACGGATCGGCACCAAGCACTACCGGAACCTCCTTAAACGATACACTTCACACAGGACCCAAGTTACAGGAAGATTTATTTTATATATTAATTAGATTCCGCGCTCATCAATACGTACTCACCGGCGACATCGAGAAAATGTATCGGCAATTCCTCGTACGACCAGAGGATCGGAAATATCAAAGGATATTATGGCGCAGCGCGAGTGGAGAAACAGAAACATATGAGCTTAACACTGTAACGTTCGGTTTATCCGCAGCCCCGTATCTAGCTATTCGGTGCCTCAAGCAACTGGCAGAGGACGAAGGACATCGATTTCCACGTGCAGCACAGGTACTGCAGCGGGATTTCTACGTCGACGACGCTCTCACCGGAGCTGAAACGAAGGACGAAGCCCTCACGCTCAGAACAGAACTCACCAATTTACTTCAACTGGCCGGCTTAAACATACGAAAATGGGCGTCAAACGATAATGACTTATTACACGGACTCTCCTTAGAAGAAACAAATCACCAACATTTTTTGGGCGACTCGCAAACCTTGAAGACGCTGGGAGTGTTATGGAATTCATCCGACGACTCTATTCTTTACTCGGTCGAAGTCAAACCCACGCCGTCTCGAGTCACGAAACGAATCATCAGCTCGGAGATTGCAAAAATTTACGATCCGCTCGGTCTGCTCGCACCGGTGATTGTTCGGGCCAAGATGCTACTTCAACGAATATGGTCGTCGAAAATCGATTGGGATGAATCACTTCCGATCGAGTTACATACAGAGTGGGAAAGGTACTATGCCCAATTACCCTTATTAAACAACGTCAGGTTCCCACGCAAGGCAATAATCGAGTCCGCAATGGAAATTGAACTGCATGGTTTCTGCGATGCCAGCGAAAAGGCTTACGGAGCCTGTATTTATCTTCGAACCCTTAACACCAACGGCCGTGTTTGGACCCAACTTTTAACCGCAAAATCGAAAGTCGCCCCACTCAAGTGCCAGACCATTCCTCGGCTCGAGCTGAGCGGAGCACTCCTTCTTACGTCCCTGATGTCGACAATACAACAAGCCCTATCACACAAAATTACTCGAACTATCTATTGGACCGATTCCACTATCGTCCTCCATTGGCTCAATACATCACCTCACACCCTTAAAACATTCGTCGCTAACAGAGTCTCCGAAATTCAAACAAAAACCAGCATCCGTGATTGGCGCCACGTTCCTACCGACGACAATCCCGCGGACTTAATATCACGCGGCCAAACACCCGAAGAGTTTCTGCGCCCAACCATCTGGCAGCACGGTCCTGCATGGCTCTACCAGTCGGAAGGCTATTGGCCGACATGGGCGCTAACACCGCAAATTGAAGTACCGGAGCAGAAGGGGGCGATTTGTCTGTCCACAAACCCCCCCGATTACTGTTTGTTGCAAAGGTATTCATCCTGGCCCAAATTGATACGAATCATAGCTCGTTGCCTCCGTTGGAAACAGAAAAGGAACCGAGCGGCACCCCTAACCGTTACTGAATTACGCATAACGCACAATAAACTGATAAAATTGTTGCAAAACATCCATTTCTCCGAGGAAATTCGCACACTCCAAAAAGACCGGAACGCGGCGATAAAGGGTAAGCTCACGCGACTCAATCCGTTCATAGACCAGGAAGGAATATTGCGAGTCGGGGGTCGACTCAGTCATTCGTCGATGACCTTCGCCCAGAAACATCCCATAGTATTACCTAAGTCATCCGTTACAACACGCATCATAGACCACGAGCACAAGATCCACATGCATTCCGGAACGCAGGCTACGTTATACGCAGTAAGACAAAGATACTGGCCCGTTGACGGTCGAAGTCAAGTATGGCGGGCGATCAAAGGCTGCGTCCGCTGCTGCCGCGCTCAACCACCGCCGGTAGAATACGTGATGGGTAATCTGCCGGAGGCGCGAGTAACGGAATCTCGCCCATTTACAAACGTCGGCGTCGATTACTGCGGGCCGTTCCACATCAAGGAAAAACGAGATCGTAACCGTCGTCAGATAAAAGTATACGTAGCCATTTTCGTATGCCTAGCAATTAAAGCGGTACACATCGAGCTCGTTGACGATCTCACTAGCGAAGCCTTCATCGCCGCTCTTCGCAGATTTATCGCTCGACGAGGCTATTGCTCCACCATCCATTCTGATAACGGCACCAACTTCAGAGGAGCAAGCAACGAATTACGAGAGCTTCACGATTTATTACAATCGGACGATCACAAGGAAAAAGTAACCGCATTTTTAGCCGACAAACAAATCGAATGGCGCTTCATTCCCCCTCATTCGCCGCATTTCGGTGGGCTATGGGAAGCAGCGGTGAAGTCATTTAAACGCCACCTCAGGCGTGTAGCCGGCAACGAGTTACTCACCTCTGAACAATTGAATACTCTTATCATAGAAATAGAAGCAGTCCTCAATTCCCGCCCGCTAACTCCTATCTCCACCGATCCAAACGATCTCCTAGTCCTCACTCCCGGACATTTTCTCATTGGCGATTCACTAATGTGCTTACGTGATCGAGATTTCAGAGACATTCCATCGAACCGACTCTCCAGATGGCAGCATATCCAACAGCTTAAACAGCATTTTTGGAACCGCTGGCATAAGGAGTATTTGAACGAGTTAACCAACCGCAATAAGTGGAGCAAGGGTGGACACGGCATCCAAAAAGGCACAATCGTCATCCTCAGAGAGGACAACGTTCCCTCCATGCATTGGCCTCTGGGCCGAGTTATCAAGGTTCATCCAGGCGCCGATGGTGTCATCCGGACAGCTACAGTTCAGACGGCAAAGAGCGTTTTGGATCGGGCCGTCAAAAGGCTTGTCCCACTGCCAATTCAACCCGATCTCGAGAAACCCGAACAACTAGCCACCGAGACGAACTAAGATGGGAACTTCAACCACATCTCGCTAATTTGATCGGTACCCTCTCAACGGGGGGAGGATGTTACGCCATGCGGCTTGCCATAGATCATATTCTTCACTGTCGGTCGCGGCACTATAATGTCACAGACGGATCGTCGCGGCTGCCCGGCAAAATAAACATTGTAGTGGCAAGCGCATGGTTCATTAAGCAGAGCGACCTCCAGAAACGTCGATTCGTGGCCGTTATTTGATCTGGCGTAAAAGACGGTGGCGTGATCCGAAGGTAGTGGGGGTCGCCTTCCAGAAAGAATCAGAACGTTTCGAGAAGCCAAACAGTCTACACACATCTTGTATCGCGCATTACATAGTCACATTTCTTTTTGTTATTCCATTTAGATTTTCTAGTTAATAAGTTGTGCAATAAACATTAATTTAGTTGTGTTGATTCTGTGAGATTTCATTGAACTACCCTTATTATCATAATCGAAATAAGGGAATCGATCAGTTCGTGGCGTCGATTGTTCAATCGTAACGAGAACTTACAACTCTCGTTGACGTGATATCTCGCGATCGCGTCTCTCCGCGAATGATCGAAACACTCGTGTTAAAGGTTTATCGTATCGGCTTGTCCCGTCTGTTCCCTATTTTCCATGCGGCTCAAGGAGTTGGTCTACGAAACTGCCGCGTTACCGAGACGAGACGTCGTTCGATTCGTCTCCTGACGGTTATACCAAACTCGCGCTTCTTCAGATCTCTGAAATCGTCGATTCTCTGAAATTATTGCCGGCCAACTTTCCAGTGGGACGAAGCGTTATTAAATGGAAGGTAAATCGTTCTGCTTACGATTCGTTCGTACGATAACGAGAAAAAGAGAAGGATCGGTTAAAGTTTTGCCTGGCTGGGTGGCTGGCTGCCGAAGAAGTGGCCTATTGATTGGTCGTTCGTCAGAAAGTTTCGCGACAGAAAGGAGAACGCCGACCGTGAATCAACGGCCATGATCGCGAAAATCCGGTCGACGATATTTCCGTTGCGCTGTCCGTCTCGCCGGTGAAATTACGGCGCGTAGAAGGTTGGGGCAACGATCCAGTTAAAACTTTAATAACGAATTAACAATCACGGTCGACGCGCGAAATAACAGCCCTCCGACGGGAAGGGTAAAGCAAAAAGCCAAGGGAATGAGGTGTGAATGACGGTTAAAAATAACTTTAATTAATGCTGCCCCTGTTTTCCTCGCCGGTCGGCTTGTTTTGTGCTTTCGAGTGCCTCGATCGTGCCACTCGTTATGTATTTTAATTAATTAAATTCATGAAAAGCGTATCCTCTACACGCGGATCTATTTCGCGTCTGCTCGACCGAACGACGATCCAGAAAATCGATCGGCTTTGTTAAAACAATCAAGGTCAGTCAGAGTTATTCGAATTCGCGTGCCATCCCGTTACGATCAGTTCGTTATCCTTCTGGATTAACAACAAACTACTTGGTACGAAGCAACGGTGAGGCGGCGCATCGTCGTCGAGTCTAAATCGCAGTAACGAAATAAATTCGTTCTACTCGATGACACTTTGAAGGAGCAATTAGAGCGAATACAGGTGAACCCCGTAGAGTTCCCTTTGACGCAAGATCGGTCACGTACGCGTAACGCGATTCGATCGGAGAATGCTCGCCAGTGGAGGTCCCAGCGATCCGCGACCTCGAGAATTCAGGCCATTGGCCGAATTATGAAACGATGTCATTAGAGAAACAAAGTCCAAGGCGCACGTGAAGCTCGTTAAAGCACGTATTCCATTCGTGCCGTTCCCTTTGGTCGGCGTCACGCAGATTCAGCAGAGAAACTCGCGTGTCTGCACGGAAGAAAGAATCACGAGTCGACGACGACGACGACGTTTAATCCTTTGGCGAGAAAGAAAAGCGGTGTGTCGCCGAGAGAGAAAGACCCGAGCCATCGCGTGCGATTTATTTTCGAGCGAGCGTCGTTCGAAGTTTCAGCCGGAACGGTGATAGTCTGTTGTTAATTTCTGCTGGCGGTTTTGCTACAGTGACGACGACTACGACAACGACGAGGACGACGATGACGATAGGACCCAAAGTTGACGGTGGTCGGATCGGTTTGGAAACTAGCGAAATTGGAAGGCATAGGCGGAACGAGGGTGGAAAAGGATGGTTCGCGGGACTGGCAAGCGGTGGTTCATTAAAATGCGGTAACCCAGCGAATCGTCGGTAATTGAATCGACGGGTGTCTGTTCGACGACGCTCGTTCAACTACGAACTAACTTTTCCCTCAAGTTTGACCGCCGAACGGCGGCGTGTCGATCCGGAAGTCTGTCGCGCGGAAACTCGGCGACGCGCTCGACCGTGCGTAGTTTCCGCCGATCCACGAGATTGGAATTCGAAACTTGAACCCAGCCCTCTATTTCCGCGCTACGAACGATGGAGAGGCTCGCAGGCTGCTGGCCAGTATTCGGATATCCACGTGGCTCCTAATTTTGTCGTGGCGAATCACTTTGTGCCGACCAATCGACATTTTTACCATCGTTACTCGTGGACCACCGAACTGGTGCGCGAATCGCGACAAGTAACTAGAAAACCGGCTGAATTTACGAGCTGTCCAAGATCGTAGCACAGTGAACTAGGGTTAATAATATAATTTGCAACGTCGTCAACGGTAACCCATTTGCAGCAGGCGAGGGGCGTGCTTCGTGTTCTTAAAGTTAGCCATAATGCGAGACACGCAACATTCTGCCTCTGGCCGATAGCAGCCTTTTCGTCGCGAGTCGGAGAAAATAAAGCGGTGAATAGAAACGGGCCGAAGTTCTCTAATGATATTAAAAGGGGTGCGTTTAACGATACGCGAGAACATTTCATTTGTTCTCTCAATGGGTCCGCAACGAGCCGAGAAATGTAATTTTGTTCGCGTGCGACCAGCACGGTCGAGCTCGCGGTACGAAAAACATCGCGCAGTTCTGATAAATCGACTAGTTGCCCCTTAAACGAACGACATTCTGTTTACGGCGAGCAATAAAGATAGGCAAAGGTACGAACTAATCTTTCGAGCAGCTATCGTACTGGATGCAGTGGCTGTTAAGGGTTAAATCGCTTCCGTGAGTGGCGGAGAAATGTCGTTTCGAGATCGAGTATATGGTTACGTACGGGCAACGAGTACTCTCTTAGGCGCCGCTAAAACTGGCGAATATTCATGAACCCACTTGCAGCTATGAGAATCCGAGCAACTGTTTCCAGGTCAATATTTGATACCTTACGAGTCGAGACCGAGCTGTGACCGTGAAAAAATTTACCTCTTCGTTTCAACGTCTCTTCGTCGTGCTCTTCTGTCTTTTATTTCTTCGTCTTTCCACTCGTTAAACTACTATTCCTAGATTTTTCCATCCCTCGGCTAACTCGGTGTTCCAGTACCTCTGAGTTCTGATATTTCACCGATTCGACGAATCCAAATATCTCTTGCCAGATTTTCTATACTTTCCCATCCTTTTTCTTCGTTTGTCTCATTAACGGAGAACATACACGAGAATGGAGAACGATCACGTGGATTATTATCGCGCGTTGTGCTCGACAAGCTCGCGAAAGTTTGCACGGGCAAAAGACGTATCAGCTTTAGATGATGAATGAGTAACGAGCTCTAGGACGTCCGGATTACCGAGCATCTTTCCGGTAATTCTGCATTCGAGATTCACTCGCCGCAGCTCGAACGTAAAACTTGCCTCTCGTAACTAAAGTTCGAAGGCGCATAATAATTGAAACTCGTGTGAATTAAGAAGTATCTCCATCCCTGCGAACTTATCTCGGTCACTTGCATATTCATGCTCGTTCGTCAAGTCATTATGAGTTGGAGCAACGTTTCCACGCTGGTTATCACATGAGTTTAATTAGAAAAAGCAAGAAAAGAGGAAAGGAGAGAATGCTGTCTAGCATTTTCCCGAAGCACAACCTAACGCATCGAGTCAGCTCGCTGAAAGCGTTTTAACAACCCTGCCACGATATATCCACTGTACGAGATTTCATATACAAAGCTACATTCTCCGATAATTCGCGCTTTTCCGAATTAACAAATAACCCCGAAACTTGTTCAAACTCTAACAAGCGGCCTGCTTATTCCGAGCGGTGGGAGAAGGGTTTTCGATTTTCGTTGTGGAAGCTGAATTCACTCCTTTTTGATCCACAATTGGAGCCACGTTAGTAACGTTTGGGATTTCAAAACGAAAATTATTCCATCGAAATAAGCTCACCGAACACATGACGGCCAAAATTTCAAATATGTCAATGAGCCTCGCATTTGCTGCGCTCCATATAATTTTATAATTTATGCGACGACTAATTAATTGATGCATCACCATAGAGCACCTATTCATCAATGTTTTCGGCGAAATTTCACCGAGAAATTATGAATGCCTACTCTCTGGCAACAGAAACGACCGCGTCAAATATAACGAGTTCGAAATCGATCTTTACATCGCTCAAACTAGATACCTACGTTATATTACATTCACTAGAACATTTTCCATTCTCTCTGGCGAAACGCGTCGAACAGTTTCGATAAAAACCTCGTCGTATTCGGCGTCCACTTTTTTCGCTCACCGTGATTCTTTCTCTTGACAAACGAGGAGCAACAACGATTAAGGAGATGCCTACCGAGTGGCGGTTCGGCTCTCGAAGGGTAGTTTATTTTGAAAATGATTTCAGCGAGCGGTTTAAGCCCGCATTGATTTACATGGTGCGGACGAAGAAACGCACATCGGTTGCAGGCTGCGATTTGTGGGCCGTTACCCTCTCGTCTCCTTCTATTTTTTCTCGGTGCATCGGTTCGAATAAAGCGTCCCCTTCGCCGATGAGCCAGCGAAGAATAACAAACACCGATAACGTAACTCTATTCGCGCATAAACGATCTTCCGCGAAACGAAGCCTCGAAAACCTCCATGAAACGTGTTCACCCGTCTGCCTTGTCTCATAATCGCGATAACTGTTGACATTCTTACACGATTATAGGATGCGATCACACCCGGTATCCATTATACGAGCCGGCTGGCGAGCAAACGAACAATTAGACGGAAACCAGGACCGTCCGGGATCTCTGATTATATTCAAATTCGTTCGTCTGTCGAGACCCCGCTGGAAACTGACCCACTAACGTTCGCCAATTGGTCGTAACAGGCCGCGAATTAACCCCGACTAATTGCCACTAATTCCGTTAATTGCGCCTTAGGCGATCGGGCCAACTTTTCGCACCGACTCGCCGGTTCCACGCTTCGATTTTCCCTGGAACTTGCCGCGTCTTAGGAACGCCGATCGGTAGACTGGACATCGTGGACCTTTAATTCTCGGATTTCCCACGTTTTTTTCCAATTTTCAATTTAAACGCTCGTATCTCCCTTAGCACAAGAGTCACAGCTTCGATCGCCGGTACCTTGGTGTTTTTGCAAATGTACGGTCGAACCGCTGTACCGTGTTTCGGCGACAATCCGGTAGCAAAAATACGACAACGTTCGGGATGAACTTTCCCGACGGACAAACGGCGCTTCCATGAATTATGCGAAAAGTTGCACGGGTTTCCATTACATCGCTGTGTCCAACGCAACGTTTTACCGTTTTAATAAAAGAATGAGGACGTTTATCGCGATATATCGTCCGAATTGTTCGTCTCCGGCGAACTCCGCGTAGCTACATAAAACGGCTGTTGGAAGGGTTTACAGACTCCGCCCCCTCTCCTCTTAAATTTAATTACTGGCCGACGATAACAGGAAGATGCTATATCAGAAGAAGTACGGGAAAGTAGTAAAGAAACGGCACGCAGACCGTTACTTTCATGTTACGAGGGTAATACTGGATTTAGTGGAAGTCGCATGGCTTTTCGCGATCTACCGTTACGCATTCGTTAACCCCACCTCGACGTTGGAAATAACACCGCTTCCAAACGTTCTTTCCCTCGTTCTATGATCCGATAAACCTACGCTCGATAACTCGGAAACGAACTGTACGCGAGACGATGTTCGAGACGCAGCTCTTTCAGTTGAAGACGATCCACGCGGAAGAGTGTCAAGGAAATTGCAAGTGGTTGATGATTCTATGAACAAACGCGCGAAAACGCGAACGGGATGAACGCGACCGACGAATCCGCGGAATTTAACGATCTCGCGTACGTGACTGCTTTGGCGAAATTTCCAGGATGCACAAGGAACCGCGAGATCGCTTCGCATGCGGCAACCAGAGACGGGACCACCTGCCCGCCCACATAGTGGGCTATATCACTTAGACGGTGAAACTGGGTGCGAGTTTCGCGTCAAACGGAAAGGAGACATACCCAACAGCCGTGTGAATGCTCTTAAACCCGTTTAACAACTTCTACCGCGTTCCTTTTGTCTCGCTCGTGATGTCTCGCGAACAATGTGTACCGTTGTGGGCGAGAAATTTAGAACGTCTCGCTCACCTAGGCGACGGGGTGTATCTTCCTTCAGAGGTATGCCCTCTTAAAAATACAACAATACGTCGGTGGATACGTTGTAAATTTATTCCGGCGTATGTTGACACGCGAGAAGGCTAGTCCAGAGGAACGAGGAAAATACATGGTACGTCGACGTACTGCCACGTATCCGGGCTCGCATTACGGAACTCGAGCACGTAAGGAAGAGAACGGAATCGAGGAAAAGTATGTTTCCATGGCCGGTTTCCCGTTTGAGCGAGTAAATAAATAAGTAAAGTATGGTCATCCGGGTAGGCACGTACGCGTACGGTAGCCAAAACGTGTGGCGAAGGAAGAAAGAAAAAGGCAAAACATCTTGCGATAGGCTGCGTGGTATTTTTGCGGAGACACGTACCCTTTATCTTTGGCTCGTGTCTAGTTTTTCCATTCGTTTCGTGCGGCAGGTACCTTTGCCTTCTCAAAGGATATAAGCGACCGCGAAACAATGGGGTAGAAACGCGGCGAACGTTGTGAATAACGGTTCACTTTTACTCCGCTCGATAAATTAGAAGTGATGGATTAAGATCTGCCGTGACGACCCAACGCCGGTTCGGTCTAAGCCGATCTAATTTGGCGATTAATCAAAACCCATGACGGCCGCCGCCACTGCCTACGCGCTAACTTTCTAACGATTCAACGGCGTTCCTCTACGCCCGAGACGAGATGCTTCAAGAAAAACAGGCGAACGAACAATTACGAACAATTCGTGCCAAGACGTAGAAGCAGACGTTGGCCGTTTAAACCGATTCGATATAAACGTCATCGAAGAAAAGAATCCATCCTATCTTCTATCTTGTAATTACCAAGATGCCGAGTCTCACTCAGTTGTCAAGATTTTAAGAGTTCAGTCCTGTTCTGCGTCGAATATTTCCAAGTTGTATCGGTGGTCCTCGACTTCATTCCCATCGCCGGAAAAACCCACTTGCAGGCTCGGTCAGCGAGAAGTCGAGGCCGAAGTTGGCGGCAATATTTGGAGACACGGGTCGTTTCTGATCGCTGAAACCAACTTCGACAACGAAGCGATGTTCATCGCAGGCTTCTGGCTGAGGTTGAAAAACTAGTGGCGGTTATAGAGCCGGCCCGAAACAAAGTTAAAGGGCTGTTGTTCCGGGCGCTATCGTACGATTTTATTGTACGGTGCTTTGGCCGCTCGTATACGAGCTAGCATAGATAGCAGCTGCTCCGTCACTTGGAAGTTTCCGCACGCTCCGTAGGCCAAGCTCAACGACACACCCGCTTTCCACCGTCAAGTATTTCATTACGTAATAAATCGTCGATTCCCGCTCAGTGAGATGAAACGTAGCTCCACGAACCATTGCCGCCTCTGTAAACTTGCGCGAAGAATTCCGCTTCCGAAACGTCTCCTCGTAAAACCCGCTATGGAGCATCGCTCGCCAATGGAAAAAATGTAAAACGCGTGGCAGAGTACGTTTAATCAACCTTTTCACCTCGTGGCCCTGTTTACGGATGCACCCCTAACCGAATCAAGACGAGATAGGGTATAGCTCGAGGCAAAGATTCACCGCGAGGAAGAAAGGAAGGACGGTACCACGCCGTCATTCCCAGGAGCGTTAGAATTAAGCCGCTCCGAGGAATGCTCCACGCTTCTAAGAGAGGAGATTTCAGAGCAACGTACCGCCTGAAATTGCGGATTATGCGGAGTTTCTGACGCCGCCTCCGTCCGTGTCTTTTTCGCAACCTCGCCTCCCGTATACCAACGTTAGGGCGATGCCGTGCGTTTAGCATTAAAATTCATGGAATAATAATGCGGCGGTCGATCGTAAATACCGACCGTATCCTTCTTATTCGGTTGGCTCGCGATACGGAAGGAAGTCCGTTGGTTTTGGCAGGCAGCGCGGCGCGCCGACAGAACGTAGTCGATCCAGGTCGTCATCCTCCTGAATGCGAATCGACGTCTTCGCTCGCAAACTCGATTAAGCCGGTCCTCTTTGTCATTAACGCGCCGCTGCCTTTCGAATCTCAACGCGAGACGTCGTTGAAACGAAGTCATCGCGAGAAAATATGATTGCAGAGGTGGGAAGAGTGGAAGACGTAGCTAGAACTGTGCAAGTGGAGCCGAGACGATTATTCCTTAGGTCTTGATTTAAACGACCAAGGGATGACGCGAAGAGAATGTAATGACAATTTGAATTTAGATTTCGAATTAAGAAGATGATGAGGCGCCGTGCAGCCGGCCGAGCTCCAGAGAATATTTACTGAAATTCTAATGTGAAATTTGCGTCACCGAGCGACGGGCTGCTACCGGCAAGAAAAATATTTAAATTGCGAGAAAGCGGGCCGCGGAGTCTGTCCCGTGCATTAAAGTTACTTCAAAATATCAAGCCCAACGAGCCAGAGAAACGCGCGCGACATTAACGCATTACTCGCTCGCTCTCTTCCCCTTGAGCTACCGGAAACAGCTGGCACGAGCATTCGTTCTCTGCCTATTTAGTGTCGTGGCTAAAAAGAACATATCGTCGCGACGAAATTGCTCGAAGACGTCGAATCGTGCGCTTTAAGGCGACACGCGAGACACGCACACTGCTCCCTTAATTGCAAGTTATACCGCATCCCCAAATCTCCTCGATTCTCGACGCAGCGATCGTGCGTCTCCGTCGGATTATCTCCCCTCGATCGCTATCCCTATTCGCGGGATTATCCCTAACAAAGCCATACTCTACGATGAGCTATCTTACCCTTTCTCCTGTCATCTCTCCCAAGTCAGTCTCGACGATCCGACGTGCACGAGGCAGAACGCGAGCAATCGAAAGAACTGCGGAAGTTTCGAAGCTCGCCGGGTGACGAGGACACCCACGAAACGGGTCGATGGATTCGGCACACGATCTGCGACTGGCAGGACGCATTCGTGCCGTGAATAGAAGAATGCAGCGGCCCTGGGGAGGATGGAATCGCGTCGCGATGGGGACAGGTGGAAGGAACGCGAAACGGAAGACGAACGGGGATGGCTCGACCCGAGAGAGGGTTATATTGGGTGTATTGGATTGAGTATTCCATATTTTCTGCGTTCGGCCAACCGGAAGATGGAGCTCGTCCGACCGGAAGATTCGACAAAGGCGAGTTATTGGCCGCCGTTACTTCGCCTTCAGATGTTTCGCCGCGATACGAACCTATCCCCTTCCATCCATCGGGAATTATTACGATTTACCTTTGAATACCTCGTTCCACGACTACTGTGACTGACAATACTTATCGCGATCGGCTCATAACCGATCCACGAGTTCTATTATGTGAATGGAAGACGATCGAATTAGCCAGGAGTTGTCTGCACTGCCGGCGAACGATTCTCCAAGGTGCAGGTGAACGTCAGCAAAACATGTGTCTGTGAGTTGCGACGATGAATTAAATACTCTCCTTCCGCCTGGATCTTTCACGAACCGTCTCGAACACGGTACGAATTCCGACTGAATGTTTTATCGCGAAAATGCGCGACGTTCTACTCGTCCTGACGAGTTCGCGAAATTTTCCCAAATCCGGAACAGGACGTTATCGTGTCGGTGGAACGACAGATCGATCGATGGCCGGATTTCGTTCCGTTTGATTGAAATCGAGTTAGCCAATAAGCAAGGAACAGATAGCACCGAATTATAGCTGCTCCGGACAGTGAACTACGATGTTGCGGTCAACGTTTGAGGTTAATTGTTCGCTTTCCGGCCGAGCCACCGTACAAATTGCGTTCGTAATGTTTCGACTGTCGAGTATCGCGATGTCGCGCGAATCGAACCGCTCGATACGTCACGCGCGAGAACCACGGGACCACGCGAGACGATCCTCTCGTCCCGTCAAACTACCTACACGCCGAATAATTTATTCGCGAAAGGTTTCGAGTTGAAACGACCGTGCAAAAGGATGAAACACAGGGCTGTTGTAATTCGGAACTATACAAAATCCACGATCATTACCACTTCCGTCCCACGAGAACAAACGCGTTGAACACGAAGCAACCCACCCGCGACTCGTTGATACCGGATTTCATTAGCAAGTTCGATTTAATTATCGGAGTCGGTGCTAACGCGGTCAAACCTTTAATCGCACCATCTATTTATAAATCATTAATTTTCGGGTTCTGGCAAACGGCAAACTTGGAGTCTGTTCGTTCATCGATTCTGTCCTGTCCCTTTCCCTTTCTCTTTCGTTCTCTAATAAACCACAGCTTTATCGCGCTTAATAATTTTCCGCCTTTTTCCTTCCAACCCCCAACGTGACGCACGTTAGGCAGATAATGGGATGGCGTTACCGTGCCAACGCGTTTACTTTTTCACCGCGTTCTTTCTGCTCTTAACCGACCGGCTTTCGTCCTGGAAAAATACGGCCAGATAACAAAAGATCAAAAATGAAAGCGGCAGACAAGGAGAGAAAACGGTTGCTCGATCGACTCGCGGGGTGTGAATTGCTCATTGGACGGTGGTCACTCGATTAACTCTTTACCACCGGTTTCCAACACGGCCTTCTTTTTATCTCGCACGGGACGGTACTTTGTACTCGCGTGCAAAACCTTTCCAGTTGCTTCTGTTCTTCGCTCGTCTCGCCATTATCTAATATTCCTCGACGACTGGGAGGGGAGGGGGCAAGGGAGGAAGGCGCAATCCCTATTTCCTCGTTGTACCGTCCCGCAATTTCGTTTATCCGCGTTTTCCTAGGAACAAGCCCCGCGGGCTCCAATGCACGAGTGTGTTCCATTAGAATTCGCGGTGCAAAGAACCAGCGAAATCACAAGACAGCCAGGAGGTGGAACCGCGAATAATTTCCTGAGGGGGTACGAGTCAGCGTTAATAGAGGAGCGCGGAACGAATATACGAGTTTGGAGGAGTGGTTAGGTGTAACCAGTTCCATCGTCTCCGTCGTCGTTTTTGCGTGGTGAGACCGTGGAGGCCGGATCGTAGAACGTGGGTTGGTTAGAGGGGGTGGAAGGCCGACAGCGTGTAATATATCCCGGCGTTAAGTACTCCATTCTGGCCCATGCTGGGGCCGGCAACTACGCGCTTGTTCAAATTGTAGAGGCTCACGTCATGTCTGAGCAAATCTTCCCGTAGCTAGACCCATCCCCTCGCTGCGGCAACCCCGGTCTATCATCGATTTTCATCGAATCCATGTCGACAGAGACGTTCGAGCCTATCCGCATCTCCTTTCAGCCGTGCAATTGGCTCGGCGCCTGAACGATAGATTAAAATTGCTCCCTCTCCGTCCGGTAAGGGAAAGGACGCTGGATGGGGCCGGATTGCGCCTTGTAAACGACCCTCTTGAATTATCTTCGACCATTTCTTCGAATCGAAGAAGTTCACCTTTCGTTTCAGAGGATTCTTTGCTCGGAGCTGACAAAGGCGTGATATCCTCTTTTTCTTTGGCATACCGATTAAAACGACAACCGTGAAATATCGTCTCCGTGTAATAACCTGCGAAGACGTGGAACTCTTTTCATCGGTGTATAAACATCAGACGTAGAAGAACGTAAGAAAACACGGAGGGGAGCAAAGCGGATGAATTAGTTGCACGAAACGAAATTCGATTAACCCAGATCGAGTCTGACCTCTCTTAAAGTGTGCTAATTGTTTCACGAAATTGGAATCTCGGATCTGGTACTCCTTCGCTTTTCGAAAAGCGTTTTCCTAGATTCGACGAGACGAACGGTACGCGCGTTAACCGACACCGTCAGAATGATTGAGACCCGCTGAGATCCGAATTAAGGTCTCTCGAACAGATAGAGAGCGAGAACGTAGAAACAGAAGCGAAGACTGCGGGCCTCTGCCAAGTATCACTTGACCGCGCCATAAATCACTCGATAGCGGCCCTCAAAGACGAAGAAATTAAAGACGGATAAGGTGGATGACGCTGCCTAGTTTCCTCTCCGTGCTTCTAAAGCTTCGAATAACAAATAAACACTGGCGCCTTCGTTCCAGTCTGTTACTGGATTCGCGGAATTTGCCGAAGATGATTTAAACACCATCGCCGTGCTTTCTAGTTTACAACGTGCTCTATTACACAGCTGTACCACGGTCTGGCAATTATCATCGTTTACTACTTATTTTCCTACTTATCGCGTCTAATTGGCGTAGAATATAGTACGCTTTTATCAAGCACCGAGGCGAAATCTCAGAGAGAAAGAGAGAGAGAGAGAGAGAGAGAGAGAGACAACTCCAGCCACTATAGCGCAGAAGGAAGAAAATTGATTGGAAAGGACAAGAGTCCCGTTGCAAACGATAGTTCGGAATCGAACGATTCTAACACGGAAGTAGCGGCAGTAACTTCCAATTTTTGCCAAGATCGCTCAGGAGGCCGCGAAGCGCGGTCGACGATTCGCCGAGCGAGGGTGAACGATGTTCTCGGTAAAGCGTCTTAAAAGCTCAGACTGGATGCACGCAACGGTTCAACGTACCCTGAGGCAAGAGTCACGAGCGGAACAAAGTGATTCGGTGGTTCGACCAACGGAGCCCTAGTTAAGGCCTTCTGCCAGTTCGATTTTTTTCTCCAGGCTGCGATCGAAGCCGATCGATTTGTTTGTTCTACCGCTAATTCCATTAGGTTTATTAAGCCGTGGCAACAAGGGGATGGCAGAGCAGGACAAGGTGGCGAGCGGTTCAAGGGGGTGAGCTTGAAAACTCGAATTAGCATCATGCAAGCGTGCAATCTCGCCGGATAGCAACACGCGATGATTCGTCAGTTTCGGATTGAATCTAATTAATCGGGTTACCGGTCGGCTATCCGACAAACCTGGACTTCGTTATACAACCGGCTGTAACTCCGTCACGAGTTAGGCGGAAGGGGGGAACGGGACGATCCAGTTGCAACTTTTTGACGTATTTATTTCGCTTCAACTTCCCGTAGGCCATTCTGACGCGGTCCCCGCTTCGCGTCAAACTCTCGACAGAGCCAGACGCGACGTTATCGCGGCAATTATTGCGAAAAAAAGCCCCGACGTTGTAAATAATTTGTTCGCGCGACGAACGTCGCCCTCGGTCGGCCGCGTATTTCATCGCGCGCTGAATTTTTAGCTACGTCGCTTCCCTACGCTCTTCGGGCTATTTTGTTTCGTGCGAAACCTCCTGCCGCTATAAATCATCCTCCGGGGTAATTCCCTGTGACCGATTAATCGACGCCAGCACCGCGGATATCGATCGGACGACACAGGAATTCAGAGCAGATCATCTTCAGCTTCGACGGCACGCACAACCGCCATCGTCCTTGTTCTTGTTTTTTCACGATTTATCGTTCCTTCGCGACTCGCCAACGGTCCCGTGAAATAATTGATTCCGATACGTTGATCGAGCGCGCGTTCGTTCGTCGATACAGCCAACTAGTAGCTAATTACTATTTACGATCTCGTTGTTCCACCGATGCAAACCTTGGCGTATTTATCAGCCCGTCGTTTTCACTCAACGAGCGTCCTTTCGATAATCCGTTTCCATCCGAGCTCTTGCATCCACGGTTCGTTCAATCGCTGGTCACGAATCATATATCACAAAATAATTCAGTCCGCGAGACAGCTCGCGAGAGAAGGACCATTCTAATTACCATGGCGCTGATTGTCCGAGGCGAGTGAATCGTACGAGGACAACGAAAACGAATGGATAGATAGACGGGAGGAAGACAGGCGTGCACGTAACAAGCGCTTTCCTGTTCTTCCTCGCTCCGACTATTTAGGATCGCTTAATAACCGCCGGTGGAACGATCTTCCACCGGTAATGCGGTTTCCACCGGCTCATTTGCATGTTGCATCGGTTCCCGCGGTCCACGGAAATAGCTGCACTTGCCTCGATTCGAAACGCGAACGCTGCGAACCAGTTACCAGCGAATCGTTGCGGATGGTAACTTCGCGAAGAGCCAAGTACAGAGTGGCAATAGAAGTATAGAGTATCGTAGAGAAGTACGCATAATTTCGCTGGATCCTCGATGAAAGTTATTGCCACGCGGCTGAACGAAAAATGGTCCGGGTTCACGGTGAAATCACGAGGTGGTTGATCGATCGCTTACCAAGAACCGGAGAGCCGACCAAGGGCAGAAACGAGGCCACTATGCGGTTTCAAAATACCCCCGAACCACGTCGATTAAAATGTAACATCATCCACTGATTATCATCTAAATATAAATAGAGATCTTATAACTATCCAAATATAATTATCTAAATATAAATCGAATAAATCGAACCGGGTTACCGTCAAGATCTGTGTTTTAGGAATCGAACTTACATGCGATTCCTTCCTTGTCTGACGGTAGTCTCGGTTCGACAAAATTTCGCGAAATTCACTCGCGATAAAATGCCCGAGAAATAGTTGGAAACGATCCCCAAAGTGGATCGTAATTAAAGCGAAGAGTGTTGCCAAGCATGGGACAGAGTCGGCCGGAAACGGTGTCCGAGAAAGAGGGTGAGAATCGGAACGAGTGTCGAGGGAGTTGTAACGACTTTTTGGTGGCTCGAATCCGACTGGCCGGCTGTCTGAAAACCATTAAAGCCCAAGGAGAGAGCAACTTCTCGAACTCTTGCAACTTTTCGAATAATATGCCTGAGTGACGGTAGTGTACGCGTGATCTTGGTAATTTCGCACGCTTATTCGGTTTTATTAGGATCGCGGCAATTATCAGAAAGTTTCGGCGGATCCCCAGAACGCTGCCAACCGCCCTGCCGTTTCCGCTCGCGTTTTCGTTCACGCTTCCGTGTCGTTCCGAAACTACAATATACCGTGGCTCGTTCCGAGGGCGAAAATCGCGCGGTGCCGGGTGCCGCACCCTCCGCCCTATGGAAAGGTCTCGCAATTAACGGAGATAGCCGTTCCTTCGATACGATTAAACACTTGCTCGTTAATCCTTCGTAATTTAGGGGTAACGAGACGTGGACGCGGTTTCCGTCCGCTTTTTGCACTTCATCCTCCGACAGGGTTGAAATTCAATCACGAACCAAGTCCGAAACCTTCCCCAAAGGGATCGCTGCACAATGGTTCGTTGTTACGTGGCACGTAACGGTCGGGGGATCGTTTCCGTGCCACAAACCGAGGGAGTCTACTGTGTATTTAATGCTGTAATACGTTACCCTCCAGCTAGCCCACCTAGGTTTCCATTTTGAGCCGTGTTTTTAGAGAAAACTCGAGTAATAAGAGGGAAAGCACGAGAACGAAAGAACGGCGGAGGTCACGAATCGGTTCGACTGTATTCTTTTCATTTCGTTACCGTAGTGCTATCTTTTGCTCGACACGATCGAAGAGTTTGCTCGATTTACAGCAAGGGGACATCTTCTTCGCATACGAATATCGAAATTAACAACGTAGGCAAATATTTGCCTTTGTCTGGCTACTAGTTGGTTCTGGTATCGCGTCTGCGGCCCTCGTGTGCTGATTCACGGCGCGTCAGCTTTCGAACAAATTAAATGTCCCAGGCTGCGGAAATGGGGACACGATGTTTGTCCACGAGAAATCGTGGTGGCGTTTCGTCTTCGCGTCGTTTTAATTTTCCCCTCACGTAACGAGTTTCGCCGGATAGGGACACGAATCGACATAGACCGACTTTTTTCCTTGGAGCGGTGCTGTCGCGAAGCGGCTTAAGCTGTGAATGGCCACGTTCTGGCTTTCGCGCTGGCGCTCTCACAATTCTGTTAACGAATTTAATAGGATCAAATAATCCTTGTCGCGCAGACGGCCGTTTAGAAACAAATAAATACAACTGGCGCGCAATGTGAAACGCGCGGACGAGATTCGAAAACTGTGACACAGCAGAGAACGGGAGGAAGAAAAAAAGAAACGGAAGGAGTGTGTACAGAAGTCTCGTGATTTCTTTAAGCCTCCGTTCGCTCCGTATTGTGCGGCGGAAAAATAATTACGCGAAAATAATTACGCGAAAATAATTACGATATTTAAATACAAGCACCGGCAAATACGCAAGCGAACAACGACTGAGAGATGCATTCAACGTTATCGAAAAGCGTGGCTCGCTCTTGTTCGAGGCTTCTGTTCTCTCCGTATCGCTGACGATATTTACTTTCGTTAAATCGCAGTTTTCCTAAATATATACAGATATATATCGTACACAGGCGTGCGGTAATATATTGGAATCGGTTAAATCTTGGCGAAACAAACAGAATTGGATGTCGACGGAGACCGTGGGCGGACGATAGCAAACGAGCTCGAAATAGGATTCGAACGGGATATCGTAACTAATCCGTGTCCATTTAAGGCGAAGCGAGTTGGTCCGGCACGATTTCTGCAACGGGAAACAATGTACGAAGCGAGCTGATTTTCGCGACAAGCACGCAGCGGCTGGATTATGGAAGCATTCCGCGTTGCCAGCGATGAAGCGAGATTTATCGTGATTGTTACACGCCGCTGTCAAAAGCTATTTTCGCTCGGGCTGCTCGCCGCGCGCCATAAGTCACGGCGCGCTTCGCACCGCTCTCTTTGCCGCGCCCGCCGTGGAAATATCGGCCCGTAGAAATATCCCCGCGTAAACTCTAAATCTTCTCACGTAAACGTTCCTTCTCCCGGACAAATTTTACTTCGATCCTCGTCGGAGTTCTCCCGGTCCGATTCGTTTGCTGGAAAAAAAAAAAAAAAACGAGGGCGAGGCTCTGCGAGATCGTTTTTGCGGATGTTAGCGGTTGAGCATTAGTGTCTTGCGTAAAATCGAATTTGTTATCGAGAAACAGAGGCGAGAGGATGGATTCGAGAAGAAAACGACGTTCGAACGTTTTCCGAACGAAAGACGGACAAAGAGAGAAATAGATTGAGAAGCAGAGCGAAAAGCTCGCAGCAGGCAATCGTGATACGTGGACCGTTAAGCGGTAGAAAAACCACGCCGGCAATCTCGCTGCCACCATACAGAGATTTTCCCTAGCTGCACGGCTAAAGATTGGTCAATTTCCGACTCATTCTACCGGCCTAGGAAATTTCTATCGGTCTGTTCGACGATCGAACGCCGGCAGATCGCGCGTGCGCGTTTCTTTCTACCCGAACATTCGCCCTCGCGCGTGTGCCAAAAACAAAAAGCTGTCAGTTTTGCCAACTCGATTACGGGAAAAATGACGGTAAAAGCTTTTGGAAATACCACTGAAAACATCAGCGGCAAACGGCAAAGTTTGTCCAGTTAAATGTTTCGCTTCGCCACGCGAGCATCTCGATCGTTGCCGCGTGTCTTCCACTCGGCTAAAAATAATCCAGCGCGTTTAATCGAAACGGGAAAATTCGTGCGCCCGCCTGCAGGCTAGGTCAAAGGGTCTGAACGATTTGCGAGGCTATGAAACTTCTCCGATAAATACGAAAGACTTTATTTATAAGCGAAATTCTCCGATTTCGAGCGAAAAAGCGAAACAGATGAACGAGAAAAGTGGGAATGCCAAACGGTGCGCAACCTTTCAAAACGATGCTTGCTTTGGACGAATTAATGGCCGATGATTTTTACGATATCTCACGGTGACGCATCACGTCGGTTGCACACGTTCTCACGTATCACTGCACACGCTCCCGTGTTCCACAATCTGACCCAAATCTGAAAGCGCGCGAGAAGAGACCGCTCGTCTTGTCCCAGATGTTGGCCTCATCTACCAAATGAAGCAAAACGGTGGGTACGAGTCGGAGAGACTATTGGGACGGTTCTTCGCGATGGGTTACAAATGATCTCGTTGAAGGGAAACGCGGGCGCCGATGTCCGTGTGCGAGAGACGCGCGATTACACGCGTCAGGGGAACAAATAATACACGGCTCGCACACGGAAGATCGATAACGAGTGCTAGAATGCAGGTGGTATTCTCTCTCCGGTTCCCGTTGATGGGACATTATTCAAATACAATTTCAAGCAGTCCTTTTATCGCAGGCCGAGGCTCGAGCTTTCAAACTTTGCCCGCGAATCTAATGCATCTTCTCCCTGTGAATTTTAATTAACGTTCCGTCAGAGTTGCGCGCGATATCGTTTGCTTCAACTTACAATAAGATTTCGTTGCCTGTTTCTTTGTTCGCGTCCCACCAACTTGCCGCAGTCCTGCAGAGTCGTGTCGCGCCGCCGCGCTGCAGCTTCCACGTCTGACGACCAATATCCGTAGCTACTTTCTGTCGACGATAGAGAAAACACAGTCGCGCCCGCGGATCGCCATTCGTCATTTTCTGTTCGGATTACCTCGCCAGGTTTTGTCGGTACAAACTTTGGCTGCGATTTAGAGCGCAACACGCATATATATTAACGATTAAATAATCGCGAGTATCACCACGGGATTTATACAAATACGCGGCGGTGTACGGACGACAAAAGCGTTCGAATAATATACGATCCGACTACGATGATGCATTGCCGGATGTCGCGTATTAATTGCTAGATCGGTCTTTACGTATGTTTTGTTCACGATCAATTATATTTTCGGCTGGCGGATCGTTTCAAACGGAATAAATCAAGCCGATCGCGATAAGCAGCACGGCGCAACCCCTGCCTGCCCCGGAGACCACTGTGTCGAGGGTAAAAAGTTCCAGTCAGTCATAAATCAATCCCGACGCGATTTAGTTTCTTGGAACGGCGCCAGCCGAACGACGAACGGAATCCTGGAGCCAACGATTTCTTCGTCCTTCTTTCGTAGGGGCCCGCCACGTCGCGTCGCGCCGTGCCGATTTCGAATCCCCCTTTTATCCGTAATTTCGTCGCGGTACGTATAGACCGGAACGAATCTCGATGGAACATACTATCGAGAATAATCGAGTAACGTCGTCCTCTGTAAGCTGCATTCCACGGAACGTCGCGCTACTTACGCGGAACTTCGCATCGCCGAGTAGAGATGTAAATCGGCCCTCGCGCTAATATGAATTTCAGATCTACGTTAATAAGAAAGGCGGACCCCAGTGCACGGACCTCGGCTCACGCCACGTGGAGACGGATATTTCTGCGAGGCATTAAGTCGTGCCTCGCCAACTTCTTCTAGGCTTTGAAAATTATTACGCGAACTTTGCCGCACAACGAAATAAAGTTCCGCCGATCCTCTTTATCCTTGGAGAATTCCTTGGTGATTTTTTTCTGATAAGAGAATTGGCACCGGTGCTTCATATATCGTATTATCGATAGTAGAGCAACGTCGATGTGTATTAAAAAAAAAAACACCACGAATCGTGTATATGTAATTTGATAAGAGGACGAGCCAATTAACCGTACCTCGATAAGATAAACATTCGAGTCTATGAAACGATAGAAAGTTGCGTGCAGTCCTGACTATGCGAAAGGTGCAACGTTCATGTTGATTCCGAGTCGACAATAACCTCGTTACGATAGCAAGATAATAGCAAACTGTACGATCGAAATACCTTAAACAGATACGAAATGCGTCATCCAGATTACACTTAATCTTCAGAATATTTACGTAATAGGATAAAATAGAATTTATGTTGAAAATTGACGGAACGTTTCAATATCCACGATAATTGCGGCATATTTCATTGTGCCTTACCACGATATCAACCGTAGGACGAGTTTCTACGACGAACGATATAAACCATCGACTAACGTGAGAAACATGGAAAAAGGAGCGATACGATCGTCTTGAAGAATGACTAAATGGCCATGGTCCATCGAAAGGGTGCAGAGCGATCAGACCATCACTTGGACCGATTCTGTCACAAAGGTGTCTTTTCCTAGAGCAACGAAAACTGTGAGTAAGTACACGGTGAGAACATGGCGTGTTCTCGGCAAATATCACGTGAGAACGTATAAAAGATCGCGAGATTTATAGCTGAAAATCCAACGCGATCGTGATCTAACTAAACGAAGCGTTCCTTGCACGGGAATCGCTGCTTATAAAATAGACTGGCCAGCGGCACTGGACAAAACGATCACCGGTGATGTCGCGTTCCAGAAATCGACGGCCAGCCAGGGATTAATTTCGAGTTGGTGGAAAATCATGCGCCACGATAATAGGAATGACGGTCGACCTACTTACTTCGATAGTCCTATTCTAGGCTGGCGCGTTTATTATCGACGATAAATAAGCATTACGTCGTCGTAGTTGGCGCATATTTACGAGAAGTCGCGGCACGTGTTTCACGTCCTTCGTCCACCTCGTTACGATCGGAGAATTCATAGGGAGTAGAACTAGGATCGCGATTCGAGGCTTTCCTCGAGGCACTTTCGCTCGACGACGATCGCGTGACTTTCTCGCCAGGTGTGCAGCTACTTTAAGGATATTTTAATTAAAGGTAACCGTTGATAACTAAGTGATTCTACGCTGTAATCGGCAGAGTCGATTAAAGGAGAATTTAACACCTGCTCCTTTCGCGAACAATCGGGCCGGTTCGTTCCAACGGTCGCGTACCGAACGATGGCGCGGCGAGGAAAAAAGCGCAAGTTTACGAGCGGCGCGAGGAGATAGCGGCGGTGCACGCGGGACGATTTTATACGTTGGAAAGCTCGTTCGATCACGCACGAAATAACGCGGACAAATCGATAATTCAGTCGGCATTGCGGACTCGGCACGCCGAGCGATAAGTAATTAACAGCGCGATCGGTGGTATCTAGGCACGGCGTTAATTCCTGCGAACGGCGAACGGTGAACGGTATCGCGAGAAACCGTCCGGATAAATAATACAAAGGGCGTTTCCATATTTTACACGGCTCACGTGTTCACGTCGTCGGTCGACGCGACCGGATCGCAATTAGGATTCCGCTTTGTGCCGCGTAACGATTTAATTTGTCTCTCGTACCCGCGCAACAGACTGCAACGCCGCAAAGGCAACTTCCACAAAATTACTTTCCGCTAATTTCGCGCTAATTCGAGAAGCTAACGTCGTTTGTAATCGCGTGGATCGCGAGTAGAATTTTAATCTACGAGAGCGACAGCGCTACGTGTGACAATAGATTTTCTCGATCGAACGGCGACACACAGTTACTGCACGGTCGTAGCTCGATGTCTCTCGAACGATGGTCATGTGTCGTTAAATCTAGGAAAATGGAGAAGGAACAGTCGTTTTTCGAGTTATACTACCTGGGCGAAAAAGCTACGCGCCTGTAAAAGGCAACCCAGTTATCGGGCGTGCATCGTCGCTTTTATCGTCCGATCGATGCATCGTGTGCTTCTTCTCGCCATGATGAGATCGAGTACGTAACTTTCTTTCGTAGCGTCGGGCCACTTTCGTGTTTTACCGTGAATCTTTGATGCACGATCGTCACATAAAATCCAATAGAGGATAAAAGTTGATAGGAAGAATCGATAATTCGAGGATAAAGAATGACAAAGATCCGAGAACTCGCGCGACCTACCGATGAATTATCGTCGTCCTTCTCGAAGGAAACATAGCAGCTATTACGTGGCACGAAACACGACGGTGACAGAGCGTTATAGAAATAAGTTGTGCAGAACGATCGACGACACTTGCCGGATGTAACGCTAAAGGCACGTTGAACGACCCTGAGATCATCGTGGCTGAGCAACGAGGTTGGAATCGATGAACGCACCCACACGGGTACCACCCACAATCGGCATGGATGCGTCCGCCAACTCCCAACAATGATCTATTTTCCTAGCGACACTGAAAATCTACAGGACGAATCCATTTAACTTTCCAGTCGATAAAACTTTTTCTATGTTAAGCGACACGTTGAAACGGGCCGGTTTATCCGGCCAGATTATCGCGATGCCCGGCAAGAGAGCATAAAGACGGGCGTGAAGTCACGGAGGTGACTTTGTAACGAGCGGCAGGTGTTTCATAGATTTAAATCCGCTTACCGGCGGCATATTACCAAGCTATTCCTTGATAGTATTCACCGCACGCGACGCGTTAGAAATCTCCTCGCGCCCACAGAATCTACGGGCTTTATGAGTTTATTGCTTGTCGTAAAGGTGTCGTAAACTCGCTGAGATATTGGCCGATGCGCCGGTATCAGATTCGCGAAACCCACGCCACCCGGGAAACAGATTCTTTCGTAGAATGACTTTTCACGGAACGCCAACAGTTCGTACATTATCCGAAGTCAATTTGTCAAACGTCTGAAAACCGTATAGAAATTAAACGTACAGAAACTTTGCGTATAAAGTTCTCTCGTGAGAAGGACCACTTTCGTTTGGTTGATCTGCGATCACCTTGCCAGTGACGATCTCCGCGGCATTCAGAGCGCGACGAAGAAAGGAAAAGAAGGGGGACGAGGAGCGGACAGAGAGGCACACGGAAGTCGACCTCGCAAAATCCCAGGACTATCGAGTCGTTCGAGCGGAACAACGACGTATTTCGACGTCGTGCTGAGGCCCACCGATGCACCGCGGCGCGTCTTATGCAGCGACGGTAGCCCGCGCTCCTCCACCGGACGTAATTTAGTAAATACCCGTTCGCCTCTACGAGCCTGTATTACGCACGTACACGAGGCCAAGCTGGCTCCATAAAGCGCGATGGACCCCACCCGATGCGAGAGGCTCGATCGAGCGTGTCCTGGCATTATTGCGATCGTCGTGCCACGACGGACACGATGCCCTCGCTCTCTCTTCCCCCGCTGTGTCCCTTTCTCTCTCTCTGATTCCGGCTTCCACGCGGCCACCGCCGTACTCGCCAATTTTCAGCCGTTCGATTTATCCTCGATGCGCGTGTTTTCGAGGAAATCGGAGAGTGTTTTTTTCCGGAAGCGGATTCTCCGTGCAGCAATTCGAAGGTTACGAGGCAGGGAATTTGACGATGAAGCGGAATGGTGGAGAAAAAAAAAAGAAAAAATCAGTGAGAAAAATCGATCCACCTTTTTCACTCGCGTTATCGCGATCAGCATGGCCAATTAAAAACCCTCATTAGCGAGCACGCGAAAAGCCGCTCTAGGGTGTGCTGGGTGAATCGCTGCCGATGGACATGTGTATTCAAAAAGTTCGTCATATTGCTATTGCGTAATTAAATTATACAGTTGACGCGGGGTCATCAAGAGCATTCACTGTTCGTCCGGTAGGGCGAATGGAATGGCAGCGGATGCGCGCGGGCTCCGCGCGTTTTATCGAGCTGTCCGCGAATATATTACCATGGAACGTTTGTTGATTGAAACGCGGAACGATTTGCCCGACCTTCTATTGAACGTCATTCCCGAACACATTTTTCGCTTGGCCAAATTAACAGTTCACGCTCCACCATCTACAAAATCACGAGGCTGCGGATTTCACGATTACGAACCGTCCACCGTGTGCAGGAATTTTAACGATCCACCTCGAAACCGCATCGATCCATCAAGCACGGATCTTCGCAACAACGGTTATTATCGACGCGAACGGCACGGTCTATTTTATTTCATCAATAAAGAAACGGTAAGCCTTTTCGCCTGTTTACGATGCAAACAACAACACGAGGAGCGCAAGTTCCGAACGAAAGAGATTTATCGTTTCGCACGGACAGCAGACCGAGATGCGAAACGAAGCAGAAACGGGACGAGGTGGGACGAGAGGCAACGAGAGAAAATCACGGTGTCGTTTGTACTCTTCGGGGATTCTCGTTAGGCGGGTGTTCAGAGTTCAGAACACGTTGCGGGGACGAAAGGTCTTTCTGACCGCTTCCGTGGCGGCAGAGGAGGGTGGCGGTGGAAACATCACGGAAAAGCTCATGTACTTAGTCGAGTCGGACTGCTCCGTCTCGACCGGATAGCCGTTCGCACGGATATCGTGCTTGCGAGTACCACGCTTGGACTTGGAAAGCACGCCAGTGGTGGTGGCCATTATTTATCCATTCCCCGGTGTCGGGGATTCCCCTGGGATAGTCGATATACGTGCCTTAATCGTGGCAGTGGCATACTGCCTGCGGCATATATCTATCCGAGTAGTTCGAAACGAAAGAATCGACCTTTGAGCGAGCAGGAGAACAAAGCTGAAGGCAACGCGCCATAGAAAAGGACAACAAAGGGGGCCAGATAGAAGAACAGAGCGACGCTTTCGTGCAAACGTTCGAACCGGATCGGTATCGGGAGTAAAATAGAAACACTATCGGCAGATTGTTTCCTTTCAGGAGGAAGAGGAACGCGCGTTTACCGGCTTGATCGATTCTCTCGCGCTTTTAACCAGCTGTCGCTTTAGTTCGGCCACTTTTCGTGGCGTCACAGTGACGATTGGAATCAAACGAGAGAAAGGAAACCACGAAAGGAAAGGTTTCACGATACTCTAGTTTCGCCGAACGAGAGTCAAGTGCACACACGTGGAGTGACGAGAGGCGAAAAGAATGCAACGGATTGTTAGGCGCCGTCGCGCTAAGTGAAAAAGCCTTTAATCTTTATCGGTAGCCGTGTGTATGTGTCACCACTGATTCAGCCTCGCCGGTGATCCCCCTAATAGACAATGGAGAATGTTATATAAACAATGGAAATTGATAACGCTGGCGCAATCTAACACCGGATGAAGAGCGTATCGAAGCCACAACACGGTGGAACAGTCGAGGAAATAAGGGGGGAAGAAGCTCGACGTGGGTGATGGGAAACAGCGAAAGTATTCAGAGTTGCGTCTCCAGGCGATATCGATTTGTTAACCGAACACCGGGGAACGCTCACAATGTTGCAATAAATAACCATGTCCTTCTATAGTCGACGGCTCGGTTCAGTCCCCTTGGATAGCAGTGCGCTACCGGTTCGAACGACACCGGTCGTCGAGTCATCGACGTTGTTCCATGAAATTCCTGTTTCCGCTAATTTGGTAACAGAGAAGCGGAGGAAAAGTCGCGGCGCGAATGACGCACTAGGCCTTGATACTATTCTCGATACGGGACAGGATCTCTTTCTACTTGTGTACAAATTCGGTGTTAGACGTGGAATGAAAAGCGAGAGCCACGGTGGCGCCTGGTTCACGCGGATGTCCAGTCCGCCCACGCGGCGACACGGCCCTGAGAAGGAGAACCGCTATACCGAGAAACCGAGAACCGCTTTGGAATGCCGGCGATTGTACGCGATGAGAGAATTATCTAAGACCGATATCTTATCGGCGACTCCGGGACAGGTAACCGGAAGGTGGAGTTCATGCTTGTCGCCGATCTTATCGGAGGATTTGCACTTTGCCGTGTGCCCACGCTCTCCTCAATGTCACGGTCGATGCGAACGAAAAAGTGTTACGAAAGATTTCCAACAGCGGCAGGATTTCCCGCAACGCTTTCGAAACACCCCGTTTCGGATCACAAGCTGCAAAGAGAAATTCCAGGCTAATCGTAAGTTCGGAATTCCCGGGAACCAACGATCGTTGGTATGCACCGCGGTTACGCGATTATCGGTGGATCTAGAATTTGTCAAAAAACGGTTCGTTCGTTCGGCCAGGGAAGATGGCTTATCTCTCGCATCGGGACTATTATTTGTCACGCACACACACACACACACACACATACACACACACATATATATATATTTCTGCCGTTCGCTTATCCGACGCGTGCAACTGACCATGAAACAACGCCGAGTCACAAAACGTTACGTTAAAATACACGAGCACACAAGGAACACAAAGCTCGGTGGTTAACCGCGCGCTCGTGTTTATTACCCCCGTCTCTGTTTATTTATTATTCCTGGAACATTATCATTATCGTAATTACTGGCGAGCATATCAAGCTCGTTCGATTAACCGATTAACCAAAAGAGAAACGTAAATAATAGAGAAAAAGAATGTTTTGATATTCTGGGCGATTATTCGCGAACAGAGATTATTTTAATCGATACGGAGCCACGTGTCTAATGACTACGCCGCGATTAGGCGAAACGGATTGCTCTTGTCCAGACCGAGCCAGATTAGTCTCTGCTCATCCGCATACTCCGCGAGCTTCGAATCACAATGTTATATAGCGGTAATTTACGCTCCGCGCGAAACCGAGATCGCGTAATCTATGGTTACTCGGTGCGATACGATACGGAACCGCACATCTAGCCTTTCTCGGACCTGGTTCGCGTCTCGCGTCGACCAACACAGAAATTGCGAACGACGTGAATCGTCGAGAAACCGTCTCTCGATGGATCGAGAAACCACGGGAACACGGTGAGGCAGGTGGTTCAAAGTTTCCACCGCGAAAGAAAGAAATTGGAAGGTTCGCAACGCTTATTAGATCGGCCGATGCTCGTTCTCGCGACCTGAACTCGTTTGCCGACTCGAAAGTCCGAACTTGTAATTCAATGAAGAGCCCGTTTAAGACTCCCGCGTAACCGGAAAACGGGCTGGAACGATCGGTCGTGTTTCCGCGGCCGCTTACCCAGGAAAGTCGTTCGTTTCGTCGACCAGCAGAGAGAAAAACGAGAGTCGTTCGAGACAGCCCGACGGTTTCCCTCTAATCGAATGAAATCCGGCCGGGAAACCGGCGAGAAAACTCGTCTAGCTTCGTGGATCTTCCTTTTGACTTGACTCCTGATCTCTGGTGCTCCGCCAACCGGCGGGCAAAGAGAAATAATGGCGCTTCGCGTCGCCGGCTCCCGACGCAATAACCGAAATGAGGTAATCCGTCGCGCGGTGTGCGGCGGCTGAAAAATCGTTGGGTGGAGAACAAAAGTTTTTCAGTGCTTCCTCGAAAGAGAATGAAACGGACGTGAACGAAATGTAAACGATCGTCGAGCGTCGTCCTGCTGGACGTTTTACTGCCAAACGTATGCCGTTCCTGCGCACGAGTACACCATCGTCGCGACCAAATTACCAAAGCATCGTGGGGGAAGGCGAGCACGCGGAATGTCTTGGATGCGTACATCAAACGAGTATGCGCGTTCTTTGCTCGAGGAATTCGCTCGGGTGGCGATCGATTTCTCGCAAAGCGGTCATAAACCCGCGTGTTAACACAAAGTGAAACATCGCTCCTAGAAAACTATCTCCTTTCTTAACAACTTTAAGGAAAAGTCGGAAAGACAAGAACGCGATGTCCAGAGAAATCTTACACGCTTGCTCGTGGACTAGTTTCCGTCTATCTTCAAAGGCAAACAAAAAGGAAGGAAAGAAGGTAATTCGATTGCAACACGTTTGGAAAAAGACGGACGTCGCGTCGTGGAGGAGTGGTGCGTCAGAGAGAGAGAGAGAGGAAACAGGAGGTCAAAAGGGTGACGAAGGGAGAGAAAAGCGAGATCAACGAGGCCTTGGCGAATACGGGCCCGCCTCAAGTAGAATGACAATTATTTCTGGTCACTGGGTAGATGGCGCTTGGCGGCTCTCCTTTGCCCTGTACTCATATGCATGCCCGTCATGCTTAAGTAAACCGAGTTTATTCTAAGACCAGGGTACAGTGCCCTAGAATACTCGTTTCGATGGTCAGCCAGCAGCGAGCAGCGGCGCCGCTGGAATCTCAATCTCGAGAAAACGAGACGCACTGTCGATTACGAAAGCTTTCGTTGTCATCGACGCGTCTCGGTCGATTTCCTGGCTACGACCGACGGCAGCAGACAACGCGATAATAAAAACACGCGCGCGATCAAACAACGAACCCTTAAAAAATAGTCTCCGTCTCTTTAAATCTAGGGGAGGTATTTTAACCAGTTTAAAGTTTGAATCAATATTTTGCCACAGTCGTATCTAAACCACGCTGCTTCACAATGATTCAAAACGGCTGCAACTTATCTTATCTCGGCATATGCGTGTACGCCAAAGGGAGAGTACCGTCTAGCAATAAACGAACAAATAAACAAGTCGCCGAGCCTCCGATCTACAAGTTACCGAAAGTACGAGACGCTTTCCAACGCAAAACGAAACGAAACGTTTGGGACGGGCGATGGAATGTCCTTCTGAGGGATCGCGAGGGCCCACAAGAAGCTCCAAAATTTTCCATCGTGATCAAACAGTTAGCGTCTCGGCCGCGATTTATCGGCACGCGATTCACAACCGCGCGCAGACCTATAGCTGAACTTTTTTCTCGGGTAGAGCAGCCAAACAAACACATTACACGTTCGAGTCGAAATACATATTGAGTGTAGCGGCCTAGAATACTGCTTTCAACGGTCAGGTTACCCGGTAAGCGCGCAGCGAGCACGATCGAAAGCGACAAGTGCAGTAGCACGCTGTGACGCTGGAATCTCAGGGAGTGGGAATAGGAATCGGTACGATTTCGCGTCCTCGACTTTATCGCGGTGAGCCGCGTTACGTCAGTAGAATCAGGATCGAGAGCAGAACGAAGCAACGTTTTGCACCAGAATTAACGAGCGTGCAATAGGGCGATAAGAAAAACGGAATATGATAAAAGGATGGCGACGAGGAGCGAGGCATCGGAAACCTGGCCGCTATTGTTTCGCGAACGTACTGACGCGTAAAAAGTTAATTTTCTAAGACAATAATTAATATGGTAGCGCGCGCTCTCTCATGAAACTGCATTCCTGGCATAACCTTTTATCAGCCGTGGGGACTCGACGGGTCTGGGCCGGGCGGCGCGCTCTCTTTGCGCTCTCTCGCGTTGCCCTGCACCTTTTACTTCGGATATCTCGCATTCTACGTGTATATTATCTTACTTGCTTTCGTGTAACCCAATAAGGCGCCTATACCGCGGAGCCCGGCAGCGCCTAGCGCCAGCTAATAATACTGAATGCCGCGGTTTCACGAAAGTCTCTCCCTTTCTCTCGTTGTCTTCTTGTCCTCGTCCCTCTCGCGTCCCTGTCTACGGCGCACCAGTGTCCCGTACGTGTGATCGCCTCTGTAGAAGTGTACGCGTATACGTGTATGCGTAACGGCGTTTGTTATTTATCGTTTAATGAAATTCCGTTTCGTAAATCGTTCTGTCTACCCCGCTTCTCTCAAGTCCGCACTCTTTTCACGGTGCTCCTGATATTGGGTCGCGAATCAAGTTCCACGACCGTGGGAAATTTCGTTCCGGCGAATATGGAATAGCGCGAACACGGCGACCGAGCCAGCTACAGAGCGCCAGCGTAATTGTCCCGATGATGTTTTCGTTCCTCGGGCCACTCAACGCCGACAGAAATTACAGTTTCCACCGTAAATCACGAATACCAAACGGATGATACGGACTTTGCGTTTTCGACCGACTTTTTGTCAGCCATCGCGACCCAGCCGATATTAAAATCACGAATCTCGTCGAGCAGCCCTTTATTCCGTCCCGGTTCCGATGAAACTCGAGGGTTATTGAGAATCCGCCCTGAGTAGTGACGCACGCTCGCGATTTAAAGAAAACGTGTCACCGTTGTATCACGGATATTTCTGTTACCGCGTTTCCACGGCTAACTTATGCAAATGTTATGTACACGAATGCCGTGACGCGAGTGTGTTAAAGTAAAATAATTTGAATAAAATATAGCATACCGTGAGAGAATATGTGTACGCAACCGTCCGCGTCCTCCGGATAAATATAATATGTACGTGTACGCGTATATTTATCGTGATACATATATACATATATATACTTATATATATTTCGTAATTAACTACATAATAAACGATATTGTTATTCGATGTAAACAAGCCATATTTTCGGACTTGTTTCACGGTGAACAGTTGCTAGCCAATATCATCGATAACCAACGAAAACTCTAATTTCCTGGTAAATAATTAGCTTGAACGCTGGGAGGAGCGGTATCGAAGGATTGAATAAAATCGCGTAATTCTCGCATAGAACTCACGATGGAAACGTGTACCTCCATTCGATGCGTACGCGTGTAAAGAAACTTGGCGATCAAAGTGACGGATTAATCTTGATCGTGATTGCAGGACTCTGCAGTTGCCTGCTCCCGATGCGAGCGTTTTCGCAACGAAACGGTCTGATAGAGGAACGGCACGAAGAGATGCAGACGACGCGGCGGGAACGTCGACAGGGATCTTTCATTCTGGTCACACGCAGTCGAAATTTGAATAGCCACGTAGAGCGGATTCACTGCGAGCCCCGGAGTCTCTTTCTCGGTGACTAAGCCACACGCGAAAAGAATACCGTCGGAGAGGAGAGCGCGTCGCGACTGAATCGAGAAGACGCACCGAGGCGGGGACGACGAATTGTTCAGACGCGGTCCGTCTTTTTTCCTTCTCTTTCACTCCACCTTGCCATTCTCGTTTTTCAACGTGTCTTTTCCTTTTTTTCCCTCTCTTTATTTTGTTTTTGTTAGTTCACGAAACCCGCATTAATATTCATCAGGATTACAGAAAACAATGCCGCCCACCGTCACCCGTGACCTGTTGATCTACGGCCATCAAACGCGGATTATGTCGGATTACAAGTTTACAATTGAATCTCTATGCGAAACGGGTCCTTCCTCCAGTCCACCCACGTCTCGACGCGGCTTCCAACGCCAGCCGAATTCGTGGAACCGACGGTGAAACACGGGCATGGTCGCCTTTAATGACGACCCGTGGATCGGCGCCGAATGGACGAGTGATTCACCCGACGCGAATCCGTTGACCCGTGTGTCGTTTCGCGCTTTCATTCCACGAATCGTCGATTTTCCAAGAAGAAAATAATCGATCGAATTCTACTTCTGACTCGGATGCCAAACAAGAGAACAACAACTTTCGCGTACGCCGAACGACAAGCGAGAAATAACTATGGCTGCTGAACAGCTTTTGCCTGTGCGTGAGCTACGAGACAAGGTCGGAGATCGTTATTTATGGGTTACCGGGTATGTTAAAGCGAACCACACCTGCGTTCCGCCGGTCTATTATGTCGTCGATTACGAATCAAGACAAATTGCCAACTATTTTCCTATTTAACGGGAGTTGCGGGTATCGTTTCAGCGGAACGTTACGTGGCCGTCCTCTTTTTACGCCGCGGACGTTGTTCGCCGATCGAAAAGGAAAGTCTTTTCGATGGAACGATTTTTCTACGGCGATTTCGCGCGAGGCGAACGCTTCCGCGAATCAACGACGATAGTAAACCGGAGGGACGGGATACGCTGAGGTTCGATGCATAAAATGTAGCGGCGATTTATGCGGTATCGACGCGTTGCCGCGACACGAGGATAACGGTGCTTGAAATTTTCATCACAAGTGGACAGCTTATGCGCGTCAGAGAGTGTCCGCGTAATTACTAGCGACGCGGAGTAAAGCTAATTCTACCCGGGAGTTATATTTAGCAGAAGGAGTTAAAACGATTCATCGGCAGAGGCTCGAAGCATGAAAGCGCGCTCATCAAAGCCCAAGTATTTGCGGAGCTCGGCGCCTTATAGCCATTCAAGGTAAGTAACCGGAGCTCGTATTGAGTATCGTGAGTACCGCCAGGGGCGGTGAGTTAATCAGCTTTTCGCCGGGAGAACGAACCACACCGTTTACCAGAAAGGTTTGCGAGCATTTGCGAGCATTTCCCTTGCCGGCAAACAACCGAATCACCATCTTCATTCGCATCGACTCGACGTTACAAACGACCGAACAACGCTCGCGATCCTAAGACTCGCGTTCACCGTCTCTGCGCGTATTATCCACTGCCGCATCGTGACAATTACGAAGCAGACAACCTTAGGCTTAATCGTCGATCGCGCGTCGCGTCATAGAATCGAGGACACGGAAGCTCCCTGCGGAACGGTCGGTCGCACAAGACGGCAAGGTTATATCGCCAAGACCTTTTTACGATTAGAATGTCACACGCTCAAGTAGAATCCGTAGCTCGTGCAGGCGACGACGGATCGCCTTGAACGGCACGGCAACTGCAAACGCTTTAATCGGCTTTCCGATGCATAACGAACGGAATAACGATGCTTTACCGCGTTTCGCCGGTTTCTATGCGAACTCGGCCGGACAGATATCGCCGTATGTGCTATTCACATCCCAGTTGCCATTCCCGCTGGACGCCCTCCTATGTATTCATCGCTCTCAGCGAGCACACTGGCACGCCTCATTACGAGGAAATCAATAGTTTCCTGCTGACAAATCTGCACAACGCTCGCAACGAGATATGGTGCGACGCGACGCGACGCGTAGCCACCGTTCGCTACAACTTTCCAACGGATCCTGTGATTCCTGTCACGACCGATTCACCGCGGCTCCCGAAAGTCCCATTGATTTTGTCGCCGCGTGAAATGAAATAACATCGAATCGCAACTCTGGTTTGTTTTCGAAACCCAGCTGGAACGCTCGACGCGAGAACTTTAATTACCCGACATTGAGCTCGCGGGGCCGACGACGCGTCGCGACTCGGCTTCCAGTAAAGACCGTACCGTCGAGTATTCTTAATATTCATACGATCGGTGATTACGCGTCGTTAGAGCAACGCGATATTTCAAATGCAAACATTTCTTTCCATTTCTAAAGTGTGACTCACGTAATCGCATGGTGTCGCTTCGCGCTGATAGTTATACACGGTGTGCTCTTTATATAACTCGTGCGTACCCGGTTCCACTTCATTCGTCTAGTATCATTCTCTTCGTTGTACGCGTACAGCGGCTGTACGCTTTGACAGTGACACCGCGAACCTTTCAATCTTGACGTGATTCGGCACCGATCAAACTGATTGCGAGGGATTCCAACAGCTTTCAAGCTCCCTCTCGAAATTATTGACCGCGTGTTTCAGGAAATGCTCTCGTTCAGCAGGCAAACGGCGTCGAAAGAACCAACCATCGATGGATTCGTGTTTGAAATCGATCTGGCTCGTCGATCGTTGATCGCCGCGCTAATTTTGGCAGAAAGCTTGAACCATGGTGAATAATATTTAACCGTAACGGGGGTGCGTGACTGTTTATGTTGCATGTCGCGCTTGTTATCTATACTTCCGTTTACACGAGAGATTCGAATCGAAATACGAGAGTCGTCCGGAAAGTAATACTCGTTTTGAAATAACAACGGTACAAATGCATCGGAAAAAATTGTCTTCGTTCGTAATTTTAGTATACGTACTAAGTTAATTTTCAATGCAACCATCAATCACCATAACGTTATACAAGTTTTTGTACATCTTCGTCATACCCTTCCGTCGCTAGTTCACATAACCATCGTCTTATGCAATCCTTTAAATCATCGTTTCTTGTGAAGCATCATCGACCAAACAACTCTTTAAGTTTTGCAAAAAACTGCGATGAATATCATTTGCAATGAAGTCTGTAATGAGTAACGAGCGGCTTGAACATTTACGATCACGTACAGTTTCTCTGTCCCTGTTGAATTCCCGCAACCACGATCTTACCAATAATTTATCCATAACTCTATTACCGTTAATTTATTGCTGTAACGCGGAGGGGAATTCCTTTTGGAAGAACTTTTACAGCCTTCGAAAGACGTAAAAGCGTCATCGCCAGGATTTTCGATTCGCATCGTCATTTTAAACGCGTGATACACCGACGCACGAATGAAGCTAAGTGACCTTCTGTGAGACCGTTCCATCGTTTTGTACGGCTTCTATATGTAAACGGATAGTATTTACTTACCGCGGATATTAAAAACAATCCAAGTCGATTTGCAAACGCGCGCGTGCGTCTATCAGACACACAGGCTTTGAAACTTTTTGCACGGGTTAGTTCGCCGGCTTGGATCCATACTCCGTTCGATTTCCAATCAGGTTGGAAGTTTATTCGCATGTCGAAACTCGCGCCTCCGCGGTCCGCTTTTTTCGCATTTATCGTGATTACGAGAGTCGATTGCAAATTAAGAACACGGCTCCTTGGAGAGCGAAAAAGGCGTCGTAAAGAAGAACCTCCAACCTCCGGTAGTTTGTTCGCAACTTGTGGAAAACCGATTTCCCGAATGCCTGGCTTTGCGCTACGATCTCTATTTATCGATGGATTTTCCGATACGAGGGAGAGAACGGCGAGAAAGTAAGACGATCGAACGTCTCATCTGGCGAACACCTTTACAGGTTTCTTTATCGAAACACCGACTGAAAGAGGCGAAAAACCTAAGGCTCGAGGCGCAATTACACGGAGAGCTATGACGAGCTGGCGACTGATAATTAAAAGTTTTAATTACGCATAGACAATGCTCGTTGCGCGGGATTCACGAAACCAGCGAGAACATAGTAAAAGACTGGTGTATCGAGGCGAAGAACGGTGTCGAGGTTCGGCTATTTGCCGCTTGTGTAATCACGGCAGCGGCGCAAATAATGGAACCGATTAATTTTTATTAGCTGCCCGCCATAATTTACCAAGTCTTTCTCTTCCTTTTCGCTTCGTTGCTTACGTCTCGGCGTTCTTATCCGCGGACAAAGAAACTTTCTAACAAAATTCAAATCGGATGCCGTACACGTCGATGCCGTTTAATCGTCTCGTTCCCGGCGCTTTTAAACAATGTATACCAGGTAGCGTTTATGTCAGTCGCCGGTTTAATGCGCTTATTAAAAGTTCATTAATTAATCTCGCTCCGAGGGAGCGATAACACGAACACGCTGCTAGACGCGTATGGCAATTAACTTATCCCTTCGTAGTCCCTTGGGTGGACTCGTCAAGCGTGACATTCGGTCCAACTATTTTTACTTTCGACGACGTGACAATGACCCAGTCCCGGCGTATAATCGGCTGCGACGTCGGCGGACCGAGCCGGAACGTAAAGGAAAAAACATCGGGGTTTTCCACGTGACAGAAAATCGTTAAAGGTTTTCAAGTTTCCACGTTACGCCGCTGCTATGCGGAACGGGCGTCCGTAACGGGCGGGAAACGTACGTTTTCTTTCCAGGCCGTGGCACGCCTGGGGGCTGATCCGGGGGACGAAAATGAGCGGACAAAGGCAAAGGGGTCGCGTGTCGGCTGCGAGGCAAAATCTTCCGGATTCAACGCCGTCCGTCGGTTTTCCTATCTTTTTGTGCTGGTGAACGGGTCCCGCCTCATTGTGACTTCAATCTTTTATGAGCTTCTCTGAAAGAGTTTTCGCGATCGAACGTTAAAAAGAAGGAAAAAATATTCCGGGAAAGAAGTGGAAAGCGGGGAGGAGAAAAAGAAGGCAGGTGCATGGAACGTCGGCAGAGCTTCGTCCAAGCTCTGACCTCTCTCTGGCTTTACGACCCTTTCACCTTCCGAGAGGGAGAGAGAGAGAGAGAGCTTTTAAAGTGGAGCTCGCGGAAAGCCACGAGAATACAATGCGGCTTCGTACTACTCATGCACGCCGATGACATTTTCCGTAGCCCGTTCCAAGCACGCTCGTTGATTCCCCGCCACGCCTTTGACACACGCTGCTCACTTCGCCCTCCCGTTTTCATTAAGCCTTTATTAACGTCCGAACGCACGATTGGAAAGCTCGTCCGTTCGGTTCCGCGATGCATTTCCGCTAGGAAATGTTTCGAAACGCGCGACCTCTGTCGTTTCGCTTCTTCCCTCGTCGCGAGAATCGCTCTTCGTCGTTTCTAATCATTTTCTCTAATCCACCCATCGGTATCTGGCTTGGTATCGCGTATACGCTCGGTGTTGTACGAACCATCGTAAACTACCATTCTATTCTAGGGACGTAATAGTGGTAATAAAAACGTGGTTGACGCGGAAATCGAACGCATCGCGTATCGTTTCGCTGGCAGACAACAAACGGCGTGGCGTGGATCCCGCGAGCGTGTATAAGCGGAAAAAGCACGGTGGTCCAGTGGGAATGGGCCACAGAGCACGCCGCGACAATATACACAGTTGGCCGCGTGTAACCGTGGACTCCCTATCGATTCGCGATATCGGGCCTCTGGTATCGTTGCTCGATCGCGACAAGGGGAAAAGATACTACTCCCACGAGGCGATTGATCGAAGCGGTTTTACCTCGCGCTGCGGCCGAGCTAGTCGGCTCGAAACTTTGACTTTTCCTGACCAATCATAGTGCGCGCGCGATTCCCGTCTGCACCTTCGTACGGAGCCTTTTCCCTCCTCTGCTTCGCAGTCACACAGACTTTTCCAGCTCGTTGCGATCTCTTCGAGAGTTTCACCTTACTCATCGGATAAGCAGAGCTATTTGCTTATTTATTTACCGAGTAACAGAATCTACGGTCGATCGAGAAACACGGTTTCGCACGGATGTAACGGAAAACCGAAGTACGCGAAGTACTAGGTATTTCAGAATGATGATCGTTTATCAGATCTATGTACCGATAGGAGCTGTTCGTTTGTGAAAGCCGTGTATCGTAAACGTAGGTGTCGATACTGTATCCTGAGCTTCGGTTTGTCATCCTTTTGCGGTAATAAAATATCATCCGAGTCGAGACATCTGAAATTGTCCATTCTATGAGGTGGATATTGTTTTAACGAGATAACAGCATTTCGACGATCGGAAAACAGTCAGAAAAATCGGACCAACGTTTCGAACTGTGGAATAGGGAGAAGAAGAGACACGATCGTTTGGTCTGGTCGTGGATCGGAGATCTAGAGAGGCGATCGATGAAATCGAATTATTTTCGATTCTCGGGCGAAATCGGGCCACGTTACGTTCCGAACGAACACTGTGGCGATTATTGTCGAGGTCAACGACGCGACGCCCAGGCATCGATGTCAATGGTTCAAATGATCGGTGCCGAGTGTCGCGTCAAAAATTACGAACACAGACGTAAGCGCATTCCCCGGCCGCTCGATAAATCGTTCGTGATTTACGATTATCGACACCGGCGATACCCTGTAATTCGCAGATACATGTTTTATCCGTTACCGGCTGAAGAAACGATCGGCCAGTAAATACTCCACGATTACTCGTGCCACGAACATTTTCAACCGTTCCAGTTTGGCTTCGTTTTTTCGTCTCTCTATTTTTCCTCCTTTTTTTTCGATAGTTTTATTGTTTTTTTTCCTGTTTTCCATTTTTATCTTTTTTCAGATGGAGTGTCACAGAGGGAAACGGAATTTCGCGTTCGGACGAGATTTACGACGCAGCCTTGAACGAGCTCGAAGCGCCGCAGAATCGTTTCGATGGCAGTAGATGCCAACAGGTCGAAAGAACGCGCATTTAACGATTAATCGCATAATTGGCGCAACTTCTACGGCCTTGAGCCTGTTAGAAAAGCGTCACGCTCTCGACCCGGCGAGGACGCGCTCGTAAACTCTCTCGTGCTAAGTCCATCGAACGCACGCCGTCTTACCTCTGTACCTGATTCGAGTCGAGGAGAAACGCGATGTCGCGCGCGTGCGAGAAACGCCAACCGTCTGATCGGTGACGCGTCCAAGGACTGATTCCACTGTCGCGCGACGCGTACGTTACGTGACTAACGATTGACGAACCTTTGTTTCCTATAAATAGCGAGTGTCAAAATCGCGAATGAAAGTTAAACGCTCACGATAGGAAAACGATTGAAAGCATCTCGTAGATATAGCGCGGAGTCAGGAAAGGCAAAAGATAAACAGAGAACCGTCAATCGGCTAGATGGAAGGAGCGTGTCGTTGGCTCGCGTCTGAACGAGGCGCTAGATCGTTCCCGCGGAGGCAAACCAGCAAATAGGCGTTGCACTCTAGATCGCTATCAGTGTGGGTAAACGTTTGAGCGTTCACCGTCGGGCCCGAACATAGAAAACTAGGAGTTCGGCTCGTATATCATGACGGCAGATAAAAAGTTTTTCGCTCGTAAGCGTGAGGTTATCTCGCGGATTCCTGGTAAATGTTGCCGAAGCCGGGCCGGCGCAGACGGAGACCGGGCGTCGTTTAATCTGCCCAGCCATTACGTTGAGCCGTCGATGGTAGTCACGCACGACCACCGCGTGCAACAATGTTCAAGAATGTTGTTGCGGTCCCTGTACCCTTCTGCGTGTACTCAGGCTAATAGATTTCCGGTTGTTCGTTCGAGCATCGACTCGAGGCGACGGGAATTGATCGCGCGAAACGACTTCCGACTTTTCGCCGTTTTCAAACGGAAAGTCACCAGTGATAAACTGGAGCGAAAGGGCTTATCCTGTCTTTGTATCTTCGCTATCACGATATAAATGCAGAGAACAAATAGCCGATGTTAACTCAGCCGTCAGGATAGGTCGAAGCTTTAATTCCAAGTGGTAATTTAGCCTCGAGAGGAATTGAATTCCGAAGCAGAAATTTCATTTCAAGGTATCGCGAAACCGATTTCGCGGCCAACCACTTAACCACTTAACGCGTCGCGACTAGATATCATCGAATAATGTGCCTTCGCATCGAAATCCCTCGAAATCGACATTGCGAAACCGATTAATGAAATTAGCGGCCGAAGGGAAGGGTGAAAAGCGCGATAAACAGTGAAATGTAGTTTTACGTGGCAGCGAGCAGGAAGGACGGCGTACGTAGGCAGAATGAAATTGTCACTGTTTCGAAAATGATATTTCACAGGGATCGTAAGAGTAACTATAGTGGTAGTAGCGAGCAGGGGACTCGTCGGATTGTATATCACTCGACGATACAAATTTACTACTCGTTAGTGGAAAATACAGTAAACGCGGGTCAGTGATCTATGGGTGGTTCCCGGGACAGTTGCGTTGCAACAGGAGCTTCGCCGACTCGGTTGTCGCGATCTACCGTCGTACTTTACTATGTCGAACTCTCTTAGCAGGTGATTTATTTCAAGTAAGCGCATCGTGGAAGAAGCGTCTCCGCGGAATGAACTGGCTACGCGTTACGCTTCGCGTCGTCTGCTCTAGATGAAATACTTTCGCGGCGAATCGCGTGCGACGATACGCTCGTGAAAAGCCAGGTGGGAACGAAACGGAAGGACGTCGGTGTAATTAAAATCGCGCGAAGAACGAACGTGAGAAACGTACGCGAGGGAGTCACGGTGAATTCGTCGGTTGCGGGTTTGCGCAATAATTAGCCGCGCGACCGTCACCTTAGCCAGGCGCAGAGAGGCGAGTGCGATCCTGTTTAAAAGTTGATATTTAGTAAACCACTGGCTGGCGACCGGTGTTTTATTAACACGTGCCAACCGCGTCCGCAACGCGTGCCAACGTTCCTTGGTCAAGGGGTCAGTCGAGCTACAACGCCGCGATTACAAAACAAAAGGGGAGCTTAATTGTACTGGACAGTGGTAACGCTGGATCCTCCACCAGCGCTCTTTTTATATCTACAACAATAACTTGTCTCCGCGACCAGGCTAAATTTAGAGTTACCATATTAGGGAAGCGAGCGTATTTTCTCTCTCTCTCTCTCTCTCTCTCTCTTTCTTTCTTTCTCTCTCCATCTCCGCTCTCTGTCTGCCGCTGGAGTTCAAATATTTCGTGGTAACCATGGAATGGTAGGACATAGAGCACTGTAGCTGCAAGCTTTTTCCACTTCATTCGACAGGCAGTGGTACCGGTGACCCGGTAATTATATTATATTACCAGCAATTAAGGGAACTTGCTGAACTTTTGCTACGCATCGCGATGTTTCCTGGGCGCGGTGAAACGACCGCTCGTAGATAAGAGAAATTTAACGCGCGTTCGTTTTTCTCTTGTTCGGCCGACGAGCCTGGCTATTAAATTAAGGGAAGTCGTTGGGAAAAATCCTGTCGCGGCGATCTCCCGAAAGTCTCCGCGGCTCACTTAATTGCTTACGTTCATGCGAGCGCAATTACAGGACCGCGCAAACGTTGTACGCGAAATTTAAAGGATGCGTAAAGAGCTTCGGCTCTCCCAATTACATCACGTGCCTCTCGAGTTTTGACAATTCCAGCTAAACGGCTGAAATACTTAACGGGTAGAGAACCTAACAACCGAGAGAATAATGCAGAGAAAATCGCGCTCGTTGATCGATTGCCCGCCTGTATTCGTGGAAAAATCGGCGCTCGGTCGACGTCGCGGCGGATAATCGAGCGGAGGAACGGTCGAGGAGGAGTGCGTCAAGTTGCGTGCTTGTGGACAGAAGCGTGTGCGTGACGCGGTGAACTGCGTGTAGGAAAGTCGCTCGGCCGACGCACCGAAATAGAATTTCGAAATAGACCCAATATTTTCGTCGTCTCGCATTTGCGCCACCTCTCCTTGCCTGCCAGCGTCTTCTCAGTCGTAGTCGTCGTCTTCGTCGTCTTCGTCGTTCGGCGACGTCGTCGGTGCTAAGAACGCGCGAGAAAAGAGGGAAAAAGAGAGGGGAATCGAATGAGAGACGGAGGAGAGACGATCCCTCCTCACCGATCCCTACGTTTCTTCTCCGGCCCGTAAGAGGCTTTGCTCGCCATTCATACCAAGTCGAGTATGCCGATGTTTCGGAAATTTACTCGCCCGAATTTCACAAGAAATCGAATTAGAGCATGGTCCGCGTTTTCGAGACACTTGATCTCGAACAACGAGGACGGTCACGAGCAAAAGAACTTTTTAACCCGAGCGTAGCAATTGATCGTTGTACGAGGTTTCGTTTCTCTCGTTAAATACGATAGATCTTTTTTCCTTTTTTTGGTTTGTGCAAGAATTTTCCTTTCCACTCGAAGGTTCGCGATCGACGACGTTAACCAAAGTGAACAATTAGGGGATACATTTTTGGAGTTTAAACATTTATTAGCCGACCCAGCGGGAAGACGTCCGTTCGAAAAAGGGGGTAATAAATGAAGTGGCTTCCCTCGTTGCTCCTTTTATGGCGTTCCACGCGGTGTCCCATTAGCGCGCGAGAAATATTAGGAACCGTCGTTATGCCGATAACGTAATTGCCCGTAAATCATGAAACAAAGTCACGTGTCGGGGCTTCTACGCCGCTCACCGCATTATAGAAACATAACCGAGGCATTCATGGGGGTAAGTGGATTTTCAGATTACTTAAGGGTATACTGGAAAAAATTGCCGTCCTCTTGCCGCAAACGGTTAAACGATTTCACCAACGCGTAACTGTAAAAATTAGCCTGCGCTCCTTTATCGGTACGTCCGATCTCCAGCTAAATATTCCAAAATATTGCTGGGCCTTCCCGTTCCTACGAACGTTCGAATAGAAGGGAAAAGCGAAAATACCGACGAACGTTTTCGAACAGAGAAACAGTTCGGATCGCGCGAAACGGGCGATCGCCAGTCGCCCGATCGGGAGAAAGAAAATTCCTGAAAATCTTGCGACGATCCGAGGCAATCGAACGGCATGTTGCGAAAAGGGTCAGGGAGCGAGAGCAAGAGAGAAAGAGAGAGAGAGAGACGCGAAAGATCGGATGGGTAGGGAATGGTGGGAGGATAAACGAGTTTGTTTTCTACGATTTTCCCACAACGAACATGGCGATACGCGATAGGCACTGTCCACGTATAGAAAGATAGGTACGTACACGGAATAGCAGAGGACACCATATAAACACCGCAGTACAGTTCCGCGAGCCAGCGATGCGACTAAAGGCAGAATCCCGGTCGTCGTCGGATCCGGCTACGGCCGCTTCGCCTTATACGATGATCGTCCGCCATGAGCGCGCTGCCAGTTGACCACTGCATTTGATGCAAAGAAAGTAAAGACGGCGATCTGCCGATTTAAGAGCAAATGCCACCGTCCGTCTGTCTCCACCGACTCTGCGACTTGATGTCTCTTCTGCGGTTCGATCTCGACACAGAACATCGACTGCTCTCATGTCCATCAAGCGAACCACGCGATTCACGCTTCCTCGCTTTTTCCTCCAACCTTTTGCTTCTCTCGTTTTTTCCCGCATTTTTTTTCTTCTTTTCTTTTTTCGATCGTTCGAATTTTTCACATTTGGACTTTTCGTTTTCTATTTACCTCGTTTGTTCGGACTGTTCTCGATGGAAAAAGCATTGCGATTCGAGGATACTTAGTGTTTTTCGATGGCGCGTATTATCGCGCGACCACCGGTACATTTACGAGATCATTAAACTCACTGAACAACAAACGATTATTCCGATTATCGTTGGTTAACCGAACTCCGAAGTGGAACAATCGAACAATTATTTGGTTGGCCTGCAGCATGTACAATATGTACGATCATGGACAGCAACGTACAACGCGTCGAGCAGCAGCTTGCGCCGTTATCGAATTTTCGACTACGCAAAACAATAACGAATTTAACAAGGAACGCGTAACGATCAGGTTCGATAACAGACTGCCTGTTTATTATCATCGGCGATATTATTACGGACATACGCGCGCCAAGAATCCATGTTTACATGGTTCGATACAAGTCTCCAAACAATAAACGACCCGCCATAGAAGCGACTGCCTTCTAACGATCATTTTTTTTCATCCCAGGCCGGATTTTCTGCAATCTCGTCACGCATCCCTCGTCCATAACGCCTACACTTGTTCTCCCATATTTCTATATCAAACGCGTCACGCGTTCGACGCCTCCTACGATTTCCCATTTCTCTTTTCATGGGTCTTACGCGTTTACAGATGGCAGATAGCTTCGCGAGCTCGAGCTTCCCAGAAACGTGTACCTAAACACGAAAAAAACGACTAATTCTCGGACGTAAAAAGATTTCGGGGAAAACGACGAAATTTGAAAAAACAAATGCAACGACAAGCGAAAACAAAACGGTTTCATTCGTTCCGGGCTATCCATTGCCAGCGCACCTAAAAAATGGAAAAACCAACCTATCAAGGACACAAGCCAGATCGATTTGTTTCCCGCTACGCGTTTTGGAAACATCGGTTCTCAGCGTGGTATATTCTCAACAACGCAGCGGTCTGTCTCTACTGCGTTCCGGGGCTTCGAAAGATACGCGTAGTCCGTGGAAACGAGGACCGCGCGATTACAGATATTTGCGTTAACGACGAAGAAGACGAAAAACGGAAAGATACTCGGGGAAATTCAGCGAGATCCGAGTGTAGAGCTGAGGGGAGATTTCGCGTCGCGGACAGATTAAGTCAAAGAGAGACAGCCAACGGGCAAATAAAGAGAGGATTTTTTCTGAAGTGCCTCTCTCGTCGAGACATTCCGTCCAATTGAACTCAGCCAGCAGTCGGTCGGCACCCACGTCAACCAACAGGCGAAACAACCAGTCGTCGCCGGTATCTTCGCCGCTGTGTAACGCAGTTATTGTTGTGACTGGCTCGCGCTTCGGGTTTCCCGGTTCCTATGGAAAAACGAGGGGCCTCTTCTTCCCTTCCTCCCTTCGACGTTTCCCGTCCTGTTTTCTCTCTCGGCAAGGTAACTTCGACTCGCGAGCACCCCCTTTTCCCCCTTGTCGCCCATCTTTCTCGCTCGGACGCGCTTCGTTGCATCTTTCTCGTGGATGTTCTCTCTTCTTCGTCTGCGCCTCCACCTCCACGCCATCAATCCCCTTCCTCGTGAGCTGCCAACACTGCCAACACCGGCTGCCGCCTCCTCCTACTATCTCGTCCGCGTCCTCGCGCAGCCACGTTCGTTTCGTTTTCGTCTTTCCAGCTTCTTCCATTCTTTTCTGTCTTCTCCGTTCCTCTTCGCTTCTTTCCTTTTATCTCCTTCTCTCTCTTTCTCTCTCTCTCTCTCGTTTCGAGAGGGTGCTTTCGTCCAACCATCCTTGTCTTCCTCGATAATTCCAGACTCGGTTTCTCTAACACGCACAGACGATCGTCGCTTTTTTGGCTGCGAATTGGACGAATTAAGTCGGAGGAAAAGTGGGTATGCCAACTCCTCGCGAGGAGGAGGAAGAGGAGAAGGAGGAGGAGGTGGTGGACGTGGAGGTGGAGGTCTCGGTAGAGCACTCGGGGGCAATAACTCGCGGCGTGTTGTGACTACGCGATGACGGCCAGACCGCTGGTCGCTGCTGTCTTTCTTTTCTTCCGTCATTTGCTCTCTCTTTGTCTGTCTGTCTCTCTCTCTCTCTCTCTCTAGCTTTTTCTCCTTTCTGCTCGCCGTGTCTCTCGCTTCTTGTTTTTTTCCGTTTTATCGTCTCCTCCGGTATGACTCCGTGTTTCACCTGGCGCGGTTTTCACGTTGCATTCGTCTCCGTCGTTTCACGGTTTTCCCCACCGAACGATCGTATCGAAAGAAAGTGGCGCCGACATCTGATCTATTTATTTTGATCTCGACCCAAAATCGCGTGCCTCTTCTCATTTCGAGGTCTCGCGATGTATCAGAAGAAACGAAAAGCGAACATAATAAACGAGAGTTTCGTCGTGTTTCGAACCAGTGCTCGATTGCCTCTCGTTAGCAAAGCAAACACTACGACACGAGGAAAAAACAGACGACGATAACAGACGCAGCCATTGGACAAAGAGTTTCTTTAGAAATTTTCCGAAACTCGAAAAATCGCAAAGTTAGGCAACCAGAAGAGAGCCTCTGTCTCCTGACACACTTGACGTCATCCTATATCGTAATGCTCCCACGAATTCTTAGCTCGTGTTCCAAGGAAAACCCTGTTTCCGTGCAGCGGCCCATTCCCCGTGCATTAACCGTAGCGAAGTGTTCTCGGGTCTGCCAAGATTTCAGTCTCGATACGAACTCCCTCCCACCCCCGACACAAAACGTTTTTCCATCTGTCCGCCGACTGTGTCGGCCCGCTACGGATCAACGCTAAATTCGCGATTCTGGAGCAATGCAATCGGTTCGCCATCTCCCTGTGTCCGCCTTTAATCGAGATCGTCGGTGCCGTTTAACCGAAACCCTTCGACCTGATCGGTCGGAATAGAAGCGAGAAGACGATCGGAGCGTGCACCAGCGATTCTCGAAAAACGAATCGATTACCATACAGAGTACGTGCTTGGCAGAGGAAGATAATGGTTGCTTCGAATACCTTCGCAAATCGCTCGTATCTTCTGCCAATGAGCGATAAGCTCCTTCCGTTCTCTTATGGAACGAGAACGTTCCAAAACGCGGCGGAACAAAGACACGCGACCGGCGTGGACGGTTCTGCTTTGCTTTAGAAAAAAGAAAAGGAGCACGAGGGGAGAAAAAGGAGGAACGCTGCATTCCAACGGGACCAAACGAGGAAGATTAGCCGGTGGGATTACCAAGGGAAGCTCGGATTCGCGGGAAAGCTCGCGACAACCTTGAGCAAGCGCATTCCTCCCCTTGGAAGGGGTTATTCGGAGGAACGACAAAGCTCTCGGAGTTGCGCAAATACGGGTGTTCGTCAAAGGTATCCGATCCAGGAATTATTTAACAAGCCGGAGCAGCTCGGCTGCTCGTTAATTATCAAATTGTCTGACGATTGTACGACCAACCGGAGTTCCATATCAACTTCGCTTCTGTTTCACGAACCCTTCGTTGACACGAAATACTTCCTGGCTAGGGTTCATTGTTCCGCAAATTCGCGCGACATTTCACTTTTTTTATTATTTCAGTAGGATACTTTCGAGCGACCGCAGTTGTTGGATCGTGCTTCCGTGTGGCGAAAACGTTGGTCGAGTCGAAGCTGCGGCTACAGATTTCCTACTTCCTCCTTTTTCCACGTTCGCATTACGTGACCTCTTTCATAGATCCGAATGGGTTCTAGACCGTTCGGAAATAATACTCCGTGAGTAGGTTATTTATAACCGCGACAACGAACCGGACGTCTGATCTACCAGCTCCTAGCCGTGTTGCGTCAGCCGTCTTCTCAAAGTATATTTTTTCGCCCGTGGAAACTGCTCGGCCGACCTTCGCGTATGCAGAAATCGCGCCAGGGTGCTTTCTCGGATCTCGAATAAAAGAAGAATGCCAACGAAGATGGAAGAAAGCGAACGGTGGGCCGCGATAACAGCGGGAAACTCGATCGAGCGAAATCAACGGACGAAAAAAGAACAACACGGCTACCGAAGCGTAAATTGATCATAGTGATCTATAAGCGGTATACGAAACAGAGCAGCATATATTCGTCTGGAATATAGGACAAGCGAAGAAATCTGCGCAAAAGTGGAAGAAAAGAAGAGGCAAGAAAAAAACAAAAGGAAAAGCGCGAGCTCACGGAAGGGTGAAATAGTCAACCGCGTTCGGCATACAAATCGCTGGGCGTATCCGCATGCTGTGGCCGCCGCCAGTCTCGCAGCCGTGATATTCAATCTACGATTCTTTAAGCCGGCTCATCCCTTATTCCGACTAGAAAAGAAGCGTGTGTAGGAAGGGCAACTGATAGAGAGAAGCCGGAGTCGCGGGAGAAGGGATGGCGGCTTAACCGGCAGGGAAAACACATGTTATCGACAGGCTGTCTTTTTTTTGTTGGCTCGTTCGTGGCGGAGGTTGAAATCGAGGTTAAAAAGAAAACGAGAGGAGGTAAAAAAAGGGGGAGCTTGGAGGGGAATCCTAACTCCAACTTTTTACCGAGTTTTTAACGAGATACCGAAGCGTTTTCCACGGGATAGTAGAAAAGGGTAGACGAGTCGAGTGGAGAGAGACCCGGAGAATCGTGTTTCTCGGAACGCTGCGTCGCAGTTTAGGCTGCTTTTTTCCCCTACTTTCGCGCAGGCTTTCTGATAACAAGGAGCGAGGTTCGTCCTCTCCGATGGATCGATCGATCAACCGCTTATACCGTGATTATTACGACACTATGGATCGAGCGGTCTGTCGCACAGGTCGCGAAGCGCGTGCGTTGATTTCAAGTTTGAAACCTTGAATTTCGCGAAAGCGGGTCGCGGCTTCGAATTGTTGCCAGCTACCAGTCATTAAAGATTAACGATATCTTAACATTCACCTCGTTACCGTGATACGCGACCATAAAAATATTCATCGTGAGTTCCGTTTCGCGTTTGCAAAAAAAAAAAAAAAAAACGATTGGTCTTTTTGACGATGGAAGGATCTTTTGGCGATTTTGAGCGGGAAGAAAAATCGACGAGCCCGAAGGGACAATCGAGGCATCGTTAATCACGTGAACATTTGTCCGTGGCAGAAATAGTCAAGCGTCAGAAATGCGCCGGTACGATAATAATATGCCCGTAATTCAATCGTTGATGGCGACAAGCGATAGCAAATTATCGCATTGTATTCGGGAACATTGATTGTCCTACGGCAACTGTTCTGCCAGCTGTGCCAATTTCGTGAATCCCAATCCTGTACGATGAGACGGAACACCGAAGGGAAAACATTTCCGCAAACGCCATCGAATTGCGAACACCGGCCAATTCCCCAGCGGAGAAAAGCGGACCATAAATTTCGCGAGCTGGACGATATTAAAACTTTTCTTCCTTCCAGAAATGATGCATGTCGTTCCTTATCACCGACCACGGAGATTCGTCGCGATTCGTGGACATTAATCAGCCACGAGTTTCACATTTTTGGAGAAGCTCGTCGTTTTTGAAACCGAGAACGTTCCTTCGCGTATGATTCGTTCTTTTGCGAAACATTCCATCGCCGGCCACAATTCGACGAAATTCGCGCGATAAGAGGATCGCGAGGATAGATCTTATCGCGTCGTTCCGTGATAATATCGAGGTTTCGTTATTGTGGAAAAATCTCTGCTATGTTCGCGAACGGACAGGCGGACTGTGCGCCGTGCCGTTCACGAACCATCGATGCGGTTCACCGTTCACTGATCGCTTGTCGTTCGGATCGCTAAAAATAATCACGCTCGAGTGACCGGCCACGTTAGATCGGCAGTCGCCCAGCAGTCTACTCGATCGTCGACATAGCGAACGACATGCCGCAATTTATTCCGTGTTCCAGTTCGTACCGTTGAATCGGCCGCTCGACATAGACCTGCGTCCATTTATCATGATCGAATTATTACGTTAAACCTGAACGTATTAACGCGTTGAGGCTGCTATTCAAATTCTATTCCAAAGTACGCGTATTACGTTTTGTTGCAGCACCGATCATCGATTCGAGATTATAAATTTTACTTCGAAAGGAGGTTTCATCGTTTCTTCGTTCTTTTCTATCTACTTACAAACGCTCTCGAAAGTCGAGAAATTCCAACGGAAACGTGGCATTTCCACGGACCAATGAAAGGGCGTGACAAGGCGGTGTCACGCTCGATCCAATTGCCGATCCCTCGTCCTGACTCTTTCGCCAATTAATCTTATCTGTAAATTAATTTTCTAAAGGAAAGAATGAACCGAGCCGTGGAACGCGAACGAGAAACGATCCGAGTGTCGCGCAGTGAACGCATCGCAGCGCATCGCTACAATCGCATTCCGGGTAAACTAATTTCGATGCGAGCGAGCCAGGTGGAGCGCAGCATCGAGAGCACCGGTTCTCCAGATCGGCGGCGGATCACCTCGGAGACCTCGTGCTCGAGGCTGGATCGCCGGCCGCCCAGCAGTCTACCTGCTCGCCGCTACGGTGTATACACACACCACACGTGTGGTCCCCCACCCTGACCACTCGCATACCCCACCTCTAGCTATGCACGTGCGTGTGCGACCGTCTGTCTGTGCGTGAGCCACCGTCCACAGTCCACGGTATATAGAGCGTACCTGCGGGTTCCTCTGAGTATGGGCACAGGGCCGTACGTGCTCTGGATACGTACGTGCCGATTTCCCTCCTCCTGCCCGCCTCGCGGGCCCACTTCTCTCCCTTATTCCTTCCTTCGTTCTTCCTTCCTCTTTCACCCAGTCCTTTCTTTCGCTTTGCTTTGTCTCTCCATCTCTCACTCTCTATCCGTCTCTTTGCTACTCCTCCTGATGCCCTTGTGCCTTACTCCCCTTCCTTCGACGATCAATCTCGTGTCCCATGTACGAGCTCTGTTCCCGCTAAGTTGCCAATTATGCTTTATCGATCGACTATCACGAGACACCGACTTTCGCAGAAATGAATAGTTGAAATTCTCTTTGATCGAACCAGGCATTTCATCTAGCTAATTCACGTTAATTACATCGCGCTAATCCATCGTCGGTGAGCGTACAACGGAATAGGAGATGGGAAAGAACGAAGTCAACGCTGACCCATATACAATTTCCAAAATACGTAGTCGCGAGCGATAAATGAAAGTCGCTTCTATTAATTTCACGGTCGGTTCGTAGTCGCGTCGCAACAGTAACAGGTAAAGGTTGGCATGGGGGCATCGCATTGCCCGTTACTCGTTTTAAACAGAGGCATCCAATATCGTCTACGCGATTAGCCACTTGAAAACGCGTAGCCAAAGGAACGAACCGAATTTCAACGGCGCGCTCGTTTGATCAAAAGTGTCACAGCAAGACGATCGTTATTTTCGAAGGATCGGTCTTTTAACTATCTGCCCGAAGCACCGTTGCACCATAGCACCGTTGCACCGTGCACCGACACTCGATGGTGCGTCCTACATACACCCGTCGAACGCAACGATAATTGACGTCAATTAATTTCTATAGTAATTCGTTGCTTCGCAGGCGACAGCTGCGCAGCCTCGACCAAAGATTTCTCTATCTAGCAGTAGATGAAGTTGTGAAAATCAACGCGATTGCATTTTCGTTTCCTGGTGAAAATGCCTGAAAATTGGAGCTTTCTGATTAGACTTGGTTCATGCAGAGAACAGCAGCTCCCTACCGAGAAATTACAAGTATCGAAACGATTAACCAGCACCCGCATGTGCTTGCATCGCACGCTCGACGGTACTCGCGGTAAATGCCAAAATAACTCGTAGCCCTGAACGTTGCGCGCGTCCCTTTTAGGACCTGTCATCGTGCCGACACATTGCGCCCGAAGATTCTAGTCTCTTGCGCGATAACGCAATATCGCGTGTGCCACAAGAACGATCGAAGGAACGAACCAACGAACCAGATATCGCGCCGCTGAACTCGTAGTTACACCATAATGCGCAATCGCTGCATACACGGTGCACGATCTAAGAATAGCACGTAGAAATTTCTGCGAACGCGAGCTCTTAATCTGCCCGACGAGACCGCTTCCGAAAAATGGTCGACACTATGGTTATTCGATCTGTGCTCGGTTACCTTTCCCGATTTCATCGGCTTTACAGGTTCTGATATAAATAGGGTTAGTAATTAGTCCCGTCTAACGAACGTTGTGTTACGATGTACCAAGACAACGACGATAGATCGTGCGACATTTTGCCGCACATGACTAAACGTTTCCGCCTTTTTAAACTACAGATACGACTTTAAATACCCTGTGCTTATCGCTCTCGAGATTACGCTTGGAAGTTCATCAATCGTAGGAGTAGTCATTTAAACGGAGACGAACGATGTTGACCCGAAACAATTCGGTGCTGGTACCTTTTCACGATTCGCAGTTAGTTGCAATTACTATCAGAGAACTCTTATTTACGAAGATGTGATTCACATCTCTGATCATTGATCACTGCCGAAACGGAGATTCGACATGCGAATTCGTTAATAGCTCTCGATGGATTTCAAGCTGCAAGTAGCGGCAGATTCTTGTACCGTGCAACCTGTATCCCCAAGAGAGTCGTCCGGAATCTCGTAGAAGCCTGAAGAAAGACAAGCGCTCCCTTGGAAGCAACGGATCGCGTTGGCCAAAGGCGAGAACAACCGTCGAGATACGATAACAGTCGCAGGTATCCGAGGGACTCGGGGCGCGTGACGACGAGGATAGTCGCGCGCGACACGACTATGCTCTCGATATTCCGTTTTTCTTCGCCCGCTGTCTCACTCGGGTGGCATGGCCGAGTGTAAGCCAACAGAAGTAAGGACGGGTTTCCGATTAAGGCCTTATAATTGACGTCCCGGGTCCCCCCGTCTGGCTTAGTCACCGGCAACTGGGAGAAGGGCTGGCGGACCCGCTTTTGCGGATCGCGGATCAACGAACCGTCGCGTCGCCGGACACCAGAAGCGTTTGCGCCTCTTTTCACGCCCAACTTCTGCACCCCTCGTTTCCTACGAGTCATACGCTTTTCATTTTGGAAAAGTGGTTTATTTAAAAATCTGCTCTTCTCAAGAAGATACTTTGAAAACGCTTAACAAAGCAAAATCAAATATTCGAGAGAATCGTTAAATAAGAGTGAAATAATTCTCGATAAGAAAAGACTGGAGGTTCCAGGTTTACGAGATTTTTTAACGATCTGTGACTAAGATTCGACGAGATTATCAAGATTCGAAGCTCCCGAGAATCCAATTTACCCCTCAACGTTCAGACGTACATGATAAATCGGTTTAAGCGGAGGCAGAGGAGCCGAGTCTCTAGCCGAGTGGGACGGCTCCTCTCCGCTCTTCACGAAACGAGATACTCCAAGGCTTGATAATGGGATAAGTCCCGGAAACTTTCGATACGCGTCAAGGCGGATGTGTAATACGCACAGGTGAAGAGGGTTTGGAGCTGGGCTGCTGGGCAAACGAGCGCAACAGTTCCGAAGTCGTAAACGAGACGAGGAAAGTGGACGACGAAAACGACGCTAACGACGCTGGAGCCGAGTTACTCCGAAGAAGTATCAAAGAACTTTCCTCCCTTTGCGCCGTACACAGCAGCAAGCCCGATCGAAAAATGTCCGACATATTTGCAAAGCGTCCGCTTTACGAATAAAACAGAATCTGAACGAACGTGCTTCGAATAGATGACGCTTCGGTCGATGCTTCGATTTTATCGATCTCGCTACGTTGATCTCCTTTAACGTGTGTTGCGCAAATTTCTCAAAACGCTGCTCATTAACTCGCCTGTATCGGAACGTACGAACAACGCTAATTCCGACTCGACGTTATCTATGCGATCACGGCGGTATCGATAACTCGTCTCAAAATGTCGCAATACACTAAGGTAATACATTATTCCTAGCTGTGACTAATTCGAGTAAACTAGTAGATGATAAATATTCGAGGAAACGTCTCGATGGATCGAAGAGTTGGAAAACGCGGTGTGTTACAGGTCGAAACAGGGAGACCACATGTGCGCGACGAGTTGAAACGGAACATCGGCTCGTCAAAAGTCTCACAGATGTTCTGTGACGAGCTACTTTCGATATCTAAAGCCGAGTCGACCAAGGCGCACAACTTATCGCGATAAATCAAGTGGCGGAAGGTCGCCGCCACGGTAGTCATCGGACAGCGCGAACAAGTCTTTGGCCGGGAATCGTCACGGAGGGAACGAGCAGGCAGTCGAGTGGAGCGCGTTGAACCGCGGGCAAATTGGACCACCTTCAAAACTCGAGACTCGTTACGCTCGTTCTGGCGTCGAGTTCCGGTGGAAATGCCCGATCACGTCGTCATCGTAGTCGTCGACGGTCGCCTGTTCGGAAAGCCGACGAGTGGCTCGTAGTCGGACGCTCGCGTGAGCGAGCGAGCGAACGAGCGAACCACGCACGCCGACTTGAAGGCGATCCAACTTACGTGGCGGTTTAAATATACGCGTGTTCGCGTCTCGATTACGCGCCTCGAGGAAAGCACCTCTTCTCTTCTACGTGGGCGTACTCGTGTAGCCAGAAACGAGTCTCAGATACGATAAGTAATAGCGTCAAAGCTTGGTTACAATTTATTGTTCACGGTTCTAACTGTCTGGAATGATTTTGCCGAAGCCGAAAGACGTTCTACAAGCTTGTATCGCGCGCGGATTAGGTTTCTAACGGACGGCAAACTGCGTTTTTTCCATCATATATAATCCGACCGTATCGAAGAAACGTCATGGTGGTTCAACGTCTAAGCATCTGTGCGTATGATATCCAAAAAATCAGGATACCAGATATCGTATCGGTGGAAGATTTTTCGACAGAATCCAGGCCGACGTATAGCGCGTTTTCGATAGGATCGTTGAATGCGAGAATACGCTCACGCGTGAAAATAATAGCAAGAGTTGAAGCATACGCATCCGTAAACGCGACGCGATGCGATACGAGACACGGGGGGTCGCGAATCAAAAGCACGCAGCTGCAATAACTCCCGATCGTTCTCAATAGTCGTTTCTTCGGTCGAGAGCGAAGCTCTTAGATTAATGGGCTAGAGATGATAATCGTACTCACCGTAATCCGGTCGAATGACAGCCTGCACCGCCTGTTCGTTCTTCTTGCTTCGTATCACCGGCTCACCGAGGATCGTGAAGTTTCTGGGTCCCACGCGATTCACAAACACTAGATACACTTTACCCCTCTTAATATTGGCTCGCACCACACCACTCTGATTATCGCGTTGCTGCTGCTGTTGTTGTTGTTGTTGTTGTTGCTGCTGCTGCTGCTGCTGCTGCTGCTTCCCATCGTTGTCGTAGCCACAGACCGTCGACTTGCCGGGCGCCGATTTGTCTCGAAAGTGCAGCCTGACGCTGTCGTTCTTTTGCAACGGCTGGAAACCGGGCTGGCTTTTGTATACTTGCTTCACCTCGAACGTCACCGCGTAGTTCGAGCCTGGTTTCCTCACAGAGGACATGCTTCTCGCTTTTCCCTCGAACACCGTTGGCGCTAGATAAGCTCTGTTCCCAACGTCCACGTCAGGACACCAATTCTGACCGCGACAACCCTTGTTCCGGCATCTTCGTCGCTGTTCTCTCGGCGAGTCCGCTTTCGTACGGTTCTTTGGTCGTTGCTTGGTCGATCTGATGACACGCGGCCTCTCCATCGACGATTCGGTTCCGGACGAACGCAGGATCGGTGTTTGCGTGGACGAGTGACGAGGTAGCTGGGTCAATCCGGTCTCCTCCATCTTTGGATAAACGTTCGCCGTCTCGTCATCTAGACGACGGTTGACCCGCTTCGACGATGATACGAACACGTCGCGTATCGAGTCATCGAACTCTTCCTGAGTCGTGTATCTCTTCGAAGCATCCTGGGAACGAAGGTTTCCCACTGGGAAAGTCGGAGTTCGATAACTGCCAGAAGCTTGCTCGATCGTCGACGATGGACCCTCGTCACCGATCTTCTGGTACGTCCACGAATCCGATGCAACGAACAGTTTATCATTCTCGGTGGCGAGTTGCAAGTTCGAGGGGAATCTTCTCTCTTGCTGTTCCTTCCAAAGTTGTTCGGATCGTTGGTTAAGCCGTGACGTTGGTTGAACGTCGTCGTCAACCGGTAATTTGTAATCTCGCGTAGGTTGGGCGAGGGTCTGGTCGGCTGTTCGATGCTCGCGTATATCGATAGTTCGCGTAACGAAGTTCCAAGTTGGTAAACGGTAATCGAGGGGCTTTTCAACGGCGGCGATGCTCATCGATGGTGGATGGTCGCTGGTGGTCCTCGTCGACGTCTCCTCGAGGGAGTTCCAATTGGCGGGGGGTGCCGCAGCGAGCGCCAGTGCGCCCCACCAGCCGCTTAAGATCCCGGCCAAAAACAGAGACGCCCACATCATCCGACCTGCTTGCTGGTTTAATCGGGGGTGAGGTCGACACCTCGGTCACCCCGAACGCAGCACACACCACTCTCTCTCTTTCTCTCTATCTCTCACACACACTCTCTCTCCCCTCTCTCTCTCTCTCTCTCTGTCGCTTTCTCTCTGGTGCTTTCTCTTCTCTTTCTTTGTTCGCGAATTCGCCTAAAAATCTCGCGAGAAGATCTCTTTCGCTATCGATATCGCGTCCCTCTCCTCCTGTCTCTCGCACGCGTTCAATCTTCAGCGAAGCCTCATTCGCTCGGAAACTGCTGTCCTCGCGACCCCTTCGTCTACCAAGGTCTCCTTCCTTCCGTAGACGACTGTCGTCGAATAATGAGAATCGCTCGTTCACGAGGTGTTGTACCACCGGCAGCAGCAAAACATCGGGACTTCCATCGGACAGATTCTCAGCTGTCTGCTCTTCGTCCAGCCTAGTACCGTCCTCTTCATCCTTGATGCCTCGGGATGGATGCGACAGGAACACCGCGGTACGAATTCGTACTGCGTCTATTCGCGATTATCGCAAACGATCACGACCGCCGGCTACTGCGATTGTACTCCCTCTAAACCTCATCGAGAAGTACAGTTCAAAACTCGCGATCATCCTGTCGATCGATGGAGAATAACATCCTGCTCGCGATTTCTTGTATCCGTAACAGGCGCCGTCGTCCCTTCTTAATGTTGTGCCTGCGTTGTAAATAGTTTTGTTTATATACGCGACACTCCTATATTGAAAATAATAGAGTACTTCTACGACTTTTTCGTTGGATTTCAAACCTTTTTCGGATCGATCGAGAGACTTGGTTCTCCAAATCGACGATCGTTGTATCCTGTGCGTACACGTCGAATCGACTACTCCTTCATTGTATGTTCGACCTGTTCGTCCTGTTCGACCGTATTTGATTTTGGTTTTTTTGGAGCACTCTCCCGGTGGCGAGTCGGCCGCACTGTTTCCGTATCTCGAAATAAATTGTCGAGAATTGATAAAGAATTTCGCGCCACCCCCGATCTCGTGGCTCGGTCTCTCGTCGTATCACGTTGCACTCCGAACGAGGAAAAGCCGAGGATGATGACACACGACGTAGGAAGGAGCGGAATAAGAAGAAGAAGAAGAGGACGAAGCAGAAGAAGAAGACGACGACGACGACTACGACGACGACGACAACGACGACAACGACGACGACGACGACGACGATGACGACGAAGAAGAAGATCAAGAAACTGTCGGCTTCCTCTGACCAGCCAGAGAGACACACTATTTAAATATACTCACGAGGCTCTCGCGCGGTTGGTAGTGTCGACCGTCGAAGTCTAGCCCTTGCGCGACGCACTTCACTGTTCAGTTTTACCACACGATTCTTCCGCCTCCTCCTCCCCGTTGCCGTCCAGACTTGTCGACGTTTCGCGGTGATCGCGGCACTAACGTCGTCGACGACGACGACAACGATCGCGCACGTCAACGAATCGCGAGTAACGTAAGAACGGGAACGAGCGAAACACGAAACGCTGGTTTGCGAGCGAAAATTCTCGGCAGACGGTGAACGGAGCAACGAGCGTGGTCGTCGGATTCGCGAGGAGGAGCGACCGAAGAGACGATCGTAGTACACGGTTCAACTTCGACACCGATTCTACGATGGCAACGATGCTTCTGTCGGTTGTGCTGGATGGCGGGCACGCGTTCGGTTAATATCGTGCGGGGGATCGGCGCGTGTGTTGCACGCGGCATGCACGAGGAGCCTCGTGTCACGTCGAGGCGGAGAAGGGATTGTCGGTGGCCCCGCGTCGGGCGCGCGCGACGGTTCAAATTAGACTGAACGGCCCGCTCGCGCAGCCCGAGGCCGGCCACAGCGCCAGCGACTCCTGGCGGACGCCGGTCGAGGCTCTGCGCGCGCACCGACCGAAGCGGCGACACCGAGAACCCCGCGCTCGCTACACTCCACTCTACACACAGCCAGACGCCAGACCACGGGACCTTTAAGAACCTGTGTAACGACGACCTAACAACCGAGGAACCGCACGCGTGATCCTTCTCTTTCTTCTCTCTCTCGCGTCTCCTTCCTGACTGCACACACACAATCACCATGTGTCTCTCTCGCACCTTCACTCTTCCATCCAACTTCATCTGTCTCCAATCGTGAGTACCAAACATAAATGTCCTCTTTGTTACGCGACCGCCCTCCTTTTTTTTGGTTAGGTTATACATTCGCGTAATTCTGATTGCTATCACGAATCTCCGTCTTAGTTATCTACTCTCGCGATGCGTTGAACGCGAAACTGCGTCACGAGAGGCAGGATAGAGACGAGGATCGCGATGTTTTCACTCGATATTCACTTGTTCATAACGCACTATAATCCGAGCGCGTAACGTTAATCGGGATGCATCCGCGCCAAAAGTTCGCGCATTAAAGATGGCGGTCGCGTCATTAACGGTACACTCGTGAAATGATTCGAAGCGTCTTTATGCGCTTGTTGCACCATGCTTCGCGTTACAAATTCCATTCTTCGTTTTACGTCGTATTTTCACGCGGTGTTGACGTACACGGAGGTTCTACTGACCCTCGTCACGTTTATTTTTTGTTTACGCTTTTTGTGGAGGTTTCACTTTGCTCGGTGCGCTAAGGCGACATGGTTCAGCGCACAATAAGCGCCTTTCTCCGTCTCTCTCTGTCCTCTACCTCGACGTTAGATTGTCCTTCGTTCAGACATTTATAAGTACAATCTAGTGGACGACGTTGTTACTTTTTATCCTTCCCTTCTTTTTTTTTTTATGCTTATTTATGTGCCGAGAAAATCTCGTTCGCAGCCATGAAATGCACATCAGGTTCTCTCGTTAGTAGTATCATTTTTATTTCGATTTCTCTCGATACTGTTTTCCTTTACACCGACAAAATGTGATTTCAAGCGTGCTTCGTGTTTCTATACAATGACGTACGATACTTCGATTTTTAACGCATGAATATACGCGAGACGTTGCGTCGTTGTGATTATTGTTATTGCGCAATTAACGTCGACAGTTCTCGTAATTTCTGGTAAACATTGATATTTTAACCCGTAATACGAGTTAAATCGGCCCATACGCGTACACGGCAACAATGTTTTCAAAATAGATAGAACTTTGTTTTCACTCGGGCTGTATTCGCGTTTCGGCGGACGTCGTTTACCTTAGATCGCAACGTTTCCGATGAAATATACGCTAGCTGGGATTTCTCCGATGTTATTTGCTACGAATAGTTTCAAATTAGAACGCAAATTAATACCGTACTTCAATATTTACCTGCTCTTGGAAGACAGGTCGAACAATCGAATACGTTCGGGCATAATGACGAAGCACTTATTAAAATCAACACCGGCTACAACGGCACAGGCCCAGAGTGCAATCAGGTTGCTCCTATAAAACGTTAAACTGTTACGAATCACAGACTGCGTTCAGAGCCATTATCCGAGTCTCGAGGACATTTCGCTTTCTTCGTGTCTCGTCCCCTCCAGCCTGCCCGTTCCGGCGCTCTTTTACGCTCGGTGTTCGACGGGTCGTTCCTCCTCTTCTTCCACGCTCGCGCCTTTCAGCGTCATCGGGCCACCGAAAATAAAGTCTTCCTTCGTTTCCCTGCCGTTCCTTCTTGCGCCCCCTCGTTCCCTCCGCATCGCGCCGTGCTTCCGACTCGAATATACGAACGCACCAGTAGTCCCGGAGAGGTTTTTAAAAGAGAGAGGGAGCACCAACGACGTTCAAGAGGAACTCTCCTCGAGAGCTGCCAATCAAACGACCCGCCAAGAGAGTCGGCCTCTTAAACGGGTAGTTTTTCACACTCGTTCCGTGACAGATTAATTCCGAGTTAAATAGCGACACTTAAGCGTGCCGCGTCATAATTAACGTTTTCATTTCGTTCTCCTCTACGCTGCCATTTACGCGGAACCTCCCGCGGTGGTTTCTTTCTTTACCGCACGAACCATCGTAATTTTGCATTTTCAACCGTTCCGCGTCCTATCGTCCTACCGCTTCGACCGTATCGTTTTCGAGTGCTTAAATAATAAATAGAAACAGTTGGCGATCGGCTATATTCCGCATATCCGAACGTTAAATAACCGCGTGTTCGAATTCGGCTGATTAATCGGCGCCGTTTCGCTCTGTAGCTGAATATTTACGGCGCGTTCATCAGGATAATGCATCAGTGACACGATGGTCCTTCATTATCTCTCGCTGATGGGATCGAAACATTCTGCACCGCGTTTTATTTTCGCTCAAATGACCGGAAATGACATGCTGCAAATAAATTCCGCGTATCCAGTATCCTTAAATGAATTTCCTTCCTACTTGGGTATCTCGGCCGTCCTCTTTTAATCTGCACGACAATGCATAAATCACAGCATGGATTTTCCCAACGAAACCACGGCCGTATTCCGATGGCACGATTTTTCAAGCGGAACACTCGTTCTTGCAGCGATGTCGCGAATTGATTCTTCCGATTTTTTCGCTTATCACATGGTCATCCGGTGATTACCAGAATGCTCCTGAACACGAGTGGAATGGGGTCTAAAATGTGTTTGATGTCGACATGCAGTTACGTGTTTGGAAGGGGGTTAGATCGTTGGAACGCGTGGTATTCGTTTAACGATCGCCAAACGATCGATCGCCGAGCAAGAAGTGGGAGGAAAATGCGGAATGAGACACATTATACGATATAGCGTTACACGTCGACTATCTCGCGCACATAAACTGAACCCGAGGCATTTTGTTGCACGAACGACTTACCTCGTTCTCACGACACTCCTCTAATTCGATTAATATATCCACCCTCCATCTCTAAGAGACGAACGGGTTGACTTACGTTGCACTAATTTATGCACGGGGGATGTTCGACAAAAGTTCCGGAGAATAAATTATTTGCCAGACGATGGAAATATCGTCTCCAACGGGGAGAAAGCTTTCGGGGAACCGATCTTGGAGAATCGATGTACCTTGAAAATATTTTGAAAAGTAAGAACGACATGGGAAATGTCGACCTGTGTGCTTTTCGCTGACTTACATTAGAAGTCCCTAGATCGAACTACGTGTATAAGTACGTGGTGCACAGATCATTGCGTCGTTTTGTTCCTGGTTCCTGAAACCGCTCCACGAATACACGAACCTTCCCGTTCATAGTCGGAAAGAAAATAACCCAGTGTCGCGTATGCATCCGTAATATCTTTATCGAACTGGAATGATGAGATGCCCTGCGGAACAGGGGAAAAGCAAATATTTATCGGCGAACCGGTAAAATTTCCTGAGATTCAATTGGCTGACGTTTTACGTGCTTATATCGAAAAATTTCGGAGCAGCGACATAGAAAAGTAGGTACCTACACTGTAGAAAAGTTCGGAGCAGAAGCGAATAAAACAAGTCCTGGTTTGAACAGAATTGGAAATGCACAGTAGAAAAATACTTCCTAAATATCGAAACAATTTTGCTGAATGTAAACTACAACCGGTTCCGGTAGGGGAGTGCTGTGATTCAACGCGCGAGATAAAACCTCGCGTCGAACGAGAATCAATTGGTCACCGTGAGAAATCAAGATCGTGAACTCTCGATCGTTCGCCGGTGATCGAGAATGTGGTACGCAGTTTGTCCGACAAACTGGTGTCGAGATCGACAAATAACCCTTCTGAAACTGTTGACGCGATAAGGTTAAGAAGGGGAAAAGAATCGTTTTCAATGAAATGTAAAAAATTAAACCAGTCGAATACCGAGTACTACGGAAAAATTGAAAAATTCTCCAACGTAAATGCACGGAATCCGGATGATTACACCGAAGGGAGTGAAACTATCAGATGATAAATGCAGCTACAATGTGTTATCTTATACAGTTTTAAAGACAACAAGTTACGACCCCGAGTACTATAATTTAATATTGAAATGCGTTCGACCTTGGTGTCCATCGATGTTCTGGGCCATTCTTTTTTTTTCATCGATCACATCCTGCGCTTTCCGTAGTCACCAGGGCATACATATTGCTAATTGCACAGTACAAGAACAAGAATCCTGACATTTCCAAAATCACGGTGATTCCCAGCTTCGCGGTATCTTTATTGCTTCAGCGCCTATTACAGAAATTACAGCTGGGAGAGGTACAATTATTGAGATATATAATATAACGAGCGAATCTCCGAAGAAGTTACAAAATACGTATCTACGCGATAAAGTGCTTTCTAGGAGAAAACGTACGATCGACTAGCGACAAGAGAGGAAAGTAAAGGAGGAAGCAAGTTTTTAGTAACTAGCAAGAACAGCTCGCCAACAGATTATCGACAAACACTTTCGATATTGGCAAATTGCTCTTACTGGGCATCCGTTGGCACTCTCTCTTCTTCCTTCCCTCTCCCTTTAGGTTGATCTCTGTGTAGGTTCGCCTGGTGAGCTTGCTGCCAGTCGAGAACCATGTCGTTCGCCCACAGGAGAAGTTAAATCGAATCCGCTAACTGCAGCCTAAGAACAAACCGGAAGGGACGAGAAGAGAGAGGGTGGACGGTCTCGATACGCGGCTAACTTTCGTGGAAGTTTGATGCTTCGTAAATCAATGGCCATTCGTCGGGCCACGTTAAATTATTCTCGGCTCGGCGCACCTTCCCTTCGATAGAAGATTCTATGGATTTTAACGTGGGGAGCTTATCTATCAACCGAGAGTGATTACTTCAAACCAAGACGATTTTCGAGTCGAAGAGGTGGAATTTTAGAACAACGATCGAAAAACTTTTAATCGAAACTTTCTAATTAGATTTATTCGAAGAAGATTCAAAGAATATTCGCTCGTAGTGTTTCATATTATCTACTATTTGTAGCTAGTAATACTCCAGGGTTACATAAAGCACAAGCGTGTTACATTTGTTATCGCGCCTCTAGCTACTTCCATTTTTTCTTCCTTCCTTCGCCTTATTCTGTGTTTTCTTTTCTTGTTTGTTTCTTTTTTTTTTTATAATAAAATTCAACGAGCTTGCAGTCGATTCGCCTGAGCAAGTTTGCACGGCGGATAAAGTTACGCTGCATAAATGTAACTTTGCAAATGAGCCACGCGCGGAACAATGGGAAGAGAGCGTGTCTCTTCTGGAAAACTCCCGTCTCAGAAAAAATGTCCTGGAACGAGATACCAAGACACGGCCGACGACCCTTCCAACCATCTTCTTTCCTGTTACGTAAGAAAGTCGAGAGGAAAAGAAGAGTGGAAGTTTGTCGCAAGATTATCGTAACCGGTATCACCGGCGGAACGACGAAAAAATGAAGAAGGTGAATTTCTAGGGACGCGAACATTGGGTGACAAGATAGCAGACATTGAATACTTTGCTCCGAGTCTTAAGCGTCATTAATAATTCCAACGGATGATGCTTGAAAACTTTCGATCGTTACTTCCTTCCAAAGAAGCACCTATCAGCAACCACGAAACTATAATAACTCAACCGCATAGATTGGAAATATATTTGCATATGACGGGCTCTTAGTCATTAAATGTGGCATTCGTTGGCTGTATTTTTCCAGGAAGCTGGTAGAATTTACAGAACGTGAATTCTCGTTTTCCAGTTCTCACCGAAAATACTATCGAATGAATGGAGCACGATTTCAAGGTGCACGGTAAAGCTGAAAGCCCCGTAAATATGGTTTTTCACGTCGTTTTCGGGTGCAGGAAATTTGCCGAAAGGGCAGAAACAGGATGGGCAAAAGGGCCAGAGACGAAGGTAGATCGAGAGAAAGATAGAGACGGAATAGGTGGTTCATTCAGCGAGCTGACCCCCGCAGCCGAGGGTAAAAGCGACAGTTTAAGCCCATTAGGATATTTATGGATTGGCCTTCCACGTTAGCGAAATGGGGGTGAGTAGTTATAGGAGGGCGCATACGAGGGGCTGGCTATTCAAAGGTCTGACGGCACGCGACTATCCAACGATTCCTTTCGCTCCGACGTCTTTCTCGCCAACCGACATCAGCACGAACACCTTTCGGGGGTGGTGCATCTTTACTCCACTCGGTCGAACGGTGAAAAACGAGTCAGTGATTTATGAAACGCTGTTGGACGAAGGAATCTCTTTAATGGGATGTCTAAACGTCTCAATTTCGACGCTTAATACGCGTTCTAGTCGACTCGTACAATCTTCATTTTGCTTTCGAAGTTGATACGAACGTTTTCGTGTCGTGATTCGATCGTACTTGGACCAATCCATGTTATTTTCCATTTATCACCGGGCAAATTTTCCTGGCAACGCATCAGCTCTTCGTCGGTTTCATTTTAGCTTCAGCAAGATAACCGCGTACTCTTTTTCTCTCCCAGTATTCTTTCTCGGAAGCGTTACGAAAGCGTAAAAAATCTGGTTAATTAGTATTAGCGCGAAGAGTTTAATTAATTCCGGGGTTAGTCGAATGGGGACTACACGACAGTCTGAGGTCGAACAGCACGTACGAGCATCAGTCGTTAGATCGCATTAACGTACACGAGTATTTTCCAGTTGGGCACGAACGAGATCTCGCATTCTGCAGACGCGCTCCTTTCTTCCTCTTTAATAAGAGCCGCCTGTGTACACTGTACACGCTTGTATTTCGACTTCCGGCTGGCCGGAGTCCCCCGGTGCCTAACAGAGATGCATTGTGTGCAACGAAGCACCTGGCACGCGCCAGCTCCTGTCTTTATGTAGCCGCCCACTCTCTCTTTCTCTCGTCCTCTCTCTCCTTTCCTCCCTGCTCTCCGGTGTGCACCACCTTCGCTCCATCGTTGGAGCTGTTTCGCTCGTACTCACGTACCGTTCCCCCGTCCTACCACCCACACGTGCGCGCGAGTCGTTATCCTGTGGATATCCTCCGGACGTCTGCCTTCTCCATTCGAGTTCCTAACAAGATTTTCATCTCAGATATCTCGAACTCGGTTAACCGCGCATGGACTATTAGCGATAAAACTTGTTCGGTAAGTTCGTAATTCAGCTCTGCTCAGGAGGAATAAATGTATCTTAATAAATACGATCAAACAAATTTCGTTTTCCTATGGCCAGATAGAATGCACCCATCTGCGGGCAAATATCCCTCGTGCAACGTATATCTCGACACGTTATCTTTATTTCAGCGGTGCCGCGCGTCATGATGAAGTCGTCGTGTCGATCAAGATTGCGACGCATGCAAACGACGAATAACTGAAAGAACCTTCCTCCCCTCGAATATTATTCTTGTGCGTTGCAAATTGCTCAATGATTTTCCATGCGAAATCATGGAATCGCTTAGAAGATTATTTTGTTTTCGGCGGCGCGATGCGTCGGCTAATTATACGTCCCGTTAAGGAACGATCCCTCGGTAAATAAACCGATCGCCGTAAAGTAGTCTCAAACTACCCTCATATAACTCGAAGGGTCGGTCAGGTCGGGGGACGTCCCGACATACGATCGCAGTCGCTTGGCACGCGTCTACGGTGCCTGTCAAAATATGCGTCGAATCGTTCGAACCCCTCTCTTCCGTGACTACTCGTCATCCTCGACCCTTCGAAGGCCAAAAGGCACGTACGCACCTCCACCCACTCGGCGTCCCTTCACGCGTCTGTCGTCGATTTCCTTTCGAAAACCCTCCGTTTTAGGAGTCGCTCGTACACAAGCAACCACGCATATACATGCGTTCACTCAGTCGAAACTTTGATTTTTCATCGAAGAAACATACACCCCTATAGGTTCTCGTGTTTCTGCTTGCTGCGGGGGTCGCGAAAAAAGGTCGTGGGGGTCTTCTCTATTAATCTTGGGGACATTCTTAGTTTCTGTGAGACAAACGCGTTCGATTGATTTACTATCGAAATATGCGAACGTTCGTCACTTGACACCGATAATTGTTATCATCGATTTTTAGCGCGCTCCCCTTCGAGATAATCGTATTATGTATTTCTCATTGATTCGTCGGAAATTGTTCTTGCTTCTTAGAACCCGTATCAATAGTCTAGACTAAAAGAAATTAAATCGATCTGTGGAACGTTGTTTTCGCTGACCTTTCAGACTCCTTGGAATATCAGTCGCGCGTTCTAATAAATCGTATCTGAGAATCAGCGTGTCTCCGGCCACGCGTGAGCGTTCGATTAAGCGACAGGAATATAAACGGGATACCTCTCGTTTTACAATCTATTGACATTCGATAGTTAAAACGAGTACTTGAACACTATTATTCGTTCTCGGAAATATCGACTCCATGGAACGACGAGCTCAAACATTTTCTAGAAATAGACGCGTCCGAGGAGAACGATAAGATAAGTTCGCGAAATGGAATCTTATCTAGGCGCCTGGTCTATCTTCGTTTTCTTTTTCGCGTAGAAAGCATCGGCGTTTTTTAAAAGGGGTAAGAACGATAGGCGAGAAACGTTGCCTGCCTCTTATCGCTCGTCATCGTAATTAACGCGTACCGTCACGCAGCCGATAAAAATCGTTCTAGCCGCTCGTGACTCACTACGTCGTTTGCTTCCTTATGGCGACGCCGTGTCACCGGAAGCTCTTAACTTTTCCGGAAATTAATAACGTTTTAATCGATTCTTTAAACGTCGTCGCGTTAATAGAAGTGGGAAAACGCCGGCTACAAAAAAATTCGCCTGATCGCAATCTGGCAAAGTTTGAGAAACTCGTAAGTCGAGGCTATATATTATCAAACTCGATTAATTGTTTTCCACGCGATATCGAGAATTAAACGCTTAATCGAAACGTTGATAAATCACGTCGATCGTGTTTTCCACGTACCAGAGGAAGACGAAACACTCGTCGTCCTGCTTCGCCTCGTGTTATTCCGTTCTTTTTTTTTCTCTTTTTCTTTTTTTCTACGCCGCCTTAACAGAAAACCTTGCATTCGAAAGATAATATCCGTTTTCGATTTCGTTTCTTTCATCATAAATCTTACAAGAAGAAACAGATAATCGATATTGCGGCGGCGATAAACAGCCGCAGTGGTCTTATCGCGGTCTCTACGGAAACCTGTGAAGATAGGTCAGTGACTAGCCAAAGGAATTTACCAAGAAAAGAATTATTGAGAACACAAGCTACGCAGGATAAGGAGAAATGGATGGTGATTTCTTTTTCTCGGAATAAAACCGGGCCATCGTAACTCGGTCGAATGACAGAGAGGGGGTTGAAGGTGTCGTATATACTGATAAACGTATGCCATTTAAAGGAATTTATCGTACCCTCTCGTCGTTGTTCTACGCCCCGTGAAAGTCTTCTTTATCTATCTCATGAAAATGTGTAGAAAGATCACTTTTACCGTGAAGCGGGGAATTTACGCACAGAATCGAGGTACTCGCCAAGCGATTCATTATCATTTACTGAAAATTATACGATACAGCTAATTACACGATATAGCTATCGACCTATCGACGTTTTTATATCATCAGAAATCGACGGATATCTCTGAAACAGAAACACGCACGAGAAGAACCGAGGAAATCGCCAATGTATTTGCATTAATAGGCAGGTTAATATTGATGCGCGTACTAATCCTACATCGATGCTGCGAGATATCAATATTGATAATAACGTGCGAATCTTTGGCGGTGTTCGGCCATCCATAGTCTATACGTATCCGCAACGAATCAATGGCCGCGCCATCGAATTTGTACCGTAGCATCTGCGACTCTATCATTACTGGTCAGCCAGCCCCTGAATTCGCGCTCTTTCACCCCTTAATAGCCAACAATCATACACGTCCACGTTAATAGGGAAATAGACTCTATAGCGGCAGATCAAATGGTAATCTTGATTGCTTTGTGAGTTTTACCAACGGACTGGTCGAAAGCATCGCCTGCTTTTTTATTTAATTTCAAAAAATCTTCTATCTGGACGAGTCGCTGGCAACCAGTTACCGGCAAAAGCTTCCACGTAGCGATTGTAAAACTCGATTTCCCTGCGTCTCGTGTTCAGTCTCGAATAAACACTTTTTTAAACAGACACTCGCGTGCCGCGAAGCAATGTCGCGATCGGTCATTAGCGATAACGAATATTATGCTTCTCTATCGTTTATTTCCCGTGGTCGTTGTTGCCCAGCTGTCAAAAGGGTTTGATCTTCCCCGATAACGTCGCGACATGGAGGAATCCTTCGTGTGACCGGTTAATTCACTGAATGATAATAATAATTTGCACGCGGGTATAGAGCGCGAAGAGAAAAGATGCGAGGTTTGCGGACGAAGCTAATGATTACTTACACGAACAAATGATAGGATTGCACTTTCCAAACGACGAGAAATCCATTAACGCACGGTTGCCTGAAAGCCAGAGAAATAATTCCATCGATAATTGAAATGAAAAAAGTACAGTTTTCAAGTCAGATTAACCTTTAATTGATTCCGTGTTACAGCATTTCTGCTCTCTCAAAGATTATACCTCCATTTGTTTATTTATGTTTTTAACGTTTTAACAACTTTTAATATTGCATCGGAACGAGGCAGCAAAGGGTGGATGAACGGACAAAGTGCATTTGCTTCGTCCCAAATACGTTTTGCGTGAATGCTGGGCGTAGTTTTGCAAAAACGCGCTGTCTATGCAGGGATATACAACACCGAAACTCTTCGCAATCAAGAAATAAATTCGCGAGAGCCTGGCGTGCGGAGCAGGATGCGCGGAGTAGGGCGTGCAGAGCAGCCGTGTCTTTGCTCCAGTTCTTGCCTTATGGTCGTTCGGTTTCGGTGGTGCAACGGTTCCCCGTTCTTTTGCGACGCGGCGGTGATTTGTCACGTGGTGGGTGGCGAACGATTACGTTGCATTTGCAATTTCACGCGGCACTCCTCTCGCCTCGCCGTTTCTTCTGATCTCTTTCCTTGCTCTCGCGCGATCCACCGAATACCACTTTGTTCGTCTTCGGCCCGCAGGCTGCGCGCCGTCCTCTCTCCCTGTTTCCGAAAACGCGCCACGATCTACGGAATTCAAGAAGTTTTGGGGAACGGGGGCAGACGGTGGCCAAATTACTCGGGCCGCAGATGATTGTCTCCGTTTCGTTCCGACGGCTCGGCACCACCCTGAATGTGCCAGCTAAATGAGAGCGTGACAAAAACACCTGGAGAAACCGTTCGTTCTATTAAACTCCCGCTCTAAGTTTGCCTGCAGCGCTAAGTAGCGACTGCCGCCAACTTGTGACAGACGTTACGCCGTAATCGTCGGTTTCTCCTCGATACCAATCGGATCTCGAGGCTCGACGATTTTCCAAATTCCCAGAGAAATCGGACAGCGCTCCCTTGGGCGAAGGCGCGGCCAAATCTCGCAGATTGGAATACTGTAAGCTCGACGTGCGCACCGCAGTCATTTACGCGAGCGCATTCGTTTCGCGCGATTTTCTCTTACCAGATGATAACGGTTGTAGTATCCTCTTACACGGCCGGCCCATGCGCTAATGGAGAGAATTAGCAGGGCAACGCGTTCGCGCGCAACGATGAATCGGGAAAGAGCCCGCTGTGGCGATGACCAAATTACTCGCCGCGCAGATGATCGTCTCTGTTTCGATTCGTTGCTCTTCTCGTCGAGAGAACTGCGCTCCAGATAATCTGTCAGGACCGCAGAATCCGGCCGTGGCCCTGCCTGGGAACGAAGCGGTGCGAACCAGACGAACCGAGGGTCATCGACCAGAACAGAATGGCCCTCGTTTTTGCGGTCCGCGTAATGTCGTGCTCGTAGACGAACCGCGGATTAGCAGGATCGTCCGTTCGATCAAAGAACCTGCTGATAAAAACTGGCTGTTTTTGGTGAAAACAGGAATCGTTCTAGGCTCTTTTCCCAGTTTCTACAAAATGGCCCCTGCTCCTTGGCTATCTTTGCACCATTTGCGTTAACCGAACGAGTACTCGAGGAGGAACAAATTCGGATCGTAATGTTGGAAACGTATCTATTAGTCGTCGCGTGCAAAATGCCGCGCGAAGTCGGTGGTTCCATCGTGACACGATTGTTGATGCATCGTTGAAAGAGCGCAACGATCTCTCCATCCCCGAGATAGAAAATTGCGGAGAAACAGTTCCTTAATAGTAACGAGTCGTCGCGAGCAGCGAGGAATTCACCTCTCTCCGCTCACGAGAAAATATGTTAACAGGGAAGCGTATCGGGCATCCCGGAAGCCATTGGCCGGCGCTCGCGTTATCTGTTTCAGGTGCATTGAACGCATCTCGACGCGATGATGATACGAGCGCAACGGAGAGCGAGAGAAAGAGAGCAGCACGGGTAATGGTTATCAGCCGCGCGTGCCTCCTCCCCGTTCATTCGATAGGAACTTTTCTGTTGCTGTTCATCGAGGATCATTCGAGAGATTCCAGGACTCACGTTACCAGTCGTCGCCGCGTGTTTGCTTTTCTCTTTCTCTCTTCGCAACTTTTGAAATTCCATGACCGGATAAACGATCGCGCGACGCGTATATCCTGGCCGTCTGTCCCATGGCGAGTAGAATCCGGAGCAAACTTAAAACGGACAAAATAATAACTTTAACGAGACGCTACGTCACCATGGTAGCATCTCACTTCATCCTTTGTCGCGAAAACGATGCTTCTCGCTAGACGTGAGAAGGATCCGTACTAGGCAATCGCTCGAACGTGGTTCGATCGAACGAAACGATCCACATTCCTCGGTCGGATAGGTCCTTTACCGATCCACGTACACGAGAGATGAGCCACTTATACGGACGACGAAGTCTCGACTATGACCTCTCTACGTGATACGTGCGTGACTATCCGGAACGGGAGGTAGGACGGTTTCCCGAGGGATGATGTCGGACCATTTAGTCAAGTGTTATAATTGCTGACACCTGCATAATGGAACGATGGATCATTAACGAACACGAGTAGCTTAGACAGACAAGATACGGCAAACCAACGATTCCACGACATTTCCGTTTTCCTTCGCACTCAGATTTTTCATCTAATCCACGAAACGTGTCGAGTGCCGTTAACCGCGAGAATTTTCCAACAATATCTAACGATATTATTCGCGTTAATCTCCCGTCATTTACCAACATCGTGTAGAATCGAGCAACAAAATGAAGCAGAAAACGAAAGAACAGGATATTAAGATTTCACAGGGACTCGAGGCACGCTTCGACTCCATTTTCTACGAGAAATTTCGTGCAAGCCCGACGATATCGTTATCACGAACAGACACATTTCACCGTGCTCTCGGGTGGAAGGTTATGGATTATTTAAAGATTTCCGTGCAATCGTCACGCGAGCCGTGGCGAGTCTGCGAGCGAAAATAATCGTAGAAGAGGAACGACGTTATACTCTCCACGTATATCGTGATCCACTCTCCCTCTCTCTGGCTTGCCGTGTGTTTACGTTGCGGCCACGGGGCACGTGCATGTACGCGACTGCAACTGCAATTGGCGTGTACGAGCGCGCGCCCGTGCTGCGTTCACCCTCGCCCCTTCGCTCCCGTAGGGACGTTCTCGAGCATTTCGGTTAGGGTGATAATTGCCGTTAGTGTTCCCTGTGACGCACGCATATGCTCGACGCGCCATTGCTCAGGTATGCGCCACGCGATCCCGTCGACGCGTACGTGGTCACGTTAAGCTCGATTCCTGGTTCGTATCGGCCCCATCCTTTCCGACACGCCCGCCATCATCGATTCCAACGAGATATCTTGCCAACGCCGACCATTAAGCGTTTGATCTTTCGCAGGATGGGCGTTGAACCGCTTTGTTACGCGCGACGATGCCGATCGTGTTTGATCATGTGCGTTCCGGATATTGAATCATGCCGTAATACCTATTCAAGGCTGTCCGCGTGCAAGTATTAGGACGATTAGATGCTTTGACATCGATCTGTCGCTGCCGTGGACTAAGTACTAATCGATTCTTCGATGCTGAACGCGCCACTGTGATTTCGTCAAGGAAATATGTAAGAATCGATGGTATTATGTCGAGTGCCGAGTTATTGGAATTTACTCACGTATGATCGAATTAAAGATATTTCGACAAAAGGACGCAATAATCCTCGGAACAGCCGTTCTTTCATGGTTGATCGTGCTGTTCGCAAAGTCCTGCTGGCATCCATGGCGTCCAGTTGCTTCGTCGATCGGTAGCGCTCGATCCACGAAATCGCCGTACAACCGAGCGAACATTTATTTCTCGTGCTTGAAAGGACAACGAGAGAGAAAGAGAGAGGGAAGGAAATATGGTAGGGAAGAAAGAAAGGGCAAGGAATAGAGGGGGATGGAGGATAGTGTAACAATACGGCATATGGCGCGTGCTCGTCCAGAATGCAATGGCAGCAACACGCGATGCAGTTCAGCTGCCGACCGCATCATCGTTCGGTTCTCGCATGAACCGAGCATCGAGCTGTCTCGGGTTCTTCCTTTATTCTCCTCTCCTTCTGCTCTTGTCCCCTTCTTTCATTCAACCTTTCTCCACCAACTTTCTCTCCGTCTTCGATCTTTCGTCTATTTTTCCATTGATTTCACTTGTGTGAGATAGCATTAACGAGTACTAGCCCCTTCGAATCTCTCTTTCTAGTCTCCTCACCAAAGAGATCGAGTCTTTGGAGGTTGTTCGCAGGGTTTCTCGCGGGACAAAGTTCTGGCATCCCGAGCCGGGGCCCCCGGGGCGAGAAATTCGAAGGATCCCGAGCACGTTGCGTGCTCCCTCTCCCAGCGGCACCACGAGATATTAAGAGCTACCTACGTCTTCGTTACGTACGTTAGCTCGCCTCGGCCCACCCATGCTTGATGGCGAGACGAAAAGCATTACCCCCGAGGGCAGCCGCGAGTCCCGAAACCAGCCTCGTCCCGTCTCTCTTTCCGTGTCCCGCGTCGCGGTTCCTCTTTGTCAACTTTCCAATCGCGGCAAAATTCCATCTTCTTTTCGTCGAGCTTTGCATGACGCGGCATCGTTATCGTTTAGGAGAACCGATGGATACGAGTGGCCGTGTACAATTTCTAGTCGGACAAAAATACGAAGAAACAGGGAATGGGGCAAAGTAACAATATGGAAGCTAGAGAAACAAACGAGACCGTATGAAAAAAGAAGAGGCTGTAGTTTGATACAGCGAGTGCACAAACGCGCAGAATTCTCGGAGAAATCTCATTCCCTCGTAGCTCGAATCGTACAAACGCGCAATTAGCATTTGGAATAATTTCGCGATACGCAGCGGGGCACGGCGAAAGGGGAGTAAAATCGTAGTGGCGCGTTTCTCTCGGATCTGTAGCGAGAGAGGAAGGACGAGAGTAAAAAGGAGGACGGGAGAGAAAGAGGGGCGGCGGTGTAATGGTGTTGGCCTCTGCATCGAGCACGGTGGCTGGTCGCACCTGTCGCGATCACGGTGGTCTCGTCCAACCGAGAAAGAGACGCCCCCACGGCTCAAACGGGTCCCGAACGAGTTCGGTTCCGTTCGAAATTCCTTCCAATTTCGCTGGTCTTGTACCACGTTGCACTCGACTCGTTTCGAATCTTCGGTCTAGAGCTAGATCGCCGGAGAACGAGCGGGGAACTTTATTTTAGAGGGCAACGTAATTCGTTGCTCGTCAACTAGACGAAACAACCAGGGCAAAGTTTGCCGGCCGACAGCTTCGTTATTTCTTCCTCTGTTTGTGCGCGAGTATTTCGCGCTTTAGAGAAGTTGCCGAATGATCATGAGGTTTCGTATGGCGAACGCAATAATCGTTATTGTTAACGCTGAACTTAATCAAAGCTTGGCCAGCTTCTCGAGTAAACGAACGCCACGACTCTGTGTAATTCGCTCGCGATGAAGTAACTCGAAGAAACCGGTGAACGCGAGAAGTTTAATGAAGTTTGCTTCGGTGTACCGTCCTGCTGCAAAGTTTTTCAAGCAAATGAGTCACAGCCCGAGAGGATCGGTGAGATCGAGTCGTTGCGCGAGTGCCTGAATTTTCGGCACCCGATTCGGCTTAACAGTTTTTAAGGTCATTACGAACCATTTAGACGCGCGCCGCTTGCCCTTTTTACCGCGGCTAACGAAGACATTATAAGCGACCGCTCCTCTTCTCTCCTTCCTATGGCTTTCTTTTTCTGTCTCCTTCGTCCCCTTGTACCTTCAACTTTCCGATCGTCTTTTTCCCACCCCCTCTTCACCTTTCACTTTGCACGGCCATCCTCTCTTCACCGTGGCCATTACGAGGTATCGTTAATGCGGAGCCCGGCGAAACCATCGAAAAATGCGCGCTCTTTGCGTTTCATTGTAGCGCGGAGAGCCGAACGCGGTGGACACCGTGTGGTGGACCGAGTGAAAGTCGAAATCAATCTGCGATCGATCGTTGGCCGATAAAGAGTATGTCGGTTCATTTACGCGGCGAACACGAAACGCTTCGTTCGTCGATTACTCTCCAAACGAAACGCATACAGGCCACGTTGTAACGCGCGATACGATCTAGAATCGGGCGAGAGATCGTCCAGCGAGAGTGTCGCGTCCTTTTGAAAACGGAGTCATTGCATCTTAACCGCAATTAAAACGTTGTACACGCTTCAAGAGCCGCTTATCAACTTTCGCCTTGGATCTTTTCCCGCGGGGCCGGTGGCTCGGCCAAAGTCGCGCTTATCAGTTGCAACGAGATCTGCCGGAGGAGTCTGACATGATTGCATAATGCCACGCCAATAAGAACTCTGCACGACCACGCGAAACGGGGGAAGAAAAGAGGACAAAAGCATCGCAACGATGCGTCATACTCGACGAATGGCCGCGTAACGTCTATCCGTCTCACTTCTTCTCTCGGCGCTCGCCTCTCGACTTCGTCGTTCCTCCTCGAACGACGACGGCGCGGAATCGATCGTGCGGATCGATCGACGACAATGCTCTTTCCGAAGCGTAGCGTATATACGATTGCATAACGGTACACGTCAGAGTACAGCGCGCGTACGCACACCGAGAACGCGCAACGAAAATCAGCAGGACGAGTACGCGACGCGTTGCGCACCGAGTTTCAACGAGCAGCACAAAAGGAAGCGATCGCACGTCATACTTAACGAGGGCCTGTCCTCCCTCCCCGTACCCTCATGCTCTCTTTTCCTCCCTTCCTCTCTCGTTCACCTCCTCGTCGTCTCGATCTTTTTTCGTCTCCTCCTGCCTTATTCTTTCCCCCGTCAGCTCGTAGGTTCGAATCTCTGTTTATCTTTATCTCTTTTGGTTTGGTTTGTCGGCTCGCGGCTCGGCACCGTGATTACAGGGTACCCGGCACTCACCTCGGTAACTCTGGTGGTCCTCTCTCCTCGTACTACCAGAGGGACGATGCGCAGCATCCTCGGCAGGAGCAAGGAGGACCCTACCTCCCGACTCTTGGCGTCTCCTCTTCTTCTTCCTCCCTTCGTCTCAAATCTTCTCCTCTTCTCCTTGTCTTGTTCTCTTTTGCTCCTCGTTCAACTCCGTCGTATCCTCCTTACCTTCTCCTCTCCCTCTTTCCCTCTCTGTTTCCTTCACCTGTCTCCGTTCTCTACGTCGCTCCGGCTGTCTACCTTCTCGACTCTCTTTTTCATTCGTCCCGTTCGATATTACTTTTCTATCTTCATTGTATTTCGCCCGGCTTTATTATCCTCGTCATTCGCGCTTTAACCTCGCCCCTCTCGCCCACCGTCGAACCCGTCCGTCCTTTTCCTCGTTCTCTTCCTTGCCCTTGCTTCTTGCCACTCGGCCTTCTTACTCCACCGATCTCCACCTCCTTCCCCTCCCTCCTCTGACCGCCCTTCGTTCGCTACTCTCTTCCTTTCTTCCTCTGCTCGCTTCGCTCTCCTCCTCTCCCCCGGCACTAACTACCTGTGTCTTATTAGCGATACAGTCGGGGCGAAAAGGTAGTCTTGCTTGCGCCGCTGATGTGTTAATCAGGTGATTCCAAGCGCCGCCGACGTTTTGCGCGCGCACGACACTTTTCTTGCCACTACGAGAGCGTTTCTCTCTTCTCGCTTCCACGCAACGCCTCCGGATCTACCCTTTCCTCTCTTGCACGCGTCTAGTTTCGCGTTTACCAATTCGTTCGGTTACGACGTTGTCGAACCGTTTTCAATCGGTGTGCCCGCTCGATATCGCTGTATCGACTGCGTGCGACCAAAACAAGCATGGAACGGCTCGTTCCAATCGAGTCGTTCGCGATGTTGAATTGTTAAGACTGTTTCATTATCCGCCGATTGCCGTTTCGCGACTGACTTCCATCCGCTCCGGGCAAAGCTGATTAATTAAATAAGTCGAGGGTCTCTCGCTAAAAATCATTACCGCCCAGATGATGGATTAACGACCTCGTTTCGTTTCCCCAGTCGCTATAAAACAAACGGGCGTTCCAGTCGATAATTCGTACGATGAAATATTCATTCGGTTAAACTATCGTATCTTTAAGCATAAAAGTTTTAATGGCGTAAAATCTTTCATAGCAACAAAAATAGCTCAACCGCGTTACGTACAAATTAAATATCGCTGTTCGAAATAGACCGAGGATATAATCGAACGCGAGTTCCAGGAGACGCTACGACGAAGATCGCCATTCGTCGGCCTTTACGCTCTGAATTTTCGAGCCTCGATCGCAGCTTCGCTCGCGACGCCCTGTCCGAGTTACCGTTATCGGTCACTCGTCCATGCGAGACGTTTTTCGAAATCGGCGATGAAAGAAATACGACCGCGTTCCACTTTCTAACGATCGCGACGGAGAACGACGGTATTGCTCGATCGACGTAGATGGAAAAAATTCAGGTGCTCGAAAAACGAGACAACAGAAGCAGAGGTAGAAAGGCAGAAAGGGGAGAAAGAAAAGAAAGGACGGGAACGAAGTTTCGTCGGTTGTGGAGAGCACGAGCCGAAACGAGGAGTTAGTCTTCCACCTGTGGCTAAAGGAGAGAGTACTCCGATTTTCTATCCCCTTCCAGGTCCGGGCGATCCTATTACGAGTGCACGCGGCGATGAGCTCGCGGACTCTAACGAGCCGTGAGAGAAAACTGCTGCAGCCGGTCCGGTGGTGCCCGTGGCCACCACCTCTAATCTAAAGTGAATTTTAGCCGCGAACCGGTGCCGCGACGCAGCCGATTTATTTTCCACGATTTTATGACGACCATCCCCTCGCCGCCCTCGTCTCTGGCATCCGACGTCGGCGTTACTGGGGCGGTTTTGGTTAGCGCGCAAAATGTCCTGCGGTTCCGGCGCCGGAGTAATGCTTTCGGTGCCAATTCGCTTTAATTACGGCCGGCTGTAATTATCGAGTTCGGCTGCAAGGAACAACGACCGGGCTCGATGCCGCTCCGGGAGACGTTCACTTTTACCGTTTGCTCAAATCGTTTAATTGCACGTCGTTTGCGTCTACTGTTTTGAGGTCGTTCAGACCACGTCCCACCCTCATCCCTCTGCCTTTTCACCGCGTTTAGTCTATTGTCCTCGAGTGTCTTTCGAAAATCGTCCCATTTCGTCGTTAAGGAAATCGTACGTGGGTCGAACGACGACGACACGTTTGGTCGAGGTACTGTATTTATTTTCCCCGGCTTGTCGAGATAAATCGCCGCCCGAATTGATACTCGGCAAATGGATGCAGTTCGCGAACCGTTCTCCTGCGTGAAATCAGATAGCCCTTTAGCCAGAAACGTTCCTCGGCTGTATCTTCTTGCCTCGCGTCCCAGCCAGCGAGATTTGGAAGGCTGACAATTCACCGTCGACCGGCCCCAGAGTGTCTTTATTCAAAGTAACGATCCACGTAGCCCGCCCGGGAGAGGATGTCTCCATCGAGAGAGCGACAAGCGTGCCGGCCAACTCCGGGATCCGGCGTGAGATCTCTCGGCCAGTGGACGATTTTACGATCACGTTGCGAAGCACGGCATACGCGGTAAATTGTTGCCGCGCCGTTAACACAGCCCCGAATAGTCGCGTTAAAGGAGACGATGCGCGCATCATTCTCTCGGCTGAAATTAAGGGATAATCGGGACGGAGAGCGAGTAGAGGATCGCGTGTACCGAGGATAAAACCGGACTCTCACGTGTCGACCTGCGAATCGTCGCACCTGCGAGTTTATCAGACGGAAGAGGCCATAGAGTCACGGTAGCCGTCTTCGAGTCTTAAACGGTCAGCGGTAGTCGTATACTGTGCGTTCCGGGCTTATCGCCAGGAACGCTACCAAGGTAGTTTGAGCTAGCACTCGTGCTTCCACCGGTAGGAATCATTCTATCGGGGAGGCCTTAACGCCTCGTTGAATCTCCACGGAAACGTTCGCGTGTTGCCATTTTCTGGCCATGTTCGTTTGTCAATCCCTGGCGAGCTTCGACTTGGACGCAGAGAAAATGATAAAAAGGAGGAAAATGATAAGGAAACAGGTACACGGGAATCCACGGTCTGGAGTCTAGAGTTTTCAAAGTCGACGGGAGAGGTTGTAAGTTTCGTCCAGAGGTTAGGCGCTTTGCCGGGACGCGAGAACCGACGGAACTCCCGGCGTAATTAAGGGAATTAAAGAAAAAGTTTCCACGTCGTACGAGAGCTGGCGCGCGGCAGGAGCGAGTACATTACGCGCAGCCGAGGCGACAAATGGCATTCATACGTCGTCGTCGCTGGATAAAAAGCTGCAGGAGTTAACGATGTACCGGAGGACTTCATTACCGCAGGATTCCCGCCTTCCCTCTGGCTCTTCCTCGCGGCCGCCACCCAGGGACGTCATTTTGATGGACCGTTATTTATTGCGCGCTTTATAAATAACCGTTAATCGATACCGAGTTCTCGTTGCTCGCTTCGAACATTCGCGCATTAACGAGTCTCTAAAATAAAAAAAAAAAAAAAAACGGATTCGGCATGGAAAGATTTTCGGAAACGAGCTCGAACTTTGGTCGATTCGCATTCTTTTTCGTCGTATACGGGAAGGGAATTCAGCCCGGGACGAATTCCTCCGCGAATGCTTCCTCGTCTAGACGATTCTCTGGCGCGTGTAAATAAGAATACAGAAAATTCGTGGAAAAAGAACGAGTTCCCCTGGAACGGACTATTTCGGTAGGATCCGTCGGAGCCACCGACATTCTTGGATGCGTTCGGGCCCAGAAGTGACAATTCCGATAACAAATACACAGGATTTACGAATTATGGCGCGCGGTTCGATGCCGAAAGCGGTGCGTTCAGAGAGGGAAGAATCGCGTTCGGACCAAGTCGAGTTCGCGCATAAATTCGCCACGTCTGGGAATACTTTTGTATCAGGGCGCATCCACGGAGCGAACGGGGGTCCCCGAAAACGGCGCTGTGGCCGGTGTTGGAACGAAGCGAACGAGGCACCGTGTAAGAAGAAAGAACGAAAGGGAACGGGAGTCGCGGAACGTGTAAATTCCTGTGTGGTCGTTTCCTACCTTCTCGTGCCACCTTCTCCGACCACCGTGTTTCTCTCTGTCCCTTTCCTCCCTTTCTCTCTTTCCCCGGACCGCTCTTCCAGCGGCGCACAGGCCGATTTAAATATCAAAGGCGGCTTAAATCTGACCTATACCACGCTGAATCATGTTACCTCTATAGACTTATAAGGGATTTACCAGTGCGCTATTTCGAGGGAACTCCTCTTAGCAGCGTGTTGACCGAGGCGCTAACATCCTCCGGGACAAAGGCGGCCACCGCGATCCTAACGATCGTCCCGGGGAGAGCCGAGGGAGAATGGAAATATGCATTCGTCCTTGGACCCTCCTGTGAGAAAGTTCCTGATCCTGCTTGTCGCTAGCGCGCGCGAGCCTCGACCATCCGCTCGTTTACTCGGGCGCAACCGCGACTGTCTTATTTCACCGAGTGCAATCCTGCTCGCTGCTAGTTCTCTGTAATCACCGTTACGCTTCATTTACACGTGCCTCCCCACGGAACGCGATCCAGCCGGTTGCCGCTCGATTCTGCGCTCCTTTGTCGTTCCATCTGCGATCGAAATTGCCTCCTTCGAGGCGTTCAACGCGGTATCCAGCGTTCGTGACTCTCCCATCCAGCATCTTGTTAAACGACTGCTTATATTACGGAATTTATGACATCCTAATTACGCAAAACTAGCGACGAGGAATCGCGTTTACGATTTCCTCTTCTTATATCAGATTCGTCTTATCGACGTCGAGGTCCGGCTTCGAACGAAAGCTGTCGCCCTTTCCATGCCTGCCCGTTTTCCGGGCCAACGGCGCGCGACTCCTCCAGCACCTGTGCAATCGTCTCTTATCCGTCGAGGATATCCGCCAGACCAGAGAAATCGCGTTTCCTTCAGGCACAAACAAATTTGCTTTCTCGTCGTTCGAGGACTACCACCGATACGGATTTCCGCGTGATCCTCGATTAGGAACGATCAACGAGGTTCACAAGGCGATTAAACAATCGTGATAGAATCCAGGGTGCAAGAAACGTGCGCACGTCGAAGGTGGTACGAGACGGTTTGTGTAAAAGGTCGTGGCAAATGGTAACTGGTCGAGAAACGAAACGAGGGGAAGAAAGATGGCCGGCGGTTGTCGTTGGGCCAAGCCTCGAACCAGGTTATATTTTCTCCCCGTACTGTACCTTATTTGCCGATAATCACGAACGGAGATCGGTCCTGGGTAGACAGGGTGATGGCTATTTTAGTGGGTGGAAAATTATATGGCGGCTTCCACAGGCTCTAAAATGGGCAGCTCTTCGGTTACGAACTATAATAATCATTTCGTCGGATGAGGAAGGAGCTGCGGCAGTGGTAGAAGAAGGGGAACACGAGTGAAAGAGTAGGGGTCTGGGATACGCAGGCCTATGTGTATACGAGTCGCTTCCAAGCGTGCCGATGTGGTAGTCAACATATTTACCGGCTCGTTAACGTCTCGTAGAGAGAGGACGACGTTCCCCCCTCGGGGTATCTCGACGTCTCATTCTTCGTTCCTCCCCGAACCCTAATACGCACCCCCAATTTAGTAGTAACGTGACTAGAAGTAAGTCGTTTAGCGGCCGACTGTCGGTAGGCCAGCGTCGCTCGGGTAATTAATTTTGCTCTCTTTTTCGTAGCGCGCATAGAAAGTGGCGGCGGCTAGGGACTCCTCCGATTCCGAGCGAGCACGTGATCGCCGCGCGACGTAGCAAAAATTCCTGCCCTAATTGAGATCTCGCGGTGGCCAAGCGCCGGGGCTGATTACGGCATTCCAGAGAGACTGTTGCCGCGCGCGTGAACCGCGCTGATTGCCACGCCATGCCGCAGAAGAAAGCAGGATCGAACCGCGGGCTAGAAAAACGTCCGGACGAGAGAACCAACGAAATAAATTCGTCCCACGTGCTCTTTCTCTTTCTTTTTGCCAGCCGTCGTGTGGTAAGCGTGCATAAATAATAACACGGGTAGAAAACGGACTCGAGCGGTTCGAACGATCCGGTAACAAGATCGCCGACACGAAGCGATCGAAAAATTTATGAGCGCGATCGTCGCAAGGCGGGGTTGGCCGATGCGGTGTCACAGCCACGATTACGCGTCGGTACACTCCCACGGGAACAGAACCGTGAGAATACTTGTACCGGCTCTTTATCACTACCGTATCGTTTCATTCCGTCGGCAAAACGAATTCTCCGGCGGATTTTCTTGAATAAAATTTCTCGTTTACGGGGAAGAGAACGGAAGCTTCAGGGAATACGAACCGTCGTACACATAGAAATTAGTAGATAATTTAAAGCTTGGCGCAATCGAGACGCCGAAACACAACGAAGATGAGAAACTACGGCGGCGGTTTCTCGATTTTGGATCACCCTGTCCCCTTAACGAGCCAACACTTTTCCAACTTGCTACGGTTAACCCAGAAGACCCTCCGCGGGTCCCGGCCCACGGTGATTTTTTCCCTTTTACTCGTTTTTGATTGGCAGCGGTGAGAGGGAAGGGAGACCTATAAAGGGCCGCCGAAAAATAAGACCAAGCAACCCCTTCCCAGCGTTCCTCTCCTCTTATTCTCTATCGTCCCCTTCCTGTTCCTCTTTCGTTCGTTCTTCGTCCAGTGGTCCGTCTCTTCTCCAGTTTTCTCCCTTTCTCTTTTATTTTCTCTCCCCTCCTCTTGCGTGGCCCTACCTCCTCCGCTTTGATTTCGGTAGGTAGAGAGGCTGCGGATTGACCGAGAGGGAGCAGGGCAGAGCGAGAGAGAAGGAGAAGAAACGAGGAGGCCCCCGAAACCGGGCAGTGTGTAATTTTGCGCCGGCTTAGGAAAACACGGCGGCCACCCGCGCGTTTCGCGAGCGGCGGAGATTTAAAAATAAAAGGCCTCCTCCGTGGGTGGGGTCCAAGGGGAACCGAGGGGTGCAAAGAGAGAGAGAAGAGGGCCAGGCCGATCGCAGCGGCCACCTTGTTCTCCATTCGGGCGTCTCTTTGTCTCTCCGAGGCGAGAAGAGAGCCACTTTGCATTCCCGAGCTACGCGCGTGCTACTCGCCGAAAAGCTCGATGAATCGTGCAACGCTGCGCTCGATCAACGATCGACGCTGCCGAGTATTTTTACATCTCCGAATCACAGCCGTCCCGTGCACGCTCGAACGGTTGTTTGCCATCAGTTTTTGGTCGATTTCGAAATTACCGGGTTGATCGTTCGTGCAAACCTACCGCGGAATAAATTTCCGGCCAGACGAGCCGGGGTGATTTCGCCAGAGTGAAAGCACCTGAAAATATTCCGACTCGATTAAATATTTTCCAGCGGCGGCAGCGTTACGAGTACGCTCGTCGTTCGACGATTCAATAGACAAAACTTTGGGAGGTCCGGTTACGTATTCCTCCCTCGACTTAGAGATCGCGATTAGGGGAGTTTTAGGGGTCAGGCGGGGGAAAAGCCGAAAATCCTGGTTCCTCGCGTTTTCTCTCTTACGTTTTAATCCGACGCGCACGTATTTCCACGCTCCGTGTGAGTGCGCCCGTGTACGTGCTCCGATAATGGTTTGCGCCGCGAGAGAAAAGACATTTCTCGCCACGTTGCGCCGGGGCTCTCGAACTCTTCGGAGCATAACCACTTTCTTTCGTCTCGAACCGAGAGAAAGGAGCCCGAGGTGTTCGCGGGATTCTTCCACGCCTTCTACCGTGTCCTTATCCTCCTTATCCCCTTGTCGAGTCGGCGTATGAAAAACTCCGTATCGCCTGCCGGAATCTTCCCGAACCCGTGGCTACCGTCCAAAGTGCAAGCTTTCTCTCGGACGCGAAATATATTCTCTATTATCGTTTCTCGCCACGGGCTTTCGGTGCTGTCACGCAGAAACGCCCCACTCCCTCGTCACTCGATAACGCCTCTTAAACTCGAAAACACAAATCCCACGCTTCCTTTCTCGTCACTCTGACTCGCAACTTTTGGTTCCCACAAGAAGCCCCCGTTGCTGGGAACCCAAGTAACTCAATTTACGGAAGAATTTCAAACCATCGTATCTGCGCGATCTTCGGTTCTATCCGTATCGACGAACATATTACAACGCCTTGTCGTCCAACTATCGAGCGGAGATCCGGTTGATGTTGGACGGCTTAATTTCGAAAGCAAAGTTGACGGTAGACAAAATTTTGTCGCGCGAGTCCCAGGCCTCCGTGGATGTGTTTACTCTGCGCCGTCACTTCTTGCTTGTTCCTTTTTCTCGCGTTCTCTTGGCCCAGGTAACCAGATACATCGGCGGCGGCACGCCGTTGCTGGCCAAAAGGGACCCCCACGGCGCCGATGGCGCGGTGGGTCCGCATACGTGCTCTCCTCTCCACGATAGAGACCTCGCCTTTTCGCTCGCCTTATTTTTTCCACGGCCGCCGATCGATATTCTCTCGCCTGTCCTCTCCGTGCCGACCGCCGACTCTCGGCCATACGCGTGCATTTAGACCACCGATTGCACGCAACGCGTCCACCGTTTCAACGGCCTCTTCGCTCCGCTTCCGCTTGCACAAGTTCCTTCGGTAGTCCGGTTTTTAAACGAGGTTGCAATGGTCTTTGCAGCGGCACGAAAACGGGAATTCCAACCGGGAAATACGAACAACCGGGCTACGACTGCGATCTTTGTAATTTCTCGCTCGAGGCGTTCGAGTTATTAACACAGACTTAAATGTTGCTTCGCGCCGGAGAACATTAACAATGATGGTACGCTGCGAAGCGGATAATACGAACGGTTGAGCAACGTGCTCGCTGGCGAACAAAGTACCGGCTGTAATGACGAGCCTGGTCCCGAAATAAAGTACCATTCGGTTACACCGTAGCCGAGCTAATTTTCTCCTAATTGAAATTTCAGGTTGGAAGTAGGAATTCGGAGATCGGGATCCGAAACGGTTGCGCCGCTTAGACCAAGGTTACCAGAGAGAACAAGGCGCCGTGGTTCCGTGGAGGTAATCTAGATTTCTGAACATCGGCTGGCTGCAGTCGAGCTGGCCGCATCCTGATAGTACAATACGATATCCGTGATTTGAATCTTCGAGCGTCGTTGTCTTACGATAACGGGGCGAACTATTCGCGATAAGGCCAATACAGTGATTCGACGGCCAGTTGTTCGATCGTGTGGTTGTTTGGTGATTGAATGTCGCGTCCTAGATAACAATGATTCGATTACGTACTTGGCCGACGTCGAAAGACGTCTGACTACGAAACGGCAGAATCTACTAACAATCGTGAAATAGCTTCCCGGTCTTTTGTATTCTGGCGACGTTGGAATATCTTGGCGGTTAGAAATCGGTGGATATTAAGAGAGCTCGTAATTCACGATTTTCTGGATGATTTCTACCGGTCATAAACGAATGCAACTCCGCTATGAATATTCCATTGTGTACCATGCGGTAGCAGTTTGACGGTAAAGCCTCGTTTGTATCGCGCGTAATTCCATTGCGACCCTTAAACCTGCCTCCCCTTCTATTCTAGCGTTGCTTAGTTTCTTTACACGATATTTGCATGAATCTACATAGGCATGATCGACTACGATTTTATGGGCGGTGGACGTTCATTTCCAAATGACTCGTTCGCTGACTTATCCACTTTGTTTCGCTATGAAATTACCATACGCGTTCGAAACGATCGCTTTTTTATGGGATTTGTTGGAGCTCGAGCGACGAAAACACTGGGTCAGACGTGTCGATAAACACGATAGAACGTTCGATTTAGTTTCGAATGAGAAAGGCAGTTGCTTCCCGTCTTCCCGAACGTGAACACGAGGGATACGATGGAGACGTGTCCAGCCTGTGCTCGAAGGGAAAGAAAAGGAACCAGCGGCCATAAACCAGTTTGTAGTATATGTATAAGAGGCAAATTCGTAAAAGCGTAATCTTACGGTGGCCGGGGGCCGTCTCGGGCCGGGGTCACGTTATGATAACATCTTTATCCTTTCTCGTATAAATTTTACGGGGAACGCCGCTTTAACCGAAATACAGCCGTAACCGACCGCACGAATTATAAGGATCGTTTCGCGGATTAAAGGGACCCCGGCCGCGACGGCGATAAAATTGTGTTATTCCTGTCTCTCTTTCTGCCACGACAAGGGAACGGAAAGGGGAGGTGGTCGGGAACAAAGATATCAAAGGCAACGGACGGCCAGAAGTCTGCGGCGCCACTCTTTCGCGTCTCTTGTTTCCTCCCTAATAACGGACGGATAAACGACTTTTTAACTGGCGTTTGTATAGGGAAACGATACGATTGTCGCGTAAAACGTCTTACGATCGCGCACATAATCGTCAATTTTCAAACTTTCTCCATTAAACCTTCTCGTTGTATTGGTTTATGTTCCTTTAAATGAGTTAGTCGAACCGTTCGTACATCCTCCTGGTTGTTCCTTCTACCTCGATAGAAAAACAGACGACGCGTGAGTCACTTCGTTTCCTTTTATCGTTACGAGTCGCGTCGAACTACGATCGAACGGTATCGTTCGATATCCATTAATTATCGATCGGTTAAGTGGAAGCACCTACACACATATAGCGCTCGTTCGCATAAACAGGATGTTTAGTAGTTCGGGCAGGCGAGCGTACGAGATATTAAATCTATGCTGTTCCAAAACTATCGGCCACCGCACCGGTGTTTCCCTTTAACTTCCTACATATTCCAGACGCGCGTGGAATTTCAAGTTTGAGTCCGCGTCGTTGCTCGAACAACCCCTAACGAAAGCGTTGCACGAAGATATTCCAATAATGCGAACACGGTTTAGAGGACGCGCCGTGCGTGAGTTTCGTCGCGGTCGCCTTTCTCCTCCTCCTCCTCCTCTCCGTCACCTCCGCGAACAAAGATGGTCCTTGCGAGAGGGAAAAATTCACCCCTTCGCGGGATCGAGACTTTCTCGCGCGATCGAACAGAAGCTAAGTCAACAGAAAAACCGATTATACCATTCAACCCTCTTTTGTTGTCTCTCCTTTACCGCGGCAAACAGAACTAGCCCGTTAACCCTCGACTTCTATGTTCGGCTACCTTCCTGTCTCTACAAGGAGCAAACACTTGCCTCGATACGAGTGTCCTTCTTCGTTCGCTGCCTTCTTATTCGAGTCTTTGTTGTCGGATTTAATTGCGTGATAACGGTGTTACAACCTCGCGCGGATTTTCTACCTTTGCTCGCGTTTCCGAGGACAAACGATATCCTGGTTGCCTACTTATGGCGTCGAGTGATACGCGTTTGCGAGAAGCAGCACGCTTTGAAGGTTGCTTCGTCTGTTCGTTACGTAGAAGCACCGTCGACGTGGGTGAGCTGACCTCGGCCATTCTCGCTACATTGTTACACATTCCTCGGATATTAACCGCGACGCGATTCTCTCGCGATCGACTGAAAAGAATTCCGCGAGTCGGATTGCAGTCTGGAAGACAAAGGCGCGACCTCGGCCGGGGTTAAATTGCCTCGCGTACCCAGTCAACTTCTCGCGCAGTTCTCTCTTTTAACGTTTTCCGTGTACGGTTTCAAACGGCGGGAAACGGAGGGACCCTACGAGAAACGGCTCGCCAATGACTCAAAGTGCGAGATTTATTTTCGCCGGCGACCAGACTCGTTTCGCGAATCGACGCGATTCGTTCTCCGTGCGCGAGGATTTTTTCCCCCGGTGACTTATCGAATTCATACCTGATGTCCTCCATATCGATTCCCCTCTGGCAGAGATTAATCGTGCCTCGTAACTCCCGACGTATCTTCCTTAGGTTTAAAAATTCACGCGAACGTACGTCGTATTTCCGTGTTAGACGCGCGTGTGTCTTCGGGAAAGACGGCAAGAGAGAAGAAGTAAGTGTACGTTTTCCCGTTAGCAGCAGCGAAGACATAAGATACGGAGGTTGTACGGTATAAAAATGAAATCGAAAGAAATTTGCTTTCTTGCAGGTCGGGCGAGACGGTAGAATTCACGTTGCAGCGGACCTCGTTTCCGTCGTTGTCGTAAATCATTCATTTCCGTCGTTCACATCGTTTTTCATGAAAAGCTGAAATCCAACGGGAACCGGGGAAAAAATTACGTTAGAGACCTATTCTGGGATTCAGATTCTTCGAGGTAGCGAATACCCACGCAGATATTATCGAACGAGAAACGGTTCAACCAGCCAGTCTGTCAGCAACGCCCGAGAAATCGAGTTCCCCTTTCAACGGGACCGTCTCCTGTGCCTCGTTTGTCCTATTACTGCAACATTGTTCGCCCGTTCGTTATCGTCCCCGATGCGAATCACGCTGAAAGTCGATTTGCGAGTAATTTAATTGCCGAATAGCCAGGGGTATTGGATTAATTCGTTTCAATTTAATCGCCGGCGAGAAGAACCGATAAACATTTCTATCGAAATTTCTACGCCGTATTGTATATCTTTGAAAGGATCTTGTAACTGTACGGAGCCAGGGATCGGGGAATGTAACAACAAAAGAAATAACTCACAGATTTTCAAATACTGCTGTCAATATTGGATGGAGCCGGATCATAGATACGAACTGTACTGTTCAATAATTCATGTCATTCGGCTGAAAAGCTTAGCACGGTTCAACGATATTCAACATGCCACGGATATATTCTCCCCTTTTCGCGGAGAATGGCCCGAAATCCCTTGAGAGGCTGCAAGAAATATTCGTCAAGTATGTTCGCGTTGGAACTGGCGTATTTAAAGGTCGATAAACTTGGCGAACTTTTATTCGTCTGGAACGCCGCTTGGTTATACGATCTAATTAGCAAGGCTACTTATTTTAATTAGGATCGCACAGAAATCTATTTTTCTTCGAAATGACGCACGTCCATTAACGCGTCTGTGAATTTGATATTCTATTCAGTTCCAAAGGATCCCCATTTATAAGACCAAATGATTCTCTTTGTACCATCTTCTTAGTATTGTTCCTTTAATTTGACAGCTAAGAAATTTCTTTCTCGGACAATGTCGAAATCTTGAGCCAAAATCGGTCGGAATCAAACGTTGCACGGCGAACGGAAACGACAAGGATAAATAGGCAACGAGAAGGCGCGTAGAAAGCGGGGAAAAGCGAAGAAAAGAAGCGAAGCGCGACCGGTTGTCGGATTAAAATGTTATTCGCCTCGGGCGGTCTTATCAAACGGAGCCAGCGTTGCTACGATTTCGCTTTTTGTATCTTTTTCTCGCTCTGGTTTTAACTAGTGCGACGTTCCCAGCGAATTCACGCGGGTCGTGCGACAAGTCGAGCTTAATGACCGAGTGGACATTTTTGTTTGGCGAAGAAACGCGCCGACTAATGGAGAGGTTACGGGATTATCACGGAGATGTTCGGCATGTTTCGCGTGTACACGCGTGTGTAATGGTGCAAGCAGCGTACGCCCCGGACCGAAACTTAGGTACTTCCGAAGTCTTGTGTTCGTTGCGTCAGTCGAATATGCGACGACAAGGAATTTAGTTACGTCTCTCTATACCCTACCACTGACTTGTTAGAGAAACTTACGGAATCCGAAGAAAACGTGTAATTAATAGTTGCGGGCGACTTGCCACTGGCAATTAGCCACGCGACAAGAAGTGGAACAGATTTAAGTAAGCAATTAGTCGAGCTGGTTCGAGCTTACGCGTTTTCCAGCTTGGATCGAACGGACGCGAATCGATAGCGACTTCGATCGCGAAGCGCGAGGATAACGCAGCCGCTATTTCCGCCTAAAGTATTTACACAACGTCACTCAATTAACGCACAGTCAATAGGGACACACGTCGTGTCCACGTCGTCGAAACAACGGCCCATTAATTCGCGCCCCAGCCCGTGTTTAGTCGGCGACGAGGTAAATATCATTTCCCGGACGAAAAGTACGCTTTCCGCGCAATTCCGACGCGCATCGTTGCCTTCGATCGCGACAGCCCTGATTGCGTGTCGATACGGAATTCCGATTTCCGCTGTACGCTTTTTCCCAACACCGGATCCGGACATCACACGGCACGCAAAAAGGAAGCGCGTTACATCGCGACAGATATTCAATTTTGCCCTGTTCGAACTTTGATTTATTTAGTCGCGAGCTTGTCAGGGAGAAATTCGCTGCGGTGACGTCATTTTCGGTTCATTTTCAAAGTTGTAAACGAAGCTGTTTAGCGGTTGGCACTCGTTTACGAGGGGCTTCGGGTATTCGACGCGCGTTCGCTATTGCACGTCGACGCTAATCCAATAAAAGTCCCCCGGCTGAACTTCTCATAAACGTAAATCGTGTTGGCCGAACAGCTCGCGCGTTGTCCACCGTGTCCACAGCCAGTTGCCACGATGTCTATTCGCGCCTCGATATCGTCCCGGCGTTCCATTCGATTCGTACATATTTAAAGAAAGCGAAGAGAAAACAAGGCGAAACGAGCGAAAAAGAAACGCGAACAGATCCTCCCGCGACAGTAATTACGAGACGAGCGCCGAGTTTTCTCGTCCTTCGGCAAGAATTACGCGGCTGTAATAAATTTCGGCGTCTTTCGAACTCGTCGAAAGAGGGAACCGTGTTACGTAGAAATTTCGTCTTTTTCGTGCTCGGCCCGTGAAATCGCGATAAGCGGCCGATCGAAACCGAGCCGTGAGAATTAACGAGGTCCGAATACTTGCCGCCGACCGAACGGTATTCGCGATACCGACGAATTCCGTACAGATCCGCCAATTAGATTTGTATCGATGCAGGTCAAGAATACCCAAAACACCCGGGCTCGGAGATATTTCGGGCCGGTAGAAGAGAACAGGTAGCGAGAGAGGAAACGCCCCTCTGGTATTTCCAGTGTTTCGATCGGTGGTCGTGTTTATCGAGAAAATAAATTTTGTCCCGGCTCGATTATCCGCGATGATGTTTGCCACTCCGCGATTGTGCGATCAATTAATGCTCAGTTTGCGCACCGGCTACTTTCCGGGCCACTTGTTCATTTCCAAGCGCAATGTTTCTCGATCGTGAACGACCGCTTGAAGGAAAACTGGGGAAGAGACCGAGTCGAAACTAGCTATCTTGTAGCTAATTAGATCGTGGTATCGAGAGAAAGGGTGACCAGCCTTGACGGCAGTTTAGTTCGCCGATAGCTACCAGTTCCATCGCGGAGGACCACACGCGAGCCACGTCGTTTCTTCTTTCTTTTTTTTGCCTTGGTGGTTTACTCTGTGTTCCTCGGATGCCCCAGGCATTTCGCAACCAATAATCCAAGTCCAACGAAGATAAGTCATTCGGTGTATCCCTGGTTGGATCGCAGGTATCTTATCGGGAGCGAAAGTGGCAACGATAAAGGTGGGATATGTCGTTCAATTGGAAATCTCAAGCACTAGGTTCTGGACACGGGCTCCATTTGCATTAATTCTCGCGGTCTGGACGTCTTCCCGCCTCGTTCTTGTCTCTTCCTCCTTCTCCCTCGTCTGCTAGCAGCCGATCTTCTTAATTAGCATTAAAACGTGCCAGAAATTTCTCGCTGCGGAAATTCCAAGTAATTATGCTATTTCCGACTGTGGCCATTCAATCGACCGTTTTAACAATTCGGTGAAACTTCTACGAACACCGAAGTTAGAAATTCAGAATCGTCTCGTGAGAACCGATAATTCTGATGGTGGGACGGGGTATCGAATTTCAAGCAGATTCTGTCATGAAACGTAAACTTGAGAAAGCTGCGTGGCCGTCGGTTATCTCCAATTGTGACTGAAAGGAGAAGTTGCAGCGACGCTGTTAAAGAACGTGTATAGAGACGTCAAGGGACGAGATATCAGGCGCGTGGCTAATGCGGCCGTTACCACCCGCGTGTTTCAAAACGGCCACCCTCGACTTGGACCGTTCCTTCCTCCCCAGATTCTTAGCCGCCTCTCGTCTGCGCTCCGCTTACCCGGAGGCTCCTCTTAATCAGCGATCGCAGCCTGAGAAAAATAAATCGTCGCATTATTCAAGGGCCCCGGTAATATGGATCGCGGGATGATGAAAAAAAAAGGGTTAGGGAAAGAAGAGAAGAAGGCAGAAGCGTAGACGAGAGGGAGAAGAAGAGGAAGAAGAAGAAGAAGGAGAAGAAGAAAAAGCGGAAGAAGGAGGAGAAGTTTGTGGGATGGGACGCGGAGGAGCCGGCGCTAAGCGTTTGCTCGTAGCCGACGAGATAACTTTCTGTAATTCAACCGTACGGCGACGAATACTAATTCCCGCCATTAATCTCCGTGGGTCGCCTCGTACGGACCTTTTCGATCCTGGCGCTGGTCTGTCCTCTCTTCCGGCCGTGAACGTGGCTTTAAGAGCGCCCTTAAACGCTACGAAATCGTTGCCCGTGATTGTCAGACCGTGTCCGCCCAACCTCCGGCCGAAGAAAATTCAAGGGTGCTAACTTTGCGTCCCGAACGGAGAAAGAATTTTCGCGCGTCGCGTCGACTGGAAATAATTGCAGTAAAAAGTCGGTCAGCCGGTTGAAATATCGCCCTCGTTTGTCCAGGCTAGTCGCGTATCCATAAGTTGACCCATCGCCTCGTAGGGAAGAAGCTTTCCCCTCCTAAACCCGTGTCCGTGTTTTATCGAAAAGCAATTAATCCCGCTAACCATGCAATTAGACGTTGGAAAACGGTAGATTAACGCGTGCCTGTAAATCGAATTTCATCTTTATCGTTGCGTACGCGACGATTTTTGTCATGCCTCGCCCCGTTTTTTTCCCCCAGTGGCTCAGACAGCTTGCCGGGATTATCGACGAGCGGATATGACATGTTATAACGGAATCAACGAGCGGCGAGGCATGATGAAATCCACCCACACTCGGCCGACCTCGATACACGTACGAACGTTTTTCATTTCATCGAGTTCATTTAGCCGCTTGTTAATACCGACCCAGAGCCCTTTGCCCCCGTTATCCCGCCACCGACGTAACGCTAGTTGTCAAAGTAAAAAATCTGCCGAGAAATCAATAACGTAAGCTCCATTAAAAAACTGTCAAGTTCACGTTCTCCTGTGATCGGCCGGTACAAATTACACGAAGCTTCGTGCAAGGTTCGATGTCTTGCCAAGGTATTCCATAGGGTGGAATTCGTCCTTGTCCTTCAAACGTCCCTCCACGTCATTAAATACCACTCAGTGTCGACTGTAACGCGGCTCATTAATAAAACACTGATGATCCTCGAACGAGCTTACCTACAAATTACAACGTTAACCCAAATAATTTCTCCGCAAACATTTCATTCTGACACCGAAGACGAGCCACGTCGCTATAATTCTTCCCGCAGCATTTGCTCAACCGGGATCAGAAATACACGAATACTCGTCGAGTATTTCTCTCCTCCCCCTCTTCCTCGTAATCCCATCATTCGGTTTATAGTCCATACTCAACCCGCGAGCATCGCGATAAATCGTCGGCCGGGAAATATGAGAACGAACGGCGACACTGAGGCGTCGGACGGAATCCACATTGCGGAATTGGCACGATTCCATCGGTCGCACCTGTCGCTCGCTCGCGCGCGTACATAAATTCTTTTCCCTCGGGATTCCCTGCTACGTTACCCCCTAACTAGCCCTCGCAGTCCCAATTAAATAGGCTCAGATTAAGCGAGGATTTCGTGCCGCCGCGAATTTGCTTAGCCACTACGAATGAAGCGATTTCCGCGGTGATCCGGCCGCGACAAAAATCTCCTGGTGACCGCTAAGCCTATGCTTGCTATTCCTGGTTGCGGTGTAATCGGTTTCGTGGAACGGTTAACGACGATTCATTTTGTCCCGTACGTCGGTCCATGAATTTCACGACGATCGCGACACGGGAAATTAATTCCGGCATCGTCTGTCGCATTCGACCAGATCTCTTTACGACTTCTCTCCGCACGGCAACCCTTTAATATCTCTGTAACTTACAGAATAACATCGAACTTAATTAATTCTTGAAAAACATAAAAATCGAATCTCTTCCGTACGATCACAAGGACGCTTTTCATCTACTCTGCGAGTAAGAGGCAGTAGAAACTAGGAACGCAGACGGCCGCGAGCGTTTCCTTTGATCGGACTGATATGGACGCGAACGTGGACGATTATACTCGCGAGATCGGTCCGTGCTGCTCGGTCGATCTGAATTTTTTACGCAGTTAATTTCGTCGGGTCGTAAATCCTATCGTACGAAATGAAATAGACTCGCCACTTTTTCGAATTTCATTGCCATGCAGTAAAAACTTCGGCGATAAAAAAACACGTGCGCGCTGATACAAAAAAAGGAAAAAAGTAAACGAAAGGCCGCGATAACATACGGCAATAGAAGCTAAAATACTAGAAAAAATATCGAAAGACAAGGAAAAGGAAAGAGAAGAATGTCTTATCGTTTCTGATTTCTATAGATTTCACTTTGTATTATTCGTTCGATCGCAAATGGGGCTCCATTATTCAATACTGCAACGGTATACACATTTCCCTGTGCCACGAATATTCCTCAGCCGTTCTATTTTACATTTCTCCATCTTTGTTAATTTTTTAATCGCATGCAACAAGTTGTAGCTAGTATCGGATATCTTTACCGGATTTCTCTTGCCGAAAGCTTAAAATAGAAAATCATTCCGATGTTATAGGTAAATAAAAATTAAATGTAATCTTCGACGAGAATAAACGATGTTGTACTTCGTTTTGGAATGGGCCGTTTTCTCCGGGTAAAAGGAGAAAAGGGAGAACTTTTCCTGCCTCGACGTCGGTAGACGGAAAGAATTACAACGGACGACGATAAAAATGAGGCTCGCAGTTCAGCAGCTTCATATTAAATCATCATAAATTTGCATTCGGAATTGACTTAATGACTAGCAGGAGGTCCGACCATTTCGAATGCAGCCTCGTCATAGTGCACGCCCGTTTCTGTGGCTTGTCCTTTCCACCCTGTTCCTGCGTGGTTCGCCTTTTTACTCCGATTTCCATGCGGTTTGTCGAATTACTATGAGCGTACAAGATACGCCGTGTTTGTCACAGAGACGATGGAGTACGAACGCGTTTATCCTATCTTTTGCATAATTTTCTTCGTGAATTATACTTTCGGTGGTAGTCGGTAGAAGAGAAATTAAGGCAGCCAGCAAATCAGACGGTCAGGTTTCCAGGCTATCGCTTGACTCGGGAATTCTAACCGAATCCAAATTGCTTAAACTGCCCTGAGCCCTGGTGGTAATTTTAAAGGGCAGATAGCGACACACCACGTGTCGGTTTCATCCTGCGAACGTTCTCTAGAAAGAACAAACAGTTGTATCGAGTCGATGGTATTCCGTTCAACGCCCATCAATACGTAACGCGTGCAAATTAGTTAAATAAATCGTATGTTCCGGTTAACTACAGTTAATGGTCTATCACTCGTAACAATACTGAACTTGTTCCCTTTATAATTAATTCAGATGTACAGCGATTCAAATTCAAACATGGCACAGCTGCTCAAATATTTGCATTCCTCTTTCCCCTTCCTATCGCGCGGATTCGCCGTTGAAAATTACAAAAACGAGAAACGGAACGATCGAACATGATTTTATGACCGACCGGAAATTCGCTATCAGAATAATTCAATTACATTTCTACTCCAGGAAGCAAGATGCGATGTCTGTCTTTAATAACGCGTCGATACAACTCCAGGAAGCCTCTGCCCCCCCCCTCTCCCATCGACTCCATCCCCATTCTATTATCCGAGCATTCTCTCCGGTTCTTATGTAGCTCGATTTCTTTGTCTACCAGCATCCTCCGGGCTTCGGGCCGCTTCGTCGCGGAGCACCTTCGAAGAAGGTCTTGGCCCGATTTTAACATGGACCTTTGGCGCGAACGAATTCTAGACCGCGTAACCGGACGTATTAGGAAATGAATTTGGCGATGAAACCTTTTTGCCCCTATCCCTCGACCCTCTTCCATTCCTGTCTCGATTCCTGTTTAAGTCGGAAACGAAGACGGTTACACCGGCCTGGAAGGGACTGCTTGAAACAATTTTAATCCTTAAAAATCGTGTAATTGCGCGTTATATTATTCGTAAACTCTCCGTTATTATATTAATTCGCCTCGAACCATCTACCACGGGTAGATCCTAGGAATCAATGTCGTGTTCCTTGTCAGCCGTAATTGCTGCATCGACGTTCAATTTCCGTTACCAGAGCTCGGTTCTTTTTATTCTCGTTACCTCAAAGGACCTTGTTACCCAAGGGAACAGATTTCGCCGCGAAAAGGAACCGGATCAAATGGAATTTAATCACGGGAAAGCCCGGCAATCAATTTACCGGCTTATGAAACAGCTCCCGCTTAAACGCGCGCGCGGTATAAATTTTCATAACTTCGGGCCGCGGCACCGGTTTACTCAGTCGAAATCTCGAGTCGCCGCGAAACGCGATAGAAAGCCGGACAATTATTAAAGTGATAACTAGTTTTAATAAAGGGGCTAGGATTATACGGCGCACGAGTCCGTGTTGCCCCAAGTATATTAAAGCGTGGTGCGGTTATGCGACAACGATCCGCGTACACGGTCCCGCGTGAAAATCCCCTTTACGGGGGCCCACGTGGCACCGATTTTCTTCAGAGAGTCCAGGGAAGAACGCGCGAACCGCTGCGCAGCGAACAAACTTTCCTACCCACGGACGAAGTACCGGCCTGCTAGCTAATTAACATAATTAGAATCGCTCTTAACCGTGGTCCAAGCGAGAAGGAAAATCCCCGGGTAGAAAGTGGCGCAGTCAGCCCGAAGAGTAGACTGCCAGTCGGAAGACACTGACTGGAGAGTAACTTTTTCTGGATCGCTAATTTTCCAGACGGTCCGCGTAATGAAACTTCCTTTCGAACGTAGCGTAGCCTGGCCACCGGCCATAACCGAGTTCCACTTCGGGATATTTTTTCTCTTGGTAGCTGGATGGTCCCTTCGTCGGGTATACGCGAGTTTATCGCGCTTTAGACGAAGGCATTGGGCGATGGCGCGGCTAATTTTACGGTCGATGAATTGGAATGATGCTGGAACGGTCCAGTTAGTTAGAGGGAACGAAAACTGAAAACGAGAGAATCGATAGATTCATGTACTTAACGAGATGATGAAGTAGCTTAAAAGCACCGACAACGGTGTGTCATGGTAATAATTATTGCGAACATCGAGGCTCGCACGTTGCAGCTGCGAAATATTCGTAGGGCCGGCCGCACCGTTGCACTAATTTACTTCTAATCGCTGCAAAATACCGGCGGATAGAATAATATTATTATCCGGCATAATGATATTATCGCGATTTGGTGGGACGATGCGAGAGAGAGAGAGAGAGAGAGAGACAGAGACAGAGAGACAAAGAGAGAGAGAGAGAGAGAGAAAAGGGAAGGGTAAAGGGAGTCGAACCACAACCAGAGGGGGACGAATAGGAGGGTGAGAATCAAATTTCGACGAAGTTTGCGCAAAATCATTATTACTATGGCAGATCGTTGCAAACAATGCGCTCAGGATTTCAAATATTGATCCTGTGACGTAATCGTTGCTGAAATTGCCCCAGCGGTCCGCTGTAACGTGTTACGGTCTCGTTATGGCGTTGGTTTATGGTGGCCTGTTTAGCAAACATACCATTCTAATCGGTGATAAGGCCAACGCGCACCCCATTTTTGCCAATATTCTCGCTTCCAATTAACTATCTTCCTCGAACTATCCTCGAGAGGAGATTATTGCTTTTCAAGCAGACGCGTTTGCCCTCGAAACGTAACATTGACCATTGGTAGACGAAACACGACGATGAAAACTTCGCTTGATTTTCTTCTTTTCCTTCCGCTCGTTTCCCCTCGCATTATTTTCTCGCGTTCCCTCGTACTCTCGCGTATTACGAGTGGCCGAGAGTTCGCGTTTATAACAGTGAATTAAAAAACAATCGCGCTCTCGACTGTCGACGGAATGAAGGCAAAAGGAAATTAGCTCGTAAAGCTCGTAGTCGCGCGAGTGCGGCGCAAAATTCAGTCTCTTAATTTTCCAGCCGCATTAATGGTTGCCGAGCATATAGGTCGACGCCGTCAAAAGATGAGACGGATACGACGTGGAAAGATGCGCCCTCACCGCACAGCTCGCACTGCAGGGAAGAGCGTAAAAGTGCCACCACGTTCAGAGCCAGAAATTACTATTAAACTCGATTTCCTCGAAATATCAAGGGACGCGTATATATCCGCGGGTTGATGCCATTTTCGCGTGAGGATTCACCACCTCGCGTTCCACCGAGCGCGCTTGGTCTCAAAACCGAGAAGAAAAACGAGTGGCTACGAACGAGGACGCGCTTTTCGATTCACTGTTTCTTCCGCCGCTGCTGATATTCCAACTTCGTCCTCGCGCTGAAAGAGAAAGCGAGAGAGAAAGGGAATCTTGTGCAAACAACATTGCTGTAAGGAGGGTGGTATCTCGGGATCGAGAGGCAAGATAGAACTCGGAAATGGAGGATCGACTGATTAGCGATATAGGAGATACGTAGCGGAAAGTTACTTCAAGATCCTCCGTCTTATATGTTCCTTGGCTTCTCCTGACAACGCTAACACACGCTTGGAACTCACTCTGACAACCTTATAACCAGAATCCACGTTATAGTACGTGTATCAAAAGGACACGTGTACTCGTGTATTACGCATACATATCCGTGCTACAAACCGTATCGGTATTTTCCAGTTTCAGTACACGAGCACGAGTATCTGTATTTTGATTCGTGCGATTTCTCGCCGCATTATTCCAGTAACTACGCCGAAATACTCTAAATCCTTTATTAATTTCGCAACCTTTCAAATTTCTCGCATATCCACATATTAAAAGTCACGCGAATTAAAATACGAGCGCTTCAATACACGTATATCTGTATCTGCTACTTGTAACGCCAACTGGGTACTAGAACGTCCCTGATCAATTAGGATCGCGCGATTCGAGAAAAATTTGAACCACGCGACAGAAGGAAACACAGATAGTCCGTGGTACGTTGTGTAGGGGAACGGTGAATTTTGACACGGCGTCGACAGAGTTGCCGCGGAGGCTGTATAATTTAAATGTAACTCAAACAGTCGGTATCCGTCGAGTATCCACTTTAATGCCGGGCAGGAGAAAGAGAGAAGCGGGAGAAAAAGAGAAGCGTGTACGGGATCACGATGTGCACATACATTTCTGTCAGCCGACGATGGAAGAAGAACGATGGCTACGCCGAGCAAGCTGGCTCACGATGAAACAGGGAAGGAAGAGGGTGACTACCTCCATGGGGGAAAGAAAGGCAGACGGACGAGCAGGAAGGGTGGTTTGAAAGAGAGACGGAAAGAGGAGTGACTCCGAAGAGAAGCCGGGGATTTCAAAGCAAATTGCCAACCTCACCCACGAACCCTGCGTCCTCTCTCTTTCTCTCTCTCTCTCTCTTTCTCGCTGTTCATCCTTTTCCCTCCATGCGTCTATCTTGATTTCTGTTTCTCTTGCTCTTGCCGTCTTCGCTTTTCGGCTGCCGTGTCGCGTTGGCTTTCCCTTTTACGTACCGCGACACACCCTGCCAAAAGAGGCCGAATTCGACGTTCGCGTCAGTGTCGCTCGTAACGTCTCGTTAAACGTTTTCACGTTCTTTCTGCTTTGGATAATCGTGCCGCGAAATTTGAAGTTTATTAAGTACACTCGGTTTACGTAGGCCGGTCTTCGTAGCCGCTTTACGCATTCTCCTTCGCCAAAGTCGCAATTAATTCCTCGTCTTGCTACTCTAAAGCATAGACGGAAGCCTTAAACTGTAAGCTAAAACAGGGTTGACGTTCGAAGTGAATTGAACACGAGTAATTCGTTTAAAGTAATAACGTCTGATGACTCTCGGCGATATAAGTGGTAATCCTGATTAGAAGCAACGTTCGCAAACACTGAAGGATATCGTTGAGTTATGTATTCGCTCGTTGAAGAGTTTCATCGGAAACAACATTGTTGGTGTAATAATCGGCAAACTGGAGTTTGTCGATAACGCAAAGCTGAAAACTGGTTTAATCAGCCGCAACGTTCGATTCCACGACAATAATCTCGAGTAATACGGGATGACGAGGAAAGGACGTGGCTACGAGTTACCAGCGAGGAATTAATGAATTCGGTATCGACTTTAGCCCGGGCCACTCGATACCGCGGCCAGCTAATTATTGCGTAATTTGTCTCCGACGATATTAATAGCGACGTATATTGCGGTACGAAAGACAGGCTGGACTGGTGGAGGACCGAGTCCGTAGACCGAGAGATCGCACGATGAGATTGCGATTGTAGATGATTCGAGCTTCAAAGGGGAACCCCCCAGGGCGAGGATAAGCAGAGGAGAGTTCTCGATGTGGGAGGACTACCTCGTAATCGAGATGCAGCGAGAGGTAATCTCCGGCCTGTCCCCTGGCCAGTTACCTTTTTGTTGCCTCCGTCCTGCCGCTTCCACCCCACCTACCTGTGTTTCCAGCAACTGTTTAAGATAGCGCGCGGCTTTCGCGTTAATCTATCAAGCCGTATTAACGAGTCTCGCAATTATTACGCCATTATCGTGGCCGACCTGTAATTAACCGTTACGAGATTATTAATTTCGCCCCGGGTATTTACTCGAGAAGTTGATGGTGGTTCGCGAAGAATAATAGGTTGCTTTCGCAAGTAGCGCTTAACGCCATGGTATTTGTCAAAAGCGTCGATGGTGTCTTGATCGTCTCTTGATTACAAAATAATCGAGTAACGCGGCAACGACCGAAATAACGCAGGGGAGGCGGACGCGATCCGCGCGGAGACCCGAGGCTTCACGGCGAGGCGCGGCGAGGCGCGGATTCCAGTAGTGGCGGCATAGGACTTAGGTCTGTTCATAAAGCGACCGGGTAGAAAGCATTTATCCTTTCGGGGTAGAAGGCCTGGACAGCGGTAGAATAAACGGAGTCCAGGGCAGTCTTATTTTGGCGAGGACTACGGCACAGCCGGGACGTGCTCCTCCGACTTGGACGGGCACCATTATTTCTTCAGTGTCGACAACTCCTTGCCGCTGCCCTTCTGTCCTCCTCCCTACGGCCCCTTATAGCTTCAACAAACCAACGCCAAATACAGAGAGAGAGAGAGGGAGAGAGAGAGTTCGACCGAGAACAGACGAATGAGATAGAGAGAAAGAGAGAGAGAGAGAGAAAACGGTGAAACGCCAGGAACTGTCCCCGGCGGCGAGAAGAGGACAGCGGGAGAGGCTGGCTGCGGCCATTCGCAAGGACTACGCCGTTAAGCCGGGGGAATGGTGGCCTAAGACCATCCCGCGGGCTCTGCCTCTTTTGTTGACAGGACTATGAGAACTCGCGCACGGTGATTTATCGAGGCTCGCTTATTCTTAGTCCTTTGCGGCGACTCGCGTTATACCCAAGCCGCGTTTGCTAACTGGCTGGATTATTAAGCGTGATACGCGCGCCAGCTCCGCACAGCCGAGACTCCATCGAATTCCCCTTTCCTGTCTCTCGCTTCTTCCTCGACATCCCGCGTCCCTTTTTCTCCCTTTTTCCTTCTCCGCTTCTTCTTCTTCTTTCCCCGAATAACGTTTTTCATCTGTAGCTCGAACGTGGATGCGTTTGACGTCTTAGCCGGCTTTTCGCCTCAGCTGCTGCACCATGACGGAACTTGGCTGCTTCGAACGTATACAGCCCGCGAAAGGGACGAATCTCGATATCGCCACAAAGTGCTTCGGTTTGATATAATCGTGGAAAACGTGGAGATTTTAATATTCGTTAGAAATTAAGGTGAGAAAAGTAGCACGTTCGTGACGATTTAAGAAAAATTCCGTTCGCGGATTCTGAATAGAAATTTCGATTTGTAACCCGCGATTGTATATCTAGGAATATTTAACGCAGCCGAATTCGACGGTAACCCACTCTCCACTCTAATTATAGGTCGGTGAAAACATAATCGGCGTGACGCGCGACTGAATTTAACGTACGCGTGGCCGCGACGATACGAAACCCCGAACCGGATTCGGGGCGCGCAACTTCTCGTGCAATTAATTCCCAATGAATCGTTAAACACGCGCTCGCGCGTACACACGAGGGGAGAATTTTTCCCAACTCTCGTCTAGCCAATCGAAATTCAAATTAACGCAGATTCCATCGCTCGTTCTGCACTGCGAACATTCTGCACGGGCGCTCATACGCGTTAGAAAAATTTGCAATCGTTATTGTTCCGGCGAATTCGTAAATATTTTCGAACGAATTCGCGTGTCGGACGGGTTTTGGTCATCATGATTTCGAAGCGTGTTTAAACGCGATAACAAGGCCGTTGGGCCATGAGAAAAAAAAACACACATCCACCGATCGGGAAATATCGCCGAGGAAAAGTTGAAAACTCCATCGTCCATCGCGGGAACGAGTCAAGGAGCTGATCGAAGAAACGGTCCCCTATGTATAATAAAATATGATAAAACGCGGCCAATGCGGACCACCCATCGGAACTCGACTTCCCTCGCGCAAGTGAATTCTCGCTAGTCACAATGCCAGTCATAGTCTTACCCTAGATTTCCCACCCTTCCGCGAACTCGTTCGATACAGGCTGATCCAAAGATACTGTCTCGAAATCATGTTAATTTCAACGCAGCGAAAATTTCCACAAAGAAAATAATCGACGAGATCTGCTCCATAATTCAAGAAGGGAAATGGAAAAGACGGGATCTCAAGAGGCTCTCCCCGAAGATCAGCCGGAGTGGGAAAAATGGAAAACCTTATCGCGAGTTACGCGGCTGCTTCGACGTGGGTTACGACCACAACCCTTGGAGGTCTCCAAGCCGATTTGCTGGACGAACGATCGGTAATTTTTTCGATTTTCGTAGCTCGAAGGCACAGGTTGAGAGACGATCCCGGTTACACGTCAATTTTTCAGAGGAGTCTTCCGGTAAACGTACGGTATCGCGTATCCGATTCGAAATTTGATTTTCCCCGCTCTGTGTAGATTAATGCGCACGGTTGATCCGCCGGTAACAAGAAACAAGAGTAGAAAGCAACGTTAACAGGATGAAGCGTTTTAATCCTTTCAACACGGCAGACGATGTATGGCGTGCACCGCAACGCGCGAGCGTGTTCAAAACGCGGTCGGTAGAGGAAAAAATGATTAATATACAAGGACGTATATATTTTTGAAATTTCGACGTAGCCCGTTGATATCGGGAAACGATGAATTGCTCTAGGTAGGGCGAGTAGATTTTTCAAAAGCCCTCAAACGTTCAACGTGATATATTTACCTCTCGATACCATATAGAACACGCATGGTTCGTCCCAAACGATAACATACTCGAAAAATATGATGAAACAAATTTGATTTTCAAACGGCTTCCAAACTCTACAGCCAATTACACTTCACCATTTTTTTTCTCCCCGCCCTTTAACGAATTTTAACCGTCGTTTTACATATTGAACGCAGTTTAAATTAGAATTCAAACTTCAAATTCAATTGAAATAAAAAAAAAAGTGGTCTATACGGAGCTGGTCAAGCGGTGAGGTCGATTGTTTGGATTAAAATCCAACCGACCGCCGACGCGACGGCCAGGGTAAAATAAATATTTTGCGTTGCGTCGAAAGGAAGCTTCGAAATTTCAAGTCACGCTCTGTATAGCGTACTCTTGATTCAAAATCACGGATCAAAGACGCATCCCAAGACCGCAGACGGTGTTTCTGGTCGGCTTTTCGACGGGAAGAGTCGGCTAAAGCCGGTGACGGGAAACCGGTGCGCCGTCATTTACTCGACATTACCATTCGTACTTGGACCTGTGTTAAAATGCAGCCTTCTCGCGTACCTGGAAACGAGCTACATCGTCCTTCCTTTTCGCTACCCTTCTGCCACCCAACGTGACCCGATGCGTACACGGCACGTTAAGGGGTTAGCGAGAAAATTTATGACCAGACGGCGAGATGAATGAGAACAGAGGCGGAAAAGAGGGATTTTGGAGAAGGGATGAAAACCGAGTTGTTACAGAATATTATATGCCAAAGTCGTGGTATATACTCTTGATTTCACAATGACGCAGTCCTTGTAGGTCTTGACGAGTCCGTGTTTCCCTTTCGTGACTTTATACGATCTAACTTTGTCTTTATGGACATGGGATTTTCTCTTTGCACTCTACGCCGTTATTTCAAGCGATGCAAGTTCGAGAAAGACGACGATCTGAATCGTTGATCTAAGGGATGGATCTTCTCCATCGCCACGGTTCGGTTCTCTTTATTTCCCTGGACTTCTTAACACGGTCTATACGTCTACGTTGGTTCATCGATCGGTACACGCGCCAAGAGCAAACGTCTTACAATGTTCAACGGTCTATTTAGTTACCTTCTATATTTGTACGTTCATTCTATTACATCGTGCGATTTGCCGACGTTACAGGACAATTATTCGACACACCGTGTAAGATAATTGCGTATCTACCGTTAAACGACGATTTTTCTTTCTACATGTGCAAGATCGTAATCCCATAGATCAATAGTCAATTTGTACCTTCGTGTTGTTTTCCTCCCTGTCGTGTCACTAGACGAAGAGATTACCTATCAATGTACGATACCATTATATATACATATATATGTTATATTTTAGTTTTTCGTTGCACGCCTGTGAGATAACGTTTTTAACGAGAAATCAAACGACGCCGAAACGTTGCTACCTGTCACGTTTGATTACGCGATCCGGAAACACGGTGGATATTTAATCGGCTATCCGTCAAACCGAATGTCAAAGTTTCACGCTACTTTCCATCGATGGAAAACGCGCTTCGATTCGATAGAACGCGATTCGTTCAACAAAACTGGATCTTCCTTCGAGGATCTTGACCGATTATCCGATCAAATTAGTCTCGCGTATTAACGTTCTCTCGTTTCGAGAAACTGGCTCCGCACATTGCCGATCGACGCAACAGAATTTACTCTTTTCATCCCCGCACTGCCTGTCGATTGGTTAACGAAATAAACTTTTATTGCAATCTGCCGATACAGAAGGAGAGAATGGAACTCCGTTCCGCGTCACTGTCACGTCGGATAATTTTTATTTTTCGAATTAAACGATAATCGGCTCGCCGGCACGGCTAATTTTTATCGAATTTCTGCCGCTTTCGGTTGTGTTGTTCCAAACGACGTCCCGACAAATTTCATTTCGACACTTTGATACCGGGCGCCACCCGTTTCGCGGTGCATTTTAATTCGATACGCTTTGATAGCCCGTGAAATTTGTTTTCCATCCGAACGGTACTCCGCTGCTTGCGCCGATAAAATTGGATATCGAAACGGGGTGTCGATTTTTGGGAGGGTTCTCGACGATCCTTTACGAACCGAGAGCCCATCGCTCCAACGACCGCGTTTCTTATTATGCAAATTCATTGTTGATGAATTGAAAGGAAGGATACTAACCGTTTTATTAACTTGCAGACCCTCTGGCGCGAACATCTTATTTGTATTCAGAGCGTAAACCACCCCTGTTCCCGTCGTCATGGCCAATACCTCGGGTCGGCCTTCCGCGATGGGAAATTTGTGGCAGAGATAAAACTTGCGCCACGTTTTCGTAATCGTTGTGCTGGCTGGAATATCCCTGAAACCCTCGTAGCTTGCCGAATTCGTTTCGCGAATAAACTCGAATTCGACAAAATTCGGCGAAACATCGGCATTCGTCCTCTGAAAAGAAACGATTAAACTTTTTAACAACGTTGCGCCGTAACGAGATTTTCCGCGATGATTGCAGCTTCGCGAGCCGATTGCAATCAAAAATTTATATATAATACTCGGTGAATAAGCGGCGTGAAACGTCCGATTTTTGAGCGCTCGTTTCACAAAGCCCGACTTTAAATTCTCCGCGCATGTAACGCGAAAGATAAGACCTGGCTTCGTAAATTTCATCCCCTCCTGGCGTCAAAATCCAATTAACAATCTGTCGGTCCTATAAAAAACTAAACACATCCGTAAAACACGGCGCGGACAGATAACGGAACGGACGAGAAACGAAAAACTGGGATTGTCGAACAGTTTCGCGTGAACGAAATAACGGAGCGGCCGTCCGGAAACGCGTCGTCGGAAGATCGATGGTCGATCGCGATGAAGATGGAAGAGAATACGGAGTAGGTTGGAGCGCAGAGAGGGAAAAGAAAGAAGGGGTCGGAGGAAGACGGAAAGGGGAGGAAGCGCTAAAGAGGGTTCGTCGTGTGGTACGCGCGCGTATACGCGGACGCGATCGCGCGGCTCAAAGGCTCGCCGCTAAAACAAACAAGAATCGAGGTCCTATCCCAAGACGCCGAGGGCGACGCATGCCTCGGCGGGCCAGCCTTTTTTCTTTTTTCCCACAGGTTGGCTCTCTCGCGAGCCCGGCGTGGAATTATGCGAGAATTTTAAACGCCGAATATTATGAAATTCTTTCGCGTAATCTCCCACCCGGTTGTCCGACCCCCCGTTTCGTTCGAACATCCTCCTTCCCGCCATCCCGTCCCGCAACGTGTATTTCTCCTCGCATCGTTGCCTTCCCACCACCAAGCTGTTCGCCCTGGACCGCCCTCGAAATCTTGACGATTAATGCGCCCCTGCGCGCGGGCCCCTCGGAGCTCCTAATTAAAACGTCACTCCTTTCTCCTTATCTCGTCCTTCGAGGAAATGCGTCTTCATGCCGGCCGAACGTTTCGCCGAATGCTAGACACTCCTCTCGCGTAATTGCTACCTCCTCGCGGAGACCACCGGAACGCGATTCTCTACTCGCGAGCGTTCGAGGTCTTTATAGGAGGATCGTCCGACGGAGGGCGGGATGTTTTTTAATTAAAGCGTCAACGATGCTGGCGTCGAAGACGCAACTAACGAGTAACCGTTTCGACGTCTCTGTTTTCGCGATACGTCGCGGAATCGATCCTTCCTTTTTCTCTTGTTCCGATTTTTCAATAGTAAGACGTTTCGATCGTGGATAGTATGAAAGCAAAGTTTTTACGGTATCGATAAGTTCCCGGAACGCGGCCGATCCCATCCCCGGCCACCAGTTAACGACAGGTATCCGCGCCAGTTTACCCCGAACGTTAACCCCCGAAGCGGCGAAAAAGAGGCCCCGGGGGCAGCCTCGTTGGGGACCACCGTCGCCGTGCGGGAAGACAAGTCGGAGCCGTGAAAGAGAGCGACGCGCCGCAAGAGAAAGGAAGACAGCGTGATCCAGAACGCGGTGATTTCCGAGCGGGTAAAGAAATGCGGCCGAATTAAAGCTCCGTTTGCTTCGGGGGGCCCGGAGAACTGGCCTGCGAGAACGTTTTCGGTGGCAACAGTGGAAAGGGAAGGGAGAGAGAGAAAGAGAGAAAAGACAGAGAGGAGAACGAGGCGGCACAGGGCCCTACCGTAATTGGTTCTGCATATTTATGAAGGCGCTCCTACCAGAACCGCGCTTCGTCGCACCTCACCTTACCTCCAGCCTCGCTCGCAATTCACCGTCGTTGGGTTGTCGCGGTCGTTCTAAGCGTGTGCGTTCCCATTTTATCTCCTTCCGATCGGTTTTCCCGCATTACGCCCTACTTATGTAATGTCGTCTCGCGAGGCTAGTAAAGTCGTCTAGCTGCACTTTTTACTAGTTCGAGAAAGGTTCTCCGATATCTGCTAGTCTGCGTCGAATAATCGTCGGAGGTGGACTTCCGCCGTAATTAAGGAAACGATCGTTTTTCTTCGGCGCATCACGACGGTTGGCGGATATTTTAATTGGGCAATTAGCCGGCAGAGAGAATGGAACCATCGCCGAGCGATCCCCGGTATCTCGTTAAACTTCCGAAATATGACTGATCGTAGATCCGTTTTCGCGAAACGACTTTCATTCCACGGCAGTCTAGTCCTGGTTCGAAGCGGCGTCACGATTCGATCCTCGTTCCATTCGTCGATCACGCGGCGTCGCTATCTTCGGAGGAGGATCCTCGAGCGGGTCGTCCGTGTAAACGCTCGGCCCACGCCCCCGGGGAAACGGGCTGTTTTGTTTTTCCTCGGTCGGTGCCAGTCGATCCCCCTATTTGTATCGTCGAGTGGAAACATTTTTCAGATCGAGCCGAAACTTGTTTGCCGTTCCTAGAAAACACGGGATTCCAGCAGACGCGTTTCGCAAATCGTTCACGACGTCCGCTCCGCTCGATCCGTCGAAGACGCGTTTCTATCGTTAGGCCGTGATCCACGAGCTCTGAATTTCGACCGATCGCTATTTATTGCCCTTTAAACTTGGCACAGGACTCCATTCGTTTCGGATCGAACGTGCGATGTGTGGTGGATACTCCGCTTCAGTGGTAGAAATTCCTCCAAATAAATCGGCAGTCCGGAGGAAGGAAAAAAACAAAATACGACGGTCGAAGAGGAATTTCAGGACGTGACCTCCGATTAAAAGAGCGAAATGAAAATTCTGTACAGCGGGGCGTCGCGTCGTCGCGTCGCACCGCCGCGAGACAGGGTTCGATCCGACCGCCACCACCCGCGGCTATTCCTGTGAAACGAAGCTGTACGTCAGCGAATCCGTCCTTTTATCCAGCCGCGAAGTGTTGGCATGCCTCCCGTCGAATCAGCGCGTCAGAAAGATCGAGAAATATTGGCCAGGTTTGTTTAGTTTTCTTGCAAGATGAAACGCTATTGCGCCGGCAAGGTTACGTTTTTCCTGTTCGCCAACCGATCCGATCCGGTCTTCCGATCGAACTATTATACATCGATGCTCTAAGTAACGAGCAAAACACGAAACTAAAAAGCCCGGACGATTTTTTCACCGGATATCAATCCAATCGGGCCGAGAGTTTCATCGGTGGCTGCTGTTTGCGATCGCACGGATGACCAGAGAGACTCGCGAAACGAACGAACGCCATCGTGTCAGCTTTTTTTTTTTTTTTTTTTATCGAGAAAAGTCAGCGTATATCGAAGTTCGATTCGCGTTACATGATTTTCGGCGAAAGTCGGATTAAACACGGAAACTATGCGATGAACGGTAACGACAAAGGTTGGTCGAGAGGTCGATTCGATGACGGGATTTCGTTGTACAAAATCAAAGCGATAGATGGAGGGAACGGGTGCCCCGGCCGATCCTCTTCTTTGTCCATTATCGGGCGCGAGCTGTGGACGCGCGTCCCGTACCGCAGCGACGTTCAAAAGAATAATGCAGAAGCAATAATGCCGGTCGAGCCGAAAATTCTATCGCGCCTTTGACGTTCTGGAATCGGTACGCGTTCGAACACTCGCAACCATACAGATTATTATGTTTTTTCGGAAAGCTGGGAACGGTTCGACGCGCGGCTACACTGTGTCGTTTTGCATGTGACATGACCGTGATTTACATGCGTGGCTCCGGTCGAACTTTGATATTTCTTTGCAACCTCTGGCTCGAACACAGGGCGAGAACGTTGACGCGAAAATCGATCGGCAGATTTAATCTCCCTTTGTGGCAGCTTCTGTTCGTGCGATACAATCGCACGGCGGGCAAGGGGAACTTTTCCAAACGTTTGTCTCCGAGTCGTACGATTTCGAAAAATGCAGCGCGCGTATCCGTCGAACGTTTCACGAGGAATAGAATACCTAAAATAAATTCACGTTCCCGTTCTATTTTCCTGGTATCGAGAACGGTTTCGCAGCGCGACGATGGTTTGCCAGTTCCAACTCGCTTGCCGTTCGTTTCCCGGCAAACAAGTCTCCCCGATACAAATCCCCGAGAGCGATCCCTGGCTCCCCTATCGACTCCTCTAATCGCTGAGATTTCGAGCGCTCGACCCCCCGATGATCGCTGCGGGCTCGGAAGAGTTTCCACACCGGGACCAAGTTCAAACAAACAGCATACCGCGCAACGGATATACAAACGAGCCGAGAAGAGACACGCGCCAGCACCGAGCCAACTGTATCTATTTTTACGGTCCCGTGAATTTCGATTCTCTCGAGCTCGTCAGTCGACTGGCTAGAAGATCTCGTATCTATATTGTAGAAGCCACCACGAGAGACGTCTGACTAGGAGCGACCGTGATCCCCTAATCTACTAGCGCGTCGACTTCGTTGCTGCTTCGATCAGTGCCGGGATATGTAGAGTGATACTACCGCAAATATTCTCGTAATTACAAGATGCAAAGAAGCGCGATTGAATTCGCAAATACAAAATTCTAGTTGCTGTTTAAACGGTGTGTTTGAAGCGCTATGTTCTTTCTGGCCTGTGGCCGTCATCCACGTTCCAACGGCATAACGCAGCGCAAATAGAGTCGCGTTTTTTCCCCTTCGATTCGTTAAAAATGTTCCATCGAGTGATGCACGTTTACTTGGTTGGGTGCCGGGAAAATTAAATCGCTGGCACGGAGGAGGCACGCAGGGGAAGGGGATGGATCGAATTAATTACCAACGCGGAATATTTTTCCGGGTGCGTTCGGTCGGTTTTGACGTGGTGCGCCGCTCGGCAATGGCCTCGATAAATTCCGCGAAAACGGCCGCGTCCCGGAGAACACACGGTTTAGCATTATGTAAATTTATTCACACCCACCTCCCTCCCCCTCCATACGGATTCACCCGACGCAACTGAAAATATTCGGCCGACGCGATAAAAATGCGAGAGTCTTTATCGCGCTGGTGCTTCGGGAATAGAGCGAGAATCGTTCCGATAAATCACGCACTTCGTCGTCTAGCGACCATCGTCTTTCTCCTCGAGGATCGCTTTATGCTTTCCCTTATTTCCCCGGCGCGACTGTGACTTTCCTCGAGCAGTTTGTCGCTACGACTACGCGTTCACGGCACACGGCTACTACCTTCCCTCTGTTTCCTCGACTAGCTAGCGACAAGGGCCGTTTTTCGTCACACGACAACCCTCCTCTGTACGCTACAGGTACATATATAGTTCGTCGTCCTCTACGGTCGTTTCCTTCATACGCGTTACCAGCAACACTTACGCTAGACAGTGGTCACGTGATCGTAAAACGTCTCTCTTCGCGACGTTCCTTCCATCGTGCAACCTCGTTCTGGACACCGTCGATCGTTCTGTTCGCTCATCGAATCGACGTTTACGAGTTTCACGAAGAAATCGTAACGGCGGCGAGCTCGCTGACAAATGTCCCTGTCACCGGCAGCCATCGTTGCACCTGAGACCCGTCCAGGGATACCTTCGTCGAGCATTCAGATTTGTAGAGGGAATTTTTTTCCCTTCGTCACGCTCCCTCGGGAATTGGACGATGAGGGTCGACAAAAGACGGGACGGTTCGGCGAATTTATACCGACCTCTATCTCGCGACGACCGCTGTCGAGACATTCATAGGGGAAATGGAACTTTATATCGACGTTTATACGCGCTCCCTGCTTCTAGTTTCTCCTTCGAACGCGTCTGCTAAGGGAGTCGCCTACTGATGATACTATCGAGGACGTTCGTGTCGGAATAAAGCGGAATTTATCCAGGAGACGATCGCAAAGATTCGCGGAAGGAACGGTAATCGGTACATCGTACGGAGCAGACACGAGACCAATTTAGCGGTGGCGGTAACGAGTCTCAGCTCGTTCCCCTGGTCGCCACTTGTAACTTGTATTACGTTAAATTATCGAGAAACATGTAAAGTACGGATCGCGTTGACGAAGATACGTATAATTCGGGACCGTTTCACGGCGGGAACATGCTGCGGCAATGTCTTACTCGATAAGCGATACCGGTGGTTGCGTTCGCTGGAAATCATCCGGATTAAACGATGCGAGGATCGACCACGGTCTCTCAATCGATCCGTGAATATTAAAGACCGTTCCAGCGATGGACCGGGGGTAAATAAGTATAAAGACGTCCGACGAACGAAGGAAGGGGAAAAGCAGGGAGATAGGAAAGAGAGGAATCTCGAACGAATTAGATTCGATTCCAGCCATCGGTTTTTCCGATATTCAGCGTTCTATCGGAGAGAGAACGATCGGGTAACGATCATTTGGAAAAAGGGAACGCGCCGATACGAACGTAATGCAATCTGCGAACGCGTAGTCACGCTTGAATTCGACGAGGTGCGAAAGACAACCGGGTTAGGGTTGGAGAAAAATTTTAAGTAACCTCGAAGAAGTAAATACAAAGGAGGGAAAGGGAGATGGCACAGGGAAATAGGGAGATGCAGGTACGGACCGAGGACGGCTTTCTGTCAGTAAGAATGCCCGGTCGTCGTAATCGGGTCCCCGCCGGAAGTAAAACCCAGCCCGTTTCCATTCTTCGTCTTTTCAATTTCCGATATCCCCGCGGAGAAAGCGTCTAATGGTAATTTTAAAAGGAAAACGCAATGGCGCATGCATAATACACTCCGCGGGCTCGTTGATTTTCCCGTTGATCATTCCGAGTGGGAAAGAGAGGCCACGAAGGAAAAAGAAAAATGCGCGAGAACGATGTAATTCCGAGGGTGCGGCGTCGTCGAACAAAACTTCGACACGGTAGAATGGTTCGAGTCCGCAACAGAGAGAGAGAGAGAGAGAGAGAGAAAGGAACCTCCTCGCCTTTCTCTCCTTTCCACCTTTCTTGCTTGTCCCCTCTACCGCCTCTCTTCCGCGACAACTTAAATAAATAAATCAGCGTAACTCGCGAAGTAATAAGAGGAACGAAGGGCTGAAAGCTCCGGAGAATTTTCTTACGGCAGCGCGACAAAGAAGCATCGTCGTCGTTCCTCGCGTTCCGGCTTTTTAATTCGCGAACCGCTTAATTCGCGATGTGAATCGTTGATGAGGACGCGAGCCACTTCTCTGGCTGCACGACAGAAGGAAACTTCCCTTCGTAGCTATATTTCCTCTTTAAGGAAGAAGGAAAGAGCTCGGGACCGAGTCCAGAGAAAAGGAATCGAAGCGGATAGAATTACCGCACAGAGACGTCGGATTAAACGCAACGAAAGTGCAGCGGTCGATCGATAGAACGTATAATCCTTTAATAAATTCATCGAATCGTCGATCGTCGAACGAACCTGGCCGCAAGCTTCAATTTTAGGTTAAATAGCTGAAAAGCGGCGAGAGCATCGAAACGACGTGGATCTCGATGCGAAAGAAACGAAAGAGGGTAGAGAGCAATTATTAGCCAAAGGAAGGGGAATAAGAGAGAAAGAGAGATGAGCGGAGGTGAGGAGAGGCTTAACGCGGGGCCCTTAATATGGCGAGGGCGGCCTTAATAAGGGAGGGAGTTTCGGCGTATACGTAGCGGGGACACAAAAGCCGCGGACTCTGGGCCGGCCCGATACAGGAGGTCAAAAATGCGCTCAAAAAATTGCCGCCAATTTGAATTGCTAATAAGGACGATGCGCGAGTCCTCGAGTTCGGCCTAACCGGTGCAAAACAATGGTCCCGCGTATAGCGGTATACCCTGAGCGGCAAAACGAACGCCGGTGACGAAGTCCATATAAGTGTCCCGTTTGGCTCCGCAGAAATGCCGTCCGAGGGGAAAAATAAACGAGTCACGGGGAGCAAGAGGGAAGGAGAGAGGAACGGGATGCCACGAGAGGATGCCGCGAGGGGATACACGCGGTGGATAGAGGAGAGATCGACGCTACCGACCACGAGGGAGAAATCGTCGATGCAACCCTAAATAATTAGTCACTGCCACGTCCGAGGTTCTCTGTTCTCCACCCGTTGAAGGAAACCATGGAAAGGGGACGCCGGTTAGTGGAATACTGTCCGGAACGTTCCACCGCTCGTGGGAAACGTTCGCGACCGAGTGCAACTCGGAGAATTCGCGGCAGAACGGACCGCGAGCTTGCACAGAGGAAGAGCATCGGTAAGAAAACGTCAACCCCGATTTACCGGCGACTCAACTGACGAATCCACCGCGGTATCCACCGATCAAAGTCCCCCGCCGACTTTCTCTACTTTACTCATATTTTCATCATCTCGAACAAAGTTGACAGTCGACTCTAAAGAGTGCGCTCTTACGAGGAAGGATCAAGTCAGAGAATTATGGCGAGAATAAGTAACTTCGGCGCGGCGCTGTCTGCCAAAGTACTGCACATTTTTCTTGATCACGAGGTTCCTCGCGTGTAACGAGTTTAATAGCCAGAGCACCGGGTCCGCGCTTGTATTAATTGCTTCATTAACGTAACGATGCGTCGGTTATCGAGAGATTCGGTATTAAAAGACGAAGCTTATCCAGCCGATCGCGCAAACGAGGGCCTGATGTATACGGGATATTAATGCTTGAAACGCGGCCACCGCTACTTATTGCTCATCGAGATAATCGGTACTTCCACTATCGGAATGCTTAATTCCTGCAATTTATCCGTAGTTGGCCGCGCTCGTACTTCTTCCTCGCGGCGCGCACGCTCGCACTCGAGAAAAAGCGAGTTGCGGACGGATCGGTGGCGTGGAAGCGTGTCCGAGCATTCGTCCTTGATAAGATAGTCGCGAACCTACCGCCGCGGTGTCTACGCAGATAGCCGTGTAACCGGGAACCGGTAACCGCGAGCCGCATTCCCGAGCCAAACGCCGAGACCGGCCTCCGTCTCACCGCGACGCCTCGCCTCGTCGAGGACGCCTCCTAGGCTATCTAGCTTCCGGTTAACGTCACCTCGACCTCGCCTCCCTTCCCCTTCACGGAGTTACTCGGCTATCGCGTGCCTGACGATTCCTCGCGACAAATTCCTCTCGCTGCATTTCCGAAATTTTACCATTCTGAAATTACTGGCCGATCGTTAATCGAGAAGAACGTAGAACGTCACGAGCGTGTTTGCATCCGGATGTAGCCTTGCACGTGTGGAACAGAATTTAACCGAGTTTACAGAGGCGCCGACCGAGTGGACTTAATCACGCATTCACGGAATACAATCGGCCGTTCGCGTTATGCATGCCGAGGATCTCCGAGTGGTAGGAGACGAGCTCAAAGGGAGATAACTGGTCATCGAAGCAATATCCCAACGTATCGATCGATACCAGACCTCCCTCGTTGTCGCGATAACCTCAAAGCGCTATAATTGTCCGATGAGATCTTCAGACGGTGGGAAGGGAAGCGGCGAGGCCAGCTCTGTCGAGTGACGCAAACCGGAAACTGGATAAGGAGCCGCTCAGAAAAAATCCCTCGACCGAATCTACCGCAAATACGCTACCGGCATTTCGTATCCACAGAGATCGTGCTGTTGATTGCTGGCTCGAGTAAAAATCAAATTAATTAATACATCGACGATTCCGAACGTTCTTCCAATTGTTAACTACGACCATACCTTTTTATTTCATCGTAGATCGAATTAGATAACGAATTTGCGTTCAATTTTAAAACAAATTTTAAAACAAATAAAAGAATTTTATTTATGACAGTCTGACGATGATCCGTGCAAATTTAGTTAAATTAATTTCGTCGGAAGCTTTCGATTCGCCGGAGATGCTTCGATGATATACGAGAAAACCACGGGACCGTGTTAAACGCGGCATATCCGAAAACAATTCGAGCAAATCTAGCGAAAATCCTACGCGAACGCCTCGTGAAAGATGCTGCACGGACGAATGCGAGGCGCGATTGGCCGCCGCGTGAAGGATCAATTTTACCGGAGATAATTTTTTCCCGACGAGGTTAATCGATCTCCATTCTCCGACGGATCCGTCATTGTTCCGAGAAGCGGGACCGTGAGATCGGTATGGTTTATCGATATCACCGTAGATAGACCTATCAGCCGTAGCAGGTACGGTTAAATCGTCGTGCACGCGTCGCAACTGGCAGCTGCATCGAAGTAACGTTACCGTGGCTCGAGCTGAACGATCCGGAGAAAGAGAGTGGAGAAGGTTGAACGAGGAAGGTCTCGGCACGCGGAAAGAGACAGTCAGATCGATCGTCCGTGCAGCACGGTCTGCCTCCTTTGTGAGATCTCTTCTCGTTCGTCGTTGCGTTTGCCACAGAGTCGGGATCATGAATTTTCGAATTAATTTTCGATCAACATTCGCCATCCGGCGGTCATCTATAAAAATTCTGCGTGCCTTCTATTAATTGCCAGGAAACAAAGCTATCGGTTTGAGCTGTCGCGTATCTACCGTCCGAACATCGGCTTGATTTAATGGTCCAGAGTGTCTATACGAAAGGAAGCCTGAGAATACTGGGACAGTGGCGAATAAGAATTATAGCTCGTATCGTTAAGGAACCGTGGAACGCAGTGAGCATTAATAATTGGAACGTTCCTGTTCCGTGCAGGCGCGAAGCCAGCACGATGAAAGGAGACAACGAGCTGCCAATGAATACGACTCCGCAAAACGGCGCGAAACCCTCGGTCCTTCCGGTTGATAGCGTGAGAGAAACGCCGCCAGCCAGCCAGTCGCTAACTTACGTACTTAATTCCACGGTGTTTTGCCTGGCTGCCGTTGGCGGCTGCCACCGCGGAAATATTAACGATCGGGAGGAACAAGTTTGTCGCAGCGTTTAACGATTGTCTCTCCAGCGAGACGAGCTGCATTACGCGGAAACGCCTCTTCGCCACGAGAAGAAATTAATGGCGAGCCTTCCACCGAGATGAGGAGAGTACGAAGAGGAGTTTTTGTTTTCTCTCTCGAGATGCCCCTTTTCGTAAAGCTCCGATTTTAGTCGAGCTCCATTATTTACGATCTATCGGCAGATGGGTTAAAAGGTTAGAATGCAGTTTGCCCGGAAGCACCGGGACACAGGATTAAGGAGGGTCCCATTTGTTCAAAGTGCCATTTCGTAGGAGCATCGAGCACTCGATTTCCATCGGCTTCTTCATTTATTTTTCTCTTTGATCGTTTAACGAGAGTCCACTGCGACGATAGAGATTCACGTGAAAATAGAAAACGCAGTGGCGAAGAAGTGAGAAGAACGAGTCGTGACTTGGATCGTTTCTTCGGTCTCCATTACGGATTAAGGACGATACGTATATCGCGATATCGACCTCGCAAACGTAATTGCGTTAATAAAGCAATGAAAGCAGAGAAAAATCGGGAAAAAACTTGATTGCTATGTATTGCTAGGTTTAAAAATGTCGCCGTCACGTTTACATTAAAGTGCAAGCTATTTCGCGAATATTGCGGGTATTTCTAATCCGGCCATCCAATAAACTATTCCAATAATTAAAACGACCTAGACTTTGCGACACGGACCTGTACTTTTTCTGGTTCGGACGACCTGACCGAGAAAGGAAATGTTTGCACGTCGCACGAATTTCATTTACGTAGATCTTGAAATCGCCACTCCTCTTAATTTCTACCCTTCATCGTTTAACAACCGTGCACCTTCGCGCACCTTCCTACGAACGTAGAGCACGATTGCACGTAGAATATCGTACAAAGCTCGACCTTACTTACCATCGGATCAGTGCGCGGAACTCAAGGTCGTATCGTCGAGAGACAAAAAAGCCTTTTGGCGAAACGTTTCCAAAAGAGGAGCGACACGCGGACTGAAAAGAATATCGAAGCCGATCAAACTCGCTCGTAAACCAATTATTGCCGATCCTTTAATAATCTGCGCCCGAGAAAATTCCATTTGCTGAGGTGGCGAACAAAGGACGCGAGTAAACAGCGCGTTGCGATCGATCGGCGAACTATTCCATCGGAAACTTGGGATAAAAGGATTGTATGGAGAAGTGGGACGAGATGGGTAAAGAAGATCGTGTAGGAAGGGGGAAGATCGCGAAGTTCCGTCGCGGCGACGATCCATTAAGGATTTTAATCAAACGCCCGTGGCCAGGGAACGACGTCTGGCTACTAGGAAAGTTCTGGCATAAGATCCCAACTGGACTCTCCCGGCACGCGGTCCCTGGATGGCGAGGCGGACCGTAAAAGGACATTTGTCGCTTTATATGGACGAATCGGCTACCAAATACATCGCGAGCCGTCCGTAGAAAAACAAAAGGAGCCCGAGCCAACAGCGGGCTCTCTCACGAGAGTCGCACTGACACATCGGCTCAAAATAATGTCGTACGTCGTACGACATCGTTTCACTCCAACGAAAACTGCGTGCTGCCTTCGACTATTGTTCCCTTTTACTCTCTTCGATACGGCAAATCCGAATAACAAATCCTTCGATTATTTGGTCGGTTGTTAATCTAAACGATCCTCGATCAACGATAAAAATAACTTTACGATCGACCAGAGTGTTCATTAATCGAACGCGAAGACAAAGGAAGAATAGAAGGAAAATCGGTAGAGAATCGATGTTGGACAAAACGAAATCTCTTCGATGGCCGTCAGTTTAGTAGAAGCAGCTGCTAGTCGGGACTCGAGACACCTCGATAGGAATGGGATCGGCCTCGCACGTTCCTGATCTCTCGAGCGGTCGCGCTCCCACGGAATGTCGATGAAATCCACGGATTCCCGGGCAGAATGTGCGTTTATCTATTCGACCCGCGTCTGTTTTCAATCCCTTAAAACTTAGTCGAGCGGCCCATACGGCACGAAGCAGAAAACCGACGGTTCCCTTTCTCCGCTCGTTCGATCGACTGCCAGCCACCGGATTTCCGCGCTTCCCGACTTCCCTGCCCTCTCCCCCTCTTCCTTTTTCCCTTTCGTTTCGTTCGAGTTCCCCGGATTTTCCTTAAATCCGGCAGACCGTCTATGTAAATTCAATTTCTCGCCGTCGTTACATCGCTCCAGTTCTCTCTATCGTCCTTTCCGCCGTTTATTTATAGGCCCTTCAAATTCTACCTTCTCAAGGACGTTCGTCTCCTCTCCCACGTCTCGTAAAGAGAAAAGACAGAGAGGTCCCGTCGTTTACTCGACTCCGATAATAAGATATAACAGCTATCTATAGAAATCGAACTCGTTCGAAGCACTCGCGCCGAGGTCGATTATTAAGAATCGGACGACGTCTCGCGACCGTCCGCCCGCAATTTGTCGATGATTTCTTTGTGCCCCGCTTCGTCAGAGGCGAAGGTAAAACTCGCGAAGGGTATGAGATCGGAGGCCGTGGAAAATCGCGACGCGTACGAAACGACTGGCCCCCAGCTTCTGCTCCGCTCAGCTACGTAGAAGTTTGCAAATTCAATTTCTCGGTTCCGCGAAGCTTCGCATATTTCGCCGTACCTCGAACTCCGCGGAGCGTGTAAAGCTGCTAAAGCGCTAAGGAGTTCCCCGTCTAGTCCGGACCTTTCATCGTCCTCGACGTACATCGAATTTAAACCTGAAAAATGCTCGATAGAGACCCGGCCTTGCTGTCTCTCAGTGTCTTGGTGGGAGGCACCGACCGGTATGGAGAGCTACCTTGCTTTTTCAGCTCCTTCCACGGTTACTTCGGTTCTCCTCCGATCGGCGTGTTTCGCCAGACGTTCTAAGGTGATTAGGTCGAGGCGATGAGGCGCGCACAGGCGGAACGGTGTTCTTCGCGGTAATTTCCCTCGAACGTGGCTATCAGGTTACCGGTGAAATCCTATGGAACTAGATGGCGCGACGAAAATCATCGAACGGTTGAAAAGTCGACTGAGTCCAGATGGATGATACTGGAAAATCAGATATCATTCCGCGGTGCAATCATCGACGTAATATCGTCGGTAAATAAATAAATTTCCCGGATAAAGGAACGAGTAAATGGATGAGTGTACATGCGCGTGGTCAACTTAATTTATAATTACATTAATCAGTCTTGACCACGGTGGCAAAGCTGCAAGTTACAGCCGAAGCCGGCGTGTATGTATGTAAATAGAATATTACGGAACAATCGATAGCGTTGTCGTAGAACGGATGTTGCCTGGTCAAATGTAATTTATCCAAGCGATATTTAATAGTAGGAAATATCAAATAGAGTGGCGCGCGTGGCAGCGCGACGAGGCGTTCTCAAACGAGGCCGCCCCATTAGTTAAATATTCATTATCCGATATTTGGATGCTCGTCTCGCGTTTCGTACGGTCAAACGACATAATTCGATACGCTGGTTAACAATGCGTTCCGCAGGACGCGTTCACGCAGTCGATTGTAATTTTTCGTTCGGAGCAATTATCCGTTTGTGTTCGTAGCGTCACCCTTCTGGTCACCCTTTGTAAAACGGCCAAATGCCCCGTCATTATGTGGCAATCGGTAAATTGAGTTGATCAGAGAAGAATAGGATTGCTGGCAAAATTGAGGCCAACTACAAAAGCAACGCCGCACGGCATGTCGCTATTTTACCTCTTACGGTCCTCGTTAAAACGTTTTTCGTTTCGAGAAATCGACCGGTATTAGCCGTGAAACTTTCCGACGTATAGTTTGGAAACGACTTTTCAATACGTTCGAGCATCGTCCTTCGAGGGAATTACCTCTAGCTAACAGGTATCAGACCTTCGTGGATCTCGTCGCGTACATCGACCCGAATCTTCGAAGATTCCATTCACGCGTACCTTAGAGCGTTATCGTCGGATCCAGGTGCTGGAGGGTCGTCGCGCGATAACATAAAACGCAATTCGGAAGCGAATTTCGACAAGGACCGCTCGTTATCCGGCCATTCTATCCACGGATAAGTTACGTCGGCCAGATTCGTGGGCTAAAGTTTTCCGACCACTCGATTCGTACACCTCATCGTCTCGTTTCCCGCCGGGCTTTCTCCTCGCGTTTCTCCAGTTCCCTCCCGACTTAAAAAGCTTACAGGGTGGTCGTCGCTGTGGCGAGGCGGCACGGTTCGAAAGGCCGATTCGGTTCGATATCAACCAACTTCCAAATAATTTCCTTCCCGACTTTCGTTCGAGACGCCGGCAAATAGCGAAACAAACTTCCGCCCTCGCGATCCGGGAAAGTTCGCGGCAAATTGCCCGATAAGCCACCGCTCCAACCACCGAACAGGAACAAACGGCTATCTTTTTACCCTATAAGAACTATGGATCAACCTAGCCAGCCTCTTATCGTTACCTTTCGCTGTTTTCCGTCGATGACGGTGTTCCTCTTTTCTGTAATACGAAACCGTAATACATCTTACGTCATCGTTAAATCTACGTAAGCACGGCTAGAAACGAAAGTTTGAGATCGTGAGCCTTTTGGAGCGCGATTTTTCGTACAGAATGTCAATGCTTTTGATGAGAATTCCGAAATCCTTTGTTCGTTCCTTATCCATTAAGTAACCGGTATTACGTCGGAGCTCCTTGGAACGCGACGATATCGATTCCTCCGAGTTTTCTCGCCCCGGGGAGCTCTCAAGAAAACGTATTCAAATCGTTGTACGCTGCAGAGAATAAAGCGTCGAAGCGTCCTGTAAAGGTTCCGCAGTGTTTGAGTCCTCCGCGTTGAAAATACATAGCAGCGCTGAGATTTGCTGGCTTCTTTTTTACAAATGTACATTTGCAGACGTAAAATTGCTTGCGGTACACGCGAAAAAGTTCGATAAGCTCTAAACCGCTTTAGAATGTCTTTTTACAACCGCGGATCAGCCATGACCCATTTATTTTCTCCCTTTCGATTATGGTAATTACCCGAGATGGTTCTTCATTTTTGACTTTACGTGTGAAATTGATCGAAAAGAATACAGAGCGAAAATCGGCCGTAGCGCAAACTGGAACTGCAACTGCAACCAACAAACTATGAACTCGTATGTAAATGCCAGGATATTCTAACAGCCGGAGGATTGAACGCTTCTGCATCTTTTTCTCTCTTTTTTTTTTTTTTTTTAAACAACGGAGTATTGTTTTCGCGGAAGATGGATCGTCCTGTTAATAATATCGTCCCGGTATTGTTTCTGTCTGTGTCGACAGTGTGCCAGTTTCGCTTTTCGAAATCGCGCTTTGCATGTTCCCGTCAAACGGATGTTTTCAAAGGAAACGCTCGAAACAAGCAGCCTAGCCGGTGTCTTAAAAGCGGCCACCGCGTTTTGCGAACAAACTTGACAGTTTGAACGAACTCGGGTGCCACCACTACGCGTTAACAGTCTTATTCGGCGGCAATCTTATTCCCGTTGGAACACGGGAAAAGCTGTAACTGCGGAAAACAGCATCGGATCAAACGACAATATATACGTGACAACTTTCCTGCTCGTTTCCTCCACTTTAGCAACTTTCACGCGTATCGAGAAACACCGTGTAATTTTCATCGGTCGTATCGATGACACTTCCGCGGACCACGATTTTCACGCGAGAATACGTCACGAGGAAAATACGATCGAGGAGGCGTAACGTCGACAACGATAATAACGTGCAAAGTTCTCCGTCTCTTCTTTCGGGCTTGATAATTTTAGGAGAGTTTACCTTAAAGGCGGTTCCAGCGTCCGGGAAGCAATAGCCTCCACGAACCGTGTGTTCGTACACCGGCTGTCGCTATTCGCGAGGCCGACGCGACTTATCGCGGCGAGTAAGCGACGACTGTTCAAACTCCGGCGTTATATCGTCATCGCGATACCTTTAATTTTATCCTACCTCGTTTATGTCGACGGTAGTTAGAGAAAAAAAGAGGAAAATCGATTAAAACAGCCCCATAATTTCGCGGTAAAATCACAGTATAATCTGGACGACCGTCGATCTCTGTCCCATTCGGCGGACATTTCCGTCGCGCGAAGAAAATATTTAGCCGGGTAGACCGCGCGCTAGCGATTTCCGAAGAATTTTATCGGATTAATTGCAGGTCGGGTTAGAAATTTCCGTGACCGTCTAAAACGATGGTTGACCAACCGTGCGACCGGCCACCGCCGTATTTTACAGTAATTTTTATCGTAACTGCCGACGCTTAAATTATTTGGACGTTTTTTTTTTTTGCATAGCGCGAAAATATTCATCTCTGACTCACGGCGTGATACGCGCATTCATCATTTTGATACTGGTCGTGTTACGAGCCGCGAACGTAAATTTTCAAACTTCCACGGGAATATTCACGTTCCCCCGGTGGCCGCGCGCGTAACTTTCGCGGAATGCCGTAACCCAGGTTCCACACTGTTCCTACAGGCCGGTGTTTACTTTGCATCTCGGCCGATTATGCGAACGCTTGACCTGCCGAGTGCTCTCGCCTTGCCTGGCCGTTCGTGTTCATTGATAATAATTCCCTGCCACTAGGACTAACCTGACCCTGCGTTCCGAGGCAGCGTTGCCTCGACCTAGTTCGCCACCGGCTCCGGCAACTTGATTTCCATCGACCGAACTGTCAATACGCGAGCGATAGAAATTAGTATACCGCCGCTTCGCGTTGCCACGAGTCACCGGTTATAATAGGAAAATAACGAACGCTCGAGCTTGAAAAGTTGATATTCGTTTCGCGATCTCATTCGTGTCACCGGCCCCCGTCAGAAAGGAAACCTTTCGAAAGACCTCGATCGTAGTTGGTGGTTCGATGTCGCGCGATAACGAGTAATTCAAATTTGATTAATAACAGTGCGAGGCATTTTCGTGGTTAGCCGTGTTCGGTGGTAAAGTCAAAATGGTAGGAACTCGGCGAAATAGCGTCGGTTGGTACGATAACATCGTACCGATATACACGAAGAATGTAACGAAACGAATCGATGAGGGCTCGTGAGCATTCAGTCGTCAGGATCGGAATTACAAGGCGGAGACGTTGATAAAGTAAAGTACACATTTATTTGATTATCCTGTGGGGCCACATTCCACCGAAGCCTCGAACGTGTCCCGAATATCATTGACCAGCCACGCCGCTATCATCCGAAACCGTATTTCCCTAATACGATTCTATTTGCGTAGGAAAATCGGAGGACGACGCGGTCCGATCTTCTCTCTCTTCCTCTCTCTCGTTCGCAGTGGCTATCACCGTGGAGACCGTGGCAGACTGCGAATTAACGCTACACTCGGTCCCATCGGAACGAGAAAATGATGTTCCAAGTTTCGTCAGCGGCGAGACAAAAGTAATTAAACCCAGAGGACTACTCGATAATTTAGCATACGTTCCGCGGTACGTTCCAGGACTAACGAAAGTCCGTGCAGCCAACGCTACTGAAACGAACACACCCTTAGCGAGCCGCAGAACGTCCGAGGGAAAGTTTATAGAATTTACAGGCGGGTAGGATCGATGAAAGCTTCGCTACCAAGACACCGCCTGCGACACACCGTCGACGAGCGTCTTCTATGCTGCGATCTTTTACTTTGTAGAACGTCTCGTAATAAAAGGGCGGGATTCTTGCGCCAGAAATATAATAGTTCAAACAGTCCGATCAAGGTAATTGAAATTGAAAAGCAAGCAAAACGCTATGTACACGGGACCGGAGGAACGTGCAGACGCAGAGGCGATGGAAATGCATTGTCCACGAGGAAAATGCAAATTAAACGCAACGGTGTAGACGCCTGTTCGAATGCATTAAGGCAGAGCCAGGAAGACGGGGTGAGCTGGTCGTTAATTTTTTACACAGCTTCCCTGAATGGGGATCGCCGAATGATAGGACGAGCTTCCTAGCCGGCCATTCCGCTCGTCATTATTGCCAGATTGTAATTATCATCGGTGACTGAGAAAGGTGAATGCGCGTCTGGCTTGTCGATTTCATTAAAAACCATATAAACTCGACGATTCGTCGGCACAATAGGATCGGTAATTACGGATGCATCGTCACTCGTCGGATTTTATCTTCGGTATTCGTATCGATCCGCGAAACGGAAGGAAGACAGGAAGACAATAGGCCCTCTCCTCCTGTTTTCTATCTATATTTCATGACATGCTACAAATTTCAATTTGTTTGCCCTCTTCTATACGCGTAACTATAGAAGGCTGAAAAGCCGCTTCCATTCTCACTTCCTTTGTTCGTCGTCATCTTTTCTGACCGTGGCCATTGTGTCGTTCGTTATTGCCGAAACATAATTATTTTCGTTGTACCTCGTCGTCATCGTCGCGAGGCCCTTGTGTTAACCTTCGTCGACGTCGCATTTTCGTGGTGCTCGACGGTTGGCGTGGGATCCTCCTATAAGGGATAGGCTTTCGACGACGCTATCGAATGTCACCTACTATCGTCGACTCGGCTCTTGAACCCTCGAGATATCCTTTGTAAGGTCGACGACGTCCTTGGAACGTCCTCGGAATATCGATGATGGAACGAATCGACGTCTATTTTTACTGTCGCGTCGTTGCGTATCGACGTCACGAACCACCTGCCATTCGAAATAGAGCTGCTTCGACGAATCCGTTCAACGACGAAGCATCGACGACCCACGCCTACATCGGAATGCCGTTCGATCTGCTCTTAAGGCTAATTAATACCGCGAGTACCGGCTCGAGTACGACGCGTTCTAGTGTGATTCGAGAGCTGCTTAACAGGATCTATACATATATTTACAAGTAGTAGCACGCCAGGTAGATACAATAGCCTGTATTTTCACTAGTTACCGACTACTAGTTCGATATAAGCTCCGTAAACGTTTTTGTTCTCTTTATCCATCAAAAATTCTACCGAGATTTATCTTCTTTCGCGATGCAATTTATCTTAATCACAAGGCACGCGAGCTCCATTTCACATGGGAAGAAGCAATATATCCACATAGACGCCCCAACGGTTACAAACTTGCTTAGAAACCGGGTGTCGTCTCGAAGGCCAAAGTACAACGGCATTACGATCGCGCGAAGCACAAGGGACCCCTGTTCGGCGCACGGAAATCCGGCTCTATTTGCACCATACTTACATACATAATTTACGAAGTAAACAGATGGGCCGGACTTTGCGTTCTCCCGGGATGTTCGTCGTGGTAGATCAGGTTGAGGCACTTTGCTGAACTAATCAGTCCTCGAGTAGACGACTCCGGGGGACGCGTTCTACCTAGTATCTCCGGAATGTGGTAAAAAAGTCTGCAGTTTGCCTCCGAACCGGAGAAAAACGAATGGAACAATGGACATCTTCCATAAATCATCAGATCTAATGGAGATTGCCCATTATTTCCCTGTTTATGTTCAGGATTTTCTCTGTAGAAAATTTATTCGTGTTTCAAATATACGTAGTTGAAAAAATGTTAATACAAAATATCTGGAATTAGGAAGATTAAATGAAAATACATCTTCTAGAATCATTCGTTCATCCGAACAAGTGTTACAAATCGTTGAAATTGTTTTTCACTCGATTTATGCTAGTAAACAGCTGCGATTCGGCAACAATGTCCAGGAACATTGCTCAGCCGTCGTGTCATTTACGCCGACTGTTGCATAGAGCGGAACGCCTGCCAGGCAACAGGCGAATTATTAACTTGTATCAAACCGAGGAGACACGTTACGCGAAATACGTCAACCAGCGCGCAGTCGTCTTATTTTCACAAGCCGGATAGATTAGACCGGCGACTGTTGACGGGAGTTGGCGCCGTGCCGCCGCGCTGGTTTCTCCTTCGAACTAATCAGCCTCGAATTCTCCGCGGCGGCGGACCACCTCGCTCGAACGCCGTCAAAGATTTCTACCTAAAATCCGTGGCACGCGGCAAAGAAATTCGTCCGTCGACCTGGCAGTACCGCAACCGACAAAAACACCCCAGGATTCGATGTTCAATTTAACAGTGAATCGCAGTGTCTACGCTCGACTTGGAATCCCGAAAAATCCTGGCCAACGGATCGCTCGGATTACGATCGCGTTTCACTAGAAAATTAACGCGACGCGCAAATTCTGAAACTTCCAATATCACCGTTCGCCAATTGGAAATTGAATCGAATGAGAAACTGAAGGACGGAGGATGAAATTGAAGCGGATGACAGAGAAAGCCAACGACGTATCAATTCCAAAATGCTTCAGGGCTCTAGCAGAGGGACCCACGGATGATCGACATTTTCGACATCGTTTGCAACACGTTCCGGGCGATCTCGGATCGACGAACGACGCCTCGAATAATAACCGTGCCATAATGTCGTCGATGGCATTCTGAGACTCCGTTTGGACGCCACCGGCTCTTTCGAGCTGGACGTCTGCCACCCTCCAAGAACTTTAAACGCGCCACCTGTTCGAGACGTTGACACTGTCGCGCTTTCTGATCTCAAGGCAGTCGCATAGCTCGAATCTATTCGCGGAATGTCCACGGGTTCGATTCCAAACGCCCGCGTTTTCACGGCGAATGGAATTTTTGATAGTAACAGGAGAACGATTGGTCGAACATCTTGCGAATTAAAATTCTTTATCGTCTGCGGAAATTTCTATCGACTCGAATTACCCTAGTTTGACAAAAAGACCAGACGAGCGCTTAACGATAAAATACAACGCTCTTTGTTCGGCAAGTCGTGAAATAATTATGGCCCGATTCCCTTTGACTTTCGCGTTTTCGATCGACTCTTTTGTTAATTAAAGCTTCGCCCAACTTTCTCCCAATTACCGCCGTCGATGTCCCAATTACATTTTCCACGTTAGAAACCTTATCAACGTTCTCGTTACGTCAACCGTATCGCTGCAACATTCTCACCGCATTTTCATTCGTAGTTTATATCAGTGTCGCAACGTTCTGATCAACATTCTTCGCTATGTCGTAATTCACATTTTCGATCTACCGCGATGTGGAATTTTCATTCTCACCAGACATAGGGCAGGCAGAAAAGAAATCATTCTATATTTTGAGAGATCGCAAAACCCGGACAGGACCGCAAGGAAGGAAACTCTACGAGCATAATAACGGCGGCAGTACGCGCGTCGTTAACTTGCAGAGGGATGGTCGAAGGGGAAGATGGGCCAGCGTGGCGGACGATAAACTAGAACGCGGCAGGAAGACGAGCCGGCTTTCGCGGGCCTGACGTACGACCTTCCTGACTTCCTACTTACGGCTACAAAGCCGTTAGCCCGACCATACCCGCCGGATAACTTAAGCAGTCGGCCGCAACCCCTTCGCCAGCTCTGTTTAACCAAGCACCGCGTACATCGCCGGGGAAACTGGATGGCTGTTACTACCTCTAAGTAGTTGCGCATTCGTTGGCCCCCTTATTAAAACGCTATTCGAAGAGATGCATCCTCTTCTGCTTCCACCATACCCTGACTCTCGCTTCCTGTTCACCCGGCCCCTACTCAGCCTTTTCTTCTCCCATGTCTTTACGCTCTTCGTTCGTGGTATTCGCCAGCAGGTACGAAACACTGTGGTTAAAGCGATGTCGAGGTGCACTGTATTTACGTGTCGGGTTGAATGCATGGAGGCAAAAGAGTCGTAGACTGAAGTTATGGGTCGTAAGAAGGTGTGCGGAATTGTTTAAACAAAAGTGAGATTAGATGCGTGTACATTTGAAACAAATCGAACAGCTCGTTTGCATCTGCTCCGAATCCGAGCGAAACGATCTCGGAATTCGGAACAGCGGCGCAATTAAGCTCGTAATCGTTTATTCAAACGGGCGTGTTCACGTCCGCTAGAAATGTAACGGGAGATTCTTACGACAGAGAGAAGGCGATCCGTGATCGCGCGAGGCAATGTGAGAAAGTGAAAAATTCGGAGGAGGAAAGAAATAAAGTACAACGGGGGTGTGTGCTCGAGAAAGGAACGGCGAGGGTGAGAGAGAGAGAGAGAGAGAGGAGAGATGCTGTTCCTAGGAGAGAATTAAAACGCGAAGGGAGCGAGGCAAGAGAAAAACTCTCGAACGTGGCGAGAGTCTGGAACGACAGCCGAAGCGTTCCAGCATTCTCGAAATTTTCAAAGAGTCTGCCGGCGTGCGCGTTCGAGCGTCTCTCCAGCCATTACTTCTCTCTTGCTCGCCCTCCTGCGTCCGCCTGGCCTTGTAGTTCCGCGTGGTATTTCGTTTAAAGCTACGAAAGCACGAGCTACGAGGAGCCCGCCGTGGATACTTTTCCTAGAACCCTTTTTTCCAGAATTCATCGATCTTCTACCCATGGCGAGAAATGGGCGGAATTGGCGCCCGATCGAGGACTTTCCTTTGGAATTCGAGAAACGTACCAGGAATTAGGGGAATACGTTGGCGAAGACCATAACAGAAAGCACGTGTTATAGAAAAATCGTGGCCCACGTCGTACTAATCTTTTGCGGTTTTTTCTCACATTTATAGGGAATTTTGCTTCGTTCAGGTTTCGCTTTATCTACACGACAGCACATTTAGTCCCTGTAAATAGCGGAAAAATTTGCATTAACGTAGAACCAATTCTCCATTTCCCGGAATATTCCAAGGAAAACCTGCTACACCTCCCTAGAGAGTGTCCAACGTTATTATTTGTCGATCGAAAGATCGTTGCGGTTTATTAGCGATCGACCACCCTACCAAGTAGGGGATCTCCTCGCCGCCATAGAACTTTTCCTCCTTTTAATCGAATCACTTTATTTAATCGAGCAACGAAGAAGTCGGAGTTCCGGAGGGAAGTCCGGGATACTCTAATGGCGGCACAGTAATAAAATAGTAGTAATTACACGGTGTAAGATAGACGGCGGTAAAGTTGGAGGACCGCGTGCGAAGATCCAGGCCCGGGGAAATTGTAACCGCAGATAGCGAGACAGTCGTAATACTAATATCGTTTCGCAAACATACGCTGCCAGAATGGGACACGTGGAGCCGCCTAATGCGGCACGGCGATTCCGGGTCACGGATTACATTGTAGCACGACGTTAATTTCATTTTGCAAACGCTGTAAATGGACTTGGAACGCCGATACGTGGATCATCCTAATAATTTCGCTCTGTAAACGGTGACACTGCCGATTACACTGTTCTGTCTGTCTACTGTGATAAAACGGAGACACTTGGCTGTCCGTGGTTGGTCGCGATTTCGTTTTCACTCTGCCTCCTCCGGCGTGATTGCTTGCTTCCTATCTACGATCGTGCTGGTTCTAACAGCTTCGTACCCCCCTCCGTGAAAACGCGAGCAAGGCGCCGCTAAATCATCCAGAAAGCAGTTCCTCTAAGTAGCAAAGCGATAAATAAAGGGGTCCAAAGTTGCGTGCCTCACGCCATCGTCAAGCTTCCCGATCGGGGCGATCGTATAGTCAAAAATGGCCATCGATGAAAGAAGAGACAGGATGGGCGTGTTCTTAAACTAGACGCTAATTTCACCCGCGGAACGAACATGCTGGCAGGCAAAGCACACAAGGTGATTCCGTGTAATGGATTACAATGTAATGCGATGTAATCCCGAATCCTTTTATCTTTCGGTCGCGAGCACGCCATGTTACGCCACGCGGTGCAGTTAATTTGCATTACTTTCGGAATCAGCAAATCAGCGCTGGCTATTTCACCGTGTATCTCAGACTTTCATCTTAATACGCGTCACTTTGTCCTTAATCAGCCAGGCGATATGTCATTCCCTAACGAGGAGTAAGCGCGACGTGACTAACCACCCAAGCGAGCGTAACTTAAACCGGATAATTGTATAATTTTCGTGCTGTCGACGCGTACAAACGACCGGACAGCCCGATCTTTTCCTTTTTTCTCGAAGCCACAGAAGTAATAAAAAGCGGATTCGATGGTACGAAGGCAAACGCTGCGCGGCTCTTCCGCCGACGATAACGAAATGCAAACTGATTATTCGTTCAATTACCGGTGGTCCCGCGCGAGATGTCCACCGTTTGTCCGGTAGATCGTTGCAAGTGGAAACAGATCGTTCGTCGCACTCGTCTGGTCTCTTCTCTCGTTAGAAATGTCAACCATCTGCAAAATTGCAACCTCGACTAATGAGTAGCTAAAGGCCAGATATAAGATATCGCGAGCAATGCAAGGCAGCTGTACGAAACGATTTCGTTCACGCGACTCTCTCCACGAGGGTTATTAACAAAATCGATGCTTGGAATAGAAAGGCCGTAAGGGGAACAATAAAACGCCTTGTAACAGAAAGAAAAAACGAGCGGCAGCCGCTCGAACGTATCTCTGAAACGACGTTGGATAGAAATCTTCGGAAGCCCTCCAATTCTTTAAACGGTCTTCTCATCCCTATTTCTGTCCCTATCGCGTAGTCGGAGGAACCAGGAACGACAAGCGAAAATTTAGGGCAGAAGGTTAGGGGCGTTAACTAGCACGAATTTATAGGCGATTAAAACAAAGTGGTCAACGTTACGCAACGTGATTTGCCTTAAACAGTGGATCGTTACGGATTCGAAAGAGACAAGGGACGGTTCTTTCATTTCCATAAACTTGCGCTTCTTTCACACTAAGATTCCGGGTCACGGATTACGCGGTAGCAGACCGGCGATTTTGTCAGCGACCGAATTACCTCCGTTGATCCTGGCCGCTTCGAGCGTGTAACGCGACGATTCGACCGCGCAAACGATGGCATTGTCACGATCGTCGCGCTTCTTTTATCGCACCACGCCGCTTGACGCCAGTTAATTTTCCTTATTTCCACGAACAAAGAATAGAGAGACCGAGAATTAGTGAGCACGGTGGGGACGAGCCACTGGTTTCGTCGTTTGTCTGCGGCTAACAGCCGGCGAATCGTGCAAAGCGAAACGCCGCAGGGATTTAACGGTCCGCAATTAGACAGCTTACCGCAGAGATAGAAAAATACCGGGCACAACGCGTGCCGAGCTTCTGCATTCTTCGACTATCTTTTGCTGTTCGTTCCACTTTAAATTTCCCGCGTATAAAGTTTACCTGAAATCTCCGAAGTACTCGCGATGGAAATCAACGTGTCGAGATCGAGGATTTATCGATGTTTTCTTTCTTCGAGCAAGATTGAAACGGTGGACAGAATGGATGCAAGGTCATTCAGAGAAGTTACGTGGTACACAGCGAAAGTATCAGAGGCATCGAACGATACATCGAAGCATAGCAAAGTGCAGTTTGCAGTCATTCGACGAACAGACCGAGTTACAGTGGAATCGATTACACCGGTGACACGGCACAGTACTGATTATAACATGGGGGTGTTCAAATTTGACCCGCATCTCGAACTTTGGTGGAAACACGACCCATCGCCGTATCCTGTTATACAAAATGGCCGTGTGCCAGTAATTATAGTCAAGTGACGCAACTAAATCGCCGTGCAACTGTATTTATTCGGCGCAAAATAGAGTGGCGTATACCGCGTGTGGCGACGATCGAACAGTTTATTTCCGAGACGTGTTCGAGTCGTTTCCAAATCGAAATCCTCGCGAATTCTTAAGAGCAAATCGAAGAAATTCTAAAGGCAAATCTCTCGCTCGCGACAAAAGATTCGAGCAATCACGACGAACAAACGTCGTTCGAGAGCGTGACGAAAAAGGAGACCAAGAGATTTCCGATGGAGAGAAACTACGAGAACTCTGAAAATTTCCGTGTTAGCCGACACGATGCATTACCCGAAGAAATATTCATTCATACGTTGTACCCGTGGCCGAATGTTCGTCCGTCATTGTGATTGTTTGGCCGAACCACGTGAAGTATGCAGTGTGAATGATAAATAAGTAACAAACACGAATCTCGCATGTTGTTAGAGAGCGATAATTGCGAGTGAAGTCGATCGGTATAGTTAACGGAAGCGGAAGGATCCTCCATCTCGAATCACCGATCGTTCCTTGAAATCGCTATCGTACATCCTTTCTAATTTTCCCTCCACACGTTTTCTTTCAGTGTCGTAAACCTTGAGAAACACATTGCCCTATCCTTCGGATTCTCGTTCTTTCCGTCCCCGATAATCTTTATCCTCCTTTCGAAGCAGAGATTGTAACCTTTCTCGATCTACCATCGGCATCGTTCTTGGTAATTGTACCTTAAGCTTAGGAACGAGAACTTCTGAGTACTCCAAATAGAAACTCTGAAATCTTCGCGATTCAGAATCGATGATCAAGGGATTCTATCTACGCGAATCTATAGCTGGAAAGATTCTCAATTTCCGGATCTCACGTGTATCGTCGCTCGTAAACAGAAGACCATGAAAAAGGCGATGAACGAGGTCCGAGTTCCCCTTTAATTGGCACTCTAATTGCTCTCTAATTGTGTATCGATCCACGTTTAAGTGAACCAATTACCGGGGATCGCGTTTGAAGCCCTCACCTTCTCCCTCCACCAAAGGCACTCGAACAACGCGAGAGCCGCTTTCCACCGGAAATAATATAGAGTTGATCACGGAGAAAGATCTCCCGGTTCCACATCGGGCTGCACGCGTACTCGACATTGTCTCTGTGCTCGTGCAGGCACACACCGAGTGCTTTTATGGTTAATCGAAATCGCTTCTCGAAGCCGCCTTCGCTGGCAGCGCTATACAATCCGCGAGTTCATTGTGTCCGAAAGTCTTCCAAAGCAGGCAATTTCTGCGCGGTATTCGACGCGCGTCGACGAATCGCAAGAAAGGATATTCGAGTGCCGCGAATCGCGAAACCAGCTTTTCAAGCCGCGACTAGTATCGACTATGGCACAACGCAAACGAAATGTTTCATCGGAGGTGTTGGCAATTTCTGAGTCACGGTATTGAAACTATATCTGAGCCACTTGGTATTTAAATTATATTTAGTACGAGTTATGTTATACGAGTCGTCAAGGTGACCAATACGTGATTTTTGAGAGAATCTTTGTGGACTTGCATTTTGTCGCACGGTATATTTTCATTATATATTTTCACATTCTGATTTCTTTGCCACTGTTCCGTACCGGATAACCGTTCCACTCGTGGTTCCTCTAAATCGAACAGCGAACCTACGGTGTGCAGCATTGGATTTTTAAACAGGAACTCAAGTTTTAAGACTGACGAACGCGCTAAATTCCTGCGAGGTGGCCGTTGTGTAGAATTAGAGTGGGCTGAGGTCGGGAACTTTTGTACGCGTATAAAGCTCGAATAGTGGCGCGTTACCGTTGCAAACGATCTCTGCAGCAAGCCTTTTACCGAAATTGTAATTCCAAGGAACTAGGAAGCCGTAGGGATAAAGTTTACCTTAACACGGTGGGTTTTCTCATAAATGCGTACGTGGAACGACCCATTAGCAAATGCCGTACAGAGCGGCTAACTCGAAATACCGTGGTGTATCGGTTTAAAAAAGCTAAGTATATCTAAAAAATTGTATACCCTTACGTTCAATTTTCTCCATCTCCGCAAAAGACGTTATCAAAAGAACGGCCACGAAACTGAAATGCACGCGTTACGTACGAATAATACGATCTCGTTAAAGAACGTCAGATCGCTTTGCAGAGTCCTCCCCGTAAAACCTATAAAACGATAGGCAGTGCAGCCGTAAAAAGTCGCTACGGTTTATCGCCGATAAATATTGCTTCGAACGGAAGCTTTCGTAACGTTGATGCGAGCAAGTAACGTATTAATTTATCATTAGATAAATTTAACACGTAGGGTGCAACGAATCCCCGTATGAAACGCCGATGTTAAGTTCGTTGCTCGCCCATTTTCTACCCGCACTTTCCCATCGATGCTTCTATTTGCGAAGAGTCACGTTCCACCTCAAAACACGTCTTACCTAGTAAGGTAAGGTGGCGGCTAGAAATAGCCGGCCTAATTTCTAGGCGCCAGTAAATTCGATTCGCATCGGTGCAATCGGCAGTCGTAGAACAAGCCCTAATTAAGTTAACCGTGTGCGCGCGTACAGTATCGAGAAACTATCCCTGATTGCCTTGTTAACGGGATAGGTTACCAGGTAGCGACGATATCGATCTGCCGACACAGAGGAGAAAGCCTGATAAGGGCTGCAACCCCCGTCCGTTCACCACCTCACGCGCTCTGCCCCTGGCAGATTTATACCTGGCGTTCGTGAATATAAGCGTCGCGGTGATTTCACACCAGGCAAATTAATAAGAACCGGCGAGCCGAGTTCTGGATAGCAAGACCTGGATAGCGAATCCGGGGACCGGTGTCTTATCGTCGATTCGCCGCCTCTTTGTAGCCGGCGATCGTTATTAGAATGATAACGAGAACTTTTTCCCCCGGCTCTTGCCTGTCGACTGTGCTCGACCGGCTCGGCCAGACGATTAATTAAATTATACACCCAGTTTCACCCGACGTCGCTTAACCACCCCTTAACGAGCCGCTTTTCGTTCCTTTTCACGGGGACGCTCGTTCGACTATGAAAATGTCCGAGAAAGATGTATAAATTGATGGGACAGTTTGTGTCTTATAGGGATCACTGTATCTCCTTTTCGCGCATCGTTAATAACCAAAGGCGACGGTTCGCAACGACACTAAAACCTCTCTCTCTCTCTCTCTCTCTTTCTCTTTCTCTCTTTTGCGGATCTACGCTCTATAAACGTTCACTCATGATTTTTCCTGTGTAGTTGTTTTGCGCGGTATGTTAAAAGAGAAGAAAATCCAACGTATGGAAATTGGGAAGATCCGCGTGACGCTCACGACACGGGAAGCAACGTGATTGATAGTTTTTGGGATGGAGGAAAAAAATAAATGATCTCGGCTGTGGAAAGCAGGGAGATCGTCGTTTCTTTCAACGGGAGAGAATCGGTTAGGATGCGTGATGTATCGTCGTGTCGGTTGGAATCATTCACGGCTCGATAACAGTCATACAGCGTGACACGGCGCGTCGCCTAACGGATAACTATCGCTGTCCGTGTATCACAAGGGGCTTTCCGTCGCCATTCATAAAACGCCCGATTAATGTTGAATTCGATAATGCGATTAATCTCAAATTGGATTATATAACATCTCTATCCGGCTCGCGTTATACGAAACGAAAACGTAACCATCGTCACGAACAAGCCAGTCATGACCTTTTAAGTTATTTTCCAATTGGAACGAGCTGGCGCTTCCGCGACGTGTTCGCAGTCCGATAAAGTAACCGAAAGGAAAACGGCGTGCATTGCAAACGCGTAACGATTGCGCTAGAAGCGTTGCGCGTCTTGGAAAGCGACATTTCGTTGTAACACCGGGGCAAGCATAATTATGGCAGCATCGATCGGCAAAACTCTGTGGCAGGAATGCCTAATTTAAACAGGGTACACACACGCCGCTAGTGTTACGTAACGAGAAGGGAAGTTGAAATTCATTGGCTCGCTGCTGACTTAAACTCTTTCCCTCGTCGCGGAATACTTAGTGGTCGTGGCGAGACCGTAGTCGCGGAATATGAGATCAGTTTCGCGGGTAGTTCGCATAAATAGCCGGTCGAGTTTCACCCCAGCGCCATCTAACCGGAAGATCCATTCATCGTTTCGGTTAAACCTCTGTTACGGTTCGTCCTCGTTCCTCCGATTCATTCTCGTGTGATTTTTAATTGTTTTCACGACAGCATTTTCGGAATTTAACCAGAGGAAAGTTCGATCCCGGGTGAATATCGAATTTCAATCTGTTTACAGATAAAACGTTTATGAAAATAGCAGCTTTCCGCGCTACCCATACATAATTCGTTCGCTTAATAAACGATCACGCGTGTGATCAGTTAAAACTGATGTGCATGCACATTTTTCTCGCAAATAAACGCTATCGAATTTCGGTGAAAGAAACAAAAAAAATATATCGGTGTTCTGCATACGAATCTACTGACGGCGCGGGATGGGACGAGCGCAAGTAACACGGTGCGAAAATCATTGCGTAACGAGCCAGAGAGCGATTCGATGTACATATTCGCTAGAAAATGATATCGAAATAATGTACACGTATCGGGCCGACAAATGGTGGATAACAACGTGTTCCCGAATCGTCTGCCCCCGATTTACATTCTCTTGTTCCTGCTACTTCTTTTTTCTATGGAACACACCTAGGTCGACACGCGTTTCAAAACGTAATTTATAGACGAAATATCGTGCGTCACCCGAGTTATTACGTGATATGTACCCGTTACGTGATATGACAAATATTATGTAAAATGTGCCCGTTCTCGATCGAACTGCATTCGTCATTCTCAGTAATTTCGTTCGATTTACACGTCGTTGAAAAATATAACGCTGATTGTACTTTCGAGCTCACTCCCGCATTTTAAACCGACGCGTGCGTGTCGTTCATGCCAATCAAACGGGGAACTTTATCGGCTGATTTCTTTTTTCTCAGAGTAGTTTACACGTGGAAATCGGAAATTCGAGATTGTTCTGGGAAAACGAGTCACCGTATAACAAGATATATTTCCTAAAAATGAAATATGGCGGCTAGGTGGGAATCCGAAAGCGCAGTTCGTTTACCAAGAACAATATCCATCGGCTTGACGATAATGAATGCGACTGCGCGATAAAACCGTCGTGGTTTTGCGCCAGCCCTGCTGCATTCACATAGTTCACGCACATAGAATCTTCCACGGGCAGAAAAAGTGAAATTAATTTATTAATAACGAGGCCTTTGATCGTCTATGGACGACATCGCGTTCGCGGTTTTTGCGCGTTTGCACGCGTAATCTCGTCGCGGCTCGTTCCTTTCTTTTTGTCTCGCCGTTCGTCGAGGCAAAAGTACGTAACAAATTTGCGACCGCAAGAACTCGCAGAGCAATCCAACGGATTTACCGTATAAACAAATTTCATCCTCTTTCTGTCGGCGAGAAACCGCGAAACTAGCGGAAATTCCTGTAAACGTCGTTCGAGGGTTGATCGTGACCAAATCGTTTCAGCACAGTTTCCCCTTCTTTCCTTCTTTCGTTTCTTTTTTTAAAGAAACAGTGTTGTGCGTGTTACACGAAAAAGAAAAATAGGATCTCCGTTCTTTTTCACAATTAGAATGCACGATACCCTGTCTGGCGGACAGTTCAGCGGCGTCTTCCGGGACGACGAGATTTATGAGACGCGCGAATCTTCTTCGCGAATATTTTCGCATCGTAATGCATCACTTTGTCGAATGGCAAAACGGATTTCGCGAGCGTTTCCCCTCGGAGCGTTTCGCAAGCTGGCAACTGTACCGTAATCCTGTTCAAGGCGGTACCGGCATGGCGTGCGGCGAATCAAAGCCGGGAATTTAGGCGTTGTAATTCGACGAGTTTGCGAGTCTAACGAGCCGCACGGACTCGCCCGTAATTTTTCCATTTCCATTTCCGTCTCGCTTCTACCGATCTCCCCTCCCTTCGCCTGTCAACAGACAAGGAAAACGGATTTCAGAGATTTTATTCGAGGAATAGCTGATTTACGCGCGTACCCGATGACAGCAAAACGAGCTTGAAATGGAGGACGATGAGAATTACGCGGAGATTATAAATGAAGTGTAAAGATGGGTTTTTTCCAGGATTTTTTCGATGGGTTTCATTTTAGCCGGAGAGCCAGTTTGATACCGGTATGTGCGGTATTCGATAATGGTATTCAAAGAAACGTTATATGAAATCGGATATGTCACTCTGTACTCATAATCCATTGTCGCGACGACCGGATAAAATCAGAAATTAAAGGCGATCTAAATGCTCGACAAACCGCGTTAACAGAAATGAACGAAATTAATGACTCGCAGACAGAAAAAAAGAGAAAGGTAAAGCGTATAGGAAACCGTGGATTATTTGCAGAAATTTAACGATTCACTGGTGATGCACGAAGTAGCGAAATTGATACCAATTAAACTGAAATTAGACCATAAATCAATCAACGAATCGACAATGACAGTAGGCGGTATCGATCGAAATCTATTTCACCGACGATACGAGAAATCTTCCAGCTATGATCGTTCGTACAGATACTACCAATCGAAATTTTACTTTCGCTTGATATTGTCGTTCTACAATTCTACAAAACGCACGTATAGTTAAACATTTTATTTTTACGCCCGTCGTCCTGTCAACGAGGGAGACATGAAACTGCTCCTAAAGTTCCGGGAACGCGAGTTACGGCGAATAAGACACGGGACAGCGTAACGGGACGGTTCAGGCCCTCACTTCCCAGTCGTCCGTCAGTAACCGGCTGCATAATGCACGCGGTGCAGCTACTTTGGCAAACTGAAAAATGGAACAGCCTGGGACGGCTGGCGGAGCACATCGAAACGCGGCCCCCTCGAACACCACCGTCCTCCCCATCACTTATTTAACGTCGTTCGCCTTCGCCCGGCTGATGCCTTCGCAGCCATCTAAACGCTCCACGACTTTCTATTTTCCACTTCTCACTCGGCCGTCCGGCCTTTTCATCTTCCGATTCGACCCTCTTCCATCCACGTAAATCGATTTCCCCGCTCGCCGCCGAGGATGGCTTCTTCAACGGTCATGGAAGCGTCTTGATATTTCAGATATTCCTGTTTCTTGTCCCTGTTTATTTTGCCGGTAACACGACAAAATATTGCGATATCGTGAAATAATTTTAAATCGTTGAGAATGCATATACGTTATTATTATCAGGAGTGGATAGCCGTCAGAGATATTCGTGTATTCGTTTATTCGTTGAAATTGCACACACGAATCGAAACTTTTCATGCACCGCAGAAGGTTTTCGGGAGGAAGTTTATCGAGGTCTTTCCGACCAGAGGGATCGCTATAAAATGTCCCGAGAAGAATCCAGACCGCAGGCTCAATGATTCGTAAACTTCTGACCGAGCGATGTACCTCGAAACGAAGAAACTTTCCAGATCGAACGTGTCATACTTATCTCCTTATGAACGGTCCAATTGGCCCAAACAACCGGACTTTCCGACTGCGGAGTCCGCGATCCAGGGATTTCTTCCCCTTTCCAAGAATCAATGAGATAAACCAATCTCGAATTTTTTCCTCTCCCGTGTTTTTCCTCCCCCTCTTTTAACAAGCAACGTCACGATGAGGATCGATATCAGCCGAATGGAATCTGGATAGGGAGCGTGGAAAAATCGTAACTAATTACCGGTGACATTAGCGAGCAGACGGCTGGCCAGTCGGATTTCACGTAAACGGATTTGAGAATTTTTTTGTGGACCACTGATGCGACGACGAACGAGGCCGCGTTTTTCTCGCCGCGGCCGAGCCAATCAGTGACGGATGCGATTTACGATGAGCCGAGGTGTGTCGCCACACTCTGATTGCCGCGATAACGATTTCTTCGACCGCTTCGATAATTGACGCCCCGATCCCTCGGCCTATCGTTCGTGTTCCGTTCGTTTGTACCGCCGCCGCTGCTCTTCGGGTCTCGAGGAAAGAGGTAGCTGTCTCGTGGGTGAAATTTTTTCCACTGACCTTGGCGATTATATCGATCCGTTTGGAACCCTAAACGCGATCCGAAAGAACCGTTTGAAAACAAAATTTGTCCTACCTAAAAAAGAACAAAGATCTCTGTATGAGATACTGATTTTTCCCACTCGTCCTAGATGTCCAGTAACGAATAGAATTTTTCCTATAAATAACAGTCGGACAAGATGGCCGCGACGAACCGAGAGCGACGGCGCCAGCCGCAAACAGCTTCTATTACGAACGAAAAGGGGATGATGGGCCTCGTCGAAATGAGATAAGGATAACGTCAACAAGAGCTTTATGCGTTCGCGTTCACGATACTTTTATACGTCGCCGTGGTGACGAGTCGCATAGCCACCGAACCGTCGTAACTGTCGTCGTCGACGGGCCTCTATCGGCATCGACGGCTCCCTCGTTGCTTAAAGTCACCGACGCAGAGGGATGAACGGCGTCCAGAACCTCGTAAAGAAGCCTGGCGCCATCGCGAATGCGATGCTTGCGTGGGGTGAGTTATTTACACGAAATGGAAAAGGCGAACCGCGGTGTTTTTCTTGGCGAACGCGTAACGAGCCTAGTCCAATGGGATTTCGATAAGTTGTTCTCTCCTACTCGATGCAAGAAGGTAGTTAAGATTGATGGCTCTTTGGTTGGATGATCGGTGTTACGTTCAAAGAGCGATATAACGATCGTAATCGAGCTGTTTCTTTCGTCGAGAAATATTCTTTTTAGATTTCTGTTCGCGGCGATCATTCCTCAAACTGGCGATGAACGATAAGCAGCAGTGTTTTGTACGTTAGTGCTGGAAGAATTCTTCGGGAAATTCACGGGCTATTGGCTGTTGTAAAATCGCGACGATACATCGAACGATAAACTGGGAAAAAGCAGAGGAAAGTTCGAACGAGGAGTGAAGTAATACGCGGTCGTAACGAAACGACTTTATATTTTTGCAGTGGATGGGACGTAAACGGGGATAACGAGGACAATAATCGTCGGGAAAATGGCGAACCAACGGCTTGCGTCTAATGGAACGGGATCGTTCGAAATTCAAAGGGTAAAACGCGGCTTGATTTTTTCGTTTGCGAAGGAAATGATCATCGAAACGAACGATGCTTGTCCGAGAAATTAAAAATAGAAATTCGTTCCACTTTTTGACGCTGTATCGCGTACAAAGTGGTAATCGGCGTGGATCTAAATTCAGTCAATATGTCTATTTAACGCGAAATCACATATTTTCTATCCAGAATATTTCCAAATTTCTTTCTAGAATCTTCCAAGGCGTACCGGGAGGTCTGTTTAAAGCACAAAAGTCTGGGATGATCCAATAGCGAGGTGAATCTCGGTGGAAGTTCCGCGATGGGATTTCCCTGGGACGGAAACCGCGAGAACGAATGCCGGGCACGATCCACGAGGCCGCATCATTCACCGACAGATCGACTGGTAAGACACTTCTCCGTGACATGGTGGAAGAGAACACGCGATGGGAAAGAAGAGGGACGATCGAGCTGATGATTAATCACTCGGACCACCCTTGGATTTTCGCTCGTGAACGCTTGCACCTCTGACGTTCTATCAATATTTTCGTTCCTGTACCTATAATGGCTTCGCCGTAGTCTCTTCTGGCCTGTCCTCCCGTGCGTCCTTACCGTGAAATCGATCGAGAAGAAGAATAGGAATAAAAGAGTTTGTACGATTTTCCAGATTTTCGATGCTTGACCATATTGGTGCGCGTAAACGAAGTTGAATTTAAAACGGGTATTCCACGTAGAAAATATTTTTTCTCGCGAGTAGGTCGAATCGTAAAGCAACGTCTCGCTTTTGCCACGTCGAGAAATTCCAGGCCAGAATACCGAATCACCATGGTCGCGCGCCAGTTACGCGTTTGCGAGAATCGAGCTGACTTCTCTCTGCAGCTACGCCGTCCGGACAAGGTAAAATGAGCGTATGCAAAATTCATTGAAAGTCCTATACACCTTATAAATTTAAAGAAGGAAACCCTGCCATCGTTGAGCTTCGAAATATGAGGAACGTGCGCGATATTTCATCCCGCTGGCTGGAAAGACAGGTAAGGTCAATATCGCTTTGTAACGTTGCACAGCGCAGGTGTAGCAAGACGATCGCCGGTTCTTCTCGTGCAACGTTGCGTTTTCTGACTTAACGACAATAGAAACGGAGCAAAGATCGAATAATGGAGAGGGATAAACACTTTTCGCAAGAAATTCCGCCACTCCTTCCCTCGAGAGCTGCATCTCGAACCGCAGCAAATGGTTACTTGTATTTTCCTAGGAAGCACGTCTAGCAGAATGCAATTTCGATCCATTCGTTCTTGTAACTGGAATCATCTAGATGTTCCCAAGAAACAGGAACCTCGTTCCACCGTGTACAGGCGAGAAAATACAGAACGGGAAGCGTATTAGCATTATCGTCGTTAGAAAGGAGAGGTTGTTATCGCCTTCTTTGACGTGCAAACGCGGCCAATCGCGCAAACTCGCGGATAGACGTCTCCATCCGTTGCGCCACTGCCCCGTTCCCGACCCCTTTTCCCGAGTATTGTTTTATTCACCCTCTGCGACTCGTTGATTTCCATCTAGATTTTTCCCTCTTCAATTTTGTTTCCCGAACTATGCAGTCGCTGGTTTCCGAAAAATACTCGAAAGGGTTAATTAAATATTCCACACAGCTGGAAACAATTCAACCCCCTTTGACGTTCCATCGACCCGGCGAAGGAACTATCGACACTCGCCGAGCGCAGCGTGGAAGCACTTAACCGTTACACTTTGACAAGCCTTTCAAGCGCGGGCACGCAATAAAACTTGCATCTAACGTTCGTTTAAAGTTTCTTCCGCCACGGCGAGAAGTTAATCCCTCCGACAGTACCGGTGAAAAACTTCTCAACAGAGGAGGCATCCTTGCTATTCGACTGCTTCTTAAACGCTTACACGCCAACCGATACTCTTGCAAGCTCTTCGACGAGTTTCGATTCTGCCGAAACTCTCGGCGAAGTTTTACATCTTGAAACCAAAACTGTTTCCTTGTCTCTTGCGCTAGAAAATCAGAAAAATGTCGTCTCTGTAAACGAGCGTGCCTGGTCCTGCTGCATTCTCCGGAGTTCTTAGACACGAAGACCGTGAAGAATGGAAGATCGAAAGGGCATCGGGTTCTAGGCGAGGACGCAAAAAAGTCACCGGTCGAAGAAGATGTAAATGCTTCTTGCTCCGCGCCAAGAAATCGTTCGATGATTCTTGCGTCGCGTGGTGTGTGGGCAGCACGGCGGACCTCCATCGTGGGCCCCTCGCCTCTAAAAGAAAGCCGGAAAGGGCGGTCTCGGGGGCCCATGGGGGGTACAGGGGGAAGCCGGGGGCCTCACACGGGGCCCGGCGTGAGTCCCGGCGCGAGGAGGTCTCAATCTTACGGGATACGCCGCGAGCTCCGTCCGCGCACGCACACACAGGGTGGTTAAATAATTCTGTTGTTCCATTCGGAGACCACTTCAATCTCCGTCGTTTCTCTATTCTTGTCATACAGTTAATATACTCGCTGTTTCTCTTCTCGTGTAATAGTTACGATTCGAAAGTGGAAACTGCAAGTTTGGACGGATTTCGATTACGGTCCATTGTCCGCGAAAATATTTTCGCGAAATTACCGTCTACAGCGGTAGGTTTCTGTGACGCTCTGCGAATATTATACGAAAATGAAAACACATGCATTTTTATACAGCAAACAGCTATTTGAAATTGTAATTCCGTGAATTTTCGGAATTCTAATCGAAGTGCCTTTTATCTTCGAAAAATACGATGGGACTTTTTATTCGGACGTAATTTGCAACGGGTATTCGTATATCGTTTTTTTCCACTTTCCGCTTCCTATTGACAGATATCCTTTGGTAAAATTGAAGATACCTGATTAAACCCGTTGCGGCCACCCTGTATGCGTGTACGTGTTCCACACAGATGTATGCAGACTTACAGTTGGAGACAGAGAGAGAGAGAGAGAGAGACAACGGTGTAGAATGAGAGGGAGGGAATCGGAGCGGTACCAGCCGAGTTTACCATGATTAATCGGCACCGCCTACTTATCGTGTTAGATTTAGACGGGTGGGCCCGCAGGGGCCAGCAGCCCTTGTATTTCGGCCACCACAAAGAGCATAGCCGCGAATGATTCATTGGCTCGCGAAGAATGCACGACACATCGACTCGGGAAGCTTTTTCGAGCCTGAAAGCCCGGCCATCGCCAGCAAGGCTATACCAGCCGACGAGTCTTTAATTAATTATGCTCAAAACGTTCGTCGTGGATTTAATGCGAGACTTTAAAGATCCCTCGTGTATCATTATCGATCGCCTGTACGCTCGAAGCTTCTTTTATTTTTCCTACGACTCGCCGGTGTATAGCCGGACTTCTCCTCTGAAACGCTTCCGCCTCGACTAGTCCTAAGACGCCGGACGGTTCTATGCTCGCATTTTAACGACGATCTTCGAGATATCATCGTCGAGCAGAAACGAAATTTCTCGGTAACGAGCGTCGACGTTTCTTCCACGTGGCCGTGAAAAGCGTGGTCGATGGGAAAAGGAAGTTCTTCGAACTAGCGTCTATAGGTTTAGCCACCGATCAACTCCTGTGTTTACTGCTTCGAACGTAGTCTAGACAACCAGCTTACTTAGTCGTAGATGGAGACGCGCAACCGGGAGTCTAGGCTGCAAATTGGAAGCTGACAGCCAGTCGAAGCATACCTCGGGGCGACTGCTTTCTCCGTTGCTTAGCATCAGTTCACCGTCGTTCGGCGCACTCGCGAATAAATTAATCGGCAGTTCAAAGGGCGCGGAACGCGAGCACGGATCCTCGATCGAACAACGCTAGCTCGTCTTGGCTCGTTTCACTTTCTCTCCTTCCACTCTCTCTCTCTCTCTCTCTCTCTCTTTCTCTCTTAGTTTCCCGCCACGTTCCGCCAGGCTATATAATTATGACATTAGCGGGCAATTTCGCTTCCCTTATAGTTCTCTTGCTCTGTCTCTCTTTCTCAACAAGTTGGGTCCGCTTCCTTTCTCTTTCCATTCCACGGCTGTTCTGTCTGCTCGATCGCTTCCGGCGATGCATCGAGAGTAGATTCTGTGTCCCAACGCGGACCGAATTCGAAGATTCCCTTTGAAGCACCCACCCCGGACACTCCCAGATGATTGACTATGAATATTTATGCCTGATATCCTGCGTTCACGCGCCCGTTAGAGCTCGATGGTACCGTTTAAACTTCGCTCGGAGCTGGCTACGAGTTTCGCCTAGTGTCGCTCGGTACCGCAGGCGATCGTTTCTCGTTCGTGTACTGATATTGCCAATTCGGGAGGTGTTCTACCTCCGGTTTGGCCCACAAATTCCCCACGCAAACGTGCTGTTTGCGAATCTTCGCATTCAAATCCGTTTGAAAAATGCTTAATTAGATCGTTAGAGACAGGGTTATCGAGCAGAAGGACGAAGAGAAGAAGGAGGAGGAGAAGGAGGAGGAAAAGGGTCGGAACAGACCGTGACGGTGTCGGGAACTCGAGGCGAGAATTAATTACGGCAACAAATGTCGCCGAGAGTAGCGGTGTGTCCCGAATGATCGGAACTTTCGAAATTCCCCGGCGGAACGGGCACCGTTTAACGGTGTATCGACAACATTAAGCCAAGCTCTCACGTACGTAGTTATCGGTGGTTCTAGCCACGGCAAACTGGTCTAGGCTGGTCCTGGCAGAGGCCAACCAGACAGAAGGCAAAGCGAGAGAAAGAGAGAGAGGCGTGAGAGCTGGACGGGTCCCATAATGCCACGGGATTCGATGTGGGAACCCATAACCCAACCCGAACGCCGATTAGTCCTGGGCCACCGCGTTGTTTACTCTGGACAGCTCCTCCCTGCCACCTAGTTTACGTTATTATATATGTTCGTCCACGCAGCCATCGACCGCCGGCGTGGATGCAGCCCACCACCGTCGGCTTTTTCAAACTGATTTCCCCCATACTTGAGAACGTCGCGCGAGAGGATCGTTGAACCTGGTCGCGCGACCAAGTATCAGTTTCTCGATCAGCGATCGTAACCACTCTCGCGAGGATGATGCGGCAAAATTTTAGAAATGGAGCTAAGTTCGGCTTACACGGAAACAACCGAACGATAGAGCGTAATAAAGCGAAGCAAACGTCGCACGTAGAACTTTGAAATAGCTCGTAAACGTCTTGTTAGAGGACTCGTTAAGCGAAATCTGCCGTGCGTCTGATCGTCCTTGAATAATAGATAGGCGAATCGAAGGATGGTAGACGAGAGGCCTCGAGGTAAATTGGCGACTGTCATCGGCCGGTCTATCCTCTCCAATGTCTGGATATACCGCTTCGTGAAATCGAAGATAAACTCTCCTTATTATTCTTCTAATATTCATCAATGTCTCCAGTGTTCTATGAAATTCATTCGAGCAACTTGGCTCGATTCCAGAATCGAGATATATTCAGAAGCATCCCTAATTTCCTAATGAGAAGAAAAATTCAGCCGGCGAAACAACAGGGACAATGTTCTTACGCCGGATACATCGGATTCCTCGTTTCGGCGGAATTCAAGTGAGAAATGGAAAACGGCGCAACGTCCGCCGTTCTTTTTTCTTCCCTCTGCATTTTTCCCATTACGCCGCCACATTGTATTACTACGACCCTCAACCTCCATCCCACTCGCTTTGTATGCATTATTCTTTGGAAACACGTATCCCTTGCCACTGGCCAAAAGTTTCGAAAATTTCGCTACATTCTCACGTGCTCGTTAACGCGATCGAAGAAAAATCTTATTCTGCAACGCGTTCTTCTCTCTCGAACATCCCTGGAAGCTTGCCTCGTAGTGGAAACTGTTGGAAGCCAATAAACGAAGAATTAAGCGCGGAATTAAGTCTTCCCACGATACAAAGCGTGAAGATTAATCGCGTGTGGAGCACGTACCACGAAGGTAGCGGCGTTGCACTAAACAATAAGAGAAACTGTAAAATCACCAGGCAAAGGGATAACAAACGGCAGCTAGTGGCATCGCTAATTCGGGAATTATTTGGGTAAACAACGTTCTCGTTCCGTGATTGTCGGCTGAGTTCGTGGGAGCTGGGAAATCCACAGCGGCGCTCTCGCGTCGTCCCGACGCTTCCCAATTCTCAGAGAAATCGTAGAGGTGCCGTAGACCTTCGATTTGCCGCCGAACGACCACACCCGACCTTGTTTGACTTTCTCATTAGCCGACAAAAAGCCGCGGGATCTTCTTTAATCTTGTTCAAATTTTTTCACCCCTCTGTCTTGTTCCCTGGCGGATTGATTTTATCAATCGTCGTGAATTTTTCACGATCGATCGAACAAACAGTGGAAATTGGAACGAATAACAGTGTTTTCCGTAGACTTTTCGTGACATTTGACGTAGTCCGAGAAACTTGCACCAGCTTTTAACGAAAAATCGAATTCCACTGGCAAAACATACTTCAAACCCGTGGAAGCTGCAATCTTCTTATTCGTACAAGTTCTCGAAGGACGAGGGTGATTTTGCCGAGGCTGAGAAGAGGTCGATTCGTACGAAGAAGCTTCGAAGTTTCGTCGACGAGGTTTCCGGACGAAGGAAGCGTTTCGGGGCCAATCGAAGGAAATTCGAAAGCTCGAGGATAGCAATCATCGGTGTGCCGGTGATTCCTCTCCCTCGTCGTTCCTCTCCAAATAGAGAATAATGGGGAGTGAAATATTAACCGGGTCCGTGTATTTTCATACGTATCTTCCGGCACGATGGCTGATTTCCATTTTCATAGGAGAAACTACGACAACGGAGTGATCCATAATATCGTACCGGTAGAACATCATAAAAAAGGAGGAACGATATCGCGGAAGTAAGTGAAGCCCGCGTTTTATTACCATCGAGGGGGCTGGGTTAAAAAAAGGAAAAGAAAAAAAGTAGAGAAAAAAGGAAAGTAACGAAAAGTGAAAAAGGAAACGAGAAGAGAGAAGGAACGTGCTCGAGATCCGTTCGGCGTACAATAGGCGCGTTTAAAAATCAGAGTCGATTCGAACCAATCGACGACTCGTTCTGTCTTCGAGGGCATCGATCTTGTAACTCGGTGGATATACCGAGAGAATTGGTAGTTCTGCTTCTTCGGTTTATGCCGGTCCTCTGTTAGGCGAAAGCACAGAAACCGCGATCTCCGGGGTTTTGCCACTCGAAAGCTTCGAATGGATCGTTCCGAGGAAGATAACAGAGAGACGTCGAGTCATTTGTTTCGGTGGTTCGAGCTTGTCGCCTGTTTTGCATCCAAATTTCCGAGTCAGTGGTGGAAGACGAGGCTTCGTAATTTCGAAGGCAACACCTTCGAAACGACTAAGCGTTTCTTTGAGCTTCATTTTTCAACGACAGCCACGGGCTCGTTAAGGCGAGACCCGGAGACCCGGCGCAATATCTGCTGCAGTTCTCGCTCGTATTCCATTCGCTCATCTTAACGCGCTTTGAACTCTTTCATAAGACGAGAGAGGATTGTCTGTTTCCGGAACAGGTAAGAGGAGCTACGGAGACTTAATTGCCTCTGTGAAACCGTGGATTCAAAGTCCCGCGGAAGGGAAGTCTTGCCAATAAACGATGCCCGGTTACCGGGACACGGTAGCGCTTATCTCTGTAACTCCTAAAGCGTCGTCGATAAAAGACGAAAATACGACGGAAGAGCGGTAACAAACGAGGATATCAAGGCTGGCCGAGTAAAAGCGATTCGCTGAAACGAAACGGTTTCTTGGCGCTGACATTTCGTCGAAAGCCAACCACGAAGCCGTACGATCCGCGAAGCTTTTTCCTCGAGACTCTCGAAAGAAAGCAGCGAAAGAGAAGTACGAAGTACAGAGAGCAGCGGAGAAGGAGAAAGAAACAGAACAGACAAAGGCTGACAATCTGACGCCTTCTAAGGTGCACCGTGCCAGAAACGGAGCCACCGAGCACCTGGGACTTACTTCTTCCACTCCTTCTTCCTCCTCTTCTTGCCCCTGTGGTCCTTTTAAGGACCACAGCTTCGCCAAATCTTTCTCCGCCAGCCACTTTTTCACCCGCCATGCCGACTTTTGGCCACGGAGAAACTTTCGAAGAAACAACGACCGTATACGAATTCCTCGATCATCGACAGTCTGTCGTCTTCAAAGGACTTTCTGTAGAAAAGAAACGGACAATTGGAACTTGGACCGGGGCGCGCTCACGAACCTTCCCACTTCTCTTCCGCCGGCAGATTAAAAAGCTTTCCTTTGTCTCTCTTCCAAGGATCGTAACAGCATCGAGTAGAATCGGCCAAAGGAGCGAGCCTCGTCCGACTCTAGTGGAAGTTTCGCGCTGATCGGACAACGATATCGGACGATCGCGAAACGAAGATTCGGCCAACGAGAGAGGCGCAGAGACAAGGTGGAGCGAGGGGAAAAGAGAGAGGCAGAGGCGGTTTTTCAAGCGATCGACCATAAACGGGCGAAGACAAGGCTGACTGTAAATGGCCGCGACGGCAACCACGATGCCACGTGTATGCTCGTGCTCATAAGTCCTGACACAGCCCGCGAGCGGCTATCTTTTCGACGAATCGTCCTTTTTACGTCTACGCTGGCCGCTGCCAGTGCCAGCCGCATTTGCAATCGCGCGCAGATGGCTCGTGGAAAAGGAGATGCCCGCGGATGAATATGCACGGTAGTCCTTAGAACAGAGCAGGAGAAAAACGTGGTCGAGGTGCGCCATAGCCAAGCCAGCCTGTTTCGCTCGCTCGCTTCCAATTATGATTCGTTGCCGCGTATTGTTCCAAGGTTTTAAAACATGTCAGAACTCTTGGATATCTGGCGACAATATTACGACGCTCGCGAAACCTCCGTAACTATTTTCAACATTGTTGGGAAGCTCGGCAACTTCGAAAATGCCGAGCGTCCTGGAGCCTCGACAACGCGTTACAACAATGTTACAAAACACAGGCGACTGTGTAATGATTCACAATGTTACGCAACTCTGTCGCGAATACGTATGTTTCGAGTACACGAAAGTGTCTCGCAAGTTATGTCGTAACGCACGATGAGACTCGAATCGGTATGAAAACGTGATCTCGTATTATCTCGTAGTTCAAAAGCATAGAACGTGAAGCATTTGCATTTCTTCGTAATCTCGATACAACTCATATACCGTTTAATTGCGATTGATTGGCGCGAACGGCCGTTTGATACACGATCGAACCTGTGATACATTAGTGTACCTTCACACGCGTTGTTAATGGCGTTACATATATAGTATGTGTATGTAGCATGTACGGCCACGCACGCGTTACATAGCCAACCTCTAACATAAACGTAAACTGGGGGTCGCATAATGCGTTCACCTGCTCCTACAGGATTACAAATGTCTCCAGGGAAATCCCTAACAACGCACAAAGACGCTTTGTCGGTCGTATCGCTTTCCTTTCAAAGGGGTGTAATCAAGTCCGGCACGTCCGGAAGACTGTCGTACGTGCCGGACCGATTCGTGAAGAGCCCCTTTGTAGCCGAATCGACCAGCCCGTCCGTTACTGTGGACATCTTCCACGGATTCGTCCTGAACAATCCTCGTTAATTCTAGTTAACTTAGCTCGTACGTCGTTTCGCTCTTTACAATCCACTCTGGCTCCAATTTTTGTTTTACTTGGTTCTTTGCTTGCTATTATTCGACGATAGAATATCAATGATATATGTAACGACAGAGACGAGAGTGCCACGGGCGAAAGGTAATTATCGGAACAACGCTATTTCTTCGAACGTGCGAGGCTCACCCCTTGGTCTGCCAACATTTCCACCCTTCGAATTTTGCCGCAATATTTCGCGCGGATATTGAATGGGCCGGTGATTCGTGTTGATAGGCAATTTGCCAATTTCCACTTCTTTCTCTTCCATCGTATGCCTCCACGGGTTTTCGGTTTCCACCTTTCGACACTTAATTTCTGTCTTCCCTTCAAATGTTCATTTCGTTCGATTATATCGTAGTTTTCGGCTATCGAATTAAACAGCAAATTGCTGTAACATTTTGTTAGATGTTAAATTATTAATTGCAAAGTGTTACGAAGATCAGAGCCATTTTGCGATGTTGAATAGCAAATGGCTGGTAATAAACTGAACTGATGTGGCGCGTGACTATTCTATTTTTTTTTTTTTTTTTTTTTTTTGTCAAAATGAGGTCTAATTTTAGAGTATTGGCTTGGTCATTTGAAAAGTAAATCTGATATTCATTACGCTTTCAACATCGATCCTGACCAATGGGGATACTCTCGTGTAATTTGCGAATTACGCTCGCGTACCTTATAATCAATGGATCGGTTCGGTTGATTAAATCATTTAATTCACCATTTATAACGTCGCGGTGTTGCCTGTTCCTGTATAAAATTATCAAAACATAACGAGCAATTGCTTATTCGCGTTAATTGCAACGTTCTATCATGTAAAATGCATTCAATGAACAGCTCGCAATAACTGCTTTCGCGTAGTGAAATTTAATCCCGGCTGATTTAGAAGTTTTGCAGAGGATTAAAAGCATTATGCGGTTCTTTCGTTAAAAATTTGGAAAAGCGCAAAGTGACGACACCTATAGCTGTGGAATGCAACGAGTACTTTTCAGTTTCGCGAGTTAGAGTTCGGTTTTGACTTCGTTGTCATCGACGCGATCGATATTTGAATGCCACAGAGTAGATTTCTCCTGTACCAACCGTGGGGTGCGTTTGTTCAACGCACGATAAGCACTCGACAGATAGTACACGATCCTTCGTCCGTTAGAAGAATTATCATTCGTTGGAAAACAAATGTAGCTACTGTTTTCTACATTATCTACCATCGACGAAAGGATGATCTTTCTTGGTGATCGTTAAAACGAGAGGGAATCGACTTTTTCGACAATCCCCTCGCAATCCAGTCGCATTCTATTTTATCATTAAACAACCAATCCTAATCTGCTCTGTTTGCGGAAATCGTTAAATTTCCAAATGTTTACCCATCGGGAAATACGTGAATCGACGATTGGGCAATCAGGTAGTCGTTCTAACGGGGTTATACGACAGCAGGGGTGAAAAGGCAGATTCCTGAAGAACAGAGGGGAGGGGAAGTCGATCCACGTGACGGACGAGGTCGCGAAGACGCGTTATTCAGATTTTTCTATTCGATTATGCAAATTAATGTGAGACGCATAAAACTGTCTATGGGGGGTGGCGAAGGGACGACAGCCACGCAAGAGAAACGATTTTTATGCTTCTTCGGAAACAAAAGTCTGCCGGCGCCAATCTTTCTCTTCTTCCCTCTTGGTTCCCTTTCTACGGCTTTGTTGTTCCCTTTCGTTGCCTGGTTCGGTTCACGAACGTCGTAACTTCTGGCATGGTGCCTCCGTCACGAAGATGAAAAAGGGGGTGCCGCGATCTAAAATGGTTCCCTTTGCCTTGTCGTGCATATGTCTCTCGGAAACGGGAAATATTGCAGTCGAGACCGATCTTGTCGCTATGCAACTATTCTCATAATCTTTCGCCTTCCCGATCCTCAGACTTCTCTACCAGTCCATTTTGAAATTTGCTGACAAATTTCACCCCTCGTCCCCCCGGTTTGTTCACTTGCAAATTTTCTGATATCGACCGCCAGAATATTCCCGTGAAATTCAAATTCAAGCTCGAGATTGACATTACAAAACACGGCGATTATTCGCTGGGACGACACGCTTCCAACAAACGAAACACGAAAACGCGGCGACATCAATTTCAACATTCGACGAAATATCCCGCGACAGGGCACCGCGGTTCCAGCGTAATGGAACACCGTGTATTTAGATTGCGCTCGGTAAATCGAGTTGCCGAGCAGGAGAGAGGGGCACGGACAGGAACCACGAGACCGAGGGACAGAGAAAGAGAGAGAGAACGGAGGGGTTGTTTTAACGAAATCGCCGTGATGCCATGCAAATGGCTCGGTAACAGCTTCCGCGGCTTCCTGTACCCGCCGCCGGACTGCACGCCGCGCCGGCTTAACTCGATTCCATACATATTTTAACACGGCCGAAACCGTAAGAAAATTGCGTGATATGCATAAACGACTTCGCAAACTAGGTTACTCCGTCGAGCGGGGCCGCCGTCGGCCAAAATCTTAGCCACGGAATGCTTCATCGATGATGTTTTACCAAAGATAATCCGGAATCAGGAGGAGACAAAGTATATAGAATCGTCGAATGGTTCTTGCTCTCCTGGATTTACATCTTCCAGTGTTCACCGGTGAAAAGCTGACAGGTCACATAATTTTGCCCGCACCACACAGTCAATGGAATTCTCGAAATGACAATATAAACGATGCAATACATAATAATGCTTTACAGAATCGATACCTTTACAATGTAAAGAGAGTCGGAACGGTGACAAGGAAAAATATTTAACAGTTTCCCTGGAATAGACGGGGCGAAACAAATAATCTCGTGGAATTTAATAAAAGTCAAATATCGTCAACCGCGATAGACCGCCTCCAATGAAATACAAATGGCGAAGGAAGAATTACAGCTACGGGCGATCGATCTTCGTGATTTGCATTCCCGTTCGAGGAACGAAAAACCTTCGTAGCGTCGAAGACCGGATCGACGCGGAGAACACGGTTCCAATCACTTCGACGTTTTGTTCCAAAGATAAGGAACGCTCTTTTTACTCGCCGGTACATGGTCTCCCGCGTGGTTTCGTGGGATAAATATCGGAGAAATTAAAGGAACGTGGAGAGCCGGCGGATAACAAACGCGAGCGAATCGCGCGCTACGTCGGCCGACGTGCAGCGTGCACGTTAAATTATCTATCGCGCAATTATTCATTTATGCTTATTCGCCTTGATACACCCGCGGATCTTGAATTATTACCGGCTTAACCGGACTTTTAATTCTAACGTATTACCATACTTATCGTAGCGTACGAGCGATTCGCTGCCCCGCGCCACGCTGCTGTCACGCGGCGTTTTTACTCGAAGAACGTCGCTTAAAATGCTTTGCTGGAAAACCTGTGGCATCGTACTGTACCAGATTTCTTCCGTTCTAAGTTCTCATACCAATCGTTCGAAATTTTTCCTGTAAAAATAAAATAATCGAGAGAACGAACATGAGAAAGAAAATAGTCGTTTCGTGTAAAAATTTTCGCATAAAATCGTTGCGGTTCGGAAAATCGAGGAAAAAGAGGAAAATATAGAGAACGGAAGCTCGGTGTACCGGAGATGAAACAAAAGGGGATGCTTCCAAGAATTCAGCAGCGGGAACTCGGCAACGAGAAGCTGTGTTGCTCTTCCAGGGAGCTTCAACGGTGCTTGGTTTGCGAGTAAGGCATATTTAGTACATAAATCAAAGCGCAAGTGGCCTTCGCTGGGGGCCATGAGTTTATATGCTAATATAAGGTAGAGCACACTGTACACCGGGACGCCATCTTGACCGCCCCCGAAACGTCTTGACGATTCACCCCGGAAGATATATTCGTAACGTTACAACGCGACGATTCTCACTCGTTTCATAAAAAAGGAAAGCGCGTATCTTTTTTTTTTTTATTCATTTTTACTAAAGCACAGAACCAGTTGCCACCAGAGATTCCTAAATTTTGTCTTCGCGAAACGGACATCACTCCATCATCTTTTATAGATCCTATATTCAAAGATTTATGAACAATACTCCAGATATTACACGTGCGCGACATTGTTATATAAAATCGTATTAAATCTCAGATATCGTATTGTTCGTCAGAACGTTGGTTTCGAGGAGTTAAGTTAAAAAAACTGTCCCACCGTTTCCGAGAGAAAATACGCCGCGCACCGAGTAAAAGCTAAGATCTAGAACGCCGGAAAGTTTATATGGAAATGGAAATCGTAGTGTACCGTATAGAGTACGCCATCTTGACCGCGATAGAGCGGACCCAGGGGGTTGGTCGGTGCTCGCGGGTAGATGAAAACGTTGGCAGAAATATTCTCCGCGCTCGAGATTACCAATATGCCCCCGACACGGCGAGTCCATTCCTTTTCGACGAACGGAAACGGAGTGAAGTTGCTGAAACCGATCGTGGCGAAACTTCTCGCTTCCGTGTACTCGCAGAACTCTTAGTCGCGTCCGTTCTCAAACTGGGAAACTTTCGAACGTTCTCGCCGAGTTTGGCGCCCGAGAGAAATCGATTACGTGTTGCATTTTCGTACGAACAGGCAGGAGCGGTAATTAAATGGTAGAAAAGACACGAGACGACTTGTCCCTCGATTTCTAAATAGCAAGGTCTCCCGAGTCTCTTTTCGAGATCGAACTTTAAACAGAATCTCGAGAGCAAGAAGCAGTTGCGGTTGAGGGGTTGTTATCGAGAGATCGCCGTTAAGACTGGAAGATCCGGGCGCGCTTTCTTCGCCAACCTTTCGTGGCGTTGTTACGGCAAACGTTTAATTAAACTTGTAAAGTTGCCGCGTTCCATGGCCGAGCCACGGAAGGGGGATTGGTGTTGTTATGCGCGGGGCGTGATCCAACCCCGTTTAGCCGTATCGCGGCGTCGTAAAGGCGACTGCCGCTTCGTGTTTCGTAATGCGGGCATCTTCGTACTCGTGTTACGAGAGTCGTTCCCTTATCTCCGCCCTGGCGAACGTGTCATCTGCTCGGAGACTCTATTCTCCGCGCACCTATGCCTCCGACCGAACCTGTTCTGTTAGTCCCGGCCCCTGCGAAACGAGCTTTCGTCGCGCCGTAAAAATACCTTGGTAAACGATCGGCTCGACCGTTCGTGTTGATAATTAAGTGCTTAGAAAATGACAAAGTTCGTCGTGATTACACGTTGTATCGCGTTTTCGTCGCGAAACAAGAATTCTTGGCCGGTGTTAAAATATAAAAGAGCGTCGACGGGAGTACCGAAGGATAGCTATTTCCATTTTTCATCAGACCGGCCGTAATACAGGCTGAAATAAGTCTGCTGGGGATGGTGGTGGTGAGGGGTGCCTGAAAAAGGCGGAACGGGTGTTGTATAAAACCGCTCGCGACATTACCTCCAATATTCGCAAAACGGATTCTCCGGCGGCAGCAGCCTCGCTGCCCCCCCTTCCTGACAAACCCCTTCCACGCAACCCCCAACCAACGGCTGGTAATGAGGTGGTTTCAATTCTGGCCTCGGGGAACAACCCGGCCCGGTGTGTAGGTACATCAGCTATTGCCATGTAAATGTCCGAGAGCGAGAGGGAACGAGCGGACGAGATTGATAGGAGGGACGAGACCTAGCTACCGATCCCGTGCTTTCCACTTTTTTCCTCCGAAAATTCCCAATGAATCGCCTCGATCGAGCTAACTTGCACGGCTACGGAATTAACAGAGAATTTAACGCCTGAGATTTTTAGGCGACTAGAACGTAGATACGTATAGACAAAATTGATGAACTTTTATAATGGGAGAGGAAATGGGCGATACATTTTTTGCGAGATGCATAGCGACAAGATTTCGTGCGAGCTACGAATGTTGCTACACGAAGTTCGAGCGAGTGAAGAAGGCTGGCCGACAAGCGCTTCCATTCAAGAAAGCTTCGAGAAACTACGACGTGGTCGCAAACACCAGCGTCGAGTTATCGCCGTGAAACGGAAACGCCGCTTTAAATCTTTTTCCCAGAGAGCAGTGAAAATTTGGTGGCACGAAATCACAGCCCAGTCTTCTGTTGGCCCCGATAACGATATAAAACAGTAGTCCACGTCCCGGTCCGCGACGAGCATTTTATATCATCGTCGACCGATGAGCGGGCAATATCTCAGCGTCTTGAAAACGGTCGCGAACTTTCCCGCTTCTCACCCCGTTAACATTGAGAGTTTCGCGTAGAAAGAAACTTGCAAGAACAAAGTGGCGAAAGAGGGACGACGGGAATGGCGAAACGAGGCTCGTGAAATAAAGTAGACAGTGTCACTCGGTATAGTTTTACGGATATATGCCCGCGGGGGTTGCCGAGGGGGTGGCACCCCCCAAAAATAAATCGCGAAGGCGCCGCTGCTCGTAATTTAAACTAGCGCAGTTTCGGTAACTAGTTCCTCTCCCCGTTCCGCTTGGACTTTCAACGACAAAGAAAACGATGGAACGATCGAAGGGTGAAATGTACGAAGGACAGAGAAAGGAAGAGAGGTAGAGGGAGTAGAGCAAAGTGGTGAAGGGTCAGAGAAGCGGAATAGGTGACGTCGTAACCGAGACGGCTGTAAAGCGATTCGCAGTAAACCGCGGAATGAGTTTATTGCGCTTATTGACCGAACCCACCAAGCAGAAGTGTTCGTGTTAAAATCGCTGTTGGAGGTTTTGCGCTAGCTCGTCGATGTTTGCAACGCTTTCTTCCCTTCAATATGGAAGTCCCTTTGGCGAACGGGACGCGTCGCCTCAGTTTGTCGGGAATATCTGATATTGCTAATTTCCAGCGAACGATAAATATTCATCGAACATGAATCAAAGGCAAATGTCGTACGTAACTTACTTGTTCAATATTTGAATCAATATCTTAAAGGCCGAAAATTTTCTGTAAGAGCTCAGACGATTATAAACTTTTAGTCGGAAGTTCCTAGTAAAAAAATACAATCATGGACTTGAATCAATGTGGATCCGAGGCAAAATTAATGTTTGTCAAATTGTTTCAAAGAAGTGAAATTCTACATGCAACTCTAAGCACATCTGAAGCAATTGGTACCGCTGCTTAATAGTTTAATCTACAGTTTCGTCACATTGTACAAGCCAGACCGATACGAATCTGGGAAATATTTGAGGATATCCTGTTGCCATTTGCTTCGTAATCGTCAGTGACGTATTACGTTCGATTCGTTGCTTGTTTTTCACTGGGAACCGCCTCTATTTCTTCAGCAAGCCACCGTCCCTTCCAAGGTCCATAGACGGCACAAATGGAATCGCGGGGAGCAGTATTTTTTCTTCCGGACGTTATCCGCGCTCTTGCGCGACGGCCTTTTAATTCGAGGCCTCTAACGAGTAGTAAATTTTCTGCAAAGGCAATACCGGTAAACGGGAGACTGCTCCTAACAGGACAGAACCACTTAGTTTTTTCCCCCTTTCCGGCCGGTCCCTTTCGCGCCCCCAACACCCACCAGTATTAAATACTAATTCCATTAAAACCGTAGAAGGGTTGCGCTCATATCTCTGACCCATATTTCATGCCGAAAGCTTTTCAATCTGAGAAAATACTTATGGATCCGGAGCGGACCCTCTGGGATCACGGGACGAAAAGTATGGAAGCGGGACCACGAGGAAGGATCGATAGTCGAAAGCTTTTGTTTGTCCATCGGGCCGTCGTCGGATCGTAAAAAAGAGAAATCAATTATCTTCTCCCTCTAGAAAAAAATCCCAAGCCTCTAACGTCTTCTCGTAACATCGATCGACGATATTTAAAAATTTTCATCAACCTGTCGCCTGTTTTCTTATTCGATAGCGAACCGTCCTCGTACGATCGCTATTAACATATTCCACGAGAGGAAATTAATTTACGATGCAGATACGACGGAACGTTCGTTCAGCGGTACGTTGCGGACGAACAAGATCGAACGATATCCGTAGCTCCGATTTCATTAAGTTTCTTCTTGGAAGGGTGGGTGTCGGCTAAAAAGACACGGTTTGGCGAGCGATCTCATCGACGAGCCGCGAGATCGCGCGAGAACTTCTTGCCGGCAGATAAACGCGAATGATTCGGCCTCGCGCTACCGATGCAATCACGTAGAAGGCCGCGATAACAGAGTTTCAATTACGGGCCATTCGCCTGTTCCCGCCTAATAGGCCGATCGACGATCGAAGATTAAAAGCCGATCGCGGGGGGATCGGCCTGTGTCGACCGATAATAATAATAGTGGCCGGGCGTCGGCAACTTCCCGCGGACACTTTCCAATTTCGTTTTCTTCTTTTTCCTCCTCTCTGTCTGTTCTTCTTCCTCCTCTTTGCTCGCATTCCTCGCGTCGCATCGTTCGAAGGAAAGAAAGGGAGGAAGAGGAAGGATAGAAAGAGGATCGGTAACCGGTGGCGAGAAAGTTTTGGTTCAATTACTTGGCCGGTGGCGTCGAGGCTATCGCGCGATAACTCAATCGACGGGCCAGATACATGGCTGCAATCGCTAAAAGGCCCTGCGCGCCTTCGATGACGATCGCTCGGACTGATCGTGAGAACGCGCCACGGGAACGATTCCACTTACGAGCTTCTTTACGAGCGCGTAATCGCTCGCTCTGGGAGCAGCTCGTAAATCCACCTCTTTCTTCGTGGAGAACTCGCCAAACGTACTGATTTCTTCATCTTTGATGGCCGATTTATTTGTAATTTGTTCGCTTGAGCATGTCTCTGGATCTTAGGAGAATGTCATCGAAAAATGCGATAATATGTCTAGGTATACTCAAAATCTCAACTACGATTTGCTATAATTTACACCGAACTTAAATAAATATTTATCAAAACGATAATAATAATAATAATAATCCTTTGGCACAGTAAAAGTAATTAACAATTAATAGGAAATGACGTATGGTGCGAGAATAAAGACGAGTTACTGACATGTTTCTTAAACACGAGCAGCAATTCGCAGAAGCAGTCGGGTAGATGGACGAGTGAATTGGCATGTTTGCAGATACGCTTGATAGAGCTAGCGAAGGCATAGTTAGTCAGAGTCTGTACAGAGATGCGTAGAATAATGCGATCTTTCTGAAACCTCTTAAACAACAGGAGAATCTGGGCAGTCTATGTATCTATTTACAGTTCTATAGACAAATGTAACGTCAGCTACCAATCTACGTTATTCCAATGTAAAAGATCCACGGGATATTAAGAACGGATCATAGTTATAGCATGTTACCTGAATAGGCTTACCAATTTTGCGGGAAACAAATTCTCAATGGAACCAGCATACGTCCAGGGGTGGAGATTCCAGATAAGCGAGCAGTAGTCGAGGTGGAAGAATCAAAACGGTATAGAGAATTCTAAATGTTATGCGATTCCTATAAATATGTGAAATATAAAAGTCGACGTAAATTTTCAATAAAGGTTTATCGGATAGAGTATAGAGGAACCGCGTAGCTCGATTTCTGCAGTGACTCAATAAGAACGACGATGGTCAGCGATTGGCCACGAATCAGTCGCGACGAATCGCACGACGAGCAAGAAGAATGATCGGACCGGACACGCACTCGAATATCGAGGAAATCCATGCAGATCGTTAACGACGGTCAACGACAGTCCAGAGAAACGAAGCGAACGTCCATCGAGTGGTAGAGCCATTGTGTTTCCAACCCCCTGAGACAACAGGGTTCGCACCCTATTGCTTCCGACACGGACGTCTCAATTAAATGTATACGAGGCAAGTGGGGTTGATAAAGCGTTCAGTCATAAATATGAATTATCCGCGGTAAACGCTCCCTCGAGTACGGCAGTCGGGGGTTCGAAGGAGACTGAAAGTCATCCGCGAATCTGTCCTAAGAATTTGTCAAAAGTTGTTGATTGATTGCAAAGAAAACATAGATGTCTGTGGAACTATTAAATTAGAAAATCTTCGGGAAATGAACATTTTTCGCCATGATACGATAAGATGTTCAAGGGCGGTAGAATAGATTTCAGGGGGATAGAAAGCGAACGGAAACTATGGGCGCGGATATCGATTCTTTCTTTCGTCCAATCGTTCTAATAGAAAAGTAATGTCACTCCCGCTCGCCGTGGCATCTCGAGGCTAATACGTCTTGCGGGCATGCAGGGGTGTTTATGAAGTATGGCGATGCGTTTTAGCAGATTGGTGACGATACTAGGGCGAGATCGTAATAACGCGAGCCGATCGAATGAATCGGCAAAGTTGCGCGAGCTTTCTATTTCAGACTGATAGATCGATGCTTTTATGAAATTGCGATAAAAAGCCAATTCATCTCGTATCTTGAAGAAAACTGTTCCGGAAGAAATTCGCATCTTTTACTTTCTATGAGTAACGCCATTTTTCTGTGATATACAGATTTTGAATTTTAAAGTTGCGAGGAAAGTTCGACGAAAGTTACAACTAAAGGTTTGAACATCGAAAGTGACTACATTATCCCTACAGTGTCCTTTCCTAGCGTGGCTCCGCGTAGAACGGAGGCAATTTAACTCCAACTAGCACCTGGAACGAGATCTAAATCACGTTATCCTTTAGCCAGTGCGAAATCTGCGTTCGGGAAGTTCGGCTACCGAAGTACCTGTCTCCTACTAGCAAGGTCAGGAAAGGGGCAAAAACGAGTTCTAGAGGGTGGCGGGTGGATACAATCCCGACTAGCTAACTCGCACGGTCGCTCGTCGTGTATCCAACAACCTACATCGGTGGTTTCCTTCCTGTGGAACGTTTGTCGGTACCCCGTGCGGAATAGAAGCGGCCACGACGATTCAGAGGAGTGTGACTCGACAAGTCCCAGGAAGCGTGTGCTTTGCTAACGATGACAAACTGCCCCGTTCTAAGACGCCATATTTATGCTAATCTAGCCGGGTAGACTCTGCCTCGAACCTACGAGCTTTCTCCCTTCCCTTTTATCCTCTCCACAAACGCTTGCTTACGCGTCCCTTGCCTCCACAAATTCTTTGATCGAATCGCGGAAATGGATCGTCCACTGTTCCCTTCCATTTTCCTACGAAATAGCTTTGTTCTAAAAATTCATCAGCTTCGTTGCGAACGCCGATATTTGTTAATCAACCCTCAAGAGAAACGACGAAGAAGTAGGAAGCAATACTATAACTAGAACCGACTGTTCTGCAAAGTTTAAGGAATGCTATCATCGATGAGAAATCGTTTTCAGAGAGTCGGTTATAAATTCTTTACGACGTATCTCGACCTCAGCGTGCTCGATAACTCCGTACCTATGTGATGCCAGAATCTAGGGGCCACACGTGCTGGTTGGAACGCGACAGGAACCATGCGTGTCTCGCGACTTCTTGTCTTGCCAACAGCGTGTTTTGCCTTTCTTTCCACCCTTCCTTCGATATTTCCCCGTTCTCTGGATCTAGCCGGGCCCCATCCCCCTGCACGCTCGCGGAGAATATGGATCGGCCCTGACAATATTGCCGCTGGAACCACCCCGTGTCTAGCGACATGATATACGCGGCCGCATTTCATATATTCCATTGTTTCCAAGTTTTCGGATCCATTTGTAAGATTAAATTTGTAATGCGGCCCACCACCCCGGACCCTGCCGCTTCGCCACCTCCTCGACGCCCATCCAGCTTTTCTGCGCGCACAACTAGAGAATCGACGCATATGGCCAACCGGCCAATTTCCATCAGGCGCTTCAATCGAAATTTGGATGCTGAAATTTTGCAGATTTTGTCATACTTTTGATGATCGCCAAAGAAAGAGGAAGAGAAAGAGAGAGAGAGAGCTTTGCTTGAATTAATCGTCGCTCAATCTAAACCACATAGCTTTCTGGTTTCAGTTTCAATAGAAACAGATCTGACATAAGCTCTGTACAGTTCGAATGAAACTTTGATCACTCCACTTTTCATCCATACGCGAAAGTATTCTCGAAGAACGAAAATGGAGCGCGAAAAGGGAAAATCGGAAACGGGATCTGGGCCAGAGCTACGCGGCATTCATTTCCATCGGCGGTTTTCGTTGCTTCTGGACGAAATCACGAACGTGGGCGCGAACATGCGCCCGAAACGTATGGTGCATAAGCTGTTCGCTTTAACCGGCCACTTTCAGATTGGATAGCGCGCTCCTCGGCATATGGATTCGTCGCGAATTGAGCCGCGGTTTTCATCGCGAAATGGGAATTTCATTTCTATCGGAACCCGACACCGGGGCGACTGCCAACAGAATCGAAACAACAATCCTTTTAATCCAGCAACCAAGCTTCGTTCCTTTTCCCACTCTGAATCCTGACCAAATTTTGCGAATCTTATTTTATATCCTCCTATATTTATTATCAAAGACAATGTGACTGTTCCACGATGCACAGAATAGAATATTCCTACACACTGTTGTAGCTCCCGTGTCAAATTCTCTCTAACAGTCAAATTCTCTCTAACACGTCAACGCGACAGAAAATACTCAGGGGGCGGGTCGCTTCTTCCGTTTCCGCAACGGAATCGGGCAGCAGCGCTCGAGTGAAGCAAACATGTTCAGGACGGTGCAAAGCACAGGTCGACCAGTCCACCTTCGCGCTGCCACACATGCGGCAGCCTTCCCAATTATACCGCGAGAGGTCCGCGAAACTTTCATAAATTTCGTCACAGAGCGAGCAAATGGCTTCCGGTCCAGCGGTCGGACATTGTCGATAACAGGCACGTCGCCAGGGGCGAATTCAATATCGCATTCGCACCGTTCTCGTCCAACTCCACCATTTCCAGTGCCTCTACCCTCCTTTCACCCTGGCGTTGTTCCATCCCCTCTGCGAGCGACGGTGTCCTCTCCTCCGCACTACCTCTACATCCCCCGTGCACCACCCCCTCCCCACTCCCTCCCACGCACCCCTCGCATTGTCCCTCGCATTGTTCCGAAAGTTTTCGCCGGAGCCGCGTAGTCACTGCGCCGCGCGCGATTACCATATGAATTAAAGTAATGTGATATACGATCACAGGGACTATCCGGCGGAGAGGCTCGAAGAAGACGCGCGGGGCCGCGCCGAGGAGGACAGCCTCGCACCAGAAGCTATCTGGAGACCGGCCCGATCGGAGCAGCCTGTCTCCTTCGATTGATCCACCAGATTCTTCTTACAAAAACAATTTATAGTATCGCTAAGAGCGATAACGATCCTCCAGCAGAGGAAGAATACGGTCGTGACAAGCGACAAATATTTTAATTTATATCAATTAAGCGGAGAAAAAAGACTTTCCATCGTGATATAATAATGAAATTAATTTAAGATATGGAATCGTTCGTATAGTTTCATAGAATAGTAATTCGTACATGTAATCTAGACAGAAATAAACGTGAAATATCTACATGACGATCGTCGTTCGAAGGTTAAAAGAAGCATTAATTCGATGGGATTTAGCGAATAAAATTTTACGATCTCCGATTGATACTTTCGAATGGATAGAACAAGCAGAGCTCTATAAGTAAGAGTCAAGGTCTCTGATCGTAGAGAAAATTAGTACAATGCAAGGGTAGAGACGATACTCTGCCTTCGGAATTCTAGAAGAATCGTCCGGCTATCAGGGAATCACGGTATCGCTCGCAATTCATTTAACCGGAGAAGAAGCTGTACGCGTGGCAGTCCCAGATGCATTCAGATAAGAAGCTCGACCCCAGGAAAATGGGTGGTTGGTTTAAAACAGCGACGGATCCCCTTGGTCGCGGTCTGGACCTTTACTAGGAACGATTTGAAAGCGGTTGCACAATAGCTATCGGTTCGACGGGGCGCGTAGCACGCGTCTCTGCTTTCTGGCCGACGCGATATCTCGATCGCAATAAATTCACATTAACCTATCTGCTGGTGTGGCCCTTGCCGCAGCTTTAATACATCCCATCGGGCGGTCCGCCCTCTATATCGGCCGCGGATCCGCGCCGTCATCGGCGCCGATTTTAATTTTTCAATTTTACGAACCCCATCGTCTTTTCTTGCCCTCTGCTTCTCGCCCATCTCTCTCCTTTCCTATTTCCTGCCTTCTTACTGATTTTGAAGCAGATGCAATCGTGATTCGATGATAATTGGATAGACCACGTATGAAATATTCCGTTTAACTCCTTTCGAGATAAAACGATTGAAAGAGAGGATGAAAAACATCTCGGTAAGTGATACAGGTATCGCGATTAAAAGCGTAAAAGCAAGTAAACAAGGGTTGGTTAAACGACTCGGTTCACAATGACCGGTGTAAGGCTCGAACATTAATTTCTAGTAATTATCAGAGGTGTAATTCACCCGGCGAGGGTCCCGGGTCGCGTCCGGGGTCGGCCAGTGCGTGTTAACGCCGTTGTTATGCCCCATTATATTGTCCTACCTACACGCCAGCCACAAAGGGGAAACGACAACTCTGCACAAACGACGAACAGAACAGATCTATTTTCAAAATTCTCACCCGCTGCTTTACGCTACTTGGTAGTAGGCAAAAATAATAAAAAGAGCCGATACGTTACAATTTTTTTCCAACGAATTTTCCTTTAAAAGCTACAAATATAAGTGTAAATGTAAGAACTACAAATTGTTCCGCTACGTAGCGATTCATCGATCCGCGAAATGTTTTTTGAGGCAGCGGAGAACTTTTTCAGCAACTTATCACGCGGCAAATCGGTTCGCGAAAGATGATTCATCGAGGCGTAAAGTTTAAAACTCGAGCAATTGTACGTCGGAACAATGGTGAACAGCGTCACCGCGTAACGAATCGCCGCGAAAATTGATAAAATATTATTAAACGCCACCCCGGGCCGCCGACCAAGAGATAGCATTACTAATTTATTTAAATGGACTTATCTTTCCGAAGCCCCGATAGGAATGTAAATTGAACCCCACTGAATCAAGGGAGTAATGGCACGAGTAAGATAAAGATATTTTATTGCTTTGCGGTCGGACATATTTAAGCAGGATGGAAAATCTTTTTTCCACCGTACAACCATCTCCTCTCCCTCTCTCTCTCTCTCTTTCTCTCATATGCTTCGATATCACAAAAAATCGTCCACCTTTTTTAACCATGTTAATTGAAAAAAAGATATTCTTCCTCAGAATTCACGAAAAAGTACCTTCTGAACTTTATCAATGCTCAAACGACTATCCAAACGTGTAACCTTGAACGTCAACACGAAACACCGCGGCGCACGAAGCACACAGTGACAAGGAACGGAAGCTGGTGAGGGCGCGATCGTGCGGCTGGACCATCCGCAGAGGGATGAAACAGGCCTGCGAGGGTGGAAGGGACAGGAGGGAAGAGAGCGTGTGAGCCAGGGGATGGGAGAAGGTGGTGAATCCTCTTCTACACCTTGATTTACTGTCGGCGATATTTTCTCGTCGGCGCTAGTTGGCGCCTACCGCACCACCGCACTCGACAATGGTGGCCGCTTGACATTTTGTTTCGAATTATTGCCCGCCTGGCCGGTCTTTTCTATTTCGGTCTCTACCGCACGACACCGCTGCGGTCTGCTTTTTTCCCAGACAGCTCTTTGTCGAGCCGCAAACTATGCGCGAACGGTGCGCAGTATCCGCTTCGAATTCGGCGGCTGTCCTTTCACCGCGGATTTACCATCTCCCGCGACAGGACAGAAGGATTCAGCGATACCGGCGATATGCTGGACGTGTGTTTATTCTCGTGGTTGAGAAATTCGGTAAATTTGACACGTTTCCGTATTTTATACTACAAGCGGATGTGTGTATTTCCATCGTAATTGCTTCTGGTATCGCGTGTGAAAAAGCTTAAAGGCGAAACGAAGCATATGTCCTAGAAAAGTGGCGTTGTGAAAATCGTTTAGCAACGTCTGATTGAGATCGATACGCCGAAACGGGGATCATCGTGAGACCGATGTAAGCTGCGTGTTCGCAGTCAAGTTACATAATCGCGACGAAACACCGTGGCTAATTGGGAATCGGGGTGTCCGACGGTATTGGGGCCCATCTTTCTACCAGCACTCGTATAAACTCTGACTTTCGGCCGTATACTTTTTTACAAAAATAAAATGCTTCTTCGATTACAGTATCTTACATAGAAGTTCAAATCTTCGAAGCAAGTCTCGTTTCTTAACGAATGCAATTGAAGATGAAATACGTAAAGGTGAGTCACGTCTTGCTCGATCCGTTCATGGGAACACAGAAGCGAAGATATCGAATGATCGACGTAGCGTATGTGGTCTCGCGTCGAAGACGTGACTCGTCTGGCGAGAATCGGCAAACCGAGAAGTTAATGTCTTGGAACGGACGCCATATTAGCATATCCGCGTCCAATCGTCGCCCACGTGGCAAGGGCGCCGTGGCAAATCAGCCCGGAGCTATGACATTGTCATTATTTCACTGACAGAACAAGCATGCGCGCGATTCTCCACGGTGAAGTATCGCTAACAAGGGTGGGAAGACCGATTGTCTGATCGGAACCAAGAGGGATGAATGGCTGCGATGCTCCTTTTAAATCGAACCACCGAGCATAATGGTCAGGATCTCTTTCAAATCCACTTCCACATCCATACCGCGATTCGTTTTTATTGAATCGTTGTGGTCGTCGATTGATACTTTCGTCAACGTTTCGTGACTGTAAGAGAACGATTCCTCGAATTCGGCATCGAGTCCGTAGAGATGGAAGGGCGACGATAATAAGACGAAAGCGTGGAAGAAACGGAAGCGTCGGGGATGGATTTGCTCGTTAAATGGAAGACAGGAGCAGGCCACGGTGGAAAGAGGATGATGGGAATTTCCGAGGGGGTTCTTCCTAGTTTTATAAGGGATATGACTGTTCCCGGAGCCCGTGGGCTGCTTCGTGTTATTTATCTTTATGGACCTCGGGCAGAGGGTAAGTACACTTATTCTCGGGGTAGGGGGTTAAGGGGCGAAGTTAAGCCGAAACGAGGGCGGTAAGAGATTGTTTGTTGTATTGGCTGCGGTTTCGACGGGCTTAACGTTACCCGTTTAGGGGATTTCTCTGTGGTTTTTCTCTCGAGAGGCTGATACCTCCCTGAATAGTCTTCAGGGAGTTTTCTAGCGTGGATGTTCGATTCAACAAGTCGATATTTGCGCAAGTCACTTTCGCTGGAATATTTGTCAGTATCCTCCTTTGTAATTGTAATTTTTACGATCGTTTCTAAGAAACGTTATACGAGTAAGGTTTCTTAGGAAACAACGATCGATACAACGACGTTCGAAAGTATCCGAGTAGGGAGAGATTTCAAGTGGTCAAAAATTAATCTATTGCCGTGTAATCGGCTTTTGGGCGGTGCAGGGACAACCGTACAAAAGAGAAACGAATTAAAAAAAGTAACTTTAATACCTCTGCCGAATGAGAGAGTTATTACCATGAGGAATTAAGGACAACGAATGAAATACGGTGTAGAATAACGTTAAACTTCTGCTATGAAACCATAGAATTTATAAGATGGAGGAGAGACGAAACGAAGAAGTGGATAAGGTTTAACATTCGCAGAGTTCTCTTCACGGATATTCTTTTTATTCATTAACAACGATTCCGAATACATACAGTGCTTATGTACAGAGTGATATTTACATTGAACCGATACAACGTGACACGTCGTGATAAATAATTCTTATAAAACAAAACAGAACGCCGATGATAATTTTACACCTGTATGAAGAGTCATTTACATCAGACTTACATCGTGCACATATATCTAGAACAACGTCGTATGGGCCGCAATATTCTAAGAAATCCGTGGATCCGATATAGAATCATTATTTGATAACGTCGAACTTCCACAGATACTATTCCATGAGTCGCTTTTACAGTATTAACGTCTCCTTTAGCGATCGAGGAAAGAACACCCTCATTTTTTTTTTCATTAAAATTGAAAAAAAATCTTCGAGGTCGAATATATATACACACTACTGCAATTATTGCTGTACAGAATACTGTAGCTTTTTATCATTCTTATCCTTAAAAAGATTTATTCGTTTGTATTGGCTCGAACCCCATCTGTTTCCTTATTTTATTTCACCTCTGTCCCGATGCTTTTGATAAATTCTTAATTATCAATGTGCTCGATAGGAAGGACCAAAGAGGGAAACATAACAGAAATACACAGGTGAGCGAATCACGATTCAGCAGAGCGATGAAATAAGCAAACATTAAGCCAGGAATGGAAGTGGCGATAAGTCAAGCAATTCCGGGCAATATTAAGCCACTCCGAGCGGCAGGTTAACCCTATGTTAAGCCGTACGTCGAGCAGGAGGGGATCATAGGGGCGGGTGAGGCACGGCGGGGGTGGAGCCGGGGATAGCTACGGAGGTCGCGTGTATTTAAAACGCGAATGCGCGCCAGCCGATTCACTGTTTGAAGTTAAATGGAGTGTAAATGGCAGATAACAAACCGGCACTGTTTCCGATTACGGCATTCATTGTTTCCTACCATTATGCGCGCTCCGCCGGTTTGTGTGTTAGCCGGGGTACGGTTTACGATCTATTTATTGCCGCGCCACCCCCGACACACAAATGAACGCGGCTTACGTCGCGTTCTGCCCCGCCAGAACACGCTCTCTGCCCCACCTGTGCTCCAACCCCCTCGACACACCTGCCTACCAGCCAACGTGAATCAAAACGTTCGGTTTTCCAGCTGGAAAAAAATATTGAGAATATTTTAAATCGCGAAAATTGTGACGGCGTAAAAGAAAATAATTGGGATTCAAGCAATACTCGAGCGATCTATCATACCCTTAAAACTAGGATAAAGTCCGATCAATCGACGATTAATCGCGATATTTACAAATTTCTCCTACCTAATATTGACTAAAGAGGGAATATCACCTTATCTCGCAAAGGTAAAATCTCTTAAGTTAATCGGTAAAGCTTCTAGCGATTAGTTCGTTATCATACACGTATACCATGTAAAATGTCGTAATCGATTAATCTCGTGAAGTACTTCAGTTGAAATGGACAAGTGCAAAAATCTCGTGAATATTTGGTTAACGAGGAGTTTATGGTAGAATAAGTGATCCTGTGTATCGAGCTACGTATGTTAGGAGATGATATCTTAAAAAACTGGAAGAACATTTATCTTCGTCCGATCGAATTTCAATTCTCATAGATGAATGATCAGAATGAAAACAGATTAAACGAGCCTTATAATAAAATAACAATAAAAAATAACACGCCTGAAACAAATTCTCTCACTTCTCCTTCCAAGTTCTCAAAGTCCTTAAAATTTAAACTCCATATCCTCCCCTTCGTAAAAGAAACATCTTAATTTTCAAACGAATAGCCACTGGTCAGTACCGTGTCTTCTGTCGACGATTTCCGTCGTCACTTGCTGTGAACAGTGGTGGCTCGTCTCTTCACTTCGACCTGATCCACGATCGCGTCGCTCTCCTTATCCTGATGCGCGGTCATGTGCCTAGTCAGATGGTGTCTTTCCCTAAAGCTCTCGTCGCAGACAGGGCACCTTAGTTTCTCCTCCCTTCGCCTTCTGGCAGCTTCACCGGAGTTTTCGTTCTTATGATGTGATCTCATGTGGTACACCAAGTCGGAGGTCATCCGAAATGATAGATTGCACTTGGCGCAAACATTTTGCGCGGGCAGAGTCAACGCGGCGAACGACGAGGGCAGAAGACCAGCCACCCCAGCGGCCGTCGCCAGAAATCTCGGTCTAGTCAACGCATCCGCCATCGGTGGAAACACGGAGATCGGATTGTATGACAAATTCGGATAAACTGGTGGTAGATCCGGTCGGAAGCTGGGTATCTTTGGACTGGGTACTTTGGGTGGCTGGGCAATCTGGGGTATCTTCAAATTCTCCAGTAGACCAGGTTGACTGCTCTCGGGACTGACCAGGAAAGGATAAGACATTTTCGTGGGAAACGGCGCGTACTTGTATCCAGTAGTAGCTGTCAGTGGTACCACTGGTGGACTGACGCTGCTCTGGTACCCGGTACGATCGTCTGGCGATATGGAGGATCTTGGCGAAGTCTGTCCATCGTCGTTGAAGCCGTTCCTTTGTGCTGTCAGATTCACCTTCGTAAACGCGCTTCGAGATTCTCCATGTCTGTCGGTCGGACAGGGTATAACTGTATCGTAAACCTTGTTGCAAGTCAGATTTGGCTCCACCGCATCCGGGCAAGTGGTTAACATCGACTGATGAGTAGCAAACGTAGGTGGACTGGGTGATTTCTGTAGACGGGTGCCAGAGACGTACCTCCGAGTGTCGGTATCAGGTGACAAACCTGGTAACGTCGGAGTCAGCGTTCTCGGAGATATATATGGAGGACTTAAAGAGTTCTCCGTGCACTGCATCATCCTCCTCCTATCGGAACCACCGGTGTCGTTGTCGTAGTTCTTGATCGTGAGATTCTGCGGCAGTCTATCCGAGTCCAAGATGTTCTCCGTTGATATTTCTTCGCGAATACGATCCTTCCTGCTCGACACCATCCTCATTTTCTCGCTCTGCCGACGAGCAAGGTTCTCGTCAGGCGCGACGAGGAACGCCACGTCGAAGGAACGCTTGCTAGCGCGCTGAAGAGGATACGAAGCGTCGGAGGTGACGTCGCTGATAGACGGAGGACTGGACGACGTCAACCCCGACGTGGCCGTCGTAGACGTCGCGGGGGCGGCACGGTCGATGCCACTCGTACGATCTTCCATTGTCATCCTGCTCGCTCCGGATGATCGACCTGTGACAATGACAGCCGATGGTCAATTTACCAAGCTCCGCGGAAATGATGGATGAGGCTCGCGCTTCTATACTCGAACACCAGGTGTTACGACCATGCTCAAACTGAGGGAAACTGGGTCAATGAAAATAGACAAGCGATTTCGTAGATGCGTTTGAACGAGTGGAAACGCGTAATCGAACGTCGGTGAAAATTGACAATATCATCTAAACGATTGGTAGCGCGAATAACAAAGACTTTCACGTAGAAATTACAAAGCAATTAAGTACACGAAATTAAGCGTAATAACAAAGTAATTCTCTAAAAACTACAATTTTCGTAGAGAAACGAAAGACCACTTAATTGCTTTATTTCAAGCATACAAAACTAAACTTACCGGACCACGCGTCCAACAGAGAATTCTTCCTCCGGCAATCACCGTGTAACAGCCACGCTGCTCACCCCCTTCGGGTGTCAATCATCCTTGGTCTAAGACATCAGTTCACACAGTTTCCTTCCATCGGATAACAAACATGAAGTTAATCACAAGCGTCGGTGATAACACCGGCACAGATGAGCGATCCGATCGCAGTAACACCGAAGAAGAAACACAGAGAACGAGGACAAGGGTACAACGTGCATCGGCGGACCACGTTAAAATGAGGGAACCGGCCGCGCATCCCCTGTATTTAGGGGTAGAATCCCGCGGAGGGTAGCTCGGCGTGGCAGGTGGAGGCGCAACGAGGGTGGCACCGGCCAATGGCAACGTTCCCAGGGTTAGACGGGGGTGGAGCGTACGAACGGGGTGAACATATTCGGTCGTCGGGACGCGTCTGCTAGTCCCATCCAGACCACGCCTACATATTTCAGGTTCGACACATGTGCCCGGGATCGTCGTCGTCGTCGTCGTAGCCGTCCTCGTCGACTCTTTCCTCTTCTGCCCTCTCTCCACGTTGCGCAACGCGTTCCGCAGGATCCCGTTACCCCGTTAGCCCGAGATCTAAAGGGAATGGGGGTGATGGCGGGCCCGAGCGGGGCTGTAATTCAGCCTGACAAACGATCTTGAATATTTTTAACGCCCGCGCCAGCCTCGACTCCTTTTTTTATGGTCGATCTCCTGGATATTGGACGTTCGGCAGACTCGTCGAATCCGCTGATGGACCTCCACCGTGCCCGATTATCCCGCCAATGATCATTCGCCCCGACTTTTCGAGCATTCCCTCCAGCATTTTCTATTCGAGAGAAATCTTTTCTCCGATCTTTCTTTTCGTCTTTAACGTTTATAAGGTTGCATATAGATTCAACGACGTTGAAGAATCATTTCGATTTTAATTCTTTATTTTTGAAGTTCAGGACTATTCGTGGTTTAATAGTTGGTCATCTTACGAACATCTCGTTACCGAAGAGAAACGAGGTGCATTAAATTGACCGTAGCGGACAGAAGGTACCAGCAGAGCCACCAGAGATCATCATTTTACGGATTATCTTCTTGACGAATTCCTCCCATTTCTCGGCAGTTCGATAAATACCACGATCCCTCCAGGTGATATGCGGCTCTTACGAAAGCATTTCTACCCGATAATCACAATTTTTTATCATCTTTTCAACGCCATTGTTTTACCAACACCTCCATCGTGACAAAATTTCACTTAAAATTATTCGGCAAAGCTTGTTAATATTTGCAATATTTTTTCAGCGGATGTTAAAGCATAAAAATAGTAAAACGGAACGATACAAGTAAAGGAAGCAGAGTGAGACTGGAGTTCTATGCTTGAGCAATAATACCCGCTATCGCAAAAAAAAAAGGAAGTAAAAAGGCTGGCTAGCACGCGAAGCCAATAGGCGATCAATCATAAAACTGGTGATCTATTTTGCCCGGCATGTGAGAGCCGTCGAGTTCTTACGCTCACGATTCCCGGGATTCTGCGAACTCTGCGGGGAACGCCTAGAGGTTAAAGGACATTAACTTCTTGATTGAGTCGGCAAAAAGTTGTAATGACCTTTCGATTGGACTGGCCGACCCCAGCGGAGATTCGCGGATCACGGAAGACGAAACGACCTGTATCTAAGTTTTTCCCAGCTTCCCTGTTTCGAAATTATTTACTACAACCAGATTAATAATTATTATACGACAAACCACCGTTATAAACATTTCTCCCGGTGTTGCTCCACACGAGTAAGAGAAAAGGAGAACTTTCTCGAAGCTGGAATAAATTGAATCATTCGACTATCAACGAAGCAGATGATGGCGAACGGTCCAAGCCGGGTTTAATCCTAATTCGTGGTCGTAAAGTCGACAGAGCCGTTTCGTCGACGTTATGTGTGACACGCGACTCGCTGCGGGACGTCTAGGAACGTTTCTATATCTTTCGCCAGCCATTCCTGGCTTATGAACCATATTTATTGCCGATCGTGGCATCCTGTCCCTGCGCGCTTCTGATGGCGATATACCAATCCCTAATACCACTTTATGCTTCTCCGCTGACGCTCCAACGACTATCCTTGCTACCTTTTCTCCACTGCCAGTCCTTTTTTTTTAAAAAAACGAACTAAAAAAAGAAAAACTTATTATTTTATCGAGAGGGATGAAGACTCGGATTCGTGAGAATCATCTAAGTGTAATTTCGCAGGCATCTGTCCTCGTTATCCTCCAAATCGGACAGAAAGGGCAACTTCGCGACGCCCAATTCGTCCGAGTTAAACGAGCAGAGGGTCGCTGGTCGACCGGCACGTGACTGACACGCGTGAACTGTTAACGCTGAATCGTAACAGGGAATGTTAACACTGACGTTGCTTCACCAAAGGGACACCTTGCAGAAAGCTTCCCACTCGCTCGTATGGCCCCCATTGCTGCATTGAATTATGCGAAAATTTCTAGAAGATTACTCGAATTAATTTTCAACTACATCGTCTAGTCTATATATGTCCGAAATCCAATGGGTGTTTAATTTATTCATTCCTTTTTAAGAGAAACGACTCGACGTGCTTCCGAGCAATATCTTGCGATACTTTCCAGTTGGCTGACGCTAACACGAGGACTGCTGAGTCTGTCCGGTGATAAATATGCAGCCGATGCAGTTGATGAGAGAAGGTCGTTTATCAATCACCCATTAACGCAGCCCCAGCACTCTGTGCAGCTTTACCGGCTCCGTCGAAAACCTGCTCGCTCCTGCCTCCATATTTCACGGAATCATCGTGATTCTCTTCCAGCGGGTTTCCCCGGGCGCAGTCGATTTTCCATTAAAAGCCGGCATCCACATTGGTCGCATACAAGCTCGCCGCGTTTCAAGGAAATATCCCATCGAGATACGTCCCTAGGCCAATCATACCTCTTCAGAAGCTTGCTAAAATCGTGACCTATAATCTGTGGAATTGCGTCCCATATACCACGAATGAATCGTGACTTAAATCGATCGAATAAAGATTAGTCGATCGAAGGATTTGCGAAAGTTTGAAAAATATTACAAAACCGCGGTATCCAGTCAAATTGGAAAGTCCAATTTCTGCATGTCTTCTGGCAATGAAAAGAAATAAATGAACAAACGATTTGTACAGCTCGAAAAAGCAGGGCAGTACATCTTGAGTCCTTGATAAATTGAATGTGTGATGAGGATCAGAGGATTCTCGAAAATAGCTGGCCGCGGTGTACGTCATCCGCGAAAGGGGAAGAGGTACGCAGCCCTGACGACGAGTACCAGAGATTTAGATTTTACGGCCGCTTGAGCAATTTCTTGACTTATAAGCGGAACCATGCATACCAAGTGAGCCATCAAATGTTTCTGACTGTCTTAATTCCTGGAATCACCCTACAAAAAGTGGCACAGCTTCATGACGAGCCAGCTTATTATCCAGACTCTTCGCAATCTCGCTTTATTGCTTGACATAATTGCCAATTATTTTTATATCCAAATATTATTTTCCTAGGAACTTTGTGATAACGTTCGCGGAAGTTACAAAGTTATATCCAATCAAACTTCCAAGTCGAATCTTCGCATTCAACCGTAGCGTTGTTTCAAACTGTGATCACTCGGCTCCGCAATACGGGGTTCCAAATAAACATCGATCAAAGCCCACCCGCAACATCTTTTGGCTAACACCAAAACTGCAACGACATTGATCCGTAGCTTCGAAATCTACCGCACCAACCGAACGTCTCCGACGAAATTCGAATTCACTTTGCGCGTTTACAGGATGGCGGAGAGAAGTTTGTCCTCCCTCCTTCTCTGCCGCTCTTGTTGATATCATCCGGAGACGATATCGACTTGCTCCGCAGTTGCTCGGGGAATTTAATTCTATTCGAAGTGCCACCTAAGATGCCACCTTCGCCTCTTATCTCTGTGCACACGGTGGGCTGCGCGTGGCGGTTGCTTATGTGTTACGTGAATACCTTACCTAAACGCCCGGCGAGGAAGCGTTTCTGCGTGCCGTTACCTACACGCCAAGCCCCCACAACCCTCGATAGAACCGTACCATCCCCATGTCGCGTTTCTACCACTGGCACACAGAGGGGGAGTCGACCGAGAGAAATTAATGCGACTTCCAACCGGGCGTTATCGGACGCCGCTATCTCGCGCCTCGCTCGCGGAAAACGTGAGTCGCCTAGGCGAGAAGTTTCAGAATTTAAGTGGCGAGGCGCCACGAAACGTACGCGACCCTCGGATTTCAGGATCGACCCGATCAGATGTAGGAATTCTATATAGGGGGTTCCTGATAACGGTGATTTAAAATCGAAGGATATCGAGAGCTTGTAAATCCCGACGATCCGATGTATACGAATTATGGTCTGGCGTGTGCAGGAAGCAACCAATCAAACGATACAAATTAATGGCACGCGTAAATATTCATGGGTCATTAATCATCGGCGTGACTGGCATCGACGCGCGAACGCGATGCTCTCTTAAGAGCGCACCCCTTAACGCCGATTTAATCACAATGAATAATCGTGTGGAAGCAGTTCCGTGTAATCCAACGTATCTCGAAGAATGATCTTCATTTTGTATACTTCTATTAAGAAAAATAGACGCGCGAGACAAAAGGGGTGGCGCAAAGCAACAAAGAATGCCTTATAGAACGCTGAAGATCGCGTAGATGCAATGCACAGGCGTCGCGACGGTCTTGTCGACGGCTTTACGATTATATTTGCCGAAATCTTGGAAGAGGGGTGACCGTTCCGCGTGCACGGGTTCGTGATTCCCCCATGGTCGTCGACGCAGGCCGAGCAGCGCCAGGGAACGAGGAGGGTTGGAGGTCGAGGAAGGTAGCTAGAGGCCTGGAGGAAGCTGGATAGAAGGGAGTTATTAGAATGGTCCGGAAAAGATGGCGCGGAGTCGCTCCGTATTTTTATACTGTATGGCCGCTGCTTTGCATAATCCCGCACTTAGCTCGCTCGTCCCGAGATGCCGACTCGCTATGCAGATCTGCTCCGCTCTCTGAAAACCCGAACCTACCGAGCGTTTCGTCGTTTCAGCGAATGATGGACGATGCGTAGACCCTGCGCTACCCTGCCGCGGACCCTCGAGTCTTCCCTCTGAAGAGAATCCGCTTCCTAAACCGACAACTGAGACGATATCGGTAACGTTGGCTGTAGAGCGGAGAGTGAAAGTCGAATTTTTAAATGAACGAAGATTTTGTAGCTTTCGAGGATATTCCTACGAGGAAAAGGATCGTTTGGGATGTAGTTAAAGACAAGAATGATGGAACGAAAATATTCTAAAATATCGAAGATCGATTTACAGATACCTATAGATTATCTGGTAATTAATAACGATAAACTTATATTTTACATTTCTATTTTCATCGCAGTTTTCTACTATCTAAATATCACGTATTGTTAAATTCTACGTCACCTAAACATTTTTTTCTTTTAAAAAATCACTCTCGCACTTCCACGAGTATTTCTCTCGGCTTGCTGCATTATTTTTCATTGTCGGATCTCGCTGTCTCGATTCCCGAGACTGAAATATTTAATTATCTTACGACAGGTGAGTGTGACAAAGATTGTTTCGAGTGCAATGTCACGGAACATTTGTCAGTGGGCTCAGTTGACACGAAGACGAGCTTCCCGCTCGGAGACGTCTCATTTGCAACGGAGAAATCGCATCTTCCTTTCTCCTGCTGTCTCGCGGCGGCTATGTCCGCAAAAGAGAATACTGGAAACGGTGAGAAAGCGCGGAAGGCGTCATCAATCTTGCAGCGAGAAGACCCAGGACGACCGTGGCGTCGTTCTGAACGTCACAGATGTGACTTTGATTCTCTTTCGGCGTTCCCAGGAGAAACGAACCTAGATTAAGTCTGTCCCACGTGTAATTTGTCCGAGTCCTGATTCCCGAGCTGCCTCGACGTGCCAGATCCGCGAAAATGTAGCAAACACCTGGGTATCTCAGAAAGAATTAGCAGAGACTTCGAGAAATTCGACCACGATAAGATGGTTTTCGACTTTTTGCTTTAAATCGCATCCTTTGTCCTGCCATTCGAGATTCAATGGATGGTAAAAGGCTAATTAAAATGTCGATTAAAGGTGTAGCGATAGATACGATTAGATACGGAACAACATATTTCATAGTTACAGCTAGAACGAAGCATATGTGCAGGATATCCAGTTTCACTATCTTTCGATCCACCAATCGTCCGTTCATCGCCCCTAACTGCGCTGTCAGAAGCAATCACGTCGGATCCTCGGAGATCAACCCTCTGTTCAATGTTTTCCTACCTGATCGTTCAACTGCGTCTCCACGGAAATGAATGCGGTACAAATGTCGAGACTGATTCTTAAATCTGCTATGAATGCTTCGGACGTTTAAAGCAACAGGTTTTACAAAATGCAAAGTTCAAGAATTAAAAGAAAATATGGCGTATTCATTACGTCACGTGTCGTTAAATATTACCACGCATCTTTCTTTAGATATAAAAATCTTATTTTATAGGGAAGCATAAGAAGAATATTCTTTATCGTAAAAAAATACGAAGGAGCAACACCAGGCATTCGATATCTGGCTGCGGTTCCGAAAGTTTACGCGCAGCGTATTCCGTAAAGGCAGCAAGTGCGACGGACTCGGTCACGGTGGATGCACTGACTCCGACAGAGAAACCAAGGTATAAAACCTCTGGCCCGTTGCAACGCCGGCCACGTTACGAAAAGCACGATTATACCGGAGGAGCAGGGGATGAAACCGGGAGCATACCTTAGTTGTCCGCTCGTAAAGCAACCCCGTATGCCCGAGGAGTGCGTGCCGGGTCTGTCTATCTCTCTCTATACCCCTTTCGCCGCTACTCTTACTATTTCTGTATTTCCGCCTCGACCCTTCTCTCTTTCTCTTGCTCACGTCTCTACGGAGTGTTTGTTAAACCGGAGGAATATGCATGAGAGGGCCAGCCGGCACGGAGTTATGCTCCGCTGATCTTAACGTTGGTCACGACCTTAAATATGTATATAAGCCCAGCTTAGCAAGGTAATCGAATGGCTCGGAGAAGAATGGTCTCGGTCATCTGAAGATGGGCATCAATTTTAAGAAATGTATATGGTATACATAAGCGAAGATCTTCCGATGGAAAAATTTTAAGGTCGCAACTATCGTATCACGATTAGTATATCGTATAATCGTGTACATAGCACGGAGGATAGCAATCCTCGTGGTGAGCAGAGAAAGAAAGCACGCGACATATTCTCGTAAGCATGCATCATGCGTTTAGACGTGCACGCATATACATACGTAGGACATATGGTGGTTGGCACGGTGCTTGGCCCCCATGCAAAGACTTTACAGAGACTTCTAGGGCAGGGTTCAGCCCTTGGCTCACCTCCCCCCGTTGGTCCATCCCCCACTCTGAGAGTCCTCATGAGTTTTCAATGAGATTAGCGGCCCATCTGTGCGGAGACCGACCCCATCGTCATCATCGAGCACGAACAAAGCTAGTCAACCTGCTCACTGCCCGTACACTCTCCGTGGGGGTCTCTTCTGCTTCATGGTGTACGCACCATGCGTGCACTTGCCGCACAAACTCATCCGTGGCCCTCGTCTCCGGTTGCGCGATGGTTAGAGAAAATACCATGTTTTTAGCCGCCCTCATCATATGGTTGCATTTAAAATCTCCGACGACCGCAATGCTTATGGGAATCGATGGAAACCATGGACCACCCGAATTATCTTTATTCTCAGCCTCTCTTAGCATTCTACGCGCTTTTCTGCATCATCCTCCGTAAGATGTTTGAGAAAGGTATTTTTCTTTCTTGCGGTTTCTTGAATCCTTGCAGTTTGAAACATTTACAAAGCGTTTATATAGTTTTCACGATAATCTAATTTTCTTCGTATGAAGCTAATACATGAATCGTAAACTTTTTACGGAGAATGTTTAACCCTCGTAGTTAATTATAAAAATCTTTGAAAAACACTGTGGAAAGCCGCAAAATCTGACCGATTAAAGAGCGAAACGGTATCGATCCCTTTTGATGGGGTACGGTACTTTGGCTCCGGGGGCTACGTATTTGGGTCCATGGTGGCCCATATGGAGCCTGCCGAGCGCATATGTTGCGACAACGCCGCTAACGACCTGCCTTCGGCCTCCGTAATGCTAAACTGCGGTTCGATTCTCACCCCATGAAACTAAATAACCATTCGATTGTCATTGGTAAATAGGTAATCAGGACCGTCAGTATCATCACGGATCTACGAGCCGCAACTACTTATCTTTTTATCCTCTTCCCATTCAAAAAATATAAGAGACCAGAATCTAAATGTTATGATTATAACAATTAAAATTCCATGATATTCAACATTTTTTATCATTATCATCACTATGCGCATCTTCTTATGAAAAACGACACAGCGAAGTATCTTACTGTTTCTCTGAAACTGAGATTCCAATGGCAAAAGTGAAACGTCCGCGACTTTTTGATCAAAGATCAGCAAAAAGCGATCACGGGGGTGCGTTAAATGCTTTGGCCAAGCGAAATCCCGCGGCAGTTCCGCCCTCCTTACTCTTTTCGTCAACCTGCAAGACTAAACGAGTTACGTATTACGACGGGGGGTTGCCGAGGGGTGAACTGGTATTCAATACCAGGTTGTATGTTCTGGCCGTGCCATCTGGCAAGCTATTATACGAGTATTTTAATTTAATTAACTCGCCGCATCGATCGATATTATCGGCGCTTTCCCGGGATTAAGCTTGTACGTGGACCACCGGCGAATTCGAATCTGCCGTTTAATTAGGATTTCGCCCAGCAACGCGAGCAACAGATTTTATGGAAACGAACCGCGCCGCATTCGTGAACGCAGATCGATCGCGTCACTTGTTTTTTCGTACATTCGCTTTTATTAAACGTTGCCTGATTTTCTATCTCGACAATCATAAAAAAAACAAGTAGACTTGAAATCTAAGATCCACCTAGAAAATGGCTCCTCTTTAATTTCAACAGGATGAATTAAGACGTTGAATTTGCATTTATGAGGGTTTCGTTAACGACATATTTTTCCAATCTTGGCCAAGGCAACAGAGCTTTGGATGTTTCTCTCTGGTAATGACGTCAAGGCGCTATCTGATGCTCGAACAGAGTCGAACAGGGTTGTCTGGCCCCGATGAGACACTCTCAGTGTATTCCTGTATTTACAACATATTTGCGGCAGCGCGAACACAGCTCTTTGTCATAGCCGAGTGATTTTCGGGTCGGCATTGGTCCCGTCGAAGAGAACTAGTGCGCCATTGTACTTTCAGGGGGTCATTGTGATCGACTGTACCCTCATCCATACTGCACAGTGCACTTCCCCTGCTCGTGCATCTGTCCTCAATCAACGGCCTACGAAAATGGGATATATGCGACCTCGTCGCGGCGAAACTATTGGCCGTCGGCATCTCTCAGATAACCAGATTATATCGAGAAGAAATTTTACTCGAATATCAAACGAAAGGCAAAGAATAAAATAAAAGCGTCCGTTCTACGACTTACGTAGATATCCCAAAAAGCAAATAATGGTAGAAGAATGGCACAAGAAACTAGCTTTGCATAGCAGAGATGACTGGAATCCCAAGCAGAAATATCATTATCTTGTCGTAACTTCTTCTTGTCGTAAGAAAAGAAGATGGAGTTCGGTAGATTCAAAAGTGACGAGAATCACGGGTGACATAGCTCCTGGTTCTCGGAGACAAAAACAACCCCGTCGGTCAACGATGGAAGACTGGCGACGGGGCGAAGGGGTGGTCGCGAAAGAATGGGACGCACTTAACTCGGTGCTGTTTAAACAGTTGTTTGATCGGCATTAGCATGTGGCTAGTGCCAATACTTATTGGCGATATAGTGTCGAAAGAAGCGCGTTAGGATACAGGCATACAATACGGAGGAACTTATCAAAGGACCTGTCTCTAAATTTCCATGAGAAATCCTGCGTCTGTCGCTTGGTCGTAATCCGTGCTGCCATTAAACGTAGCTTCTATCCAAAAAGGAAGGAAGAGCAAGACAAAAAACGCAAAAGGAGAAATGTGTCTGGCTTGCGGCCATCGACGTTGCTCTACTCGGCCAACACGAGGAAGAATCTTTCCACATTTCAAAAGCTGAACGTGCCCCGCGAGAAGCGAAGAAACACCTCTTAAGAACACTGAAACGGGGATCTATTCGCGCACGATCCCTTTTGTCGTGTTAGCAAAGCCGCGTGTTCGCGACAGAACTGGCGAGAGAGAAAGAGAGAGGGAAACCTAGGTATATTATTCCGGATATTAAATCGCTTTTAAATCGGCTTAGCGTTAACTAGTGGCACTTTAAGCTGCCCGGTGAAATGATTATCAGGGCTTCCCACTCCGTCGACCCGGCTAGCTGTTATCGCCCGTTGATTAATTGTTATGCAATATGACGTCACACACGCCCGCCTACCCGGATTAGAATCCCGCGGTGGAGCGTCACGGCGACTGCCACGATCTCTCCCTCTTCCCACCGTCCTAGCTTTCTCTCTCTCTCTCTCTCTTTCTCTCTCTCACTCTAAACCCTTTGACCGTCTTCGTCCTTCTTCGTTAGGTCGACTCTCTCGTGCAACGGCGCGACGCTTGCATAGAAGCGGAGGGAGCGATGCGAAGTTTCCGGCTAATCCTACGAATTTGAGCCAACCGAACATAGGACGCTGATGAATATTGATACAGAAGCGGCGGACCTGACACCCACCCGGATACTCTTCTTCCGTCTCCTCCGCGCTGAGAAACGCAAGGTGTCGCGAGAGTGCATCGTCTATGCGTCGTCAAAGATACGCGGTACCACCGATGCAACGCTTGCTCCGTCCTCTGAGATTCCTCCGGTACGTCGATAGAATGTGAAAAGTTATTTACTCTGGTCTAAAAAAGCTCTGCTCGAAGGAACTATGACACGTATTCGAAGAACGGAACCTGGTTTCTTTCTTATATTAAAACAAGGAATACGATCATGACTCGCCTCGTCTAGCATCTCCAAGTTCGAGCGAAGACTGGTAACCTTAGCCATTATTCCCCTAAATAAAAGAAACCATAAATCGCGAGTGTACGAGGCCGTGGAAGAGCCACGGTGAGGCTCTATTATATCTTTCGCCATGAACGGTGCCCTCCTTCGTCGGCCATTATGCCGCGGAGATAGTAAGGAAGGAGCCACCCCTTTATCTCGGCAGACTCCGCGGTGAGAGTAATGCCCGGAAATCAAGGGTTAATTCCTCGGCGTCGTAAAGCATTTTATCTGGCTCGACTCTCCTGACTGCTGCTAGAAATATTCAAATATGGCGATACACCGCCGAACAGAAACTCGCTACTCGATTTCCTCGAAGATTCGCGACTTGTATTCGACGGTAAGAGAAGAAAGAAAAGACAGGAAAAATATGGAATAGTTTGGACGCGGTTGCCTGTGGGAACGGACCACGCGAAATGCAAGAGAATCATTATGCTTCCTGCGTGGCGCTGCAAATGGCGAACACACCACACTGGGATCCCGAGAACTTCCAACACCTGATCCCTACTAAAGATCGTATCTAGAAAATTGGATTCGGTGTCAGGGTGACCGCTGAAACGTATAAGCAGCTCGTAAAATACTTTTTAGCGCACCACCGCCTTCGCATCGGAGGGATTAAGCTTTGTGGACAGATAAGAATCCCGAATCTGGATTGACGCCTGCTCGTCGAACACTTGCACTCCCTCCGAGGGAATATTAACGATTAACCACGATCCCTGACTCTGTGCACGCGGATGTTCCATCAAAAATAATCTCTCCCGGTTGTGGAAGACAAAGTGGAATCGGACAGAAATCCGCTTCTTATTGTTAGCTTCGTCGTAAGAAAAAAGATCGTTTCAAAGGAAGTGTCCCTTTATGACGAGCAACGAGCGAAATATCGTCTCGAAACTCATTCTTCCAGCGGCAATAGGAGTCAATTTGGGTCAGAGAATCGCCTTATTGAGGAACGGGCCACAGGGACCTTCAACGTCTCAGATGGAAAGCAAAATCGAGTTACGTCGACGCCATCGCCGTTGCAATAAGTGACGGAGAAAAGGTGCCGAGACGATATATGGAACGGCTATTACGGACCCTGTTCGAACCGGTGTTCTTTATTGAACGCTCTGTATCGTCGATCAGACTCGTTTTAAACCTTGTTCTTATATTTTCATCTCAACATAGTTCCATTCTAGTCTATAGACCAATTTTGTAATAATTCGTTTCTTTATATTTTAGATTTACTTTAATTCCGTACATAAAAACTCTACATGACAGATTCTTTCGACGATTTCACGATAAGAAATGTATTTATTCGCCGTGGAATTCGAAAACGTACGAGGGCGAGAAGTGAAATTGAGAACCCGGACGAGCACGTTGCCCGATAAAATGCTGTCGGGACAGCAGGGTCTCCCGATGACATAAAAAAGTGCCCCGGGGATGGCGACTGGGAAAAGGGGGAGGCTCGGTATAAGGCACGGAGACGTTTATTCGCTCGGACAGGAGCCGAGTGACCGAGTCAAGTCGAACGTACAGCTTGGTCACACTCGGTTTGATCTAATAAAAAAGCAAGACTTCTCTATCCTTCTGCAATTTCACCGACCGAATGTGTGCTTCACATCTAGCTACCTCGACACTCGTCCATCTCGTTCTATCTTCAACGAAATTTCCATGTTTTCGCGTTGTATCGTGTGCTCTCGTATCCATGTTTCCAACTTCTTTTCCATGAAAATTGAGAAGTTCTGTGCAAATGACGACGTACACGCCGAAGAGAGCGTGCAACAAGCACGCCAATCTCTTCCATCGTGAAATCAGTAAAGACTGCAAGAGCGAAAGAAACATCGTCGCAGCCGTCGATTTTTTCCTGCTGCTCGTCAGGGTGCTGTCCGATATAATCCGCAGTTGATCAGATTAAACGGTGCGCAGAGGGCGAGTCGCGAGGGTGTGGCGGCTCGGTAGAAACCAGCAGAGCAGCGTCGTCGACAACGGCAACCATTACCGTCGGAATCGCGGCGCGAGCACCGTGTCGCCGGATGAAAGAGGCTCAAACTCATCGTGCCGTAAAATAACATTGTCCCGGTGCAGAGAGACAGAGCGAAAGAGGGAGAGGGCAAACTGAGAGGATAGTAGCCGGGCAGCAGGAAAAAGGTCGGGCGAGGCGAAAACTCGAGAGGTTTCTTTATTTTCTCCGGCAAACTCCGACGTACTTACGTTAAGTACCACGGGAGTACGGCGTTTCGCAATGGCGAAACACCGAAAAGACCGCCATTGGCGCGACTGATCGGGGACAGAACTTTCTCACCCCCTCGTTCTTTCCTCCTTCCCGTGAAATTTACTCGTTGGAAATTTTCCGTGGAACGGAATAGATCGTGCAAAATGTTACAAAGGGACGAACGAAGCGCCACTTTCGCTGCAAATTTTCCGTCCAAAGTTCATAGAGAAATAGCAGAGTGGTAGTTAAATATCGATCACCGAAAACGGAAAACTCGACTACTGAAATATATGGGCTGGGTTAAGAGATCGTCGTTCTTTCATCGTGCGGAGCAACGACGGAAACGGCGGTTCAAGAAAATCTCGTAGTCTACGCTACTGTGACGAAGGGGGTGGCTGGCGTAGTGGAGCGAAACGCGGTGGGCGGCGGTCGGGGTGAAACAGGGTGTCGGGGGTGGAGATTACGGCAGGACAAGCAATATTAAGCGGCCAGGAACAAAAAGACGATCCAGCACGCCGGATTACCCGCGATGCACCGCGTTGTCCCGTGAAATTGATACGCGAGTTGCTTTTTAACGGGGAACACTGGCCCGGGGGCGGACCGGATCTCTAAGCGTGCTACCGTGGAAATATTCGACGCGATTTAGATAACGCGCAGCCGCTACAAAAGGAACGATTTGCGCCGGGGGTTGGCCACTACCGCGAGAAGAGGGAAACAAACGAGGAAAGACTGAAAATAATTAGATCGTCGATCACCCGAGATGTTCTTTCGTTGGGACTTGTTTTTACGCGTGCTTTCTCACGTTTCGACCGCGAATTTTCGGAATTATTTCGTTGGTAAATGGATATCACGAGATAGGGCGTGAACGAACGGAACTCTGCTGTGTTATTAAATCGTAAATATGGAGTTCGATCGAAAGGCAACATCGCAATTTTTACTTTACGACAGCTATCGTTTCGCAGCAGGTAATTAAACATATAAAACCGTGCCGTTCTCGCGATGAGAAAGGAATCGGCAATAAAGCGTGCAACGTTTCCCGCGTGTATCTATCACGCGAGTGTTTCCTAGTCGACGCACGTACCGTGGTTTATCTAAATATTGCTATAGAAGAAAAAAAGAGCAAATTTTGTGGCGAGCGTGCTTGTATCGGCCGCGTGGGAAACATTACTCTCGACCAAGCACGATCCTTATCGCTGCGAACCGATTGTACGAGCAAAATTTTTATTTTTCCGCCGCGTATCTGCGACGTTGTTTCGCTTATGCTAAACAAAGTTGATTAATCAACCGAGCAGACGATACTCTAAATGATCGTTGAAAAATTTCATCGCCAACTCGAACACTTATGCGATCGCGTGTTACGAATCGAACGAAACGCTGTGTTAGAATTGAAGTGATCGCCATCAAAAACGCTTGCACTAGAGTCACAGAGTGGCCCTATGGGAATATTATTTCTGACCATAATGAGGCTCACCCTTCTCGAGCCCTTCGCCCCTCGTGAAGCGTAACCGGATTTGCAACATGCGGGCCACGATCTCTACTCCGGTTTCTTGAATCCGACTAATTCCACGATTACAGATTAACCCACAAAGACTATAGGAAATCCACGAAGGAAGCTTTTATGACACTCCGCTATTGGATTGTCCTCGAGAAACCTGATTTCATGATAACATGAAGAATAGAACAATTGAACGATTCTTGGTGCTTAAATTGCACAGGTGCATGAAAGAGAAAACGAAGAGGCGAGGGGCTTCGTTGAGCAGCACGTGCGAGGGGAAAAGAACGTTATTTTGATCGAGAGACGCATATATTATCATATCCGAACGAATAGCACGGGAATATTGTAATTTGCATCGGAGACGGTGGAAAGAACTAAGTCCTGGATGGGGGCAGACGGTGGAGGAGAGGCGAGCAAAGCATTGGAATCGGTGAAGTATGCAAATAAGGTGCCTCGGTGCGTTCCAAATCTTTAGATCTGGACGAGTAAGTCGGAAGTGGCGAGGCAGCCCCCTCCGTTTGTCCATATCGCGACCAGCAAGAGCCAGAAGATCATGCAGTTCCGAAAATACGGATAATCCGAACGTTGCAATGCCGATGCAAATGCCTGCGTACCCGTCACGAAGCTGCTGTTCGCCACTTTGTATTGGCTCTGATCATTTTGGCATTATTTTCTCTACGGACATTCAGCCAAGATTGCGCTGAGATCTTGTAAAAAATTGATGCGAGTTAACTGCTTTCGAATTTTTTTCCAAAGTTTCTGTAGGAGGATCAATTTGTTCGAAACGTAAGGAAATGAGAAAACGATAAATCGATCGCAGAAAACGAAAAGACCGACGGGGAAACCACGCAGAACCCATTATCGACTATCCTCGAGGCTCGTTTCCTCGTATGATCGTGGTTATCAGTCGTGGTTCACGAGAGAAGAGGTCGGATCGAAGGATTTATGCTCGCGTTTGCTGTCGTAACGATTCGAATACGTGTTACACGTCGCGTGAGGCGTCACGGTGGGCCGCGCATCGCGCATCGTACCGAAGAAAAATCGGCAAATCCAATAAAGGGTGAATAATGCTGCGGTGGTGTCGATGCGCGAGTCCACGGGTTCCTTGAAGCGAAAACAGTACTAGAAAACATGGATAGAGGGGCGAACGAAATGAAACACATAGAAACAACAAGACAATCATCTACTATAACAAAAAAAAGTAAGTAAATAAATTTGACATTGAATTTAATAAAGTTTCATTAAGAAAATTTCACGAAGAAAACGCTTGCGCCAGTGTCCATTTGATATACACAAAAGTACAGTTGGCAAAATAGCCATAATTGAATGATTAATCGTCGACTCCGATCGAAATTTCACGTGCGTATAAGGAACGAAACGAAGCAAGCGACAAAGCGGAAAACAACGAGACACACGGACGAGAAAACAGAGAACAGGGAAGAAGGAAGAGCGAGTGCGAGTCGGCAGAGCACACCCTCGCGGAGGGTCGTCCGGAAAACGCGAAATTTGTAATCGAGAGAAACACCGGCCGTGAATATATGGCCGCCTTCCGCAGCGGCGACGGGTTTTACTAATAACCGATACCCCAAGCGAACCGTGGAATATTATAATTGATTTATTGCGGGAACGAAGCGTAGTCGGATTTATCAGCGCCTCGGCTGAATTTCTGCTCTTCGTGCTCGGTCCGTGCCGCGGACGCGATCGAACGGAACGACGGCCAACGATGGACCGCATCCGGTTCGCTCACGCTGTTGGCTGCATTCATTTCGCGCGTCGTTTCGATACGTCAACGAGCGTTCACGCTCTCGCGTTTATTCGCGTTCGATCACCAGATAACCAGAGGTAACTCGCGACGAATCTCGAATCGCGAGAATTTGAACGGTGCTTAGGCCTCCGAGAATGGGAAAGTTCGGGAACATTTATTCCCTGTAATCGATAGTCGAAATCAACCATGAAATATTATAATTGATTTATAGCGGCAACAACCGTCGGATTTATCAGCCGCTCCGTTCTGCACGGTTCCACTCCGCTCTGTGCCGTGGACGCGATCGAACGGAACGACGGCCGACGATAGACCGCGTCCGGTGAATGAGTGGCCAGTGCATTCGTTCGACGCCCGTGTGTTTGCTTATGCAATTAACCATTGTGAACCGTGGCCACCGACCGAACGGTGAACACGTGGAAAATTCGATTGGATCGCGTCCGATTTTAAGAACAAACGCCGACCACGAATCGGCATGTATTCGCTAGTGAAACGTTTAAACGTGTGGCAACTTCTGCCCTTTTCCTCGAACGTTTGTTGTATTTCTTAGAAGCTGAACAGTTCAACCCTTCTGGCGGAAATCTGCAATTTCGACCTCTTAGACCGAGCACTTCCGCGTCAGAGAAAGAGAGGAGAAAACTCGACTCGATCGACGACGAAGGGGAATTATTCTTTCGACCGTACGATCGCCATCCAACGGCAGCGTGCTCGTTCCAGGCAAGGGTTGATAATAAATTCAAATCTAGGGGTGCGCGCAATCTGTGATTCAGCACCATTAAGCACAGGATCCAGCGAAGGACGGGTCGCGTACTTTCTCCTAACTTGGCACGTCCACGAGTGGTCGCCTCTTTAAACCTGCTAAGAGGTAAAAGAGATCAGTTTGACGGCAAAAGAGCACCGCCATATCAATTCCTTATCGTTTCACGATTTTACGAGGCTAAAGTGCTAGACGGATATTCCGACCGAATGAAAATCCCTGTTTGTCCCACCTTTTCCAACTTGCTGGACAAAATCCGGAATTTCATGGATTCTTTCTCTACATTATGTTTCGACACTACGTTGTTGCTCAAACAGCCGGAGAATTACCCTCGCGTTGATCTGTCCACCGATTAAGGCAGAGTATTGCAAAGTTTTTAATATGTGGCTACATAACGAGTGGGATCTATAGCTTTTTTATAGTTTGCCTAGCCAAGACGTATGCACGAAAATCCCACGCATCCCGAGTCGAGTTACAAGACAGAAGCATCGCGGTCGTAAAGCAAGCGAAATAAAATCTAGCTAAGTACCTTAGAAACAGAATGCCGAACGAGCGCGCTTTATGGGTAATCGAACCAAGTTTTTAACTATCTACATGCTCCTCCTTTCCGGGACATAAAATCCCAGGAAATATCTACATGTACCTACCAGAGGAATATTCGCGTCTAATATGCGCTCCCTGTATACCCATTGCTATTCGTTCTTCTCTGCGTTTCTTTTTTTCTTTTTTTTTTTTTTTCAACGGAATTCGAGTGCCTCGCCATTGCGCATTGGAACCGATTAATGAGTGGACTCGAAAGATACGATGATTTATCGTTGGTGTTTCTTCTTATTTGCGTGTCCCGAATCGATTCTCGTGCACTCAGGCTTGTTTGTTAACAAGGAAACGAGGATCGATCGTCGGCGATAATGAATGTAGAATCGGGACGAGAAAAAGAAGGTTTCTAGGAGGTCTTGATTTATATCGGCTCGATATTTTCCGCAGCTCTCAGTGTTTCTTAATTCGAGGTTTCGCCGCGTGCCCGCCGCGGAGGTAATTCGATTTCCTGGTGAATCGGTCGGAAGTAAATCAGAGTACAGTCCCCGGCGAAACTCAATCCGGGATATTGTCATAATTTCCCCAAGATACATGGACGTTTCCGGGTCGTTTCGATGGAAAACGTTTCTTAATCTCGAGCCTTCACCGCCATAGAAATTATCTTCCTCCTATCCTTCATTTTCTATCAGGAATATTTTGAGAAATTATTCGTTCCGAATCCAACGTTTGTATTCGTATTTCACTTGGTTTAGAGCCAATTTGAGAGCCAAACTTTTCGAAAGAGGATTCATCCCTGTATAGATCGTGGCATTTTTGCGGATCGTGGTGTTCGTCCAATCGGCTTCCGCGTCCGCATGTGCTCGAGGATGTCGAGCGGAAAGGACGGCCGAAACCTTCGGCACGACAGCTCGAAATACGGCTTGTAGGTTTTTACACCGCCGCCTGGCCTGCCATATTCCCGAAAAGGAGCAGAATCGAGCCGCGGGATATCGATACCACGAGGGTACTCGTGCTAAGCTGCCTCGAGCTGTGGCCTGCTGATAACAAAAAGGTCGAACCAAGTATTCCGTTTAAACGGAACGGACGTTCCTTCGCGAAAAGAATTCCATTACAATACAGAAGAATCTTTGAGCTTGCTAATCTTTCTAATCGTTTCATCGTGGACCACGTTATCCTCGAAGAATTTCACTTTTAAATGTCTCGGTGGCTCGCTGCCGACTTAATTCGAATTCCTCGTGTCTCCAGATTCCATGACCGGTTAACGATCCGTCAGAAGAAAGAACGCTTGGCAACGTACGCTCCTCTTTTGCCAGTCGTTAGTATTCCGGTGCGAGGTGATCGTCGGGAAGCGATTTGACCAAGTTTAACGGATCCACACGGGTCAGCCTTGTCCAGAGGGCCCCTCGTGCGAGGGAACTGTTGCCGGTCTCCGTGCTTTAGCCCGATGTGCTCCTTCGCAAATCCGTCTGGCCGTCGCGACAGCCACGAGCAGAATACCAATTCCCAATTTGTCCAGGCATATCGACTGGGTACTCAAGGGCGTGACACAAATGCCAGATGCAATCAACGGCCTCCGAACGTCGACACTGAGAGTGCAGTATTTCTCTTAATCCGCGTCATCGACAGCCGCTGAGCAACGCTAAGAAATTCTGTATCTCCTTCCGAAATGGGACTTTAACGAAGATATGGTTGCTCGATTGATTATAGAGAAAATCAGGAAATAGTTTGAATTAAAATATAAATTGGCGTTTTAAATTATTCTTGATTCTGTTGATTTCGAAACAGAGATATTTTATTCGTAGCACGAACTGTAATGAAAGCAAAAGAAAATAAAGGAAAAGAAGGACAGTGACCTAAGATCGACACGAACTAGAGCCAAAATCCAGTTGGTTTTCTTCGGCGCTCCCGTCGCCTCAATATTGTCGCTATCTCTTGTATACAGTTGCCGCCATATTCCACGGGAAGCCGCCATATTACCAGAAACTTCCACCCCCTTTTATGTGGCTTGCCGCGGACCGTCTCCGCGAAAACTACCCCCATAAAAGTTGACGACTTAAATCGCGGGGCGTATGGCCTCGGCTGAGACAACCGCGCCACGGAAACGTCGAACACCCTTACGATTCTGCGAAACGCCTCGAAATATTTCGTCGTATACCGCCGACAGTTCCAACATTTCCGGTTCATTCTCTCGTAGTGAAACGGAATGGAGAATTCTACTCTACGAACATCTCTTGTTTTTAAAAGCAATCGATACGTTTTAAGTGAAATAAAGTTGGAATATTCCCTTTGTTATTCAAACTCGTAGAATCGAGAAGAAGACTCGTTCGACCAGCTCCCATGGAAATTATTATGAAAGCCATTCGATTATGCTTCCTCAGAGAATTATCATCGCCGCTCGTAAATTCCCCTGCCGCGCAAAAGCAATCTGCGTGTTCGTTCCAAATAGCGGAGGCGGCGTTCGTTGCCGAATAGGCTGATAATCCCGGAGATACCGAACGATAAAAAGGAAAAGAGAAGAAGAGGAAAAGAAATCTTCGAGTGGCCCCGTAATGAAAGAGACCAAGATAAATATGGAAAGGAGGGCTTAAAGCAAATGGCGACCGGCTACACGATCCAGCCTCAATATGCTTGAAAGTGTCCCGCTGACGTGGCGTTTCGGAATTGAATGACCGAGGGATTAGTCCGATGTCATTGCGTTGACGATACGAAGTTCGGGATAAATTAAAAGCTAGATTGGAAAACTTATATTTGGAAAAGAGAATAAACAACGTACAAACGTTTTATTAACGATACACTTTAATTAGCGTTTCTTTGTCAGACGTTGGTCCAGCCAATTTTCTACCTAACAATCCGAATTTTCATATCACTCGATGACGTTACTCTGCTAATTTATCTTTTAAGTTAATTCTTGCAAATTTTCTGTCCGGTTCATTTTTGAAAGCGAGGACACAATCTTGCATTAAGTTTTAAGAAGCACGGAACGATTCGACACAAAAATAGGCATAAACAAACGGGACCACTCCGAGTATTCCGCTTTGCGGCTAATATGACCGATGTATGTATGAGGGCAAGCCACGTATGGGGTAGGGGTGCATAAATATGTGAGTATGCGTCACCGCGCGCATAAGTGCCGATGAGGGGATTTGTAAATGATCTTAACGTATCGTGTCAATCACTTAAGTATGACGTTTCGAAGTTCGTAACCTCGCTGGCTATCGAAAAATCGCCGCGCTGGACAATGTTTCGAATCGTTCAAACGTTTTTTACTAACCAAAGTCTTGTTCTCTAAGAAGGGGCGCGGAATTGTCAGTGAAATACAACCGAAACGTCTTCTTGCGATTTCCGCGAGGGAGTGCGAAGGAAGTCGGCTTAGAATCCTTTGCCCGCGAAGCAGGTCGTGACATCCGGTTGGAATCCAGCAAAAAAATATATTCCGCCGGCTGATATACCGTGGTGCAGAAGCGAAGTTCTCTTAAGACGTCGGAAACCGCGTAAAAAGAATATTTGGTGGCGGCAGCGCGAAGGGGCGAAATTACGTCAAAAAGTCCGGAGAATTTATCGGAGCACTTTTTAAACTCCGCCTTCGCGCGATTAGCATATTATTTCTATGGAAGCTCGGCCGGAGGGGGAGAGAGAGAGAGCGGGTAAGGTTCCTCCGTCGGGTTTAACGCGGCCAGGAGCATATCAAATATGTTGATAAATGATCCCTTTGAGCGATGAATAGGCGGCGTCGGGCTTTACGTATCCTTTTTCGTTCGTGCATCGAGCATTTGAATGTCAGAAGGAATGCTTTCAGTGGCTGCTCGTCCCCCGTCTCAACCATTGGGAAAAATCACAAGCGTCTGCGTTCTCCGCTTCGGAATATTCCACCGGAATCGAAAATATCTTGAGGAACTCGTCGACGACGGATTCGTTAGAGTCGATCGAATGTCGAATTCAACGGCTTTTCCTTTGGGTATTACATTGTTCGACAGACGCGGGGAGAGAATGCTTATGAACGTTTGAATTTCTTCGCAAGTGAATGAACTTTATATGATCGTAGAAAAGTTGTAAGCGGAGCAAGTGGTAAATGCTGGACGCGACACTAGCGAATATAAAGATTAACGTAGTCAAACTTTTGGATATTTTACCAGGCGAACATTTGTCATTCTGCAGAGAGGGTGAACGACGAATTTGCAAGCCTGATGGGATTGACACTTGACTTTGATCTCGAAATCAGTACAGTTCGCGGTTACGGTCACCGATATAAAACAGTCGCATTTCCGTTTCGCCAATCAGTTCTGACCGACCGCACTTTTCCCAATCTCCATATCATTTCACCGCAGACGGAGAAAAGAAAACAGGAGAACACCTTCGGCGATTTTCTCGCTAAATAATTACGGGGTCAGTGAAGCTGGAAAATTGATCGCGGGAATGAAAAAAAGCCGACGGTTCGAAAATTGGAAAAATACGGTAGCGGCGGGAAATCGCGAAAGCCCGATGATATTTTACAGCATCCGCGTTACACAGCGCCATAGAGAAAATTGAAATATTTCGCTGACCGGCGATGTTTAACAAATTTTATCGTTCGATTGTATTTTACGGACGGCGAACAATAACGTTCTGACAATTAGCATTATAAAGGGAAGAACACACGTCGGAAAGCATAACGAGAACGGAATAAATTTTCGCCAACGTAAAATTAATTGTTAACACTCCCTATTCGACGAGTGTATTGGTGACGACAGCAGACAACGCGAAATTGTCCTCCAATAATGAATTTCTGTGTTATTAACCGGGGGTACGAATCGTCGATTTTATCGTCCGAGACCTCCGAAATGCAGAACTGTTCTGAAGGGATAAGTTATCGGCCACCAATAGATCATGAAGAATTGTGCGATCGTATGGAATTGCAACATTATCATAATAATTCCGGCATAATTTCATCGTTTGCAGTCGAAACGTATAGCCATTACGCAAGATTTAAGACCGATAATAAAAATGATTGCATATATTACTTTCCAACTGTTTAATAAAAAAAAATCATCATATTGTCTTTCATGGTTATTTAGAAAACAATCGATATTTTAAGAAATACTCTGAAAACAATTAAGTGATACATGCAATCATTGATTAAAGGCAAAGTAGACATTAAATAGAACTTTGCGCCTCGGGTTCTGAAATACCGACGTGGAAAAAATCAGAGTGTTTCTTACGCCCTCTGCGTTTTGTTACGACAAACATAGTAAGTAGTAGCATACCAGTGCTTACATATGCAATGCTATCTGTATATGCATGTACAATGTACATATATAATTTATAGCACTATGTATGTATATACTTCTGACATAAGATAAATCTATAACAAAGTTATTTACATATTAGATTAGCACATTAAAAACGTTTCAGTTAGAAATAGAATACAATAGGGACAAACAGAACAAATGTGAAAATTTAAAACTTTTTATCTTTAATAATAAAACTTGAATTTTATTTCTAGTTCAGAGATTTAAAATTTGTAAATTGAAATTCAAAAATCTAAAAATGAACAGTTGCATTTAAAAATGTAATCATATATATATATATAATGACAAACATAGATATATAGGGTGTATATAAAAATTGGAAACAAACTTTTGGGACCTGATCCAGACGAGGTATCTGTGACAGTACTCATCAAAAAAAGCAAAAAAGTCTTAAAAAACATAAATTCAAAGACAACTTTAAAACATTCAAAGAAGCTGACATTTTCAGACGGCCTTCGATAAAATTCTTTTTTTATAGCAATAAAATCGATATCCTGCTTAGTTTTAAAAGTAGTTTTACTCAACTTTATACTATTTTACATATGTGGAAAATAGACGTTCAAAATTCTAACAAATATCTTATACCTTTATGTTAAAAAAACTGTAATTCCTGTACGATAAACCTTTTGAGCTAAAAATATTGTTAACTGATATTTTTAGAGTGCGTACTTCCGCTTTACATCTTCGTAGCTTATCAAATCATTATCGCGAGTCAGAAAATAACGAATATTATGATACTTTACGGTCTTCAGTCTCTTCCTGTCCTATCTATGTCGCTTGCTTGATGGTTACTGAAGTTAGAAATAAATTGAACGCGTGTTAGTATATCTATTTTTGAACGCTCACCCTAGAACAAAATCATGACCGCACATACTGATCGTGGCTAAGGTAGACCTGACGTTCTTTTTCTTCATCTCTTTTCACGGCGCGACGTACCAAGCACTGATATTCCAACACGCGCGTGTACTACTGACACCCTGAACGAAAGTGAAGTTTCGTCCCATTATCAAAAACGTGAACTCAAAGAGCAAATTGAGAATTCTTCTAATTACAATTTGTTACAATGACCAATCAATTTTAAAAGATTTCTTAATAAGTAAGTAAAATTACTTAAATAATATACAGTATAAACTCAAAATTGGAAACTGTTATATTTCTGCTTCATATAATACATACAACCTTTGTTTAATATACATTGAATTTTTTGCATGAACATCTTATTAGTACTCACTCAGATCTCCTATTATTATATTCTCCTTATCCTTGACTGCAAATCTCATAAAACAATCTTTTTAGATCTTGTTATTTTCATAATTCAAAAGTGAATTCACATTAATTATAAATATATTTCACATGAGCACTTTATACTTAAACGTGTCGCTTTCAATAGCAATAGGGAAATCTATGAAAAATTGTCAAATTTAAATCTTATCAAAATCGATTTTCGAGAACGATTATATGACATGCGTAACGACAAACAGTCGATAGAAGTCGTTATGGTACACTGTGTAGATAACAGTGCACCTGTCAAATTTTTCTTGTTCTGAGGTTATCTCTTCTTATCCTAATTCTTAGAATTTTTCCAAGGCTTACAATGGGTACACGCCAAATGCGTGTAGAAATTCTTTTTATCTTCACGATTCTGGGATCATTTTCATTCGGAAATGCAGCCTCCGCACATATACACTCTCATCAGCACAACAAACAGAGCAGCAATGAAAGAACAGAGGATGGTGCATTTAGTCCACGAGACATGGACCATTACGCCGGAGGAGAACATCATCAAGAGTTTGATCATGAAGCTATTTTAGGTATTCTTTATATTATATTACATTCATAACTTATTACGGTAAAACCAAGATCTTATCAACAAAATCATGTTTCTCACTTTTCATAGGAAGCGTAAAGGAGGCAGAAGAATTTGATAAACTTCCAACAAAAGAATCAAAACGACGTTTAGCAATTTTATTGACAAAGATGGATTTGAACAATGATAAATTTATTGAGAGAAACGAACTGAAGGCTTGGATTCTGCGTTCTTTTAGCATGCTTTCTGCTGAGGAATCTCAAGATCGATTAGAGGATGCCGACACAGATGAAGATGGTAAAGTCAGTTGGAATGAAATTCTTCAAGATACATATGGCACCGATCCAGAAGATTTAGCAGTGGATGACAAACTTATCACTGACGACAAGCAAACCTTTCAAGCTGCTGATATAAACAAAGATGGTTATCTTGATACAGAAGAATTTAAAGCTTATACACATCCCGAAGAAACACCAAGAATGTTTCCACTCCTATTGAAGCAAGCTCTGGATGACAAAGATACAAATAAAGATGGGTCTATTAGCTTTCAAGAATTTATTGGAAATAGAGCTAAAGCTGAAGATAAAGAGTGGTTGTTAATAGAAAAAGATAAATTCGATTATGAACATGATAAAAATGGAGATGGGAGATTGGATTCTGATGAAATACTTTCTTGGCTTGTGCCTAGTAACGAGTGAGTAAATATTTACATAAAATATTTTTTAATTAATGACTTAGGAATATATGTGACATCATTAAATATTTTAGGGAAATTGCAAGCGATGAAGTCGATCATCTATTCGCCGCATCCGATGACGATCACGATAATAGATTGTCGTTTGATGAAATTTTAGACCACCACGATGCTTTTGTTGGTAGTGAAGCTACAGATTATGGAGATCATTTACAAGACATTGAGCGTTTCACGGACGAACTTTGAAAATCGATTGCTAAATGCATTAGCAAAATTTTACTTCCTTTCGTAATAGCTGTCAAAAACTTACATGACTGAAAATATTTTTAATAATTCTTAATGCTATGTTTTCAGCTCTTATATGTTTTAGTATTCCCATTTATACTGCATTTAGAATACATTCATATTAACACTGGTACAACATCATTTACAATTGCACGAACTTGTTACAGATACTCAACAAATAGTTTCACAAACCACAGTCTTCCAATTTTTACAAAAGTTTAGTGCCATATAAAGCATATTATACAAATCTTAGCACTTTAATATTTATGTTATAAAAGTTAGTATTGTTTATAAGAGTTACCAAAATTATACTATCTCATTTTTATTATTTATTACGTAAAATGATCGCTTATACGTGCATGCATTGATGTCATTTTCTTTTCGTGAACTAACAAACATAAGTGAAAGTGAGGTAGAAGAATTTAGAAAAATAGTAATTTAAAATGTTAGATTTTACTAATTATTACTGAATATTTACACATACGTATGTGTGTATATTATCATATATATAAATTATTCATTCTGTTCCATTCATGAATCATTTTCATCAGAAACTATGTGTATCAGAATATGTAAAATGATTTATGTTGTTAAATATTCATAAATACTCTTTGATGCAGTTTTGTCTACTTTTCGTATTATGTCACGAATGATATGTAATGAAATTTTTTTAATAAAAAGTACACTACATCTAACATGAGTTTTTCCTTTACATTATTGTAGAATGGAATTAAACGATATTTTCTGATATTTTTTAAAAGACTATTTTCAAACTAGATCTTTCATGGCGGCGCTGCATTCCTAATTTATAGCCTATGTATGTATGCGCATAGCAGGAAGAACAACAGTAATTTAAGACTGTAAAAGGAATATATGTATTAACTGAACTGGTATTAACTACATATAAACATATTTTGTATTGATTTCAATATAAGGAATCCGGTAAAATGCCATACGCGAATCAACCATCAGTTCATATTTCAGATTTAACAGAAGAAAATGTGAAATTTCAAGTAGAAGATACAGAATTGAGGTAAGATAGGTTATATTGAATAACTAAATTCTTTTTTATTTTCTTCTCTTATTTTATTAAACTTTTAATTTTTATAGTGTAGCAAATAGTATGAGACGAGTCTTTATTGCCGAGACACCTACTATGGCCATTGATTGGGTGCAGTTAGAAGCCAATTCAACCGTGTTGAGCGATGAATTTTTAGCACATAGGATCGGAATGATACCATTGATAAGTGATGATGTAAATAATTAAAAATCAATACTTCGATATATTTAAGATTTTTTAACGAAAACGGAAAGTTGGTATTAAAATTATTTAGGTTGTTGATAGGATACAATATACAAGGGACTGCCAATGCATGGATTTCTGTCCAGAGTGTAGCGTGGAATTCACACTTGATGTAAAGTGTACAGAAGATCAAACGCGACATGTAACCACTGCAGATTTTAAATCCAGTGATCCAAGAGTACTTCCTGTTACATCCAGGCACAGAGAAGATGATGCTAGTGAATACGGAGAAACAGATGGTATATATTTATTTAGATATTATATCCATTACTTTTATAATGCATTATACAACATGAATTGACATACTCCTATCTAGAAATACTGATAGTAAAATTGAGAAAGGGTCAAGAATTAAAGTTAAGAGCATATGCAAAGAAAGGTTTTGGAAAAGAACACGCAAAATGGAATCCCACAGCTGGTGTAAGCTTTGAGTATGATCCAGATAATTCTATGAGACACACGCTATTTCCAAAACCTGATGAATGGCCAAAATCAGAATACAGTGAATTAGAAGAAGATCAATGTAAGTATCACTTTATTACAAACATTGATTCCATACTAAATTCAATCGTAAAATGTTTTAGATGAGGCACCATTTAATTGGGAAGCTAAACCAAACAAATATTATTTCAATGTTGAAAGTAGCGGAGCTCTAAAGCCTGAGAATATTGTCATGATGGGCATTGCAGCATTGAAAAATAAATTGTCTAACTTACAAACACAATTGAGTCATGAAGTTCAAAGTGATGCTTTAAGTATTCATCATTGAATGAAATATATTGTTAGTATTTATATATTTTAAGCTACTCTCTTTATATTCTTATAAAAATTAAAATTTACATTGACATGACTTGTATTGCAATACTATTTCTGTATCATTTATTCCCATAATAAAAAAATAAAACAAAACATTCAACAATTAAAAAAAAATTATATTATTAATTGGGCATAATTTATATTAAAAAAACAAAGTTGTCTTTGGTTAGAAATTGGTATTTTTTTGTTTCTATAGTGGCCACGAAAACGCGTCTCCCGCCCAAATCTAGGAACTTTATTATACCGTCGCCTTGCAGATTATTTTACAAATGTCGCTGTGCCAACAAGTCGGTTGAACGTTTTTGTTCCATTCAGTGACAGAGAATTTAAGGTTCTGATTGAGTTGTTGTAGGGTGTTAACACGAGAAACACTCGTGTGAATAATAATCGCACCATGTATATCAAACAGGTACCACAAAAAAGATTTAGAATATCCTCTAAGTTCCTGTCTATTTTTGCGCGGTTTCTACAACTTCCTTTTGATAGACGCTCTTCGTTCGTTAGAAGTATGGCTACTATCGTTTAGTGTTAACACGCGTAAACATTGATTTACGCACGATGCCTCTATTCCTTTACACTCGGTATGAATATATTACGCGATTACACAGTTAGATTAATACCTTCAGAAAATGTAACCACACATGTAAATTTACTTACGTGCAGTGCCGAACATAAGTATTGGCACACCCTGTAAAATGGAATAACTTTTTATAAAATTGAACCAAATGTCTCGATTTTTTTTGTGAAATTAGAAGGATAATAAATATCAAACTTAGAAGGATTAATTTATTGAATGATGCATAAAAAGTAATTTTTTAAAAATGCAATTGGGCACAATCACGATAAAAACAGTGAAAATCACATTTTACTACCTTTTCATTTGAGCTTTTAATGAAAATTAAGAAAATGCGTCTTATAAATTTAAGTCAGTTATACACATGCTGAAGATTTAATCGAAATCAGTTAACATTGCTGTGAGCTACAAACAGCTAAAATTGGTGAAAATCGTAATTTTTCGCGACTTTCGGCCTATAACTGTATGTTCAGATGAAAAGGTTTGTTAATAGTTTGATCTTTACTATTTTCTTCGCGATTCCGAAAAATTGTAATTTTTCAAAATGTGTTTTATATGTCATCTAGCAGATTAATCCATCTAACTTCTAAAAAAAAAATCAAGTTGCTCTGTCCGATTTTAAAACAGATATTCCATTTTAAGGAAAAGGTCAATACTTATGTTCAGTATTGTAAGTAATTAGAAATATGTAGATAAAAATTTTTATATAAGGAAACTTACAATTTTAAGACGTGCGATTCATATTTATACGCAATGAATCTTTCTGTGATCAGGTGATTATACAAGGTTTCAAGTCATATCGTGAACAAACAGTGGTAGAACCCTTTGATCCAAGGCACAATGTAGTAGGTATGTGCATATATTTCATTTACATCATTTTAATGGTATATAATATGTTTTTTAATCAAATTTATGAATGATTTCTCTGAACGTCAAGTTGGAAGAAATGGTTCTGGCAAGAGCAATTTTTTTTATGCAATCCAATTTGTTTTGAGTGATGAATTTTCTCATCTCAGACCTGAACAGAGACAAGCTTTATTGCACGAGGGCACAGGACCAAGAGTTATTTCTGCACATGTGGAAATTATATTTGATAATTCTGATGGGAGATTACCGGTATGTAAAATTTGCTATTACATAATTTTCATGCATTATTGTTTATTTAACAACTTTCTGTTGCAATCTCTACATTATTTGTTCTTATAGATTGATAAAGAAGAAGTATATTTGAGAAGAGTAATTGGCTCAAAGAAGGATCAGTATTTTCTTAATAAAAGGATAGTAACAAGGAATGATGTGATGAATTTGTTAGAATCAGCAGGATTTTCAAGATCGAATCCATATTATATTGTAAAGCAAGGAAAGGTATGCTTCATGGTGTATTTGTGATTTATAAGAACGGGAAAAATATGATACATTGCATTGTGTAGATCAATCAAATGGCAACAGCACCTGATTCTCAAAGACTTAAATTGTTAAGGGAAGTAGCTGGTACTAGAGTATATGATGACAGGAGAGAAGAATCAAAATTTATTTTAAAAGAAACCGAAGGGAAACTAGAAAAAATTCAAGATTTTTTAAGAACTATAGGTAAATTATTATTTAAGTTAATGATATCGTTTCGAAAAATAATTAGTAATTTATAATTGTATAATTGCAGAGGAACGTTTAAAAACGTTAGAAGAAGAAAAAGAGGAACTTAAAGAATATCAATGTTGGGATAAACAGCGTCGATGTTTAGAATATACAATTCACGAACGAGAGCTCAAAGAGAATAAAAGAAAGTTAGAAGATCTGGAAAAGTCTAGAGCTAATAGCGGGGCTGAACAAGCCAGATTATGTGCAGAAGCAAAAACTGCACAGGAAATGGTGAGAGCAGCAACAAAGCGCCTTAAGGAAGCAAAGAAAGAAGTGCAAACTGCAAAAGAAGAACGGGATACACTAAGGTAATATTCTTAAGATTACATGTGAATAATTTAAAACAATTGTTTATATTAGTTGTAAATTGAAGGTAAAATTTTCAGTGCTGAACAACAACAATTATTAAAAGAGAAAACTAAGTTAACATTAACTATTAATGATTTATTGGAAGAAGTAAAAGGAGATAATGATAGTCGAAAACGTGCTCAACAAGAATTAGAAAAATTAAAAGTAAACATTGCAGCAAGAGAAGCAGAATTAGAAGAACTAAAACCGGAAGTAAGTTATATCATTATTAATATGCTTGATAATAATTTCGTTAATAATTATTATTTTAGTATGAAGAAATGAAACGTGTTGAAGAGGAATGTACGCGTGAATTACAATTAAAAGAGCAAAAACGGAAAGAATTATATGCCAAGCAGGGTCGTGGCAGTCAATTTACCAGCAGGGTATTTAATACAACATAATTGTGTGCAAAAAGATATAGGAAATTCCAATAATTTATTTTAATAATTCCTTCGTGTTAGGATGAAAGAGATAAATGGATACAAAATGAGCTTAAACAACTTACCAAACAAATTAAAGATAAAGAAGAACATGAAAGAAAAATCAGCGAAGACTTAAAACGAGATGCAGAAAAACAAATTACTTTAGAAAAAAAGATCGAAGAACACACACGCGAAATGGAACAGCAACGAACTTCGATAGACGAGCACAATAAACAATATTATGAACTTACCAAAGCAAAGGATCAGTGTCAAGCTACTCGAAAAGAACAGTTTGTTTATTATGTAGCCTTTTGTATAATTAAAGAATTTTTACGAAATATAAGCTAAATTTTCGTTGTAGATATCGACAAGAGAGTGTATTACAACTCAATTTATCTGGACTAAAAGAAGATTTGGCCAAGGCAGATCAAAGCTTACGATCTATGGCGGGGAAACCTATTTTAAATGGTCGAGATAGCGTACGAAAAGTGTTGGACACATTTCGGTAAGCATTATTTAAGTAATTTGAAAATGTTATTTTCTAATGTACGTTTTCTTTCCAGAACTCGTAAAGATATGGCCCATGAGGTAAGTAGTTATTATGGGCCTGTGATTGAAAATTTTAGTTGCGACAAGAGTGTTTATATGGCTGTAGAAGTGACTGCAGGAAATCGTTTATTTCATCATATTGTCGAAACTGACAAATTTGGAACAAAAATTTTAAAAGAAATGAATAATCAGCGTCTTCCGGGGGAAGTAACATTTATGCCTTTAAATCGACTCCATGTAAAAGATATAGATTATCCAGAAACCGGTGATGCCATACCTATGATATCACAGTTAAATTACGATCAGAAGTATGATAAAGCTATGAGGTAAATAATAGTAAAGTTTTTAATAATACATTTAATTGATATAAAATTATAAAACAATAAAATACGAAATATTTTTATGTTTAATTTTAAATGCAGGTATATATTTGGAAAAACATTAATCTGTCGTAATTTAGAAGCCGCTACAAATTTGGCTCGTACCTCGGGTTTGGATTGTGTGACTCTTGAAGGTGATCAAGTATCCTCAAAAGGATCTTTAACGGGCGGATACTTTAATACACTAAGATCCCGGTTAGAAATACAGAAAACTAGATCAGAGTTAATAGCTCAAATTTCATCTCTTGAGTCTCAGTTTTCTACTCTTAAAGAAGAAATCAGAAAAGCGGACCAAAATATCAGTTCTTATGTTAGTGAAATGCAAAGAACTGAAACTAAAAATAGTAAAGCTAAGTAGGTTACTGAAAGATGAAAATGAATGTTTGTATGAAACATAACAATTAGAAATCCGACAATTTTCTTATTTTTATAGAGACGTATATGATAAAATGAAAGCAGAAATACGACTTATGAAGGAAGAATTAAGTGCAATAGAAAGATATCGCACACCGAAAGAAAGGAGTCTAGCGCAATGTACATCGAGTTTAGAAGCAATGCGTGCAACGAAAGAAGGCTTGGAAAGTGAATTACATCAAGAACTCATGGCACAATTGTCTGTTGCTGATCAACGTCAAGTTGATACGTTAAACGATGACATAAGGCGCTTAACAAAAGATAACAAAGAAGCATTTGCTAAGCGAATGCGATTAGAAGCTGAGAAAAATAAATTGGAAAATCTATTAACCAATAATTTGGTCAGAAGAAAAGACGAATTGGTTCAGGCATTGCAAGAGATATCAGTAGAGGATCGGCAACGTCAATTAGAATCATCAAAAGCACAACTAGGGGATATTGAAAAAAGATTAGTGAAAGTAAATGCAGATTTTAAAGCTCAGAATGAAAGAGTAACTAATGCTATAAAGAAGGTAAATATAAAAATTATTACCTAAATATATTAAGCCTAATACATGTTATATATGTATAAAGTCCTTCGTAGCAAAAAGCGGAATCTGCAGAGGTCGAAAAGTGGAAAGCCAGGGAGAAGGAAGCACAGGAAAAAATAGAAGCAGATGCTAAGGATCTAGAGAAACTAGCCAGCAAATTGAACATTTTACAACAGAAAATAGTAGAATGTACACAAAAAATTACTGAACTTGGTGCATTACCTAGTCAAGAAGTATATTCCAAATTTAGTACTCTGACTACTAAACAGTTATTTAAAGAAATGGAAAAAGCAAATAATCATTTAAAGAAATACAGGTAAACTAACAATAAAATAACACATATAAAGATATGAAAATGTTTTATGTTATGTTATAATAACTTCTATTATTACCTTTTGTTTTAGTCATGTAAATAAAAAAGCATTAGATCAATTCATGTCATTTAGTGATCAGAAAGAGAAATTGGTAAAAAGAAAAGAAGAATTAGATAGAGGTGATGAAAAAATTAAAGAGCTAATGTCAGTACTCGAACAACGTAAATGCGAAGCAATTCAATTTACATTCAAACAAGTATGTAATGTAATTTTATTCTATGCTTACATTGTGGTACTGTTTCGCCATTTACCTTTTAACTGTTACAAGTGAAGCACTCAAATCGTTCTTTTCATACTTAGGTAAGTAAATATTTTAGCGAAGTGTTCAAAAAGCTTGTACCATCAGGTCATGCTCAGTTAGTTATGAAAACAGCAGATGGTGACGAAGGAGACGATACGACGACAGAAGCAGCTGATTCTGATAGATTTATCGGTGTTGGTAAGAAAAGAAGCAGCTTTCTATTTTTGTTAGTAAACAATAAATAAATAAATCATTACGAAATCTTTTTTGGTACAGGCATACGAGTATCTTTCACTGGTCATAGAGCTGAAATGAGAGAAATGAATCAATTGTCTGGAGGACAAAAATCACTTGTAGCATTAGCATTGATATTTGCTATCCAAAAATGTGACCCAGCACCATTTTACTTATTTGATGAAATTGACCAAGCGCTAGATGCGCAGCACAGAAAAGCTGTAGCGGATATGATCCATGAACTTAGTTCCGATGCACAATTTATCACAACAACCTTTAGGTAACTTTCTACTATTTTTTCTGGACTAATATATAATCTCTTGTACAATCACATACATAATTAATTGTGTTATAGACCAGAATTGCTGCAACACGCGAACAAATTTTATGGCGTCAAATTCAGAAATAAAGTTTCTCACGTTGTATGTGTAACACGAGAAGAAGCAGCAGATTTTGTAGAAGACGATACAACCCACGGTTAATGTAAAATATGAACTATTTATAAATTATACCATCGATCTGGAAACGGTTATTTTTTTCAAAAGCGAGGTTTATATAGGGTGTAAATTATAGCCGAACTATATTGCGTTTATTCTTTTTTTTTTTTTTTTACAACTTTTTTAAAAATAAAACTGCACATTTTATGTTAATGTACCTGTTTAGGGAACAATGAATAATCACTTATTTTACATCGGTAAGTCACGAGATATTTATATACTCTAAACATTTGTTACTTTGTTTTCTTTATTCCTCGTTTGTTAAAGATATGCATAAATCACATTTCAATGGCCATCATTCATTTAATTTCAGCTGTGATATTGAAACTGAAATTGTCAAATATAGCATCACGTAATCATGTAAATAATTCACTAGTAACGTAAAGGAATACAGAAAATTTTTATTCTATTAACAACTATGTAAAAGTTTATATTTGTTTTTCTATTGTATTTAAAAACGAATTACAATACGTATGCCAAAAATCGTCGGATTTTTATTTTTGAGACAGATTTACACCAATATGAAGTATGTATATGGAATATTAAAAAGATAATTGTTCCATGAATTGTAAAAAAAGAAATAATTGCGTTCAATTGAATATCATTCCTCCTGCTACTTTTCTTTACGTTGATTAGTTAAGCTATCATGCATACTTATTACCACGTTTTCTATTAATTCTGGTATAACAATACCATTGATATCAATAAAATTTGCAACAGATTTTGTAACACTAGTTTCATTCACGTTTCCTGTGGCTGTACTTCTGACGGATAGTACAAGATTATATTTGTCATCATGTCTCTTTAAATATGAGCTTGCTTCCCAAACCAGATCTGGATTAAAACCTGCTGGATCTCTGAAATAAAATATGATAATTTGCAACTTATTTACAGTCTTAGGAAACAGTAAACAATATCAGATTTAATGTACTTTACCTTTCAATGGCTACAACAAATATACCCTTTTCTTTGTATGCTGTATAAAAAGTCAAAAGTGCCATTAAAAAGAAATATAACGAAACACAAACAAGTAACACAGGCTTTGATGCAGGGAAAGGATATAAATAATCACAGAGGAGGGCAACAACTGCAACCATTATAGCAATTCCACATAGAGCTAATCTTCCATCCAATAAAGCAAAATTCTCTATGTAATTGTATTTTTTTGTAAGTACATCCTTAACTGCATCATCTAATGCATTCTTTACTGCAGATCCATCCCATTTGTTAATTTTGATTACCTGAAACAATAAATTTTAGATAAAAATTAAATTGTCTAAGCAATAAATGAATTAAATTATTGTGTGTTACAGTAGCGTCTCGTGTTTAATACCGGCGAACAGAAATTTATTTCAGACATGTATAAAAGATAAGTTGATAATGATTAGAAAAAAACATAATGTTATTCCGAATAAATTCCCATTAGTAAACACAGAAAAATGAAATAAATTACTATTTTTATGTTGTTGAAGCGTCATACGTGGCGTGTTCTAACACATGTTATAGCTAAGTTGTATATCAATAAATCTTTACACTGGTGCTAGAAAATTCAGAATACATACTTTATTAAGCATTCATTTAGTAAAGTCATACAATTAAACTTACAAGATTTTCTGCATTCTTATCCGGACCCATCTTAACCACAATCTTGTAACAAAACAGTTATAGTTATAACTATAGTAATTCAGTATATAGAGTTGTACCAGAGATGATCTCTAGTTGTACACGTCAAATCATTAAACCTTTTGGTACATTCATACCACTCTAAGAATACTTTTGTTTTACTATGGATAGTCGGTACATGATTTATCACACTTTTATCCTTATGAATGATTAAAAGAAATGTAGACAAATTATTTCTTAAGATAAATTAATAAAGATATTGTACATTGAACGCTTTAAATTATAATTAATTACAGAGAGTTAATTATTATACTAGTTTCTGGAAGGTTGGCGAACTTGCAGGCAGAAGAGCTCGTTGATTATTTAAGCGTGTCAAAGGATGTATAGTTCTATGTTTCTCATGAACATAGCAATATATATCTATGGTATTTCTTTAGTTGTCAAGTTAAAGGAGAGGAAAAATGGCGGATGAAAATGAGGATCAATGGTTGTATGGAGATTCGACTGACGGAAAAGAATACACACCAACGTCTGCTCAACCAGAAAGCCAAGAAAATGATTCGCTCCCTGCTACGATACAAGAAAAGTCAGAACCCTTGGAAGATCAAAAAACAGAAAATGTTCCTGATGCACCAACAGAGGTATACCTTTTCTAACCTATTCATCCGGTTATTGCTATTGGATTCCATTAAAAAAATTGAATGAAGATAAATACAATGAACTAAATGTTTAAGCTCTTTTGATACGGAATATATGCATGATTAGAGTATCAATAAAGATATTTTATCATAATTAAAATATACCTTATTACTTGCACAATATAACCTATTTGAGAGGTAAACGATCTGAAACTAAGTACAATATTGAAATGACATTTATTTTCATAGACGCCTGAAGAAACAGAACCACAGGAGGAAGAGTCTTCTCGAGCCGATAACGTTCAGAACGAAAACAATACAGAAGTGAACAAAAATGGTGTAAGAGAAGTTTCCAGTCAAGAAGATGGTGAAGCCGCTAGTGATTCGGATTCCGATGACGACGTACACGTTGTCATAGGTGACATTAAATCGACCCCGGCATATGGTAGCCTCAATATCAAAAGAGGAGGATTACTCACAAATGCATCGGGAGTACCAGATAAATTGAATAAGCAACCTGGAAAATTTAGTATAGATGAATTTGAAACTATAGGTGTTATCAATGGAATGCCTGCTCATGAGTTTAATTTAGATCAATTAGAAGACAAACCTTGGAGGCAACCTGGTGCAGACATTACTGATTACTTTAATTATGGCTTTAATGAAGAAACATGGAGAGCTTATTGCGAAAGACAAAAGAGAATGAGAAGTGAGTCTGGAGTAGGCTTAATATTGAATGCAGGAGGAGGCGGTGGTAATGCAGGCAGCATGAGGGTACCTCAAGTTGCAATTACTAATGATAACAGTAAATATTCTGGTATAATGGGGCCAAAAAGAGCAGGTCCGCCTCCAGGAAGAAAAATGGCAGGGACAATAGATGTAATTGGTAGTTCAGGTTTGGCTTCCAGAAGAAATCTTGATAAATCTCCGCCAAAAGGAAATGTGATACAAGTAATGACTGCAGATAGGAGAGAGTACTCTAGGAAGCCAGGTTATCCTGATATGAGTGTGCCACCTCCAGGAGCAGGAATGCCTCCTGCATTTGATATACCTCCTCCTGGATACCCTGGAGAGCCAGCTCCTTTTTATATCCCAGAAACAGATCCATATTATCAAAGCTATGAGCCTACACAAGATAATCAATGGGGCAATGATCCGGTATATCTCAAACGATCTTATTTATCCTACAAATCTGATCTTTCCACTGCATGATGTCAAGCAGTAAGTAGCTTTTTATTTCTAAAAAAAATTTGATTATTCTTTTTACTTTAGACATGGCAACCGACAAATTTAGCTATTCCAATGACAGAGGGAGAAGATGATAAAGATACTGGCCCAAAAACGATACCAACTATGGTTCCTCCTACAAATATTCCTCCTATAATGCCACCTAGAGATTCTCGAGATCGTGAAAGAGATCGAGAACGAGAAAGAGATCGCGACAGAGAACTAGATTCGATGGGACGGGACAGAGAAAGAGATAAGGATAGAGATCGCGATCGTGAGCGTGAAAAGGATTCTATGATTAGAGAACGAGACAGAGAAAGAGACTCGATGTCGCGAGATGAAGAAAGAGATCGTGACAGATCTCGATCTCAGTATCGACACAAAGACCGGTAACGAAGCACTGCGGAATTAAAATTTGATACCGTGTCAATAGAACAATAACAATACTTGCCATATTTTTGTTTTAGACATCGACATCGATCCAGATCGCGATCTCGTAGACACAAATCGAGGTCCAGAAGCCCAAGTCGGCGTAAGAAGAAATCTAGACGCTCTGAAAGAGAACGTTCCAAAGAAGAGAGCGAATAAAAATAAGAAAATATGTATTTACAAATATCCGTGATCACATTGGTGAATCACATTGCTGAATTTAAGATGTCGATTCATTTAATAATGTAATTTTTCATACGTTACTTTCAAGAATATATGTTGGTACAATTGTCGCATGAACTCTTAAGAGACAGCGACAAATCGTTTGATCAAGATTTGTATGACATTCTCCGCGATCCTAGCCAACGAATAAGTTATAGATAGTACCAATAAACTTTATCTTTAACGATACGAAATGTTCATTACAATTCTCATATTTAATGCGTATTGTATACGTGTTACACTATTTACAATAAATTTGTGGTTGATAGATCTACAAGGAAACAGGCACGGGACACCAAAACTACTAAGATTTGCCATTCAATGTATGGTTTTATATCATAATGTTATTACAGAAATGGTATTTTATAATAATTAAAAGTAATAGTAGTTTATTGGTAAATCACTCGGGAGTGAATTGATCGATACTCATACCGACTACATAGTCGGACTCGTACCGATCGATGCGTACACGCGCGAGTTCTTTTTTCTCTTTTTGTAAATTCAATTATACCACATTTTTTTGCATCAAATCTTTCCATTTTTCATTATCATTAATATCATCATACATAATGGAAAAAAATGTTACATTTGTACAGCCATCATATACACGTTACATTTAGAATACCGTTAATTCTTTATTTTTTTCGAGTGTGTAAGTGTGTAAAGGTGTGGTGTATACCTGATGCATTAGGTACGTCTACTAATGAGTAAAATGCTAATCAAGACAAACTACCAGTACGGCTACCTACGTTTTAATTTCAATTTTCTTATTTTCGAATAGTTATTTTGGAATTTTAAGCGCGCTTTCGAAATTCAAAGTGATCCACTGAATTATTTGTGAATCTATCAATAAAAATTTAAGAAAAGTAACAAGTGTTCACTAGAAGCGAGAACGTAGATCGCCCTACACGTAAATTGTCTCGAATCATCGGTGTAGGAGATGACAATAAATAATATTTAAGGTAGGTATTTCTTGTATACAAAAAAAATGAAAAATAAGACAAAACTCAAGCAACAGAAAGCATATATATAATTATCATACTAATTAATTAATGCATCTACTAGTTATAAGGTTTACAATACGAACAAATACCATTTAAAAAATATACTAAAGAATATTTAACTCGACTAAGTAAACGCTTGTAGTTTTATTTAGTGCGACAATTTTAATGGAGAGCACTTACGGTTGTAAAAATGCAATTGCATTGACACGCTTTGTCTTTACTTTTTACTTTTAATATTTTGTTTTAATAAACAAAAAAAAATACAGCATTTAATACAAAACGATGTACAAAATAAAGAAAAGAGAATAAAGAAAAAAATAAACGCATAAGCAAAAAGCATGAACACTAACGACGAAATAAGTTGGAATAACGTTTGATTCGAAGTAACCGGAAATGCACTGGATCCAAAGAGCAAAGCTTGCGCGACGAGAAAATCTAAAAGAGCGCGAGAACACTGAATCGATTGAATGAACAGGAAAATGTGGAAATTTTTCTTCGTTTCGTGTTGTTTTCCTTTTTTTCCTTTTTTTTTCGTTTTATTGTAATAAGTTATCACGACATCCTCCTTTCACATTATATTCAGATTCGAAAATCCTTTTTATTTAACGTTCTAGAAAATATGAAATACAATCGACAAAGACGCTAATTAGTATATAATAATACCGTAACGATGTGTATCGTTCTTGGAAATAGTTTTACAATACATATATATCGGCGGAAACGCTTTGCATATTATTGGTTTGACAGAACGTCTAACGTAAAGCCGCAAAACAGAACTCTTTGGACCTGGGCAATGTTAAGGAACCGCTACCACCACGAGTCAAAACGAATTCGTATATCCCAATTAAAGAATCGATCAACAGAAAAACAAGAATGCGATAATTGATGAACGAACGAACACGGTATGTCGTTAAACAAGAAAGGAACAAGTAATCGTGGGAAGAACAAAACTTATTGCATGAAACCATTCGTCTTCTGGCTTTCATGTGCTCGTAAAAAGTGATCTCGCGTGCGTTATTTCTCGCGTACTCTTTATTCTCGAAAAATTCCGGTACGTCGATTCTACCATCGACGCGTGACTATTTAAAAAAATCTACGCTCTTTTTTTCACCGAGGAGTGAGTGTATATTACTTATTTCTTATTATTTCTTTCTTCTTTTTCTTTTTAAACGTTTTTCTTTCGAGGTGGCGGTTTGTAGTGGCTCTCTTTCGTCGCTAGTGCATTTTTTATAAACCGTTTTTTTTTGACATGCTCTCTTTCGTTAGTTTTTTCCTTTTTTAGTTTTTACTTAAATGGTACAATGACGTATTTTTTATCATTTTTTTTTGTCTCTTTAATCTACTCGCACTGTTCTGCCTGCTTGTAAAAAACATCGTCGAAAATGATTCTTTTCGTGGCTATTTCATCGTTTCTACGTTCTATACACTAATATACAAGTTACGCAATTTTTTTGTTTTAATCCGTATGCCTGTCCGTCCCACTTATCTAATTATCCGCTAACATGGAATACATTTCTTGTTCTTTATATCCCTCTGCATCTACCGTGTGTCCCAGAAGCATCACCGGCTCGTACATTGCTCGCGCGATTATCGAACAACAATTGTCTTTTTCTTTTTCATTACGTTCAACGTATGAACGACTGTTATCATGAAACGATAATGTTAACAAGAAGCTAAAAAAATAAGAAGAGAGCTTTTAAAAACGTTACACCGTGTTGTCACGAAATTTCACACCTCTCCTTTCCAGGCGAATCGAGCAACGCAACATGTCAAACAATTTATAATTACAGCTTATACATGCTTCGTATATATTACAAACAGCTTACGATTTAGCCGATGACGCCTTTTTCTTTTCATTTCGCCGAAATAAACGACATTTAATTCGCAACAATGTACACGCGCATACGATTAAATATCGAAAGAAAAATCATGGATGACACGAGTCGACCCGCGTGCAAGTGTAAGAGCCAGTGGCGTGGCAAACGAGTGTACGCATACATATATGACATATATCTGACAAATATATACGATATATATATATTTATATATATATGTTCAATTAGCCCTGCGAATCCGTGGTTGTTTCGTGTAACCGTGTCGAGGATAGATGTGTACGTGTATACTGTGAGATTATGTAATGTAATGAAAATGACGATATCTCTGCGGTGAGAATAGCGCGCTACTGTACATCAGTCTTAATATCAGGGCGCACCATTCCCGTGGATGTTCTTCTACGTCCTCTTCGTCCTTCCTTGGTTCACGCGTGCGACCGCGCGCGGATTCGCGTCCCGTCACCTAAAGAGGCAGTCAAAGGAACGCTGAACGGTGAACCAAGGATGTAGCGAATCAATTTACTATTTCACGTTTTCCTTTGTTATTCGATTAACTGTATAGCGCCATGGCAGTTGAAACCGGTGGGTGCGAAGATGAAAAATGAAGAAGAACGCGGTGTCTTAGATCTGTGTGCTTCTTTCGCGCGTGTATGTGTGTGTGTGTGTGGGTGTGAGCGCGCGCGCGCGCGCTCGTGTATATTGTATGTATTCGTAAGCTTGCATTCAACGAAGAGAGGCAAGCTGTTGCTTTTTTTTTTTCGTTGAATACTTGTAAACGGATACCGTGGCATATCATCACATCACCAAATAATATCGATCTTGTATGTCTACCTATGTGTGTAGGGCATGCGTGATATATGCACATGTAGCGTATACGTGTGTGTAGATGAGTGTATGTTGCGTGTGTGTGTACGATCGAGTGTGTTCTACAAGTGGGAGGTCGCAGATCTTTCATATATATATAATACAATTAGCATGTAGTATTAAAATCATATACAATTGTTACAATATTTAAATAGTACTTATTACATATATATCATATATCGATAGTTTTCAAAGGTTTTAGGTATACATATACAGATATATATATATTTATATGTATATATATGTATAATCAATTATTTATAGGGTTGCTTAATTGTCCTCCTCTTTCGGATCATATGCGTTCCCACCGGGAATCCTTTCTTGATTTTGCGTTTTCTGTATATCTTTGTTTCTTCATCATGATGTTTGCAAGATACCTTCAAGAAAGAGTGACGTGTGTCCGGGTATAGATGGGGCGAAAGAGAAAGAGATGATTGTATCTAAAGTACAAATATTAGAGGCTTAAAGGGAGCGCAAAGGGATATACGTAACGCAACGTGGGAACGCTGTCATATTACTTGCACGATATCTCTGTATATGCCGAATCGAACATCGTGTTGATCGTTTGCAGATAAATGTTGTTATATAAAACAGTAGTCAATTTATCTTTCGCATAAATTTCGTTTAATCGATAAATGCTCGTCGTACCCCTCTTGGTGAACATTTACAGTTACAAGAATTTAGAGTGGGGCATTTAACTGAAATTTAGACGAGACAGTAAAAAACATTCGTTTATCAAATACTGTTCCATGTGATCCGTTACATATACAGAGATATTACGACACGAAGATGCTCCTTTGATAATGTGATCGGCGTGCGCGAAACTTCATGAATACGAATTGTGCTGCGGCAAATTTCAATGGTTTTTGTCCAATTGAATTGCTAGATTGGGATGTTTACACGCCTTCTATAAATTGGAAGAGACGAACGAGCCGGTCGGTCGTCTTTCCCCTGGTTTTATTTTGCTCTTTTCTTCGTTAAAGGCAAGAATAAGTCCGATACTGTTTGCGTTACAAATCCCGCGATTCGGATCCTTTATTAACAAAATTTTTCATTACTCGGTGACGAATCGTATAATCGCACAGAAATTTACAAAAAGACATACCAAACTGTGTGTACAGAAATACTAAATAATGTGTATCGCACTTTTACATATTTTACAAAGAGTACACGCTCTTAAGGAATAGGATGTACGATTCGCTATAACTAGACAAATTTCGCAGACGGATCTGAGATCGCACAATCCGTAATGCAGGAAAAGAACGAACGGTGAAAGAATACAAAGTTCTAAGTCACAAAAAAAAAAAAAAAAGTCGAGAAACCGTCGTGTGTAATGTTATGCGTACCATGAACGTATAATTCCGATTTTTCCATCTTTTTCCCGCTCTTTACGTTTTGTTTTATACACGGTGCACGAGCACATCGTAGAAGTCGCGCAACCAATAATTATTTCGTCCTTCTCGCGCTATATAAAAAATTTACACTATTTATAATCAAAAGTTATTGATGAATTTCTTTTCCATTCCTCAGAAGCTTAGAGATGTATACATATATATAACACGACAGCAATAAGGTTGTCAACCTATCGCTAAACATTTGCACTAAACTGTTTTTTTTTCGTTTTTTATCTTTTAATTAAAGTAAAGATTTGTATCTTTTCTTTTTACTCTTGCTTCAAAAGGACAAAATGAAAAAGCCGGAGCATAAAAAAATGTGTTCGTACTATTTTATGTATCATATTTATAAAGCGTTATATACGTGAGTTTGTCATACTCGTGTTTTCATATATATATATATATATATCATATATATATATGCACGCATATATATATATACATATATACATATATATACATATACATATACATATACATATACATATATATATATGTGTATATATATATGCATGTATGTATGTATGTATATATATATAAAAGTGTGTATAAAGCAATTATTAGTAATAACAATAATAATCCGTAGAGGGAAGGTCGTTAATCAAACAATATTGATAATTATAGCAATAATAATAATAATAAGAAGAAGAATCATAATAATAATAATGATAAGAATCATAATAAGAATATTAATAATATAATTATAATAATAATAAAAGTATAATAATAATGAATAACCTTAGCTGATAAGACATGAGATTTTGCGTTCGATTTTCGCTTCTGTTGAGTGACTTTTCGGTATTCATTTTTTGCGTTTTTTTTTTTCCTAACTCGACAGGGTGATTATCATGATGGTTCTATTACAAATGAGATGTTGAATTCCGACGTTTAATTTACAGATGATGCGCGCGATTTACACGGACGAAGGAACTATCGTCATTCCTTATTAAATATTAATACAACATATTGACGTCGCATATTTATGTAACTCGCGTTTTAAAAACGGCAAAGTATCCTGTCGGCTGAGGATGAAAAGTGGCGGTTGGAATGTCTCTGTCCTGTATATGTTGAGTTTTTCCATTTCGTTATATCGTACATGTGACACTGTTTTTCATCTTTAATTTCTCTTTTTGTTTTTCTATGTCCTTGACATTTTTTTTCTTTGCTATTCGCGGCTCTAAAACGAGCAGCCTCCTCTCAGCGATTTCCGAAAAGATCGAATTCAGGTGTGGGGAACGGTAGCTCGCGTACGTTATCATCCATTCTCCACGAGTACCAGTACCAATCGATCGAATTACTCAGAGAATCCGTGGGCAGATTGGAGGGAAGCAAACGAGAAAGAACGAACGGTCGTTTAAAACCCGATAAGTACTGAGTCTTACGCACTTCCCCTCCTAAACATTTCCAAACTTTTCCTCCCTACTTTTGAACCTGTCGCGCCATTATTACTTTTTGACAGCAATCCTTCAGCAAAGACGAAAGAGAAAGAGAGAAAGGGTTTACCTAAGAATTTGTCAATTTCGTTAATAAATCGTTATTTACAATATGTTACAAAGAAAGCGGCTATTTTCTTCCTCTTCTTTCTTTTTGGCTCTTTCCTTTTCTTTCCTTTTCCCTTTTATTTTTCACATCTTTTTTGTACAAAACCCTAACGGACCTCGAGTTGTTTGCGCTGGTTCCTTCTATCTTTATTTTCTTGTTCCTCTATTTTTTGTTTCTTTTTAGAATTCTACACGTTTAACATCTAAGTTAACAAAATATTATACATTGTACACAGTTGAGATACAACTCGATCTTATTACAACTACCTATCGGCTGTGAGAATGCAACACGCAACGAACTTCCTTTTTCGAATGTATACAAATAGGTGTGGCAAATGTGCGGCGCACACGAACGTCGAATTTAAAAACTTAGCAAGATTTTCTTTTTGTACAACCGTCGAGAATCTCTCGATGAAGAATAATTATATACATACATACTCGTGAAGTGATTTAGATGAAACGTTCTGCTTCGAAACGCTGTTTTGTTCTTGGAATTTCTCAGAAAACCTCTTAAGAACGAGCTACAAGTTATTCCAATTTTATCTTAAAAATGGAATAATAAATCTCCAATTCTGATCTGAATTTTTATTCCTCTAGGAATACGTCTTTAACAAATATAAAAATCCTACGCAACGAAGTATGCGTGAAAGTCGCCGAAATGAACTAAGTATATAGGTGAATTGTACAAAAGAAAATCCTTCGGAAAAGAACGCTATGAAATTGATGATTTTGATCGATGAACTGCTTCATCGAATGTACAAAATCTTAGGAATACAGAAAGTGATGCAAAAATACGTGATGCATGCACGATGTACGAAGCTAATCGTTAAAGCGGACGAGGCGAGACAGAGAAGAAAAAAGATACGAGAAATATAGTTATGCGTGTCCTTTTATAATGCGAAAGTTCGATTAAAAGGAACAAGTACGATATTATTGAAAACAGCTGAGAGGTGCTCTTTCCAACCGTCTTGTGTGATCAGTATATATAATACAATTGAAATGCTTGGTGTGTATAATATGTTGAACTAATGTGTGAACATGTTGTAAAGGCGTAGGGAAAGAATGGCGCGAAAAGATATAGATACACACGCATTGGGAATATTAATTTCCTGACGTTTTTCTTCTTTTAAAGAACGCGTTATCATTTATACAATGTACAATGGATCTCGGTTACGTTCAAAAATCACCGCGATAATCGCGATGGCTGCGATTATTTAAAAATGGAAGGGAGTTATCGGGGATGTGGGTCAGAAGGGGTGGGATTTTTGGATGAATTCGAACATAAGTGATTTCCTTTCTCTAGAGTGTTTCCTTCGTCAAAAATCTTCATATTTTACAATTGAAAAGTATGTATAAATGTATGTGCCTGTACGTGTATAGAGGGGGAGATCGATGGGGAGATCGATGGGGTGGTTGAAACCATTTTTAAAACGGTAGGAGAAAGGGAAATATTAACGTATATTGATCGAGGGTCAGCAGCATTAGAACGTAAATCATATTTAAATTTAATATAATTAGTAATTATTATAATACACGATATTCACAAAGTGCGTTAAAAAGGAGAGAATTCCCGTGAAAAATAAAATATTCATTGAATTTACGGTTCCTCACGATAAGGTTGTCACGTCGTACCTATACACATTTGTTATTTATTTATATCACAATTTACAAAATTTGGGGATCTCGGGAATAGGAGAAAGGAGAAACAGGGCGGAGGGGCAAGGATCGGAAGGAAAGGGATGCAAAAAGGATGTAAGAGAGTAGAAAAAAAAATGCTTCGCGCTTCAGAGCGACAAACGTAAAAATGAACAAAGGAGAACCGTGCTAACGACTTGATGTCTCTCCTCATTGTTTTGTTTCTGTCTTTTAGTTTCATTCTTTTCATCTCCTGTTAAGTTCTGTCTTCGAGAGAAGTACACACATATACATAATATACTGATTCATCTTCCAAATTCTTATAAACGTTAAACGAGTTATAAAATCGATTTCTCTTTGCTTCTCTTGTCTTTCTTTTTTTTTTTCTTTCTTTTACGAACAATTTGAAGCAATCAAGGGGGCAGATCAGCGGTCAGGTATGGGGTACTCAGCTCCATTCCCATGTCAAACGCTATGCTAGATTTAATCAACATATCTGTAGCTCCTAACCTCTATCGAATCTGAATCGATATCGATTCAATGATCGGACGTATACCGCACAAACACTATTTTCAGCGTGCGAAGATAGTACGGTACACTTGCGATCAAAACATTTCGTGCATGGTGTTAACGGCCACCGCACCCTCATTACAACTCGATATAAATGCATGCAGCTCTAAGATCTATCCTAGCTGTCTAAACACAATTCTCTCTTCTTCAAAATTTTTGTTGTTATTACCGAGTTTTAATCACGATGAGCCGTATGACTCAACTAACTTCTCCTCTTGTTCTTTCATTGTTTTATGCTTTTCTCATAGGTGTTTAAATGTTTGCCAGAGGACAGGGCCTACGCTCTTTCAAAAGAGTGCTGAGTTTAAAGAGCTTAACAATTTTACCCAAAATGAGGGGAAGTATGTCATAAATTGTTGGAACTATCATGCCGTTAAAACTGTTCTAAAACTCATTGAAAACGAGTGGTGTTTAAAATACAATCAGCCATCTCAGCACTAGTTTCTTTTATATAGTTGCTCGAAGCTTATCCAGCTATTGTGAGGAAACTCGGCTCTCGAACGTTATTAATGCAACTTCCGCGACATTTCAATGTAAATCGCTATTGATATATTACTCGGCAGCACGTTTGATTACTAATAGAAAAAATGCACTGTACTAACGTTATTTTAGAAGTTGATTTTTCCTGACACATATTTGACCTAAAAATTCGTTCTCCTCGTACCGTAATTTCGCGTTGTCCATTCTTGTTGATCTGTACAAATTGTTAGCGTCTCTCGTTCTTTATGGTTTTGCAAAAATAAGAAAAATTATCTCGGTAGTACTTTTTTTTCGTCTTAAGTGAATACGCGCGTGTTCTCTTCTTTCAGCTTTATAGTTTCAAGAAGGGACAACGTGACAAGCGGCATATTGAAATGCATTCTTTTTTTTTTCCTCGTCCATTATATGTTTAATGACGATAGATACGTTGCATAAATATTACGTAGATCTTAGTACGTATTTTTTTGAACGTACGAAGATCCTCAAGTTGTTACTTTCCGAAACCGTACGCTTATAAAACCTGCGTTGGCTGCTGAGCTGGTGTAGATACTGCACCAGCAGCAGAAGCAGGCGGTCCAATAGGACCAAGATCACCTCCACCACTCGTAGCACCAGCGGGTGTTGCTACCCCCATTGCAGATGCAGTTTTCATGAAGAATTTCTCCAGCTTGACAATGATGTGCTTGCCATAGGTGTACTTGCGCAAGCTACCTAAATGTGGGCGAATCTTGTGCATCAGTACTTTACGTTGTGCTGGTTCTGCTACATCGATCATTTTCTGAACCACGTAGTTGGCATACTGATCCTTCATCATGACGTTCAATGCGCTATTTCGTAACAAGTATAAAAAGTAAGCAGTTAATGGCAAGTACAAACGAATTTTAGCAACAAGTTGCAACAAAAGAAATATTGGTGGAAATAATTCTCGTTGATAAATATCGAAGTTCTATATGTTGCGAAACCTACTTGTCGTTAAATCCGCATACTTCCTCAATGAGTACAGCACGCTCTTGTCTTGTAGCATGGGTCACACACTTTTCAACGACGTTGCTCGCAAATTTATGTTGAGAGAGAGTAAGTACTTTACCCCTAACACTGCTGATTAACTGTGCCTTGTCTTCCGGCTTTCCATGTTCTATAAAACAAACACGTACGAATGAGTTACTCTGGTAGGAAAAGAAAGTTATAAATATATTTTTAAACAACGACATTTACCAAGCACATGTTGGATCACATAATTTCCATATTGATCTTGAATAAGTTGGTCAGTTGCAGCGTGTAACTCTTGAAGAATGCCCTGAGTTTGTTCAGGAGTGCAGTGCTCGAGAATACGTTGAATTACTCTGCAACCGTAGGGATGAGTACTCAAGGAATACACTTGACCAGCGAATGCTCCGATTACAAACTGCAGTGCTCGTGGTTCAACGCACTCGATGCATTTTTGCACAACGTGATTTCCATTTTGATCTTTAACGCATTTCAAAACGTGCCCGTCCAGTTCACGGACAATCTCTTGTTGCTGTTCTGGTCCGATCGATTCGAGAGCTTTCTGAATCACTCTACAACCGTACATTTGCAGTGCCAAAGGCAGTACGTGTCCTCGAACCTAACATCAACGATTAATTGAACGCTAGTAAAGATCTAAAAGACTTTATGCATCTACTTTAATCGTTCAGCTACAATTATTTTCGATCAATAAGTATCAGTTGACACGCAAAGGTATTCATCATTTAATCTACTTCCTACATACGTAAATAAAAATGAACGTCGTAATTACCTTCTGGGCAAGGGTGGATTTTTGTTCCGGCGTACCGAACTCGAAGAACTTCTGAATAACATAATTCCCGAAAACATCGGTCATCAATGAATAAGCAGAAGTAAGGATCTCTTGGAATACAAGCTGCTTTTCGCTAGCCGAAGCACGTTCTAATTTCTGCTGAATAAAACGGGAACCATGCTGATCTTGACTGAATTCAACTATGTGATTGGCCAAATCACGTAGCTGAAGACTCGGGAATCTGAAGTATATGAGAATTGCTTGTAACATAAGCTGTGTTACGAGACAATGAGACACTCGTGTCCTCGAGTGATAACTGGGGAAGCACGTACCGGTTATTCCTAAAGTCTTCTAACAAACGTGATCGTCCACCAGCATTTTTGTCCCCGATGCTGGTCGTGCCACTGCGGCCAGGTTTGCCCACCAAGTTCGGGAAAAGAGAGCTACTAGAGCCGAAAACCCCGTTGGCTGTTAAAGCTGGAACTGCGCTAGCACGGAACTTGGCTTCAGCGCCGGGGGCAGCAGATACCCGACTTGCTCCACCGACGAGTCCACCTAAAGACCCTCCCAAAGTTGGCGGTGGTGTTAAGGATAATCCTAATGGGCTTGGCGATGCAGTTACTGTGCCTGCAAATAAGATCGTGCAACTGTAGACGAACGTACTTAACCCTCCGAATTATACAACACACAGAGCAGCGGATCAGTACCTAGGGCTCCGTAACTCTGAGGCCATTTTGCACGGCTGTACTCCAAGCTAGGGCTGAAAGCAGATGTATTTCTATCGAACGAATCTCTTCGGGCGGTCGAAGAAGCTCCAAGACCTAGACCTGAGAACAGATAAGAAGAGATGCGAGATTTTCTAAAAGCCGAATTTCACTAAGGGACAAGCTCACGATTGTCGATGTATGATTGTTTTAAGGTATACAAAGACGTCACTAGGAGAATACGTTCAAAATGACAAGTGTGTAAAGACAAACGATAAGGCTCTTGCAAAGCATGCAAACATATGCGGTCGTTATGTACAAAAGAGAAAAATCGAGGACACCGCCGACGCCTGAAACTGAAACATCCGTTTCGAAAGAGTGTGTTGTTCGTTGGCTAGGAATGTGTACCTGTACTCTGAAGCTGAGCGGGCGAGCCTAGTGCTCCCAGAGGGGAGCCGCCATATCCTAGTGCCGCTAAACCTGCGGCTAGTCCCGATCCTTGCTGTTGTGCCTGCTGTACCGCAACTGCTTGAGCCTGTGCAACCACTGCTGCTGCACTGCACGCCGCCAGACCTGCACCAAAAGCCCGCAACCCACACACGCTCTTAGTTATCAATTAATTTGCCGTACCTTACCGACCTTATACCGTCTATAAGCCTAGCGGTACACCGTTCCAACACATACACACGCACGCTTCCGGTATCGACAACGAATTCGTACTAGACATTTTTAGTCACCAGGTTAATACGTGGCGTGTATACACGTATGTACAAGTAACAAAGAAGTTATTCGACGTTAATATATATATATAAATACATATGTATATTTATACGCATAACTGTTTCTCAAAAATTCACTGATATATTTAATCGTGAGTCATGCATATGTATAGGCTATACATAATATGTATATAGATTTATATATATATGTATACCACGTAGAACAGAATCAATATGTCGGAAAAAAAGTAACACATATCTACAATGCTGATGAGCAGTCCGGATATTTAATTACAATCTCTATGACTACAACGCTTCTTACCCAAACATTCTCCCGGTGTTGCATTACTATGGGACGTAGGAGTTGGCTGGGAATATAGACTCGGTGGTGGTGGAGCCGGTGGTCCTGGTGGTGGTTGTGACGGAGCTCTGTTTACCAAAACGGGCGCTGGGCTGACTAATCTCATAGGGGTTGCCGCGGAGCTTAATCCACGCACCCCACCCATCACGATGGATCCATTCTGATCGTAGTACGCCGGTATCACCTGATATTGGCCTTGAACCTGTCAATACATCGATATAAAATCAACTGTATATCAAACGTAATATTAATTTGAAAACGCCGTATACTAGAAGCAAGTAGCAGCTCTGTTTGACACAGAAACGTAGGAACGTTAATGAGCTGGCAAATTGTTGCTCGAAGTTTATATTTAATCCCCACGGCCAAATTTAATCGAGAAACGTTCAACAGGCGAGCGACGGGAGAGACTTTGCACGCAGCGAGACACATATCGGCAATAGCTGAAATTGCGTCGCGACAATAGGATTTATTTCTAAACACATGCATCCGATCCGAATGTCCCATTGGAAAGCGGGCTAGCTAATTAACTTGCTTACAGTTTGAGCCAAATTATTTGCAGTGTCTTGAACAGCAGCTGCCGCCGCAGCCGAAGATGGTGTCAATGGTCTCCTAGGAGGCGGCGGAGCGGCAGCTTGAGGAGGTGCCTGCGGTAGCAATCCGGCTGGATAAACCCACGGCGCTACTCCATAATACTGCGGCACCACTGGAGGTGGTGCACCGGCTATCAATGCTCCGACATATGGTTCTTGACCGCTGATTACGGTATACGGTGCCGTGGGAAAGTTCTGCTGTTGTTGTTGCTGTTGTTGTTGTTGAGCTTGCGAGGCGGCTAGGTACTGCTGCTGCTGCTGTTGTTGCTGCTGCTGCAGGAGTTGCAACTGCTGTGGCGTAGCTCCTTGCGGCTGACTTCGGAATAGTTGCTGCAACAGAAGGAAATCGTATTCGTTAAGCACAATTTTACTCGTTCCTTCCGCGGTTACGTGTGGTCGTCGGTAATAACTCTACCGGACTCTGTTAAAGATACACGTAGGTTCACGGCGCGAGATACTCGTTGTAATCCTCTGTAATTTCACGTCCCTTCGTATTATTACCTTTTACGAGATACCGTACAACTTAATATGCTCAATTATTAATGAAATGGGAAAACAGCCAGCTACCATCATGTACAGGAATTTAGTTGCAAAAACGTCAAATAGCAGGAGCAGTCGGTAGCGACAGGCGATTGCGAATTTTCGGTAATACGTGGCAGGTCCACGAAGCATTACAAATGACGTCAGCTTCTCCTCACCGTCTTAATTTATTCGACAATACGTAGCGAGCGTTTACCGAGGAACTCTGGGCAAAACTCCAATCGCGTTGGACAGAGATTAAAGCGTCCAAGAGTCGGAGAAGCGGCCGATTGAATTGTTAGTCGTGTAAATCTCCACGGTGGTAACGTAATCGGTGCTTCGAGGCTCGATGGCGACACTCTGTTACCGGGTGAGAATCGAGCCGGGCCAGGTTTAAAGTTTCGGACCAAGGTCGAAACATGAGAGAGGAGAAGCCAGGAGGCGGGATTGTCCACGTTCACAGATATCGGTGTAAAAGCAACGTTAAAGTTGTAGACAGCTAAGGCCTGGTTGGCTTGGGTCGACGACCCCCTGCGGACGTTCACCGACAAGCGCTCGCCTCTATGTTACCGGTACTCGTTCTGGACTCTCTAATTGACCGACAAACGCGGTACAGTTTGACCGTGGACGGAACGCTCGTACCAAAGAATCGCGTTTGATTCAATCCATATCTTTCTGTCGATATCTCGAATCTTCGTATCACGTTGCCTCGGCGACTAGAGACTAGAATTGGTTAATTTTGGCAAACCAATTTCACGTAGAAAAGTTCCAATATATTGATTCTAAATAGACTAAGAACGAAACAGTGACGCGAGGTTCGATCGAATAGCGTCGGCCGTTACGTCAACGTTAATTGCTAGGATTGCAATACAAATTACAGACGCTATTACGAACGAATAGTCTTTGGCGTCAACGTTTCATTTAGCCGGGAAGAATGCATTGGCTTCTTCCCCAGCAATTACGCTTTACTCGTTATGGAAGAGGACCACCTACGACATTTTTCCCGTGCCGTCATTAACTTTGACCATAAAAATAATCCCTCTAGGTCCCTTAACGAACACAACGATCTGTGTCTAAATAAATAGGCATTGTTCCGAGTAGGTTGTTGCTCCGCGAGAGCGTAGAAACTTGAACCATTCACGACACGCTCTAGCCCTCCGAGTCAGCGATGCGTTTCGGGTATTAACCTCTTCCGGAAGCGGCTCGAGCTTCAACCAAGGCCACGGTTACGTTCGGTGATTGTTCCATGCGCGAACCTTGCGGACCCCTCTTCTTTCCCAATCTGGTGTACAGGTTGCTTGCTTTTCTTGTCGCTCAAGGTTTAACAAATTCGGAAAGTCTGCCTATACAACGATCCAACGAAGCTCGAGATACCGAGGCAAATTTATCTAAGTAAAGCGATTTTAAAGATCCGAGGTGCTATTATTAGGATATGAGGTGTATTTAATAATGTTATACTAAAATTTAGTGTAAGCACACGTACAAAAATAATATATACCGGTCGTAATCGTCGCTCGCGCCCGATTCTATTACACCGATCGCACAAAGGATAAAAATTCGACTGTCCTAGGCAACCTGCTAATAAACACATTTATATTGACAGACTTATTACAAAAAGTTCAAAGTTACAGTTCTTATGTAACTCCGGTTGAAGGTTACAAATAACGGCTATAACAATCTGTCCCGAGTTCGTTTGCTCTGCCCTTGTAAACCAAAACAACATTGGCACAATAATATGAGTCTCTCCAGATTCGAATTTTCCGTTGACTTTTCTACGTTCATGTGCCGCTACAGATCGTTCTAACGTAACGTCTTTTCGCAAATCTATGAGATTAGAAGGGGTTTCGCTTACATCGATGATACGCAATGCAGACAATCTTTTTGATATGCAGGATTTGAAAATTTGCAGGGCCTAGTTGCAATCAACGTTAACCCACTTCTCGATATGGTACAGTGTAGCCATTCGAAGTAACTAAGGGCCATAAAACTGACTGACTTGTTTATTTTATCTCCAGATACATCTCTTGTTACGAATCTATTCGAGGAAGAGCAGCACAGTGTAATTCGCTAAACCGGCTAAACGATAGGCGCCAGATCAGGCTCTTAATATTTATTGCGTCTACGAAATGTTTAATAACGCTGTATACTATCTTATCGCTGGCCTGACCCGTGTGGCACCAACGATATACAACGGCACTCCACACCCTACTATCCTGCTCTATCTTTCAATCTCATTCAGCGATTAAGTTTCAATTACTTAACACGCTGTAATTTTCAATCTTCCAGCAGGCATGTGAAAGAAAGATTGCAATATCTTATACCGATACTGACAAAGCAGATACGAAGAGGAAGCGGACAGGATTCGAGTTGTGGTGTCACCAGCTGACGGTTGACACGTCGATGGCTTACCATAGGAAAGCGTAGAAAAGAACGGTCGAGGGGCTACTCAATTCACGGCACAGTTTTCAATGGAAGTTGCAGCAGGAGCCATTACCGCAGAAGTCATTAGTGCCCTCGAACGGGATGAGGTGAAAACGAACGCCTAAATGGAAATCACGGTGATTGCGTTTGAAAAGGGGTGAAAAAAAAATGGGGTTGAAGCTCGACACAGAACCGGGGGAACCGTTTGATTTTGGCAAGGGTGGAAAACAATGCCCGAGAACATTGTCGTAGGTGAGAGAAGAGGGCTGCTATACGTTCCTGGAAGTGTGACTCACTGTTGAATACGTAAGGTTTCCGCCGGCGGCTTACAAATCCGCGCTACAATACCAGGCCTATTGATTCCTGCTCTCTACACGCTCGAGTATCCACACACGTTGAAGAGAGAATATCTGGCACGAGTCGACCGTGACAATCGTTGCCAGATTTTTCGAAAACCCTTCGGGCATTATCCGTCCTTAATGGTTGGTGGCATTCGAGTTTTCCGCTCATACGACCGCGATCACGATGCGTACACGACCGCACAGTTTGTGCGCAACGATCATTCTACTCGTGCTTGCTAATCGAATATAGCTGGCGCACGCTCGTTCGAGCTCGTACTACTATTCGATTGAGGAAGTTAAATGGCATAAATTAAGCCTGGTGAGGTTCGCGAGAATGCGATCAATTCTCTTTGTGGAACAGGTATTTTAACACGCCTTCATAGAGCTCGATCGCCTTCCAAACGAGACGATTCGTTTCTTATTAAATTTCATTGGATCGGTAAGCGTTAAAAAGACGAGCTTTGACAAGAGGAGCTCGGTCTCCAGTGCCAGAGAATTACACGTCCAGCGAGGAACGGTAGAATTGGCGAAAAGCCCGAACTTCGATTACCAACGGTAGAAGCGGTCCACAGCCGGCGTAATCAGTGATATAAGAAGCATTAAGCGAGAGATATTCGTTACTAAATCCCTCGCAACGCGGTCGTGAAAACGGGTTTCAACGAACGGAGTTCAACGAACTTTCGAGCGTGCTCGTTTGACTTTCAAAACGGCGTGCTTCGAATGGTAACTTTAACATTTACCACACGAACTGCCTTTCTTGCGGCGCGAGTGAACCACGTTCGAAACGATCGATCGTTTTGACCGTCATGCCGCGCTGTCGAAATTTTCAACTCGACGATTTTCGCTCGGCCGAACGCCGAACGTAGAAAATCAGCCAAGCAAAACTAGCACCAAGTTTACGGCAGCCGATGGCCCAATGGTGTTGCGACGTCGTTGCGGATAAAGTAGAAGGGAGGAGACGATGTTTCTCATCGTCTTTCTTTTTATCCGTCTCTGTCGCTTTCATAGTCCAACAATCAGCGACATCGCACTTTCGACGTGGCAGGACGTGCCAGCAACGACACTCTCGAAAAGAGGAAGAGAAATCGTTTGGACGCGCAACGCCGATAACTTTTGTCGTTAATACGTAGCGTGTTGTGTTCCCTTCGTGTGTTACGCGCGTAAACTCTGTTGGAGAAAGATCGATGTAATACGGGCATGAAAAGGTCTCGAATCGGAGCATGCATCCGCCAGCAGCGTTTTATCGTTCATGCATTGTGACAATCGCGAGAAACTTTGATAACGGCGTGGATATCGTACCGGTGGTGTTTCGATAACGCATTTTAGTTTCGCTGACACTAACGTTACAAACATTCAATTCTCAACGTGTTACGGTTTGCCGATCGACCGCAACGCGTTTTGATACGATTATTCCTAACCTGATGTGCGCGATTCGAGAACACACCACCACGATCAAGTCGATCGGTCCCTCCAAACGTGTCGATAGATTCTTATCTTTATCAAAAGTTCAATATACATAGCAACCAATTACTTGATACGGCGTATACGTTGATTTAAAGATGATTTTTATTACAATCGGAATAGAGATTACTCGTTATCTTGAAAAAATACCGCGGAGGAGTATGAAAAATATTATCTAAATTTATAAATTTCATCGGGAAAGGTTTGCACAATCGAGACCCAAATCTTGAAAGACCGCATCTGTTTGGCCGAAATGTGCTTTTCAGTGCACGATCGATGTTGACGTCAGGCAGCTAACTCGAAAATGGGTTGCAAGTAAGTATTGGTAGACAAGGTATGCTCCATTGGCCTTGTAATGTCACGCGTACCTCGATAATTACGTATTCTGATGCCTGAACGTCGATGTTGTATCACGCGTTCCATTCTCTTCTCTCAACTTCGTACTACCGACGACTTCGGCGACAAAAAATAGAAAGTTTCGTGTTTCTTTAATTCCTTAACTAATCTTTCACCTGTGTAAGACAGACCACCGAAGAGGATGGTGCGCAGCTATTGAAACTTTTCGATTACAAGCGCGCGCGAACGTCAGAGACCGTAATGTTCGTGCATCTGCGAGTGGTAATGAACGATGGAACTAGCCGGTAAAACTTTCCACCAGGTTGAATTGAACTGAATCTAGATTTCGGCCTGCACATTACCATATCTCCTAGGCGAGCGCGTATTATTGATTCTAACCGAGCAAAGTCGCTATTCCGCTTGGATAGCAGCGCGGCGTGCCGCGTGCACGTAAACCGCTTTGGCAAAGACGAATTTCGCCAGGGAAATTTATTAACATTTCGCGGCCGAGGCAACGCCATTAGCTCGCTTTGATTGCCGCCAATCTGAATATCAACCTTGAACGAGCGTTTTACGAGCCCCGCGAAAACTATCTATGATATAAGCAACCAGAGTGTGCGCATTCGCTTTCCGCGGGGAACAATAGCGATGCGCAACGAGGGAAACTTGACTTTTAAAATTAGAACTTTTGGCCAAGGGAATAATCTCGATGATCGTGGATTGATGATCGCGAATCGACGATTCATTTCTCCGGCGATAAAAGAGTCGTTCGGATTGGCAGAACGACAGATGGGAAATGTGGCATGAAAAGCAGGACGCGTATCGATGAATCGAAAACTGGCGGGGCAGAGCAGAAGCAGGATATTTGTGAAACACGGGCTGTTTGCGTGAAATAAAAGTACAACGACAAATAGCGGAGAAGCCCGTTACTTAACCGCTTCGGAGCACCGTTAACTCACCTGACTGCGTGTACGGAATATACAGGGTGTCTTCGACGTGGCTGCACAACGACATATTCCCACTTGGCTCTATATCGAAAACGTTCGCGTAGGTAATTTTCCAATCTAAATCCCCCATCGACGTCGTAACCCGTTCTCCGATTATCGTTACAATTGTATCACGTGCTATTAATTACCAAAAAGCCTGGCAAATCTCGTGTTTCTCCGCTCGTTCCCCGACATCGATGTTAATTAAACCGAACGTACTTTTATCACGAATTTCCTCTCGGATCGATCGTTCCTCCCAAGCACGAGTCACGATCACGGTTAGATAGATAATGATAATTCTTTTAAACAGAAAAATATTCCGGCGTTCGAACAACAGAATTCCGGTCTACTTCTACATGGACGCGATTCAAGAACTGGTTCGATAGCCATCAGGAACAATCGGGGACGCAACAATTAAGACGATACAAAAACAACGAGGACCCTGTGAATGCAGAGAGCCGAAGAAATTATTCGTTCCCGGAGGCGACCGTCTCGGACCCCGCCTATACGCCAGCCGGTAGAGACGAGCAGGATTCGTGACAACGACGACGAGAACGACGACGAGATCGACAACGACGACGACGACGACGACGATAACGGCGACGTCGACGATGGCGAAGATCGCAATCCCCGATGGATTCATTTCAACGAAAAGAGGTCAAGGGTCGAAGTGTCCGATTGCAACGACAATTTCCAGAGACGTCGATCGTTTCATGAAATTACCGCTGCGTTCAGCGGCACGGTATTTCGATGTGTACAAGGCCGAAATTGCGCAGCATAGTTTGGTGAAGCTGGTATTTCGCAGGCAGATTTGACCGAGTCATGAACTTGGCCAGTATTCCAGTCCGGTTTCCATTGACCGTAACGCGGCTGCGTTCGTTCCGCGACGTGAAATCGCGTGCAGACGTGTTACGATTAAAGCAGTGGAATGACTAATTAATCGGGTAGAAACGTTCGCGTGTTCGGCTGCGATACAGCTCGATTCAAAGGAAGTGCGATCGAGGAGCATTCTAGAAACGCCTGAAACGACAAATTTCGTTGATAACGCGTAGAAGAATCGTTTTGTAGGTTTAAGTAGGCCAGACAGGATATGGGGAAAGTTTTAAATACCCTTATCTATCGTTGAGCTTGTTCAACCAGTGTTAGGAAAACGCGAAAGAAAAGCACAGTGTAAAACGTTGTTTCACGATGGCTACCGCTCGCTCCAGATAACGCGTCGCTCAGAGCGATGCCAACTTTCTAAGCGTGTGCAGGGTCCGTTCTTTCCGCAGTTCCCGGTATAAATCACGCGATCGGGCCGGCAACGCTCTCTGCGTATATGTATACACGTGTATGTGTGTGTATGTGTGTGTGTGCCGGTTGCGGAGAACCGCTGGTGTTAATGTTCCATCGGCAGAAACCGGTTCCCCAGACACCGGGAATCGATCGAATTGACCCAAGCTTGCTCAACGCACGATACCCTCCTGACTTTGTACCGTTCTCCAACCAGCCACCGAATGATTCGTTGTTTTCGCGTCGCGTATCTCGTCAACGTCATCCAGGGAGAGCCTGCCTCTCTGCTCCTGTCACGACACATGTCTTTGTGTCACGAGGAAAACGGGAAGAAAAAGAATTTCGCGGATGCCACCTGTAAATTCGTCCGGTACCGCGTCGCTCGTCTCGACGTACAGACACATGGAAAATATGCGACGTCGAACAGGTTGAACGACGCCGGTGACGAAACCTGTAGTCAGGATGAGACAAACAAACTTAACTTTTCAAGCAGACGCGTCGCGGACAATCTCTGTTATACCGTTAGCTGGAACTGGTGGCGAGTCTCGGTTTAAGGCGGTTCATTCATGAAACATACATCAGTCCCGTGGTTTCGTGGGACTATCCACTGTTCGAAAAATGAATGTGGAACGGATTCACAATTATCGAGGTAGTCCGTAGACATCCACATCGGGACTTGAAGACAATGCCTATTGTGAGCGTCTATTCGTGGTCTGGTCTCGCACGCAGCGCGTTTCCCGTTATAGGCGCTAGCCTAGTTGCAAAATTCAATTAAAATAAACTCTCTCGTTGGGACACGCGTCCTGTTCTCGGTGACGGCCGATCCCATAGGGAGAGACGAGTGAAAAAGTTAAAAACAAAGAAAAAAGACACTGAGCGGAGGCGGATACAGGAAGGAAACGAGGGAGAAATAGATAGATAGATAGAGAGGGAAAGAGAGAGAGAGAGAGAGAGAGAGAAGACACAAAGGTAAACTCGATGGAGGAGAACTCGCGTGATAAGGGTTGGAACCACACCTTGATACCAGATACCCCTTCGCGGTAGCTTTTAGCCAAATGACGCGGATTTTATTATTGGATGGCCTTTAAGGGTGCGGCCCGGTTATCCTGCCGCAGTCTAATGGGCCGTTAACCAGCCCCACCTTCCTCTTGGCATTTTTTTTTTCACGCGACACCCGTTATGCGTCACGTGGAGACCTGGATCGACCTCCGACACGCGACTCTATCGTATACGTAAAAAGAGGCCTACAAGAAACATCATTTTTTTCTCCCTATCACGAACGAACCCTTCGTCCTTCGTCTTCCACCATACGAGCCTGAGATTCACGTGTCACGAGAAGAATAGTAGCCGAAATTAAGGATGACAAATTGGTTCGTGCCTGATAATACTTCTTCGAAATGGACTGAATCTTTATATACGTGGTATCATAATATAATACTCGCGAAAGCGTGGCTTGACTTTCCTTTACGTTTTTACCACGAAAGTAAAATCACGACGACGAAGAAGGAAATCGAAAGCGTGTTTCGAAGACATCGCACGAATTTCGTCTAAGTGTCATTGAAACTTAGAATTTCGTTGGATCTGCGTTTTGACAAAACCGCATCCATGAAAGATCGCTCGTGAAAGCGTGTCGGCGGGAAGTATCCGGCGAAACCGATGCCGTGTAATTGTTCTCGAAGAGAAAAATCGATCGGCGAAGAAATTCGAAAGTCCGAGACCGAGTTGGATTTTGTCGCTAGAACGAAGAATGGGAAACTCTGGGAGGTATTAAAGGAAGTCCACCGTGGAAGCGTACAAGAAAGCGTGTCGTTGATGGAAACCGTGCCGAATACCTGGTCATCAAGACGAGACTAATTTCTACTACGTGATATCCCGAATTATTTGCTGTGCAATTTGAACACCGTTACATGAACACGCGCTGTACTACTTCTAAATATTTCTTACTCATTTGAATAAATAACAGAGTAAAACTTTAAATGTAAATACACGGCAAATCTAAAACGAAAATATCTAATATAACTTCCTGGTAATGCCGTCGATGCAGCATCTACTTTAATCAAGCCGGTAGAACCCGTAAAGTTTTCTCCGATGTTGAAACTTTGGAAATGTAAAAAAAGAGTTGGAGTACACTCGATGCTATTGGTACAAAAGCCATTGTCACCAGTGGTTTAGGATTTCTGATCCCGATCGTCCACTTCACCAGCTGGAGTGCCCTCTGACGCGAAGCGAGCACTGGTTAGAGGCGGAAAGTGGATTTAGAAAATCGAAACGGATTGAAGTATCGACGCGCCATCGAAAACGTACAAGTGTCGAAAATATTTCACGGTTAGTTAGCTAAACCTTCCTAGCGTCTCGGCTAAGTCGATCGTCCAACGCGTCTTCGTTCATCGGCCAATTCGGCTGATTAGCGAAGAACTCATCCGCCGCTCCTCTCGACGATTTCCTCCGCAAATTCGTTTTGAGGCAAATTTGTTCCGTGGACTGCGGGACGTTTCAGTTCATTGAGACGTTTGGCGAAGGAAACTGGGCGGAGAAAAGAGCGAGGTGAGCCAATTAGTTTTATTAAGGGGAGAGAAATCGGCGTAGGCGTCGTGCAGCAACGTAAGACGAGCGAGGAAGGTCTTCTCTCAGTGGCGCCGCCGATTTTATTAGACCGTTATCGTGCACCAGACAGAATATTTGTCTTCGCTTCGCCTCTTTGTCGTGCCGCAATTGTGCCCGTCCACTTTTGTTCGACCTTCTGCTTTGCTCACGCGCGTGTTGCGCGGTGAACACATTGTCGTGTGTATACGATTGCACGTGTATAAGAGCCTCACTCACGCCCACGTGTACATATACACGCAACTTACGTTGCTCGACTTTTCCAGCAGGGAAGGTCACAAAGTCGGTTCACGCCTCGCGATATCGGATTTATCAAATAATGGCCATCGATGATCGGATAAACGAAGCAAATATGTGAACGGCGAACGAACGGTGAATGGATTGAAAAAGCCTACAGACGATATGCGTTTCGCTTCGAAGAATTCAAATAGAAACCGATACGCAACATCGATGTATCAATATTTGTCGATGCTCGATTTCGAGGAGCGATGAATTTTCTTACGTAGTCAACGCATCGGAAATGTTATCAACGCGTGTACAGTTCTATCTATGAATCTTCTAATCGTCGTGTTTTTTTCCGACTGTGTTCGATTTTTCCTGCTGTTATGTTCCCAGCATTTGTCATCGATGGGATCTCGCGATCTCATCGACGAGACTGCAGTTGGGAGACATCAATCGAACACGACAAACCAGGGGGTGCTCGTTAACACGGCTGAACGGGAATCGATGAATTTGTAATCGTAAGAGTACATCGAGGACATAGAAAAAGAGGGAACGAGGAAGAGAAGTGGAGGGAACGAGAGTAGGCGTACGGGAAACTGTCGAGAGCGCGCACTGTCGAGGAAAAAATAAATAAACGACGATAAATACATGGAAGAACCGTTAATACGCAAAGATATCGGCGCGAATATCAAGAGGATAAGAGGAAGAAAGATAGAGGAAGAGAAACGGGTCCTCGTCGAGGCGTATGCTGCAAGCATGGGGTTGATTTTAATACCCCCCAGGGAGAGAGGGGTTGTAGATGTGACCTTTATGAAATGCTACAACCTTTGTAAGCCCTGATTGCACTTCTTCGTATATACAGAGAGGCGTACACAGACTCGAGCGCCTACACAAAGATGTACACGTATACCAAAGCGGTATGAAAGCGCGAGCGCGATGTGCATCGCGTGTACATGTAGAAAGCGGGCCTAACACAGTGTCTTAGGATCGTCTGGCTGTACACGAACCATTGTTTTTCAAACATACACGTCTCTTCCAACTATGTGCCTTAGGTTTGCCCGGCAGTATCGCATTCTGCGAGAGAAAGAAAGATAAACGGCTGGTGGTATCCGTATCGAAGAGGCGAACTGCTCGGTACACCATCCTCCGACGTATTTCCAAAGGCTGACGCGACTCGTGTGTGTGTCGCGTTGTCAGACAAGGAAAGGTCCATCGATCGATGGAAACATGGCTTTACGTGACGTTTACATACGTTTAGACGAGTTTACGCGTTCGCCTTAGACCTGTCGCCGATGCGAGAGAAGCTCGTATCTGTCATCTCACTGGGAATTGCCGCTAGTTTGCAACTTCCTTTGAGAGTCGTGACGAACTTTGCTTGAAGAGAGGCTGTTAGATTTCATTACGCCCCGCGCGCACCATCGAGGTCAAAGCCATTCTTTCGTGTTCTATGTCGCTACGTAGTATCCGAACCGTTTTCGAGGACAAGACCGACCAAGAGGAGAGAGTCACATCTACTTCTGTGATACATTTTCGACGAGTTCTTTTCGTTCATTTTGCTCTTGTAGCGTTAAAGTCGTAGGTAGACGCTGATAATTCGAGTATAGGTAGGCACAAAGTATAAAAAATCGGGGCTGATAACGTGGTTCGTGGAAAAGAGGCTGTAATCAGTGTAAATAGAAACGAAGGGGCAAAGGAAGCGGCAAGAAAATTGCAGGGATATCGTTCCAACGAATAGCTCCGCTGCGAAACAACGGTACTTCCGCGGTCGTAAACGTTGCTTGACCGTTAAGTTGACTCTTTTCGCCTCCTTCGACGGATCTTGTTCTCCTCGTCTTGGTCGTATCTACGCGACCAAAGCCGCGAAAATTATTTTCATAACGGTGGGGGATCGTGGAAATAAAAATAAACGGCAAAACTTAATCGGTCGACCAACCGGCGATCGTAGCTCTCGTGAAAGCACGTAGGCTGCAATTCGTCGGTTTATTTACCAATCCGGTACTCGACAGATTACGTAATTGAAGGCGAGGTGGTTCTCCTAAAAATCTCATCAATATTCCTAGCGTGTTCGAGTCAATATACCATCCACAAGATAGAATTTAATTTTGTTTCCTTTTACGAAAGAACCTTCCGGCTTATTACCTCGCTCTCAAGGCAAACCGTGTCTCTCTATCTCCCTTTCTCCGATTGGCTTTCTCCTCTTCCCTTTTCTTCCCTCGCTACTGCTTTCGGACACCTCGGTTAAACTTCCATCGAACAAGTTTCAAATGGAATTCTTCTGTCGGCCGTTAATAGCTCGGTAGGAAAGAAATCTGCGGTGGTTTGAAAACGAAGCAGAATAAAAGATCGAAGTCGCCGCTGACTGTGATGGCGGTTGATGATGGACTGTGAAAAACGTCGCGCGCGCGTGCCCGCAACAATGGCGAACTAAATAAAACACGTGAAAATACGTGATCCGTGAACGAAACAGAAAGGAGGACGACGGGTGGGACGCGAGCTCGTACAATCGCGAATAATAAATTCCTCGTTGGAGCCTGGTATAATAAACGAAACCGGCTTCATCGGCATCATCGTAATACCTATCATCGTGTGAACTCGTCGAAGAAGAGACGAGCTCGCTCAACAACGCGTGGCGTCGTGTCACGCTGCCAGATCAGGAGAAAAAACGATCGAATTTCACGTGCAGCCAGCAATTCGCGTCGCATCGAAATCACTGGCGACTGTCGCGCTGCATCGTGCGGACGAGCAGAACCTTGATGGTAATTGCCAACGTCATCGATTCCTTCGACGATAGTCTTTGCTGAACGCCTACGAATCGCACGAATCGATAACTTTTCTATATCGCGATCAACGTCATTCTCACCAGTCTTCGCAGAATTATTGTATCGAATGCTTTGCCATAGAACAGAAGGAAAGAGGATGAGACACCGTTTTGTATTCAGGCGTTGAGGGGGAACGGCAGCTCTTGCGCGACCTGCAACGATTATTAATCGTGCCACCGTAAAACATATTAACCACAACACGTCTATGCATCGTTTTCTTCTGAACGTAGCGCGCGAGAGAAAAAGAAGGGAAAGCAAAACAGAGTCGAGGGAGCGGAAGTGGCAGTTTCCGGAATAAAAAAGCTAGCAGCGGAAATTCGTCGCGATAAGAATAATCGAGTCCCGCGAACCATCAGCCTGAAGTCCGTTCCTCGGGGTCGAAGGAGCTCGTTAGGAAACTAAACGCGGCTGTTATTAATCAAACGTTCGCGTATTTGCCAGCAGATCGTTCCTCGGTTCGTACACGCTCGCACGCGGGTTACATTTGCCGGACTGCTTGAACTAATTAGAAAAATTCAGTAAGATAATACCCGAGATAGTCAGCGCTTGAAAAACCTGATAATAGTAGAAACGTTCGTCCATTATATGGACGATAAAGACATTAAGCTTAAAGCGCGATACTCTGATTACGTCAAACGACATGCGATTCAACAAGAATCCTATTATTTCATCCGTTTCCCGCGTCGAGAACGTCGTTCACGTTTCGAGACTCGCGATTCCGCGTAATCTCGAATTAAATTTCAACCGCAGTCGTTTGCTAAAAATTGTCCGAGCTACGATATTCGATTACACGACGCCGGTGTCGACGTCGACGATACTAAACCTACTATACGTCGTATTCTTGTTTCTATCTTTACGCGCGTGCAGAGATGAACTCCGGTGAAAAATCCGAACGAAAATCAATAAAAATCGATCGACAAGGAAAAACCGCATGAAAGATCAGCCTACCGATCTCCAGGTTACACCTCTCCATGATTTATCCAATAATATTCTGTACGTATGATAAGACGGTTGATATCGTTGAAAGCTACAACAATCTCGAGGACAAGGCTGATCCCACAGGGAACTATCCGCTAAGTGACTAACTAGCCACCGTGGTAACACGGTATACATATCTCTCTGGTTGGTTCGACCAACAAGAAGTCAGCCAACGTGAGAGCACGAAGGCAGAGGAGCGCTATCTCATCGTGGCCGCTTGCTCAGCGGTAACGCGAGACCTCCGTGGTAATAAGACCTGCCCTGGTAATTATTACATTCCCTTCGTGTGAGACGTATATACGTAAGGTAGATTCGCCGTGAGATGGGAGGAAGTGACGCGGTTCAACCGGAACGTGAATTATCGCGTCCCTAAACGACATCCTACCAGAAAACTGCCACCTTTATCGTCTAATTAATCGTTATTTATATCAATCTATTTGATAACCGGTATTTATTTACACGCGACCTGAAATGATGTATATACGTAGCGATGTAAGATCGTCGACGACAATTTGCGCGTCGTTTATTGGATGAATATCGAAGGACGATCGATGGTAGTGTTATAATTTCGCGGACGGAAACGGAGTGAAATATGTGATCGGTGCGCATCGAACCGTAAGAAGGGCGATCATCGAGAGGAATGCGACGTAAGCCCGAGGCTGCGAACGGAAACTCGTGTATATCTCGCTCCGAATGAGGAAGACGCATCGCAGCCGTTTTCTATCCTACAGGAATTCCAGAATCAGGCCAGAGTGAACAGCGAGCGGCTGTTATCGCGACCGACACCGAAGACGGAGCGCTTCTCCGAGAGAATAAAAGCCGGCGGAACTCGGACGAGCACGGGACGCACAAATGAAATATTCCTGGCATCTGCGCGTAGACTCTGCGCCTCCAATTTATTTAAAAAAGAAGCGAACGAAGAAGGAAGAAGGGAAAAGGATTAGATTTATTCTGAATGCCAGACACGAGAGAGGATAAAAGACTGGCATCGCTATGGTCTGCACATGGCTCGCTCTTTTCGAAAAGTTAGTTTAACAATCCGCAAAAGAGATGTTACACATTTTAATCCGTTTTTCTCGCAATAAAAACAACGACGGCACTCCCTCGATCCGCGAAAGCCGCAACGAAAAGGAAATAATGTTAATTAGCGCGGGGCGGGTACTTGGCGGGAGTTCATCGTCGCGTTTTCACTTTAAAATTCTCGGATAAAAGTCCCATTTTTTCCCCTCGGTGCGCGCTTACGCTGTTTGCACGACGCTTCACGTGCGTTCCTAGTCTATGGGATCCTCTGGAACTCGTTCTCTTCCATATGTCCATACTTCGAACGCGAGATCGCTATGAAAAGGGATCACCGAATCGCGCCGATTTCACCGCAGGATGAATCGTAGATACGAGAACGTCGTATACGTGCCGGTATACCGTGTATAGCTTCGTAAGCGAGATATGGCAGGACGACTGAAAGTGCAGCCTTGAATTCACGGCAAATCTGTCGTATGCATAATAAAGCGTCGTTCCATGCAAATCTCCCTCTGCCTCTCTCCTCTCTTCTTTTTTCTTCCTCTTTCTCGATCCCTGCTTAGCTATTTCACTTTCCCGCCGCGCGTTTCAACGAAAGAACGATCGCCTAGCATCGTTCTCCGCTTTATATTTTTCTGGAACTCGTAGCGGTCCACGCGGACAGGGAGAAGTATCGCGAACATTACCGAGCATATACGTAGCTCGATTTCGATTCCGTTCAGCTTATCGACCAAGTATCATCCTTATTCAAAGCGTTTTTCTTTTTACAGGAATGCATCGATCGGTTACGTAAAAACTTGGAATCCTGGCGCGGCTGTTGTGAACCGTCGTTCACGTTGTGAACGTTTAAAATGTTTCTACCGTGAATCGTGAAGACGACCGAGTTACCAGGGAAAAGAGGAAGAGGAGGAGGCAGACGAGGAAAAGGAAAACGTGGAAAGGCGAGCGCTCGCGATCGATCGCGCTCGAAACACTTTCACGGCGAAAAGGACGCGGAAGTAGATAAGGACGAAACGTGTCAAAAGGAAGGCGCGAATAACCGAGTCACCAGCTCACGGACCTCGACAGCTGTGGCTTTTCTGGCTAGTCAATGCAGCGCGCCACAGACAATGCTCCATAGAAATCGCCAGATGCATCTACAAGTGCTACCGTTTCAGAGGAAAATGCGACAATGACATCGAAATGCATCGAACGATGTTCCTATCGGGCACCGGAATTGCGTACGTGGTTCGCGTATCAGACGCCACCTTGCCATTCACGATCAATCTAATCGCTGAACGCGTTTTGTTTTTCAAAACTTCGAAAGCGTACTTTCCATCTCGGATCGCGAATTAATATTCCCTGTCGGAGAAGTTCGATGAATATTCCTTCTTATATTGGAAAAGTTGAGAGTTGAGAAAGTTACGTAGAATGTGATCGTTTGAAAAATCGTACAGAGTGATAATAAATGCTCTAGAATCACGACGACGTGCTTAAGCTACTCTAAAATGGGAAACTTAGCGCTCTGCATGAAATTACGCGGTATACACGTTTTCGCGAGTTGAAAGTGGCTCGTTTCCCGCGCACAATCGAACATGTTGACATTGGCAGTCGCCGCATAAATCCTGCGAGGCGTATAAATAGACCTCTCGTTCGCAAAACGAAAGGTCGTTACCGAATGCACCACGAGTTGCACCACAAGTTACAATACACCGCTACGTCTGATGGATAAGACTTGAAAGGTGGATGGCTCGATGACTTAACTGGTAAAGTACGCGAAAACGCAATTTACTTCGCTCGACTGGCTACCGCAAATTGGGTCGCGTCGAATTCCAATGGCTCGCGAAAATATTTTAATCGACAACGACGATTACATCGTGATATTCTGTTAACAGGACGAACAATAATCCCCTCGCTCAAGAAAAAGGAAGAGAAGGAAGAAAAGGGGGAGGAGCGGAGAAAACGAGAGAGGCTTATTACCTCAAATCGCGGCTGCTCCATCACCAGACGTTTAATAACCCCAGACCGATTACAACGGGGTTTATCGAAATGGATTTTTTTTTCTGTTGGCATAGTTGGGAATTGAAAGGCTCGTCTTGAGAACTACTCGAGTTCCGGGTCTCTGTGGCAAGAAGCAAGCGGTTTATGCAATAGCCGATGCAACGGTATCGAAAGAAGACAGGCGAAGGGACGGTGGGGTGAAAGGAGGTGGAAAGGGGCTCGAGAAGCCCTCCACTGTGTTCTTAGCATTCCATCGAGCATCGTGGTTCGCGGTTAGACTAACCACCGAGCAAAATGGTATAGCATTGGAAGAAAAGGGTTTTGAAAGAGGACGAAAGAAGCGTCGAACCATTCGTTTGGGCATACACAGCACGCGCCATTGACGCGATATTAAGCGTCGTGGATTTCGCTGGATTCTTGAAATCCAATTGCCATTAAACGCGGAGACCGCCGTTCTTCTATCGATCGTTTCTACCAGACAGTGCGTGATCTCGTTATCTAACGATTTAGCGCGTTCATTCGCGAGATACCGCCGATGAAATTGACAGCAAAGCTTGTGAACCGCAGTACGTCTTCATTCGTGAAACGGATAATCGCGAAAATCTTGCACGCGATTCCAAGAGTCGCGCGTTTCTTTGTCACGTACTACAAACAATGTATGTATATAAAGAAACGTTTTCAAGTTCGTCGCGTATTTCCGCAACTACCGTCTCAACGTCTCGAAACCGGTGCGTAATTTACATCGTATTATTAAAGGACAGCGTAGGACGGAGATTAGTGAGAAAGGGAGAAGAAGGAGAAGCAACGGAAAATCCGGTGGAACGAATCGTTTCGCGGCAAGCCACGGCGACGTTATGCGTAAACGGGTCGTGCTCGGTCGACGCACGATAATTAAATTTTCAGCGTGGAGGAAAGGTGAAAAGAGGCGGAAAGGCTCGGCGGCGGTAGGCGCAACTCGCGGACCAATTAGGAAGAATTTAACTTTTCCGCACAATGGGAGGTAAAGGTAAATCGAGCGTGGCGCGCGGTACACCGAGACCAGGCGTGGCGTTAACTTCGTTTTACGAGGTTCGTTTGTTTTCACCCCGGTCGGCATACGCTAACTTCGATATCCTGGTGGAACTTTAAATTCGATTCTCCAACACGAAAGATCGACGTGTCCGAGCCGAGAAGCGGGTCAAATGCGCGCGAACCTTCGCGCCGGAACGAATTGGCATTGCTTATATAGAAGTTCTTTTGTCCAGATTAGGATCGAGAACTACTTTGCGTGTTGGCGAGTACGGCCAGTACACCGCTCAAGGTGGGGTAATAATTAGATTTTCAGGGACGGAGGAAGCCAAGAACGAAATAGGTTTCGTATTTCGTCTTCGCGTTGCAGCGCCAGTCTCTCATTGTCGAGAAAACAGAGAGAGAGAGAGAGAGAGAGAGAGAGAGGAGGAATACAGGAAAATAAGTACAAATCTGTTCTTCACCGATGATGGCGATAGTCGAACGGCGATCTTTTTTCTTCCTTCCTTCGGAGGCGGGAGCGGAATGATTATGGAGAGCATAGAGGAAAATCATTATCGTGTGCATCGTAGAGAGAAAGAGCCAGCCGGCGTGATAATTAAATTTCCATAGACGAAGACTACGGATGAAAAGGTGGAGTGAGAGGAAAACCGTTGGCGGATAGAAGAACCCGGGGGTAAAAGGTGGAATTATGGTAAACTATGTTCCCCCCGTGACTTTCGTCGTTGTGAATTAACTCACGCTACGCTGCGCACGTTCTGCCGCGTCCACTGGATTTGCTTCTATCTCGAACAGAATATCCGAACGTCCGAAGTCAAGCTCACGGGGACATACCGTAAAAAATTTCCAATTATCTCGCGCGAACCTGCGATTTTTATCGAACTAGTTTCGTGAAAATTCTAATTGACGTCGTTATCGTTTACGCGATACTATCGACGAAACATACGACACGATGAACAATACACCTTACAACATAGCCGTTTCCTCTCTGTGACTCGCTGGGAGAGAGTCGATGAGGAGAACGTGGTTTCGTGAGTTGCTGCACAAAAGTGGGGCGGAAAAACGGCCAGGAAGACGTGAACTAACAGATAAGACAAATATATTGGAGAGGTATAACGTACGTGGTTATGGCGGAGCATCACAGTGCCGCACGCGAACACCGAGAGATCTCGATAAATCGTGGCTGAAGCTAGCTCGGGTTGCTTTGAACATTTACACGTTAATAAAATACGCTTCTCATACCGTGATAATAAATTGCCCGAATATTATATGTGACAGCGATAAACGCAACACTGCAAAATATAATAGAACAGAGAGACCGAATGAGAACGATCGAAAGAGATTTTAAACGAAATGTTCCTTCGCACAGACGTTTTCAAGGTTCGTTGAACGTTCGACGCGATGTTACGAGTGACCGTAGAGAGTCGAGGACAGTTTTGGTTGCAAGGTGACGTCACAGTTGAGGACGAAGCGTACCGACAAAGGAGGAGAGAAGTCGCTGCTCGTTTCGAGTGGTATTTCGTCGCCGCGCCACGTTCGAGAATGCCCGCTTGTCGGAAGTATCGAAGACATTAGCATATCGCGTGCGCTTTCACCGAGGTTATCAAAGACACTTTGGATTTATACCACGGCACGACACGTGCACATAAGAGCAAACAGGGTTCAGGTCTATTTGTCAAAATGCCAATCAAAAAGCCCCCCGCTGATAAGAAGACGCTCATCCGACACTAGCCAGCAAATTGCATAATCAAATTTAATATACCGAGAACGATACGAAAATTCTCGAGTTACAAACACGCTACTATTCAGCCGACAGCCAGACGAGTCTAACCAACCACCGAACATTATCGATCTCCCTCCTATTTCCATTTCATAAGATTCCCTTGGCAGAAACGACGAGCTATTCGACGTTGCCTCTAACGTAGTTATCCTATTAGGAATATATTTTGCTCGAACACAAGAATTCCGACACTTTGTCCGACTCGTATCGTACGAATTTTGGTGAACTGTACAAATCCTAGAAAACTTGACAATAATATACTTCTTAAGTATCACCAGTTGCATTACTTTCGAGCATCCTTAATCTAATCTTCAACGCAGAAATGAAACAATCTGAAGATAAAGCGCTCATCGAGTAAATCGATTATAGCTGCACAATGTTTTCCGATTACAAACATTGGCTTTACTATTACATATTGGATTTCGAAAGTTAAATTAATCGCATCGTAATATCCTATACGTATATATACGTAATTGTGCTGCCTATAGAGAATAGGATCATCGTAGATCAAATTATTTGCAAGTTTGCAATGAAAATCGCACACGCAACGGATCGGATTACCTACACAACGATGCTTCGAATCGAGGCGCAATCGAGTCACGTTCGTCTTAATTAATCGTCGTTAATTAAGACAACTACCGAACGAACCTAAGAACCTTGTAACGCTTGTATTATTAATTACCGTTTATAGTGGCTTGCCGGTGAATCGAATTAATGCCCCGGGAACTCAACGAGCTTCTCTAGCCGACTGCCGGTTGCTCAAACATGATCCGAAAAAATTGCACGCTTAAATTTCGCGCAGGCGAACAATATGTAACCGGATTTCTGCTTCGTAAGACTTTTTAACGACGTCTTTGCTGGTGGTGGAACGCGAAGAAAAAAAGGAAAGAAAAAAAGAAAAAAGGGAAAGAAAAAAAAGAGTGCGCTAAGTGCTTCTGTACGAGGCTCATAGTCCTTGCGACGGATCTATCCGCGATTAGTATTCCACAGAGGTGGATCGAGTCGCGCTGTGATCGACGAACAAATTTTTAAACTCGCCGAACATCGTAGCCTGTAGTCGGTACAGAGCCAACGAGGATTAAGGAACTCGTAAACGCGAAACAACCGTTCGTTTTCCACGAGCAGAGTTCCGTTGGAACTTGTCGTGACTCCGCGTAGATAAAACACAGCTCCTGTATTCGTTTTCTCTCTTAATTATCGAGTGTCTCACGGTCTTCCGCTTTGAGCCGTTCTTCCTTTCCTCTCCTCCATTTCTTTCACTCGGTTCTCCTCTTTCCTTCACCAGGGTAAATTAAGAACCGCGACCGTGGCGACATCCGAGAACCAATTTTCCCTAGGAAAAAGTTCCTCCCAAGGGGAGAAAAATAGCGCGGATGCGCTGTGTAACCGGTAATCGGAACGTGAAGAGTATTTTCCAACGAGAATTACAAAACGTGTCGCTGCACATCGGTTCTGATTCGTGACGAAGTCTACAACTTCGATACTCCTTTGTTACGCTGCTTCTATCTATCTTCCGGGCGAAACGATAAAAAATGCGAGAAATACGATAATTCGTTAATCGAAATCACCATTTCCTGACACTTTTTTACATTGTATGTTCAATGCACGGCGAAACTCGAGGAATTTGTATCGGAACGATAACCGCAGGACAAATTATATTCCCCTCTGTTTATCGGAGATGCAGTTCTTAAATCAGGACGCGTGTTATTCGAGGTTAAAGCAGGTTACTCGATTATATCTGCTCGGATATATCGGTGGAGAGAGGTGGGCTCGATATGCGCATATGCACGTTCCTGACCTAATACAGTTAGCGTACGCTGATACACATATGCAGCCTCATTAACGGCAAAACTTTAAATATTTAATAGAGTAACTTTTTTATTGCGCATATTCCATCGAGAATAGCGTGTATAACGGATAGCAATAGCCTGGCCGCTCGTTCGGTTAAACCGTTCGGAAACTGGACGTAACCGATCTCGTTCGTTTCATTAGCTCCCGCGGCGAGAGGAAAAAAATCGATCGAGATTAACCGTGTATCGTGGTGTTGATTAAAACGCTGATATATAAGGCTGCCTCGAAGCGTTGCTTCATACCTCGCGCGGCGCCGATGAGAGAGAACCCTAACGCTGCGAAAAAACGGTTCTCGATCTACGGAGCGCAAAACGATTTAGCCGCATTCCCGGCAAAAATCCACCTTTCTCCCGGATGATTTTTGCTCGTGCAACAGTATTAGGAAATCGTTTCGCGGTCCCGATGCATTATAAATAACATTCGCACGGCTCGTCGTGGATTAGTCCCGCCGACGAAATCTTCAATGAACGGTTTTGTCTAATGCCAGCTGATGAGTGCATCGTGCAGGAATTCTACACGCTTATAAATATCGTTCGTGGCGACGTTCAGAAACCGAGTATCCAAAAGTCATCGTAAACTCGCACAAGTTATGTTCGAAGAGAGAATGATCGTTCAAGGTGATCGCGCGGCAACCCCCGATGAGACAGATCTATCGAGTGGAATACGTATATCGTGGGGAGATGGCGCGTAAATGCGCAGTGGATTAAGTCCGTACCTTGTCAGCCGCAAGACGAGCGACCAGGGCCTCCTTGAGAGGGCCCAGCCAATGGTGTGCCCCGACGAAACGCTTGTTCAGCAATTTCGTATGGGGGGCGGCCTGGGCATATACGGTCTCCAGCTCGAGAACCACCATATTTTCAGACCCAGGGCTGAGATTTCCTCCTCCGCTCTTCTTTTTCTCCCCCTAATCCTTCTGCCGCTCAGCCAACGGACGGGGCTTCGCGAGACGCTAGCATTTATTATCGCGTCCGCTTCGATAATCGCCTCGAATCTATACAACGTTCACGTACACACGCGGGCACAAAAATTCACGGAGAAATCGAAGGAACTTTTCTTTTTGCCGTTCTTCTATCTTTTTTTCTCTTTTCTTTTCTTTTTCCTTCTATCGTACTTCCTCGCACTTTTCACGAGTTACGTTTCAATGGAATTTAAAGTTGGATTTCATGTTTCGTAAAGTTACCAAGTTTAGGAGGGAAACGACAGATCGGTGAAACTTTGCGGTAAACCGATGCTGGCATTCCCCCTTTTGATCCGCCAACGATCACTGTTCCGTCAGAATGATCTGTCGCGCGCGACGATTCGACGGTCGAACATCGCTTTCCGCGAACGAACAAACGATCGATCACTGTCAAAAAGGTAAACGAGAATTACGCGGAACCACGTGGTGTTTCCTTGGTTGCACACACTCCCGATATTGGACACTGTGTAAAACTATAGTATCGCTCTCGACGAGACACTTGTATATACGTCTGATCGTAATAACAAAGGCGAAAAAGAAAGCGACGCGAGGGTGATTCTTTTAGAAAGAATCGCAGAAGGCACGAAGATTATGCGACTTAAACACGGAAGATCAGGTGATGATACACCTTCGAGGTAGAAGTCATAGTTTCTCTTTGTGACACCGCGGATGGAGCACACACGTACGACACGACAATAGGTTCCTTGTGTCCCGATAATGCGTTCAAGCTGTTCGAGCTTCGTTGGTATCCAGCGTGCTTCGACGAAAGCGCGGTGTAAAGAAGGCCGGTTCTCCGTAGCGAGCCGTTAAGTCCAGCGTGATCCGGGCTTAAGCCGCGCTCGCAACGGTTGCCGCATAGAAAGGCAGTTGAGAACTGACTGCCTCCTCTCGAGCCTCCTCGCTCCCATGGCCCGAGCTTTGAGTGACGCGACGCGACGCGGCCGGTGTGACGCGTACACCCCTCTCTCTTCCTCCCTTTCCCACTCTCCATTTGCCTCTCCGTTTCTCTCCATCCTAGCCCCCGTTCCTTTCTCTTTCCCTCTTCTAACCCTGAGCTCGCTCCTTCTCTTTTGGCTCTCCGTGCTCATTCTCCTTTTATCGCTCCCTCTTTTTCGCTCTCATCGTCGTGCATCCGTCTCGTTTCCACTCTTTCGCTCCTCGTTCCTTCTTTCGCTTTTTCATTCTTTCCGTCTTCCTGCTCTCTCCCCTTCCCACTCATCCTTCTCTCTTTTTCTCCATTCCCTCGATCTTTCTCCTTTCCTCTAGCCGTGATTTGCTCCGAACTCTCTTTCGCCAACGAGCAGACAGTTCGTTCTACTCGTGGCAAGACCCAACGAGAATACAGCCCTGTCGCCCTCAGAGACTCCTTCACCCTCTCCCTTCCCTCTCAGTGGGCTCTTCTTTTGCCGAGGACACGACAAAGCCACGAGAGCTTCCACGATTTCGCGGGAAGATTCGCCTTGCCGGTTTTCAAACGTATCTCCCTGCACAACCGTACTGCCGATCGACCGGGAATTAATGACCGATTAATCGTCGCGACGCGTCGTGTTCCGTGTTCCGCCTATTCGTGTACGCATAAGCACGGCCGCTCGTACCGCCCATGCACATTTTTCCCATTACCGAACCATTTCCGCGTTTTTCTCTGCGCCGGAGAACATTTCTCGGGATCGGCAAACAGACTGCAAACCAAGAGAGCTCTCTTTCCTCGTCGTACCATTTCCGATCGAAGAGAGAACGCACACCGACTGACTCAACTTCGACGATTTCCAAGGCCCTTCCATTCCCTCCCTTTCATTCGCTTCTTTGACGAGGATACGCCGAACCTAGCGAATCCAACCATTTCTCCTCTAACATTCGACGGTCGTACACCGACGTGCAGAGATTTCATTGATCCCATTCAAGAGCGTTGATGTACTCGAGAGTCTGGTTGTACAGCGAACATGCGTGTTCACGGCGTGTGATTAAATTTCGGCTTTTAATTGCGCTCATAGCGATTCAAACGAAACAGGTGAATCAACGTTCGTACGTTAAGATACGCGGAATGCTTGCCTGGTTTAACTCGTCGCTCTTTTTTATGACAAGACCTTGCGAGACGATCTCTGTCATCATCATCCTCGTTGAAGAACGAATAAATATTTTGATAGAGAGAAATAACCGCGAGACGGTCCCCTCTTTTTTTTTTTTTTTTTTTTTTGATACACTGCCTGAGCGACGAGAATGAAACTTTGAGAGGTCACCGTCGCTCCTAAAACGACCAAGCAATAAAAAGCGCCGCCAGTGGAATGTTAAGCGTCGTTTGCTGAAAACGAGTCGAGTACGGGTGAGCATCGCAATGCCGTTGACTTCCGGCAAATGAAATTTTCCTTGGAAGCCGATACACACGTACGGGGGTGAGATCCTGCGCGACGTGCCGTGCAACCCCTCGATTTCTTGCGGTGTCCGGCGCGCGTACAGGCGCGACTATGATTATTCTGAATAATTCAGTTGCCCAGTGAAAGTAGCACGAGACTTTGCATGTAATTTCCAATATTGACAGACGTTCCTGAGACCCTGTCCCCGAGGCACCCTCCTCTCTATCCTCTCGGCTCCTTCCTTCTCTGTTTCCCTTCTCTCTCTTCCCGTCCAAGTGCTTTTGAGCGTACGGCCCTGCCGCCCCAACCACCTGCACTTGGACGAGGGTGAGACAAAGGCAGGCGCGCGCGCGAGTTTCATGAGATTCAAAAGAAGATGACGACTACCCCCTTCGTGCCTTGGCATACAGAGCGGAGCCAAGAGGGAACTGGCTCGCCCCAAAGTACGGCCCTGCCTGTTCTTCCTGCCTGCCCCCGGTGTCGCCTTGCTAGTCGAGAGGTTTGCACGAAGATCAGAAGCTTGCTCGCAGGTGAAAAAGTAACTAGAAGTATTAGCACGGCGGCGACAACGGCGACGATAACGTCGACGAGGGCAGAAATAAGAGGAATAAAGGTGCAAGAAATCTGGATACGATTCGCGTTTCGATCTCCCATTGCCATCGACTTCGAGACTACGCGTAGAACGTACAGCCGAAGAAAAAAGAAAGTGGGAAAGAAGGAAACAAATCGAAGATCGAAAATTTCATCCCCCGGGGAAAGCCGTACTCGTGACACGGATGCACTGACGGTATGATGAATCAAGTCTCCGAATGAAGCTGAAGGGTATCCCGAGATGATATCGTATGCCGGATAACAGAGGACAGAATAAAAGAGTAACCGTGTATACTCGATGTATACCGAGCGTGATCCTTTGAAAGAGGGAGGAAAAAATAAAATCAATTGGCCTACAATACTCCTGGCATTGTTTCTCCTTCGATCGAACCGGCACACGGGCAAGGGTTAACACTGGGTTAGATTCAAAATGCAGCACTATATATATATATATATACATATATGTCTTCTAAATGCCAATAATCGACTACAAACTAATACGAACGCAAAACAGGTCGCACTTTCTCATCTCTTTCCACTTCGTGTGCGTGTATCGATTTTTACGTCGACCTGACAAGTTTAGAAAAGCTGCAGACTGCTTTTGCGGCTGAGCGTTATTATTACGACGCACCGGCAACTCTTTTTTTCTCTCCCCTGCGTATATTACCGCGGCGTCGAAAATATCGTCGATCCCGAAATATCGTTTGAACGCCGGCTAAAAATCCCGCCAACTTTTCGCGTCTCGCCCGTGAAATTTCCTTGTTCAACCGAGAAACGCGTCATGGAAAAAGAGAGAGAGAGAGAGAGGCGTGTTTCGCGCGACTTTAATTGGCCGTGCCTTAATTTTGATGTACGCTGTACCACCTCGAGGGTTCTCAGGGCCGGTGAAGAGTCGAAAGGGAGCGGAAGAGAGGAAGGAGAGCGCGGAGGAGAAGAAACGAGAGCGTCGAAGGAGAGGAAAGCAGACGGGTGAAGGCAGCCCTCTTTCTTGCGCAGCCGGCACATTGTCGTCGCCCGTAGCCAACAGCCTATTGTCTACAGGGAGCTCTCCCCCTTTCCCTTTTGCGGCCACACATATATACATATAGAACGATACGGCGACACACAGAGTGGAGCTGTGCGGGGAGTGACAAAGAGAGAGATGGGAACCACCGACACAGAAGCGGCCACCGGGGAGGGAAGGGGCGTGTTATAAAAGAAAAAAGGAGGAAAATACACAACATGACGGAGAAGCAGAGCAGCGGAGAGAAAAGGAGAGTGCGAGCGAGAGAAAAGCTCGGAGACGGAGAGAAAGAAGACAGTGGGTAATAGTTAAAAAAAAAAAAAAAAGAAGAGAGAGGAAGAAAAGGAATATGGAAAAGGGGCAAGAAGCAGGGAGCAAGAAAGAGAGGATGAAACCGACAGTATAGTAGTAGTGGAGTAGTAGATCGAAGATGAGTGGGAGAAACGGAAACTGGGCGAGAAAACCGATGGATAGTTATAGGAAAAAAATAAAAAGAAGTAATTATAGGGGAAAAGAGAATGTAGCGAGTGAAACGAGGAGAGGACTCGATGTATCGACGAAGAAAAGGAGGAGAGGCAATCAAAAAGGGGAGAGGACTATTCATACCCCCTATCCAACCGTACCTTGCAGCAGCTATTATTTACATATCAGCAACTTCGTGCTTCCATGTACATAAATGCGCAAATACGGTTGCCCATGAGAATATAGCTGCCCGTGGAAGGGGAGGGGGCGAGCAAAGTACAAATGTGAACACACACCAGAAGCGGCATTGTACGAACGAATGGTAACCGTCAGGATGGTACTATCCGTTAAACTAGCCTGATTTCTGAAAAGAGGCTCGCGCGTTCCAGCTCCGCAGCAAAAAAACGCTCGAGCTGCATATCGAAGGGAGCGGCAGCAGCTATGGTCAATGAGTCGTCCCTTTGCGTAGTCGTCGCCAACGAATTAAAATCTCAACGGTAATTCACCTTGCGGCCACTGGACTATGCAACGCGACACGTCTCCTGATATATCCGTGGTATCGCGTATTTGCGTAAAATCAATGGCACACGGAGCGATAGAACGTTGAAAGCGTCGTCGAGCCAAAAGGCTTTCTCGTACTCGACTCGTCTCTTCCTCTTCTCTTCCACCTTTTCGTGCCTTCGACAAATTCGTGGCTTCGATCGAAAAAAAAAAAAAAACGAATGCGACGGAGTGCACGCTCCATCCCCGCGTTTCAAACTAATACACCACGCGATTAATTAATACACGTTAAAAATGGAGCGTGATCTTATGCGATAAGAAAAGGGGTCAGTGAAAGCGCGATATTGCTATTTTTTTTCTGTTATGCGGTCGAAGGAAATTGGGCCTTTTCTCGTGTCTTTCTTCCCCTACTTACCTTGGAGGTAAGAAGAAACGGCGGAACGTTCCCAAAGCGCTCGTCTAGGAGATATCCGGTATTTTCTCGGGTGTTTCGTTCCACGACTGAATCGAATCGATGTCTTTGACCCCCCGGAGGGATATCGCGAACGTATCAATCGGCCTATACGAATTCGATTGGCCGACTGAGGCAAGTTGAGAACCTCTAGATTCAAAGGGATGGGCGAGCACGCGAGTTCGCGTGTTAGGTGCCGCGAGGCTCTCTCCTCGTCTTCGCCGTTTCTCCGCACGATGTCTTTCTCTCTCATCGACCCCTACCAACCCTTGTGAAACACGGCAACGCTGCCCGCACCCTAGGATCTTTTATTATAAGAAAAAATTTCCAGCTGAACGCGGCATACGTATAAAAATATAGCTAGCAATTGCCCACACTTGGAGTCGCTCGCTCGGCTACCTGTGTGCACATGCACCCGTGACGACGGTGCAACAAACGCGTTTCCACCGTAGGAAGTGGTTTTTAAAGAGCCTTCGTTCTGAGGAAAAAGGTGATAAACACCGATCAAGCGACACTTGGAAATTTCCACCCTTTGTCTCTCTCTCTCTCTCTCTTTCCCTCTCTTTTAAACGCGGTGGTGTAACCACGACTGAAATTCTTTAACGAGTAATCGATAAAGCAAACTCGACGAAAACGTAAATATTGAAATTACCACCATCGACGAAGGAATCCTTGACCGTTTACGAGCCCGAGTTTCTCTTTCCTCTCCGATTACATATTGAAAAAATAACCGTGTTCCAGGTAGAACGTTTTAAAGTGTCTCTGTTTAGATTGTTCGATCCTTCTCCTCGTTCCTGTGCTTTGGTTATGTAACTCATTGATCGTTGTTTTTCTTTTTCGTTCATTTCTCGATGATTAACCAACACAAAGAGGACAGACAGACAGAGAGAGAGGAAGGGAGAGAGAGAGAGAGAGAGTGGAATAAGTATTTTGAGCACCGCCGGTTCTAGAGTTTGCACTTGGTCACGATTTCAGGGCGTTTGCTTTGTGTTTCCATGCTCGAGATGGTAGGTAGATGTTGCAAAAAAAAAGGGGACGAAAGATGCGGTGGCTACACGTTGAAACAGGGCTGGAGGTGAAGGTGGAGAGGCTACTTCAAGTTGGTTTCTAGCCTAGATTCGACTCCGCGGGTGATCCGTGGTTTTAATTAGGATCCACCACGAGGCACGACGCTGTTCTTCTAAGACTAATGATCTCTCTCGTTTCATTAATAACCTCCAGACCAAGTGTCATTTTCGTCTTGAGGCCGCGTTGCATGACAAAGCAATATTAAAACTAGTATTCTTAGCATTCGTTGATATTACGCCTCTCAAGACGCGGTTCGTCGTCGGTTAATTAACTTCTCTCCACCTATCCGCCGAACAGCGGAGGTCTCTTAATTGAAAATGTTATCGGTGTTGCTGGTTATGCGTACGCGTGGAGCACGAAATAGCTCGAAAAGCGCCGACGCCCGGCATTTTTGCAATCGACGTTTCGAGCAAACATTCCGTGGATATCCGGATGAGTCATCAACGAAAGAGCTTTCTCCGTGAAAGAGAGAAGGAGAAGGAGGGAAATCGCACGATACTTCGACAAATTTCAACGAACATCAACCCTGACCTTTCTCTATGACCTATTAACGGGCTTAGAAGAGAGAGAAAGAGAAAAAGAGAGAGAGAGAGAAGGAATTACGTGGTAATTTCGGCCTCCGGGGAAATAATCAGCTTGACACCGGGATATACTGTGAACACGAAGGGTCGTGAATATTATGACAGCTAAAAAACACGGGTTTAATAGCTGTTGAAAGAAAACCAAGAAACTTTTCGCATCGTTGAAAACTCATAATTTCCATATTTAAAGGCAATGGCATTTGGACATCGAATATTGAAGAACGTTCGCGCGAAACTACGTCAGTGGTTGTAACGTCGTAGAATCGATTGCATCAATTACGAAAGAAAAATAGAAGTAATTAATAAATCTGTATTGAAGCAAAGACGAGAATACAAATGAGCTCTCTTGTCTCCAAAATTCGATCTACGAGTTAGTCGGGAGCGAGGAAAATTTACGAGAGTGTAGCGCGTCTGGAAAGATCGGATCTTTCCACTTAATTGCTGAGGCGGTAGTCTTCCAGGAGACTAGTCCCCGAGGTGGAAAGGTCCTTTGACCTGCTCACTCGGTTTCCGCGACAGTGAACACAACGTGCGAGACACTTACATAAACTTGCAGAACGGCGATGCCTACGCACGGGTGTTGGAAAAATAGGAGGAAACGTTCATCTTTAAAGATCGCGACGCGTGGAGTGGGCGTCCATCTTCGTCTACGATGATCAAAGACGAGAGAATCGAAGAAAAACGGGAGGCACCGAGACCGCGCGTGGCTTCCTAATTATCCGGAACGCGATAAATCAGTTTTCGATTAGCCACGAGAAACACGCCGTGAAACGGGTAGAATACAAGCCCGACAAATGAATCGTTGTTTAATAAATCTGTCGAGCGAGCGGGTTTGCAGAGAGGAGTATAGAGCGAACGAAGTAGATTATGCTATCTAATTAGAGTGTAGCCTTCCGATGAAAGCACGGTGTAATTGGTCGAGGTAAGGAAATGGTGCGCACATTCTTGCCGTCCTTAATTGCTTCAGCCTCTATCACGCTACTTCGTCATGGATTTGCTAATCCTTGTTGTTTTCGATTAGCCAACACGTAGCATTCACTGGCAGGACTGGCGTTGCCTGCCACCTGCGAACTTCGTAGTCAACTAACCGCATGCCAGAATAGTTAGAGGGCTCGTACGATCGATAATTAGAAAGAATGTGGAAACGCGTTGCATTATCCGAAAGTCGAATCGCGCGCGACTAAAAAACGACTAAACGAAAGATAGAAAAAAGGAAGGAGAAAAAAATAGTTATACGGTCCATTAAAAAAATTCTGGTAAAAATTGTCGGTCTGGCTGAAAAAAAACCTGCAGTGCGGAATAATGAGATAGGAGCGATGAAGTTGAAGTACAGAAAATTTAATGTAATAAGCTGGACAAATCCCTTTGTAGAGCGAAACACGTATGTGAAGGACACGGTGATATTCGCGCGGCTTCCGTGGCTGGCTATGCCAAAGTGAGTCAGCCAGCGTGAAAAATTGAGGAGCACGCGCACGCGGATGAAGGAAGGGAAAAGGAGGAAGGTTTGCTACGTAAGTATGGCCGATTATGTAAGTCCACCAAAAATATCGTCGAATGAGTGACAAGCACTTGGCTTGTTCGCCGATCGTCAGGCAGTTCGAGGCGCGCTAGCAATTATTTGCAAAACTGTAGCAACGCAATGGTGAAACAACAAAGTCAATTCGTTGGCTAAAAACGCATCTAAACGAGCTATACGAGCTCCGAGCAAAATCGAAACGACCTGACATTTAAAACCTAACTGAGTACAAGCAACGTGCATCGTTTGGCCGTAGCTACGCATAAAATTCGAACGTTTGATGGAAGCAGGCAGAAAGAGAAAGAAAGAGAGAAGAAACCCGTTCTGCTCGCGAAGAATTTCGGGCTCCAAACAATCGTATCGACTTCTTCAGCACCAGCAACAGCAGCAGCCACAGCGGAGAGAGCTATAGCTCGGGAGCAACAATAGCCGGTCGTAGATAGGGTAGCTCTCGCGTGCATATTTGTCAGTTCGTCAAAGGAACTGTAAAGCGTTTAAAACGGAAACGTTGGCTAGCTGAAAAGTTGGAAAACGGAGCTGCCGCGGAACTCGATATTCCACAACAAAGAAGGCCACTGGGAATAGGACAGTGGCTTGGGATTTCTGACCGGAACTGCAACGACGGCGAGGAACGTCGTGCTTACCCCCGAAGAGTGTAGCCTTCGGGCGATGATACAGATTTTCATCGGAGGAAGTCATTGCACTTTATGCTGAATGGGCACCGAGTCAACAACCCGATGCCTGTCTACGTGCTTGCGTGTATATATGTGTGTACACACCTTTAAAGGGTTTCTCCCGCTCTCACCCCCCTGCCCTCTCTCCATTCTCGTGCTCCTCTTCCTGCTTTTCGCGTGATCACAAGAAGAGCACTGTATGTATAGCCAAAGATGAGCTAAAACGAAGGAAAGAGAGGAGAAAATGCCAGCGAATCTAGGAGAGCGAGAAGGGGAGGGGGTGCCTCTGAACAAGTTGAAGAGGGAAAAACGAGAATGCCGTGGAGTGGTCGGGTACAAGAAAAGGAAGAAGCGAAGAACGTGCAGAATGGAGAAACAGAGAGCGAGAGGTAAGGGAAGCAAACTGCAGAGAGAAGGGGAGAAAGGAGACGAGGTCTGGGAATCGCTTCATGCACTGACGAGCACGAGCCTTCGCGTAATAACGCGATCAGAGGGCAGCCGTGTCTCATGCGTGCACGCACTTCTCTCGTACCATCGCACACGCTTTCTCGTGCTCCGAAGGCAAGCACGCGTGCATAAACGCTGGCGTAATACGCTCACGAGCTGCACGAGCGTTCTATTTTTATGTGTGTTACGTCGTGAAAGACCATAGGCTACAACGTGGTGGAAATATTCGCGAGACGCGACGAAGAAAGGGACAAAAACGGAAAAATAACGGTGAAGTGGCGGGACAGCGTCCATGTCGCCGAATATTCGGTAAGAGGGTGTCATTGGGGGGTGGGTGGCACGTGTATCTGAACTCGCGACGTCCGATGGAAATCGCTGAAACGCAACCACCGCACGCCAGACGAACGGCGCGCAGCGTGTTAATTAATACGACAACCACTGACGGAATCCGGTTTGACGTATAATGCGGCACTAATTGCGGAAGGGAAAATGGAAAGGGGAAGAGGAAGGGCGGGGGAGGGCAAAAGAAGGAAAGAAAAAAATTATAACGAATTCGTTGGCGAAACACAAGTCGCGTCGCGAGTTTGCAATTTTTTTCTCTCCTCCTCGGCGACCGCGTACACCGCGCTCGATGCATGCTTTGTGCGACATTTCGCGTTTTCATCGAGGCATGCGGAAACGAAAAGGTAGAACGAACGTGCAAGGAAGAAAGAGATTACAGGAGCCATGGCAGTCAAGCTGCACCTGTGCATACGCGCTTCGTTCGTCACGTGGAAAATACAGCGCTATGGCCCCTACCCTGGGAACAATGCTGCCTACGATGGGTACTATTTCCCGTAGGAGAGGGGAGGGGACGCGAGCTCGCGCGCACGCCACGCACGGGGAGACATATCAAGAGAGAAAGAGAGATGGAGATATGAGGGGGGTGGAAAACGAGTTGGACGACCCGAGGTCTTGTACACCGCATTTTCTCCCCTTTCATTTGTGATTTCCTCTTTTCCAAGCAGAATTGTATATTCACGTGTCTAGCTATGCGATACGCCGCATATATTCTTATTTGTCTTGTCACACAGACACTGGTGTGAATCGCACAAAAAATTTCCGAGTAATTCGTTAATCCAAATTTCTTATTGAAACGCATACGCTTTCGAATGGCAACGCTTCTCTGCGTCTGTACGCTCAGAGGAACCGCGGGCATTTCGTACAAAGAGAAACTTGCTATCCGTCACACGTCCACGACATGGAATTATTGATTTTCTTACAAAAATTCTATCTTTAAAAGCGACGTTTCACGTTTTAATCGAGCACGCCGTCAAAGCTTTCAGCTTAGCGTAGTCCTGTTCGAAAGAAGAGCGGGAATATACCGCGACCGAACTAGCTACTACGCTCTAGGATAGGAAGAACGGTTCGCTGTAAACACATAAGAATATGGAACATAGACCAGGCTACGTAGATTCATACTTGAAACGAGACGTCGACGAGAACGGAATACACATCGATGTCCTCAAGTTCCGGTCCCCCGATCTAATTTCGAATCAGCCACCTTCGAATCGATCTCGAGTTCGATGATCGCGTCCACGGACTAAATTAAATGTTATACATCTCCAATTACATTGCCGAGATTACAATTGACCAGAAAGGATACTCTGTCGGATATGTACATACGTATATTTATAGGTAATAACGTAGCGTGTTATAATCGCCTCGATATCGAGCGCAAAGTTGCAATAAAGATGAAAAGCACTGGCAGCCACGTAACACGAAATTGCTGGATGACGGTCGAAGTATGAAGAAGGTTTCATAACGAAAGGCATTTTGATGCATTCGCCGATATAACGTTCGGACATGCAGTGTAACGTGCATAAACATGAATATGTGCTAGGATGGCTATATAACGTCTGCTCTATTTTCTGAATAGGATTCGAAGTAGATGTCGAGAACTTGTCACTCTGTGATTTATACATTTGTCCCTGCCGGAGGACGAGATCGTTCTCCATTCCCCTTCTACGTGTCTCTTAAGCTGTCAGGTCATACCGAGTTCCAATACGAAAGGAGGTGGAGGGGGACGCTTTTTCGCTAAGCGAAATAAAGAGAAGAAAAGGAAAAAAAAAGAAAAGGTAGCTACATATGTCCTACGAGGTTACATTCTCAAGGATAAAACTAGCCAAGGTTGCCGAGAGTGGAAAGATTCGATCATTGGTCGCATCTCGAAGCCAAGTTTGCGGCAGGATGCTCCGAGCGTGTCTAGTTAACTTATTGGAGCGGAACTTATCTTCAAAATTATGCAAACTATGATCGTATCTTGATGTTTATAATGAAACACTTCAATAAATTATCTGAATGACGAGATAAGTGGATTATAAGACAAGTATTGACGTCAAAAATATGCGAAAGAAACAAACGGTCAGTAACGATAACGGCCCTGCAAGTGAGCTGCCGACAATGACGCAAGCTTGAAAAGTGACACGTCTATTTTTTCTGCTGGCCACGCTCTAAAAAAAGAGAACGAACAACACTTGGAATTTCAAAGGTTTCCCGTATCGTTGAATTGCTTTTAAACTCGCTTTTACAGTGCCATCTGATCTTGTACGAAAAGGAATTCGTCAACTAAATCAAAAGTCGTAAACGTCGAAGGTTTGCCAAGTCTGATCAGCGGCGAAATAAACGTCCAATGTATGTTTTATACTTTGATTTGTAATTACGACGGTTACATCAAGTGCTATCATAATTTACGATACGCCTTTCTATAATTAACATTAGCTAAGAAAATCGGTACGCGGTTAATAATGCATCGATAATTTCGTGAAAATGCTAGTAAATCATGCAAACTATTCCGTCTATTCTATTGTTGCTCGCTCGTACCTTCACCCCTCGACAGGCATGCTCGTTCGAATGAAACGCGACTTCAAAAGCGAAGGAAGTCCGTCGAGAACCCGTACAAGAGGGTTGCTCGGTGGTTGGACCGCTCGTTAGTATCAGCTGCTTGCTGCTTAAAAATAACCTCTTCCTAGTCGCCAGTACAATCGCTAAATTAACGCTAGCAGCGACGCGACGCCCTTCGCGTGGAAAACCATCGACAGACTTTAAATACTCTGCGCCGTTCTAGAACTATTATGGATTCCTCGAGTCCTACACTAGTCAGACCGTACTCTATTGCACCAAACAGAATTCAACGTAACGTTAACAAGAAAGGATGGCGTTTATGGAATCACGTACAAACCTACGGTATGATCCACGGGCAGGTTTGCTGACTAATTAAGATATTACGACAATCTGAATACTTTCCCAGATTCACGACGGACACAAGAGAGGGCATCGAGTTCAAGCTTGCCCAAAAGTCAAATATTTTCTTTCATTGCGAAACGTCTCGTCGAAATGTTTAAATTGGATGGCAACGGAAGTGTATAAAGTGTACCGATAGCCGTCGCAATCAGTTAATGCACGAGCTTCGTCGAGCTACTTGATCAAGCAGCCTTTGATAATAATCAACAACCTTACGATGCACGTCTATGTAGGACGTTTAAACTGGTACGATTGCTTCCACAATTTACGAGTACGTTTGTGATTTATTAATCGTTACACAAAAATATACTGCGAGCTAACGCAAAACTGGGACAACCTTTTGATACTTCGTTAGAATCATCCTTAACCGGCTCCAAAAACAACAATCAACCGTATAGATAGGTGAACTTAACATAGCCGTTCAAGTAAATTTTCGCTTGCGCGATGAAATCTTAGAGACGAGATATGTAGTCTTGCTCGCTCGTTACTCCTCGTATCTCACGCATACCATCTTGTATCGTCTTAAAAGGCGTATTCCACCGAGAGAAAAAAATTCTTTTCTCCGACTTCGTCCCGTGGAATCAAAGAGGGAAAACAATAAGGTCGAGACTTACCTGAACATCAAAGTGAGTGGTGGTGTCTTGCGCCTGTGGGGGCCCCTGTTGCTGCTGTTGTTGTTGCGAAGGTGGCGGACCCTGTGGGGGTGGAGGAGCCTGTGCACCAAAGAGTTGCGCCGCATGCGAGTGCGGGTGCTGAAGATGATGCGTCGGTGGTGCTTGATGATGTTGCAAATGATGCGGTGGAGCCGCTGCAAAGGCGGCCATGAAATGTTCTTCGCTTCCAACCACATCGACACCAGGTTTCAATAACACGACTCCACCACCTCCAGCACTCACAAGAGTCGTTGCTGCGTTCTTCTGAAATTCCTCTTCGCCTGGAGAAGGTTGCCGACTCCCGGGTGTACGACTGCAAATAAAAGACGAAAAACGGCATTAAGCGGTCGTTCTTTCAACGAAAGGGAATCCCTTCATTCATGTAGCGGATAACATTTGAAAACAACGATAATAATTGTCAGGTATAAATAGCAATCAGCTTTTCAATAACCAGCATCCGTAATATTATCACAATTAACCGTGACTCCACTTTAACTTACGAGAGACGGGAACAAAGACGAGCAGATTATGCAACCGTCTTGAGGGTCGCGGAATCAAATACTTTTCATCTCTTTACTCTCTATTTCATGCATTTCACTGATTCGTTCTGATTGAAGGCAGCCTACGGTACGTTCCAGAGTACAATGCGTTCAACACATGATATACGGAAATATAAACCGTTTTGCTAGATACACTTATGAAAATAAAAGAAGCATGAATTATTCGCGAATCAACGTGTACTGTAACATCCATGAAAAAATATACAGCTTGATATCTATGCGTATCTATGCCTCGATAAGGCCAGTTGTTTTCCTTTCGTGGAAAAATATCTTAATTAACGAAAGCAAACAACGATTACCGAGAAATGAATTTCAATTTTCGTTATGCATTTGATAATTTAAATTTGAATTTCTATTACGAATTTGCAAAGTTAATTTGTATTATACTCAAGATCTCTTAAATTTCTTAAAAAACTGCCTCTGATTGTAATGGCAAGGAAACCGTTGCACGGTGGAATTACTACACTGTTGTTATTATTCCCTATATAAAGAAAGTGACGCCGCTTTCGTTAGCCATTCTAACACTACAATCGTAAATGTCACGAACTTGATTCTACGTGACATGAGTATACAATTCTTAGGGCTAAAAGAATTCTATTTTACATATTGTGATAACAATCTATTAGCAATGTAACTCGCGCGCTTGAACTTGTACGCGTGTATAACTATGTACAACTATCTTAAAAATAATTACAGTGTGTTGGAAATAAATGGATAATAAAAAAAAAAAAAAAACAAAAACAACTAGAAAATTGCAATTAGTTTCCTCTGAAATCAACTTGTTTCACATTTCTCTAATACTAACGAATAATCAAGTATAAAATTAACGATAAAAAAGAACATTAAACGTCGAGCTATCTTAACTTCTATGCCTTTGACGAATATTTATCGTTAACGTTATCAAATTCCAAGTCGATACCTTGAATAATGTCTAAAAAATCTTTACAAACTAGTCGAGCAAGATTCTACGAATGCACGATTAGCAGTGCGGTATAACGGTATATTCTGTATAACGACAGGCATAATATAATTTAATGTTCATGTTCAGGGACCTGTACCTTTGATCTTGTAAAAAGGGGAAATTCGATGCCTAGACCGTGACGGTCAACAATAATGAACAAACATCATTACCATAATGAAATTTTTAAGTAACAACGACAACGCTACTGTATAAGTTTCGTTCCTTCTTTCTGCTTTATTTGCCACGTTTCTTAATCCAATTGATCTCAATGTTCGATTTTCACTAATATAGAACAAAGAATGATGACCGAGTAAGACATTTGCACGATAATTCACATAGTTCTTTAAATATACAATAAAATTTACCATCCTTTTTAATTATTACAAAATATAAATTTTTTGAGTAAACGAATTAAGAATGTTATCGTCATTTAACGAAGAAAAGAAACCACAATGATACAGTATAAACAGCGCGGAGAATGTCGGTAATATCGAGTAGATGAGGTACAAGCGGAGCACCAGATGGCGTACAATGATGGTGCAACAAACACCAGAGAGGCAAACTTATGATGTCATCGTCCGCCGAGTAGGTAGAACATGCACGCCCTTGACAGTTGCCACTTTTACGTTCCTCGATCGTGCTCCTCACAGCAATAGTAATTGTTCACGAACAGCATATGACACATTTACTGTCGTTCAATTGAAAGCAATTATTTATAGCTACGCAAGAATAGCAACGCGTTTTTCTCCTAACTTATTTACGCAAACCCTGAATGTACCGCAGATTGCGCCTAATAAATACCTTCATTTTTTCATATTCTTTTAATACAATTATCTTTGCATCTTTTTATAATACTTTTTATACGATATAATAATTGATATTACTCGAAATTAAATCTCGATACTCACTTAAATCCTTTATCGTCATCGAGACCATTTTGAGATGTTAATCCGTTGTTTTGTGGACCTGTGTCGTCTTTAGAACTGTCAAAAGGACTTGCCGAGCCCTTCTCTTTTTCTTTCTTGTCTGCATCGGTGTTCTACACGAGAAAACAAAAATATCTTTTAATAAAATTGTAAAATTTGTTTTGGTCTGCTCGATATTTTATTTCGCCTATATGCTTACCAATCTCAGAGAAACCATTCTGGGTTCCAAATCTTTAGGTGTCGTAGGGCTCGACCCAAGAACGTATTCGACCATTTTAACCCCCAGACCACCCGTTTCACTGCAAAACAAAACAATTTGATGACTCAAGGAACAACAAACTTGTCCCATTCCTTTAAATACTTAAATCATACGCTAACCTGCTTCTGGGGCTAAGGACCGTCCCAACTTCTGATGTTTGATGATGATAACCAGTCCCGACACCCACACGCCTACCTGTGCCCATGGAGATCGGTTGTGAGACGGCATGGTCTGAAATTAAAAACGCCATTAATCACGGTGCCATGCTGACGTATATTTCAATCAAACACCCATCCCCATCGAAAAATTACAATCAACGCTCGCGTGTAAGACAGATATCCGATAATCCGTTATCCTTTAATCTCAACCAACGATTCCATCACATTACATCATAAAAGCTCTTTAATTCGAAGCTATTTAATCATTAAATATTGAAAGAAGGCCATCTTTTTTACGTGAACAAAATTCGACGATTCTAAAAGGGAACGTTAACAATGTCCCGAAACCGTATCGTGTTCGTGTCGTATCAACCAGTAATCGATAAAAGGCGTGGAGCGAGAAACCCGCAAAGGTGTAACGGAAATTCTATCATAAAAATCCTTAACAGTTTGCCACTGTATCGTTGGCTTTCCCGCGAGACCATTCTAATCGAAGGGTTTCAACGATGATTGAAAAGGGAAAAAAAGAAGAAGATCGGCTTCGTACATTGTGAGAAGAAAACGTTCGCTAGGATTCTAGGGTACTATATGAATTTTACGGTTCCATATGACGCAATTTCGTCGGGTCCAGGTGGATATAGGGGGTTGGTGTGCCGGCGCTCAGGGTGGATCAGTAGGTACGACCCTGGGCATTGGGACGTTGCTCCCACCGCCGCTGATGCCGGGCGTCTGTCGCCATGGCAACAGCCGCGTTGCACCCATCGAGGTGACGCACACATGCAAACTCGGCCCGCGTGCACATGGAAGCCGGTACATGCCGTCGCGAGAATCAGGTGTTTCGTGCATACACTACACACACAACATCACCGCCACGGTACCATCGCCCTCGCGCAACAACCCCGTACGACTTAAGGTTCCGTTTAACGAGAAAGAACCTCGCTCAACCTTTCCAACGCACAACCTCTTTCCGTTTCTCTTTCTCGTTCTCTACTCCTTCCTTTCCCTACACCAATTACCGCGGTAATCCGTTTAATTGACGAGAAATTCTGATGATTTTCAGCGACACGAAACGACCAAGGAATAACCAGGAAGAAATCGAAATATCAACCACGGGAGGGAAGATAGACTCGTCTGGATTAGATGGTAACAAGAAGTTTAAAACGGTTCCCGAGGTGAAGAGATAGAGAAGTTTGTACACGGACTCGAAAATACCAGAAGCTTGGCTGGTATCGATTGATCGTACAAGCAAGGGGAAAGAGAGAGAGAGAGAGAGACAGGCAGACAGACAGACAGAGGGAGAAGACTTTGTGGATTTCCTTGGTTTTCGTAAAAGCAAACAATTGGAAGAGATCTGTTTTGGTAGAGTATCGATTATTGACATTCCGCTCGAAACTGCGGAGACACAAGTATTTCTACTTTCGCATCTATATATTGTTCTTTCGGTGCTGTACCAATCAATAAGCGTGCACGACGTAAAACACACGGTATCGCTCGCATCTCGTTGTACCCTCCTCCCCCATGGACGATGAGTCTCTGACGTTCGTCTTTATTCGTTTTCGTTTGACTTTTTTATATAATTCGCTCTTCTCTCTAATTTTACCGGGCCTGAAATACGTATCAGACGTTCAGGGAATTCTACGTCAACCGATGAGGACCTTCGACGATCGTTGACTCGCCACGCATTTTGTACCAATACGAAGAGCATACGGCGTTAATCGGAATCAGCTCATTAGCTCGTTGTTTTGGACACGCCGTAGCTCTGTTCGCCTTGTCCATTTACAAAATCCATTTACATAATACGAATATATTAAAAATCGAATTTAACACTGAACGAAATGAACTTTGTAAAAACGTTTCGCCTCTTTTACATCTATTTTTTTACAAACAAAAAGATTCTAATATCGAAGTCGCTAATAGCAAAGGTAAAGAAGCCAGTTGAACGACGTCGTTGCTTCTATTTTAACCGCGATTAGAGAGAAGCCAATACTCGAATACCTGGACTAATAAGCTCAATATCCTCTAAATTGCTATCAATATACGTACACACTTCGAGAAAGCGATATTCAGGCATAAAGGATCGAGATCCATAGATATGTATAAGTCCGTATAAGATATTTTACGTTGGAAACTTTTGCAAAAAAAGAAAGGAAGCGAAGATAAAAATGTTCTACAAATCATAGCAAATATTCTTTATCGCGATAATTTTCTCAAACAAGCATAAAACGCAGTAGATCATGTTCCTTCGGTTGACTGACTCACGCAACGCGATCTCGTTCCTTTCTCAACGACACGCGGCTTTCTTTTTCGAGAAGAAATTAGCGCGTGCAGTGCAACCGATTTACCCTTTGAGATTATGTAACGATCAGCCACGAGTAGTGTCGACCGAATCCATATCGATCAAAGCTCGCGCGCTTAAATTTCGTGTCTGGAGGAGACCAGCATATTTCGAGGGATTTAAAGGACTTCGACGAGGCATCATCGGCCGGAACGCATGAACGCGGCCGAGATTAAAGTCTGCCTTTATATATGGCCCGGCTGGGTCAGGCTAGGTAACCATTCAAACTCTGACTGAACGAAAGCTGCAGATAGCCTGGGTATTAATGGACGACAATTAATAAACACGATAAAGGGTCATCTGAGATTTTCAAAACGCGTATAGAATAGATAAGCCACGGATACAGTGGACCTACAAAGTGGTCAAGCGTTAATGCCTGCCATCCATGAATTATCGATTCCGATTAACCCCGTTCATGGATTATCCCCATCTCGAAACCCTATTCCAAATATTCTCAGCCCTATTGTCATTGATACGTGTCAGTACGCTCGATAGCACGCCGGCAGTGTGTACTCGCTGCGGTTAGTCAATGGAGCCGAACGTTTCCGCATGTGTTTCATTGAAAGTAATAGGAACCAACATGACTGTGAAACACATAAATACCAACAAATATATGTCGGAGATGGAAAGACAGCGGGATTTCCCGTCCGGAATGTTGGGAAAACCCCCAATACACTAGTCCAGACTTTTACTATAGCCGCTTTTTATATACCCTTAAGTAATAAAAATAAGAAATAGTCTTAATGTTCTAATCTGACTTTATGACGATGGGTTTGGGCTCGAAGTGACATGGCAGATCACTGGACGTAGCCACGGTCACGGGAGAGACATGTACCTGACAGAGGTATGAAATGATTATATGGCTCTCCTTAAAAGCAAAGATTAACCCGAGAAGCGGTGACAGGAGTGTATAAGGGCAGCCTCTTTTGGGATTAGGGGAGTTAGTTTGTTAGTGAGTCGTTGGACGAATTGCCGATTGAGTTATCGGGAAGTTACCCGAATCGAGTAGCACGTTGATACTTGTCCTCCCGTGGACCGTGGATTCGTTATCGAATCTGAATTCGTTGTCACCATCATCTCGACCATCCTATTACCATTACTCATAGCCTCTTGTAGTGTCCACATTCGTACTGATAAATATTGGCTACATTCGCGACGGTAAAGTAAGTAAAGATTCATCGAACGCCCCAAAATGCCAACCTGACTCCGACATATACATTACGCTGTTCTCTGAATTTTAAAAGTCCGAAGGTAATCATACCTGAGGTGCTCCAGGTAGAATCTCGCCACATCTGGTGGTCGCCCAAGTGAAGTATCCCACCGCCTTTTACACCCCCTTCGTCCTTGGAGCCGCCCTCGTCCACGCCCCAAAGCTTTTTTGTCGAGGGAGCGATCTGAAACAATATCAGGATACGGGTCGTAAGTACACGGGGTCAGTGAACACATTTTCAAACTCGGCGCGTGCTGACACGAAACTCCCAAGAGCTCGCGCCGCCTCGTGCAACGAAAGATACAAATGCGAACGATCGTATTAATTACACTAACCAACTACAGAGACTAGCTTAAAATTAGCGTATCTACCGTTTACAGAGTCGATCATCAGAGCTTGATATCCCTTGTATACATGCATCCTTTCTCAATGAAATAAGAATCTGGCAAATACCCTTCGTGCCAGCAGACCAGCCTGCTTCTACAGCTTCCCCTTTTTTCATAAACTTTAAAACTTTCATTTTTCGTTACACAACGTGTACCACTCGTAAGAGATACGAAGAAAAGTGTGTACAGTGTCAATGGTCGAAATGTGACTTGGTTCTCTATCGGCAGTCGCAAATATTGACATCGTTCTTTCTCTCGAGCGGCAAGTTGGTTCGGGATCGCAAAGTTTGGCGCAAAAAGATAATCTCAACGGAGGAATGGAAAAGACTCGAATCGAAAACGGAGGTGAGTCGTTACGTTCCATCGTGACCTGAACTCTGCTGCACTGTTCCCGACCTCACCTAACTAGAGGTCAGTGACGTAACCACGAGAAGCGGTGGGGATGGAGGGAACCATCGTCCGCAGATTGCGGGATCCTAGATGCAGGTATACTGCACGTGCGATGGTGACAGTGCAGCTCAAGTGTGCGGGCGTCTCGATGCATTTTCGTCCGCATCGTCACTCACGCCTGGTCCGTGGATCGTTAAACGAAAGTACCAAAAGGGAAGGGATGGGTTTCGATTCACTCGAAGCTACCCCGTTTCTTCTTTCAAGTCGCTTCTTTTCATCAAGTACTATTCATCGTGAAACGTCAACGACTCGATTCCCCGGAATCTCTATAAGCGTTTCAATCGAACGTTCCTCTCGGTAAATTAGCTCATTAAGTAGCATATAGTTATCGTTTCACCTTTATCGCTGACGTATATGAGCCACTCAAAATCCCAGCTGATTAACTCCACTTTTAAAAAAAATCTTATTTTTAACTCTACAACATACGACTACTATTTAACCTTCAAAGCAAATGATTACCATTGATAAAGTCGATCAATGCGCTTTCTGTATGACTTCTGTAATACGAGTTCTGATTGATCTTTTAAAACAAAGAAATCGAAGTAAAATCAGCTGATTTTACGGGCGCGACGGCAGACTTTGTAAGTTTGGCGAATTGGTAGCTTGGTGAATTCGATTGCCGTGTGCGTGGTATGTATGTAGTTCATAAAACGATACCGAGGAATCGAGCGTGTACACGCAACGCGTGGTATCGTAACGTTACCGCATCGACGCGACGGCGCTTCTGTGCAAACATTTCACACTTGCTCGGACAAATCGCGCGTTGTAGCAGATTATTTAATCGGTACGCGGACAAGACACGTTGCGAGACCTTCGATGAATCAGTATGATTCATCGATGAGACGCTTAAAAGCAAAAAAAAGAGAAAAAGAAAAAGTACCGTGGGAGTACGAGGGATTCGAAATTTCACGCGTTTCCACGACGAAGACACACGCGATATTTATATTTTATTGATCAAGCAAACGATACCAGGTACAATAGCATCGTGCGTCATTCACCGAGTGGGTATAACAGTTCGAATACATAAACCACGAAATATCAAACGACGCTGTTTATCGTCTACGGTGCATCTGTAAGCGCATTAATTATATCTCGTGTCGAGACATGCTAGCGTGTGTCCTTTACAACGAATTAATCGTTATCAATACTACGCGTGTATCGCTTTGCATGCAAGTCGTAAAAAACCACCGATAAAGAAACGTTTGATCACGTCACACGAACGAAATATATCTACGTGAGAACTTGGAGGTCTAACATGAAATTCTAAGGCCTGATTCCTGGCGAAACGCGTGCGTCTTTTCACCTAGTTCGACAAATCGGCGGATAAAAGGGAACAGAAGAAAAAATCGAACGGGTTGTACTAGTTTAGAAACCGGTTAGAAATCCCACGGGAGAAAACGTCGATCGAAGGAGCGCACGAAGCTGATGATTCGCGCGTATCAAGTTGGAAAGCGAATCTTCGTTTGCATCATCTTACGGCACATTTTTGTTCAACCTGTATTTCGTGCCGTTCCACCGGGTCATGGTTTTACTCTCTTTCTCTGTCTCTTTTGTAACACAGCAGTGCTGCTGTTACTGTTTTTGACCACAACGTAGTAGCGAAAATATCCTTCGAAAAGACTGAGCGAGCAACATTCTCCGTTTGTGCGCATCGATGACGTTCGAATGACTTTCCAGATTGCGCGGCACGTACCCGTCATGCGATACACGAACTCTACGTAAAGGCAATGAGAAGCAAAGTTTGAAAATGATTGAAAGACTTTGGACCATTGTCACGCTACACGTTACGATTTTTAATTCTATATCCGAGGATTTATATACCAGGAAGATGTGCTCGAGCCAGCTGGGTACGTCGGCGATTCCCATCGTTCTTCACTGTTCCGGCGACTTCGTTGTATTATAACAATCACGACGAAGTTCTCTTTTACGCACACAAATGGGATGCGAATCGGAGCTACAGAGTGGAACGAAGGATACGTCTAAAGGTTTGGTAAGGTAAGGGTAAGGGTAAGGGTAAGGCTCGGTCAACCGGGGGCGATACGCCGTGAGTATCGACCGCGTCGCCGGCCGGCAGAGACGCTTTTGCACGTTAAGCACGACTACAGGGAGAAAGGGACGAGAGGAGGTCGAGAAGCGAATGAACGAGCAAGAGAAAACCCATCGCAAATTTTCTCGTTCCACCACCGAGAAACTTCCAAGAGGGAGGCTTCTCGATTCTCCACACCGTGATTCCCTACATTACGATTCCTGTGTACCGCAAGCCCATTAGCTTGTAAACGAACAAGTATGAACACGATTCGGAATAGAAAACAAACAAGAGAAAATGATAATTCCCGTTGATTCCGTTCGTTCGTTAGCAGAACGAAAACGGTAGCATTCCGTCCCCTGAAACCGGTCAGCGAAAACTTTTGCACATTCAGCGAAGACTGAGAAGAGTGGAACAAGAAGGGATAAAGGAGGAAAAAGGAGAAGGTAAAACGACGTGCCGCAGTCGTCATCTTTCGTACGCTAGACGAGGACAATATCGTTCTACCCATTCGAACCGGCCAGCAGCAGCAGAAGCAGAAGCTCTTTTGCACGTTGGCCGCAACCTCGTTGGAGGGAGAATTGCGAGGAGACGAAAAACGAGGGTGAACGAGCGAGAGAACAAGTCGAAGGGATATCGGACGAAAGAGTACAAAAGGAAACAGAGAATGAGACGAGACGAAAGAATACTGGATCTCTCTTTCATTGAACAAAGCCAACGATAGTTCGCTATACCCCTAAGCTATACCCCACCATACGTCGACGGAGCTAACCCCCTCCACTCCAACCACCACTCCAACTTCTCTCCCTACTCACCCCGCACACCCACGAGGTTCCCCCACCAGTGGAACGGCAGCGTGGATGTCGTCGCTAAACTGCCACGGGGCCACCGACCCCTCCCCAGGCCCCTCGGCCTCGGGTCACGGCCACTGTCCTCGCGGAGAATCAGCAGCACGAGGGAGGCGAACCCTGTTGTTCTCTCTCTTTCTTCATCTCTCCCTCGACCTCCTCACTCTACCCCTTTTCGACTCTTTCTCCAATTGTGCGTGTGCGTGCGCCTGCGTGAGCCAAATGCGTGCGCAGTAGACACGAAACAGAGAAGAACGCGCGATGGGGGTGGTTTTTGCATTTTGTTGTCCCGGTTTGATTTTTAATTAAAAAGAAATCGGCGCGGATCTGGCAATTCGTAGCTAACGCCATCGCTATCGGTTAACCGATGTAGTAACCCGAGCAACATTCTCGTTCGTGTAAGAAAGCATAGTACGATGCTTGTAGCTTGTAGAAATTTTAGACAAATGATCGCGATACGTAATCCTGGAGAACAAAATACGCAAATCGATGTGTTTCGAAACGATGCGACACGGGCTACCACAGTCGTGGCCGCGCGAAGGAGACGTTTACAAATAAATTTCTTCTTCTTTGTGTACTACACACTGCTGTTCCCGATGACGAATCTGCAAGCGTAACCGATGCGTTTAGGTTCAACGACATGCGCGTCACGTCACTACAAGTCACGACGCGATACGTCACTTTACGGCATAAACGAGGGAATACTATCCGACGAGGTAACCGCCACGTTCGTAGAAGAAACACTACAAAATTTTGTACCCAATGCTGGTCAAATTGAACTGCTCCCCCCGCCCCGTTCTACGTATAAATTTCCACGATACGATTCTACACAGTCCGAGTTGTTCACCCCTAACGGTCGAAGGGAGCCGGGAAAGCTCGATCGACTTTTATCCGGATAAATTTCCAGAGGAGAAAATCATTCGAACTCGTGGACGATTCGAAGATTTCATGAATATCTATTTTTGAATTACGCTTTAAGTTCTACAAGGTGAAAGTACAAAATTAGAGAAACTGATTATACGATACGAGACGATTACACCAGCTATTAATACGATAATTTGCATACTACATACACATATAACATCTGAATTTAAATCACTCTGAAAATATGTAAAAGATTATGCAATTTATATATATGTACGATAGGAAGTTTATAAAACTGGTATCCAATGTTCTAAGAATGAAAGTACAAGCAACATACGAATTATTCCGAATTTTAATAGGAAAGAACAGAAATATTATTGAAATTGAAACGATCAGTACATGCAATCCTGTTTTTTTATCCACTCGCTTCGAGACTCGAATCAGCGACAACTATCGATTATCGATGACGCTTTGCGTAAGTTCACAGACATATAAGCCGATGTCAATAAACATTTCCCTCGACGGCTTTCCCTTATCGTCAAAAAGTCTCATATTGCCATTTCAGGAAAACAGATTATCCACTGCTTAATAACTCCTTTGCATAGCGTTGCAGAACATTTCTTTCGAGGCTGACGTCACTTAAGAAACCGGAAACTGGTTTCACTCTTCTTTTATCGCGAATAGAATACGATAACGCGCGCGCGCGTGGGAGTTGTTTCTTACCAGTCCTGTCTTTACCGGTCAGCGTAGTCAACCATAATGTTGGCCATGATTCAAGTCCGAATATTTTGTCGACGATAGTTTACTTTTTCCGAGAATTCCTGTGTTTCGCGAGAAAATATCGCGTCTAGACGAGACTCTCATGGAGCGCGACTACAAAACGAGAATTTGGATAAAAAGGAAACAGCCTGATAATTTGCCGCCAAAAATAGGGAAGACAATGGAGAACGGTTCTTGTCTCTTGGATAGATTCTGCGTGAGATGTTTACCGTTTCTTTCAAAGGAGAGCTAACGTTATGTTGCAGAGAAGCACGGATGCAACATAATCGAAGAGCGACACTGATCTTGTGTAACGATTATCGTGGAGAGGCTTGCGAACCGTGGGCGTTAACTGCATAACTATCCATAACCATCTGTTACTGTCGGCCAGAGAGAAGAGAAAGTTCGCTGCAACGAGGTGACAACCTGATATTTTTATGTTGTAACATTATGTGTAATACTTTACAGTGTACACGTCCATAATCCATGAGGATTATAATACCAACTTTCTTCGGGACATCCTGCATCAGAAAACGTTTCGCGTGTAATATTTTTACCAGAGATTTGTAAAGTCGAATTACGACTACCTGCCATCCAGGTATATGTATCTGCCATCGAAAGCGTGGCAATGCGAATGACGAGGCTAATTGAAAACATTTTGTGGCAAGTAAGGACAAACTTGAACCTCGAACCTACTGGAAGAGATAGAGTGACTCACGCAAATCAATATCACCTCCAGGCATATTTGCCGTTTATATTGGTGCAAGAGAAGCACGGATAAATGTATTTATCCTTTACGATTTTATCAATGCAGTATCGTTAATGCACACGGTTTCGAGGGGAGCTCGTCCGAGTCGACGTCTCGGTCGGTAAGCCAAATAAAAACATTCGACGCGAGTCGAATGAAACGTTCCGCGACGAAATTCGCCGTCAGCGTAAAGAATCGAGTAGAAAGACTGGTAAGGGCATTTTACTACGATATACAATGGAAAATGTATTCTGAAACTATGTAAAGTAATTTTGAATAATTATATTCGTAAATTCTAAAACGAAATGGCTAAATCGTCACGATATTATCAAACCTATACTACCAAACTGTAAACCATGAACGACGAACATCAAAGTGAAAAATTTCCATTGAGTTTTTCGGCACACGCACAATTCACATGTGTCACGACAGTCCAGAGAAGACCCTGACAGTATTTCAATCGATTAGGTGCACCCAAAGGGGGAACCACAAGCAAGGGGAAACATGCAAAACATAAAGCCGTATAAATTTAAATGGCACCGGTCCAAACAACATGGCCCTCGTACAAAAAAAGAATAGCTACGGACAAAATACGGTATTCATAATCTAACAGGATGCGAAAGGAACAAACTGATTGATAATCGGACCAAAAACGAAGAAATCCTCCGAGAAGACGAAACACGTTTTTAATATTATACAATACAATTCCACCGCGTGAAACATTCTTAGTTCGTGCGAAAGTACATTAACCTAAAACAACGCGAACATTCTCCCGTACCTCCGGTTTGCTCGCTTATGTATAAAAGAAAGACAAAGAGCTCAAGGGAAGAAGAGAAGGAGAGAGAGGAAGGATAGAACTCCGAACTCCGGGCGTTTTACTGTAGAGTTCGAGGACATAAACAATGAAGAAATAGTTGAAGGAGCGGAGCGCTGCAAAGATTCAGTTCGGTCGTCTAGATACATATTTTTTCTATGGTTAAAACGTGCCGGCAGCGCTCCATGGGTCCAAATTTACAGCTATCGTATTGAGAAACTTTCCCCTCTTCTTCAACGAGTCCTCTTTCCCATCGTCGAGACAGTTCTGAATTATTTAATCATTTTATAACACGACCGTTCGAAACCCATTGTTTTGTCTAGTTCCCATTAAAATAAACACGGCTCGAAAACTTGCCATCCTTTTGTCGTAAAGATACAAGGTAATGCTAATGGTTCGTTGTTATATTACAAGGTTAAGCGAATTCGAAGACCTGATTGGCTGAGTTACTGTAGGATACCTCCATGCGAGAGCACGTTCGTACGACTATCCCTGCTTACGATTCAGATCATCCGTTCTTTTTTAAGGTGTTTGATGATAGTCATCAATTTCACTTGTGGATAGTTTCGAAAAATTTTACCTTGATAGTTACGCGATATCAAGTATGTACTTACGAATGTATACGAATGTATTTCGATCGTAGTAAACAATCTAGGATCGATGCAAAAGAAAGCACCGATGTTGATATAATTTAACGTATTGCAAGTGCTTTCCTAATGATTGCACACCACTTAAACATGATCATTAATTCGTTCGTTTTCTGCAAAACTATCCATTTAAATAACAATAACAAGGATGTTGTTTACGAGTTGTAATTATATCAATGATGAATAAAAACTGAATAAAAAGGTTAAAGTCATTCTTTCGGACATTTCTGACCTACCATAAAACGAAGCTATCAGCTTTTTCATAAAAAGTTTGAAGTATCCTTGAAAAAGGCATAAATCCTAATAATATAACAAAGTACTCGTTTGTTTATGAATGTTAGTCTGACAATATAAACTTGTCAATGCAATTACTGCATAAGTAACAATGAAAATATAGTTGTACTAATTTTTAACAAAACAGTGCTTTTTGCAACTATCAGATAACGTAAACACAAAATATTTTGATAGATACACTACGACGCTACACTATATTTAAATAAAGTAAACAAAAAAATTCATCGTTATTTAATACCATTGATTGAAATATTTTTTTACCGAAAGAACGATGAACAAAAACAACGCCAACAGGAAAACGAGACACAAGATAAAAATACACCGTTACACACGGTATTCGTTATTATATTCATTAAGTGTAAGATGAGCAATAAAAAGGTTATAAATAAAATAAAATCGTGATAATACAAAGTTTCCAAATTTGCAAAGGCTTTCTCTGACGAATAATACCCATTTTAACTAAGTTACGATACATGAGCGGCAACAGTGATTTGTACAACCAAGTCAAGTTCCCCCCTAAAGCTTCATAAACATGGAGGTTTCCATTGTGGAATAAAAGACTTCGAAACATAACCTACAAATTGGCAATGTTCGGCGACTCGTGTCGCGTGGAGAAGCAGAAATACGAAAAACTTGAAAATAAAAAAGTGTAATTGAACTGAAATAAATACCATGTCGGCCCCCAAATCCTTCATGTCGCAGTAAAGGAAAAGATCCCCCGGTGGTTTCATCCAGTCGCCTGTGCTCGTACCTGCTCCCTGGCCGTACCCTACACCGAAACTCTCCACCGTCTCCAAGGTACCCTCGGCACGGCGCGTCACCTTCGAGAGATTCACCGTTAACCCCGTAGTACACCAACAACGCGAACGAAAAATCGAACACACACTCTTTAACACGCACTATCCGGTAGACGAGGCTATCTTGGAGGAGATTCGTTGAATGTTGAGGATACGTTGTTGAAAAATAAGTGAATCGTACGTCGAACGGCGGCGTCGGGGCGCGGACGCCGATTCAGCCGGCACTGAATACACACCACTCCCGGTTGTTTTCACGTTCGTTTTTCCTCTGTGAACGCGGACAGACCTCTCGTAAACGGAACACACCACACCGCCGCTGAACAATACAAATCGCAGCACCACGAACGGGAGTGTGAGAGAGAAAGAAAAGCGCTCGGCCGCCTGTCAAACAGTTCGACACCTCGGGTGCCTCGATGCTGCCACTGCTACCTATGCTCCTCTCTTCTTCCTCGTCCTCTTCCTCCTCCTCCTCCTCCTCCGCCGCCGCCGTCGCCGCCGCCACCGCCGCCGCCACCTCCTCCACCTCCTTTCTCCTCTCGCGCACTTTGCACACTCACTCCGCGAATACGCGTTTATTTATTTACAGGGGGAGTAAGTCGATTACGTGTTCTTGCCTAAATTCACGTCCGTCTTGACATATCGCAAGACGCGTCGTTATCGGGCGTTGAAACAACGCTCGGCGTCACGATGCTCTTACTTGTCGTCTCTCCTCGAATTTTCGTTAACCGGCCTCTCTCTTCGATAGAGACTGCCCTCTTAACCGAAACAAAGAACGACGCTCGAATGGTATGCCCTCTACCGAGCATTTTGACAGTTACTCTCCGCTTGGCGAAAGATACTGACCAATCATCGTCCTTTTTACTTTGCACGACCTCTCACGACGACCGGATGAAAATTTGATTGTGCTTAGTAAATTTACCTGGCCCGACTAAGTATTAACGCCACGAATGAAGGACAATACTATCCCAAACCTAACGTATATACGTTCGCGAATTTTCAAAAACTGTTTTAACACAATGCCAGATGATCTTAACCAGAAGAAATAAATTTTTGTTTCTTATTCGATTATCACAGATTATTCTAAAAATATATCAAATATATCTAAAGAAAACTAGAAACTAAAACATTTTTTTCTATTTTCTACAAATTTCATCTATGATTAAGATAGAAAGTATAACGATAAAAAAAATCTGCGATGTAATTTACCGTGTACAAAAGCCATTAACGTTAACAAATGCCTGCATTCGTTATAGTTTACAAAAATAAACTTGAACGAGGAAAACAATAATGAGTAAAATAGGTATTTAAAAACAAAAAGGGCAAATTGAAAATTGAAAATTACAGTTTACATCATTATTATAAAGAAATATCTCCTATTTAGAATGAACACGTATTTAAAAATGTAGTAGAATATTTCCGTGAAAATTGTAACGAAAAAATAAATAATATAACGGATACTCTTTTAAAATACAAGTCTGTGTTTCGACTAGTTTCCTACGTAATTAAATGTCGTAGTTTGAATCGCCAAATTTTGGCCCTGACACTGTTTTGTCGAGGAGACCTACGCATCGATTAAACTTTCTATTTAGTCGATTGATAACTACTACCGACAATGTCAATGACATTCTCTAATTAGACAACTAGTAGTACAAGATTTAAACTCCTACTAATTCGAATGCGTTAATTATATCGAAAGATAATAAACAACAACGCGAAACTATGAACCAGTAGACGATAATGTTTAATTATTAAATTATAAAATATTTTTTTATAAAAGAATACCGAAGATATTTTTTTGGATATAACCCAAATTAGTTTTATGTTTCAAAAGACTCAAAAGTCAATCTGTTTTATTAATCTTGATTACGCGACATGGAAATTAAACTTAAATATTATTGATATAGTAAATTTTGAGAAAGTTATGATAAAAACGCTTAAAATTTCTTGATTGATATGATATATATGACAGCATCATTGACATTAAAATTTAGGTATATGACGGTCAAAACTGTATGCATTTCAATATTAAGCCAAATATATAACGGAAAAATAGTGGTCGATAGTACGGACGAGGAAAGAGATACGTATTTCAATGCATTGTTTCTTGGATATAGACATATCTTCATTATAAAGTTGATCACATTTCCATTGATAAATATATATATACAGACACACAGACACACACACAAACAGACATTCCATTCAATGACACTAATATAAAACATTGAGTAAACATATCTCAAATATCCAATCTCTAATTCTAATATATTCTAAAGCTATTGAAATGATAATTATGCTTACCTGGCCATTTCTGAATTGTTGTTGTTGTTGTTGCTGCTGTTGATGATGAAAGAGGGCAACTTGTTGCTGTGCTGTCATTTGATTATTAAGGTAAACTAAATGTTCTGTTCCTGGTGCTCCACTCTGCACAACAATAAAAAATGCAAATATTAGTACAAGATTATAGAATATTTTTTTTATTAATCTTGATATTAAGTAATATACAACTTACTTTAAGTTGCATTGGATGGATTTCATAAGGTAAATGAACATTGTTCATAGTTTGCAAACCCAATTGTTGTGGTTGATTCTGTTGTGGTACACTCAGTTTAGTAATGGGATATTTCCATTTTTCTGGATTCTATAAATCATTTAAATTTGCAATCAAATGAAAGCAACAGATATGCTTGCTACTTATCTATAGTACTTTTGGAATATCAAAGCATAAGTCTACAAATTTCTTTTTTCTCCCACAATAGACCATCTAATATATCTTGAAAAATATTTTGTACGCTTACATTATCAATAATAGCATCATCTGCAAGAGCCCAAGCACGTGGTGCCTGTTTTGTTTGGAAAGCTGAAGACTGGGCATTAAATTCTGCTTCCGTAGGTCGTTGAAATACGTAACCCACCATGGCATCATCTTGAGTTCTGTTCACACCAATTTGATGTGTTTGACCAGGTTGTATACGCATACTATCACCGCCAGCCATTACTTGCCCACATTGTTCTGTATCCTATTAATAAACAATTATTTCATTACTTCAAATTTTCCTTATTACTTTCATAGATAATTTATAGTTATATTAAATGAATAATAACTTTTGCAGATAAAATCCAAGTTTAAATCAGTGTATTTGAATTGATATAAACTTAAGATGTACAAATCAATACATTATTTTGGAGTACATAATACTAAAAAAATTACAGTTACTGAAAATTGTTTACTAGGTAATTGTTTACTACTGTACATACAAAGAAGGATTATCATATCAGATTTATTAAAGATATCATTATAAAATTGTTAATAACTAATGTATATATTATAAAGTATGTCATAACTGTTTAATCAATCATGGTATCACAGTGCTCTAAAATATACATATATTAGTATTTTATCTATGCTTTATCAGAAAACTAATAGGAACATAAAACAATAAAATCTCTTTTTGATATTAAAACACATATAATTATTCCTACAGTTCAAAGAAATTAGTAACGTATGCAGGATTAGTCTTGTTTCACTGGAGTAAGCAAGTTGATAAATGCAACCAAAACATCTTCATTTCTATACAATATCCTGCCATGATGGATTAAACAAAGCATAAGCATATGCAATATTTATGCATATGAACAATATAAAGGACTGTTTTCTCGTGTTTCAACAGTAGAATAGAACTTTCTACGTTAAATAATAATATACCAAATAAAAAATAAATAAGTACAATAGTAAATTTCTGGAGTAACGATCGAAAAATAATATTTTAGTTAGAAGACACATGAAATGATAGGTTATGAACACTTCGATCGGAGCAAAACTTTGTAACGTTAAATCGTTTTACACGGTGTACTAATTACGAGATAGGAAACTAGAAAAAAATTAAGATAAGTGCTTACTGTGGGTATGTGTCCATTCGCGGAAGGATGGTGCAATTGCATAGAAGGTGCCGGTTCACCCGCAGCACCAGCGCTACTCGCACCGAGCCACTTCATCGTTCTGTCAATCTGTACCACTGCTTCAGGTCCGACGAACGATGATCAAACAGATAAGATGTTCCCTCACTGTGAAGGTTAGCTCGCTCAGAACCGGCGTCTGGAGCTAAAGGTAAAATCACCCGCTATGTATGTTCTGCGAGCATGTTCTACGTGTGACTCTTAACAATGTGACATCTTCATTGTTTCCACGACGACGAGAACGGCAACGATAACAAGAATAATCACTAAATAGAATCGTATTTATGAATGCCTGTGATTGAACGCTAGACAGTACAGCAATGGCAGCTGGAATACAGCGGTGCTGCCGGAATTTTGACAACACTGCCGGACACGGGGAACAAGAGAACACAAAGAGAATTGTCGAACCGAATGCAACTTTAAGTCTACACGGCTCCTCGAGTTTTACCAAACGACACAACCGCTTCAGCGACGGACGAATGAAACTGAGGGGATGCCGAAGAAAAAAAAGTGAAACATGCAAAAAACGACAACTGCTTGTTCATCAACGGACGAGAGGGAATTAAGGGTAGGAAAGTAGAGAGGGGGAGGAACCAAAAGATTCGTAAAATTAGATTCTTTGTATCGTTGTTGATGTTAACAAATCCCTTTCCCCGAAACTATACCAGGTACGATAATGGACGTGTTCCCTCTTTCGATTTACGTTACAAGCTTTACCTCAATTACTGCGATGACTATAGTCGAAATCAATTGACAAATATCGTTCGTTTCGTTCTATACTACTTGATATTTTCACAGTTACTATGTACGCTTCGGTCTTTCACACGCTCATCCCGTAAAACTAAAGCTTAAAATACACTATTCACAGGTATGTACATCGAAGTACTGGCACACAATGTGCGTCCACCGGCATACGCGTGTTTCGCGCGCAAGGATGCTACGAGATTTTCAGAAGGGATTCGGAGGGCAAGAGGGGAGGGGAGGGTAAAGAACCAACCCGCGTTTAGAAATACCGCGACACGATACCAAACCAATACGTTATTTCTGTCAATTTCATGCTTTTTCCAATCGCAACTTCCAACTTGATTTTTGCTTTCACCTCAGCAATCGGTTCGTTAATAACACTAAAACTAACGTTTAAACAAAAGTTCGCAGACTTTGTTCGGCGTTAATCGTCCGTTTCACATTTACACAACGCCGTACTTAAAGTGTCAAGATTCTAGGTTATACGACAAAATCATGGATGAAACGAATAGATAGCGATGTTTCATGTTAGACTTAAACGTAGCATATTACCGCCATCTGATATAAAAGTCGTGTTTTAAAATTAATTGTTCACACTTGTAATATCTCATATATGATCGATTTCTTAAATATTAATCGAATTGTATAGTTTGGAGGATAATTTGAAAATGTACGTGTAATACTGTCGATAAAATATTTCATATACTTTACGATATTGTGCAGCTAATTTGTTAAGTGAACAAATAGCTAGTAATAATTTTATTCGAGAAATTCATGTTTGAATATCGTAAAACCAATGTAGCTACTGGTTAGAGTCTATGGTTAGAGTATTTAACTCTCCAATGCAAACGGCTCATAATGTATGCGGAAGAATTGTAAATTGTAACTCACACTGTCTGCTCTTGCCATATGAAACAGTGTTTAATGACTGTACCCGCACATGAAAAAAAATTTGACAATTTGTTGCAAAGAACTTGTTCCTATGATTACGTTGATGATAACGAATGTTCTCTATCTCATATTTGAAATCTTTTTATAGAAATGCTGAAGCACACGGTAAGATTGATATTTTATTCAATTCGTCAACATAAGATTATTCGTGGTTTATATAAAAACATGTTAATGTCAAGTTTTCAATGATAATTTAATAATATGTCTTGTATTATATTTTTCCTTCCTTTTTTAACTTTGTTTCATTATGTATTACCTTGTACATTCATACTTCCTACTGATAAATTAGTTTTATTGAGGATAATTTGTACTGTTATTGTGAAGTTATACCTACAATATATATTTCTTAATTGCCTGATAAAGGAGTTCAAGTAACTCTTTTCAGTACTCACAAAATACTGTCTTACAAAGTACTTTTAATATTTTACTTTTGTTACATAACAGTTGTCGTGTAATACAATTTTCCATTAAAAGAGTGATAATTTTACATTTATAGATGACGTAATGCGACTCATCAAATATAATATAATTCTATTACCATAATAAAAAATGGCAACATTTTGGTCAGGGAGACCTGGTTGGTTAGGGAAAGTAGGAATAGCATTATTGGCTACATGGCTTTTGGTACTAATAATATCAGTATCACATATCTTTAAGGCTAATAATTTATCATCCAATAATGAGAGTCCTACAAATAAAGAAAATGCTCAACGTTTAGCTCAAATGGTTAATGATTTTGAGATTCTTAAGAGACAAAATGAAGCATTAAAAAATATAATTTTAGGGTAAGTTTATACCAGAAATTATAAAAGCAGACAGATTTATTTGAAGTTTAAAACAAAGAGCACTGTGATCTTTTCGTTGTACAGGATAACGTAATTTCCAGAGAAAGATCAAAATCTATTCAAGGAGACCATTTAGGTTCAATACAAGAAAAACTTGAGAAAGTTTCTCTTTATGATGATTTGTTGGATCATCAGGATAATATTAAGCACGGTGTCCCTTCTTCTGAATATGAAGAATTAAGAAGAATGATAAGAAATAATATTCAAGAGACATGGTAAATATAGCATCTAAGGTATAGTTTATCACTGTATATGAAAATATGGGAATGTTACATGCGGTACTTTAATATTTTGAACAGGTATTATATTAATGCAGAACTAAGTAAATTTAGGAAAACTATTGATAAACTTAATTATGAACAAAGAGAAAAAAAAATACAGGACACATTAAAAAATGTTTGGGATCATAAAAAATCTCTCATAATAGACATTGACAAATTAATGAAAGCAGATGGCTATGATGAATGGCGTAAAAAGGAAGCAAAAGAATTATCTGATCTTGTACAAAGAAGATTCAGGCATTTACAAAATCCTAGTGATTGCAATAAAGCAAGAAAGTTGGTTTGCAGTTTAAACAAAGGTTGTGGATTTGGATGTCAGGTAAATAAAAATTATCTTAAATAAAATGTAAGAATTTATATAAATCATTATAAATGAAATTTTGTACATTATTTTGTATTTTAGATTCATCATATTACATATTGTTTCTTAGTTGCTTATGGTACAGAGCGAACATTAATAATTAGATCTAAAGGTTGGAGGTATCACAAAGATGGTTGGGAATCAGTCTTTAAACCACTTAGCGAGACTTGTGTATCTACAATTGGAGCATCACATGCTAACTGGCCTGGTGACTCATCTAAACAAGTCATTTCATTGCCAATTGTGGATAATGTTTATCCAAAACCGAGGTTTCAACCACCAAGTGTACCAGCTGATTTAGCTTCAAGGTTAGAGAAACTTCATGGCCATCCCTTAGTGTGGTGGGTAGGACAAGTTTTAAAGTATTTAATGCGACCTCAAGAACATGTGAAAAGAACATTAGAGAATGCTAAGGAAAAACTAGGTTTCAAAAAACCTATTGTTGGAGTTCATGTACGGAGAACGGATAAAGTTGGTACTGAAGCTGCTTATCACGATATAGACGAATATATGGTTAAAGTTGAACAATATTTCGACGAACTTGAACCAAAACCAGAAGTGAGAAGAGTTTTTCTAGCGAGCGATGATCCAAAAGTGATCACAACGGCAAGAAATCGTTATTCAAATTATGAAATAATAGGAGATCCAGAAATAGCAGAGACAGCTTCAGTTGCGAAACGATATTCCGATTCTTCTTTACAAGGAATAATTATCGATATACATCTCTTATCCGAATGTGATTATTTGGTGTGCACATTCAGTTCTCAAGTGTGCCGTGTAGCATATGAGTTAATGCAAACATATTATCCAGACGCTTATAATCGTTTCGCGTCATTAGATGATATTTACTATTATGGTGGTCAAAATCCACATCCTCATCAAGCTATTCTAGATCATAAGCCGAGAAAGGAGGGTGAAATTGAATTGAAAGTAGGAGATTTAATTGAAGTTTTTGGAAATCATTGGGACGGTTATTCCAAAGGATACAATACTAGAACTAGTATGACGGGATTATTTCCTAGTTTTAAAGTTAAAAATCCAGTAGATGCTGTAGATTTTCCGAAATATCCGTATGTCCCTTTACAAGAAAACAGGAACGAGTAGGCATACTCTGAACATGTAGTGATCTTGAAAGCATTCAGATTGCTTGAAAAAAATAACTTGCCTTCATATTTAAATTGTTAAAAACAGTAAAAAACTTCACAAACACGTATATATTTTACTACTAGTAAATGACAAATTTAATTCTTGCAAACTGAAACTATCTCAAATTGTATAAAAAAAAAAGTGAATTATTCTATTGCCTATGCATATGTATATCTTGAATTTTGAGAAGACCGTATATAGATATTCGTAAACAAATATTATAGAAAATTTTGAATACGTTTACGATCTTCTTACAAATTGAACTAAGGACATAAACATAAAGAAAATAAAAATGCATAGCGTACATGCGCGCAATATAATTAAAAATTTTTATATATTTTGATTGAAGTTACAAATTGTAGTCGTTATTTTAATAAGAGATTTTATTAGAATGTGATTGTATTAATGTATTACATTGCAACTCTTTAGCGAACTGAATGTATGTTTTTTATATAATGCATTTAAAATAGATACATAATTAACATACAATATAAAACAAAAATTATTTGTGCCAATGCACTTGAACTAAAAGTATTATTTACAGTGGCAAGCCAATAATCAGATAAAACCTAAGTAATATGTCAATTTTTATAAAATTGCAAGAAGGTTTTATACATTATTAGTTAATCTCATATCTCTTAATAAAGGCTTGCATTATAATTCATTGTCATAACGTACAATTTGTACATAAGATATACAATATAAATTACGTACATAATAATTTTTTTGATAATAATAGAGCTTATACAAAACGCATAATAAATATTGCATAAATTGCGTAATATGATAAACCTGAAATGCATAGACATCGAGCTGGGCTTGAGGCCTATCTTATTATATAATTAAGGATGTTTCTTGTATACATATTGTAATATATTTTATACTATACACCAAACGTAAATGAGAATTGTTATATTATGAAAACTGAATTTGGTTTTTAATAAATATTTAATTCATGAATCTTTTGGTCAGAATGTGTTATTACATAATTTATTTTACAATTTGTAACATTTTCATTTTACAAGTTAATTTAAAAAGAAATATGACGAAGTTAATTGGTATAAAAGTTTAACGTCATCGATATAATTTCATGATAACATCACTAACTTCAGTTCAGTAATGTCGTAGAATCATAATAGTGTTTTGCGTTGTTGTTTTTAAGTTTGCAATTATATACAGAAAAGATTTTGAGGATATGGCACAAATTTTTCGTGTGTATAAATTTGAAGTACCTACATTAATTCATGTTTTCTATAGAAATTATAATCAAAGGTTAGAATCTGAAAATAACATATTTCACGTATATACATGTATCAGTTAATGCTAACTATGCTTTTTAAAGACGTAAATGTAATTATTACGAAGTTTTGCATATTTCTTCAAATGCAACCCAAAAAGAAATAAGAGACGCTTATATCAAATTATCTAAACAGGTATAAGTCATTTTTTTATGTATTTCAAATATTTTTCCAATTATGTTTAATTTCGTGGTATTTTAAAATATTTAAAGTATATAGCAAATAAATGGTAATTTAAGTATCTTTTTAGGTGCATCCTGACTGTGGCAATAAGGGAAATCATGATGAGTTTGTGAAAATAAATGAAGCCTATAGTATTTTAAGCAACAAACAGAGCAAACGTAGTTATGATATTGGTTTGAAGGAGAATAATATTCGTGAAAATCACTATTATCAGAATGCTGGGTATATTTTTTAAAGGAACTACGTTTATTTTAAGAATTATTTTCCAAAATTATTTTTAATCGTTATTATAATTATATTCATTTTCAGATCTTATAATCGTTACCAATATGCATACAATATGTACTATCCAAGATATAGAAGAAAACCTTCTGAAGCAGAGAAAAGAAAAGCAATTATATTGTGGGTGTTCCTACTGACTATAGGATTACTAATTCAATTGATACGTGTTATAGTATGGTCAAATGCTAGTCAAAATGCAGCATTAAGAAAGAGTCGTGAGATTATGCTAGAGGTTGAGAACAGTAATAAAAAGTTTGAAAATAAAACACTTGAAGAGAGGCTAGAAATGTTGGAAAAAATGATGGCAGAAGGTATCGTGTCTACGGATGATAAATAACACATGTGAAGGTATATTTACTTGGATTTACATATTGTAACATAGAGAAATTTTTAAAAATTTTGCTGTACAAAAACATACAATGCATTACACGAAGTAATACATGTGTTGTAAAATGTTATTTTTTAAGTAGAATAGATCATATTTTAAATTAGAAAAATTGTATTTATAGGTGAAAAAATTGTTTATAATAGAAATTATGCTTATATACAAATCATGTGTCATCTTTATTTTTGTGTATAAATTCATTACAACAGAATACTAACAAATTCATACATATTTTAAACACATTCAATAAAATTAGGACGTGTAACTTTTATATATCTATTTATGCTGCTAATAATGCAATATTCATCTATTGTTTAAATCAAGTGTACTTCTTAACGTGCGAGTTATTTCTTAAACTTTATTATTGTTGATATTTTGGCACAATTCGTTTTTATAGCATCGCGATGAAATAATTATAGAGATATCAGATTAATTCGTAGAAAAAAAAAAAATGTTTACGAAAGAAAAGAAACATTCAGAAAAGAAATGTATCACGTGTACGGATATTTGATAATAAGAAAAATATAACGTAGATATAGGAGTGCGTTTCTGAGTTATACTCGATTTTAAACGGGTACCTGATTTCAAATACGTATTATGACGCTTTTCACAATCTCTTAATGTACGAAACAATTTCTGTATGTGGCGATTCAGGGGAAAAGATAGGATTACCATCTTCGTCTAGATAATCCGCATAGTTGAGTTCGTAGACTCGTTCAAAGCCCATTCGTGCACATAGTTTCCCAGAAAAAGAGGACGAGCAGTCGGCACGTGCCATTTGAAAGCCTCTCTCTTTCCCAATTTCACTACAGACAAATTTTCGTGAGTAAATTATTTATATACCGTTAAGTATTATTAAATATTAGTTGAATAATGTATTATATATAACAATATTTTAGTTAATAAAATGACATTGCGATTAATTCACTGTGTTCGTCACAGACTTAATTAACAAAGTGAGACTTACAGTGTTCTTTCTAGCAGCGCTTTGGCAACGCCTCTGCCTCGCCACTCACAATCTACGGAAATTATTTTAATTTCCAAGACATCCAACCCGTGGAAATTTTCTTCGCAATTTACTTTCTGATCCACGTGATGCAGTAACTGAAGAATTTTTTTGAATTTTGGGTTTCGACACTTAGATATGTAGTGTGGTTCTTCGTCGCATGGAGGATCCATCTTTCCTGCATTTAACAAGCACAATTTATCGATTATACTCGCGCAGAATTTGCGTGCTTAACTCTAATTTATGTAGTAAATGTTTAATTTATTATGACGTCTCCATAAAGCTAAATGTGTTGCATAAATTATATTGCATAAATATCAGGTAGTTGATGTAATTCAGCCTTAATAATTTACATCTCGAAGGTAACTTTTTAACATCGGCTCTGCATTTAAAACATAATTATCTTTACACTAACTACGAAGATGTTTCTTGTTCAAGTTTCACAATTGAAATTCTGAGTATTTTTGGTCTACACCAAAAAGTTTATGGACGAAAATAAAAAACTATATATAGATATATAGATAGAGATATAGGAAACTGTAATTTCTCTTATATATTTTTAGCTTTATTCTTTTTATTTGAATAAGCATATGGATAACTAGATCTGTCGATAAAATTATCTAATTACTGTGATTGCGACAACTGGTAGCGATTAATAAGTCTCACGCTTGCTCGATACTGGCACAACAATTTATGTAACGTTAACTAGTAACGTTTTCTAGTAGGTGTATCTACTATTTTTCTTTGAATCTTTTCTTTGTTTTTAATTTGATTCATTTAAATCTAACTCCTCAGCCAAATCATAAGATCACGCGAGTCTTTCAATACGATTCTTCCTATCTTCAGTACCGATCTAGTAGTATTAAACAATAGACTACTTGCTAGATGCTCAAACAAGATTCGTCTCGTAAATATAGCAATGGCCTCCAAAGATTATGAACGAATATTTTGTACACTATTTTAAAGTATCTGCTCATCCTATTACCCTAGATTCACTTTAATATACAAACTCGAGGAATAATTATTCATCACGACCGACTTGTCACCACTTCTTATTCGTGGAACTTTTTAGCTCATAGCATATCATTGTTCCTGCTGAAAATAGAATGTTCTTGGTATTCGATTGTGTTGTTAACCCAGATATATCAGGATCTTGGTTAACACAATCGTGGTTCCAGCAGCTTTCGCGTAAATACCCCAATGAACAATGAAAACATTGTTAATATTCGATACTCATAGATCAAGTTCTTACCATTTAATACTACACCAACTAAAGTACCGTCCGATAAGACTGCCATCAGATTGAGATCGTTCTCAAGGGAAGTTAGACTATACTGCTCCAATTCCGTGCAAGTGAAATCTTCTCTACCTGCTAGCAATTGGATCGATTGATTGAGTGGCTCGTCTCTGAAGAAGTACTGCTTGAGAAAGTTAAGTACCCTGAGCTTATCATCTTTAGTGACTGATTGAATCTGATAGTCCATGTCAATTCCTTCGTTGTTCGTTGAATCAGCCAGCTGAAGCAGACAAGAAATTTAGAAAAGATTTACGAAAGTTGCAAATGTGTAAAGATTCGCATAAATTGTTCGATTACGCTTGTTGATAGTTGATAGTTGGATCATTGCTTAGACAAAGTAGCAGCATATCTGATTGCACGAATTCTGCATAGCAATGTATGGTGCAACAATGCATATATAAGTAAACGTAACTTAATGCAACCAGGACAATAACAATTCATTGTTTTCGCGACAACGGGAATTGAATTAACGCTTTCACACGCAACAATTAACGTAGCAATTCGCGACGTGTTCTTATTTGCGCAACGCTTTATCTTGATCATCAATGACCAACTTTGGCGAGGGCTGAATTACGGTTAATCTATTTCGATGCAATGATTCGTGACAGCTAATACAAGTTGAGTAGGTTTTGATTTCCAGAATCACAATTACGTCTTTTTCGCTGTAAAAGAATTCGTTCCACCATCTGTACAGGACATTAAAGAAAAGCCTCATCAATAATATTATACTGTTATTACCACATTGTACATTTTCTCGGTTTCGCGATTTAATCATTTCGATGTAGATATTTTTTTAAATTAGTTATTGATACCCAATGTATATAGACAAAATTATCGAATATTATCGAGAACGTGATACTTAAGTTTGTATCGTTTAGAAAAATCTTATGTTTGTTAAATCTACTATATTAACGTATGATCCAGTCAGGTCGGATACAACGAAAAAAGCTATCGCGCTAGTAAAATTTATCGCAATGCAATATCGTTGGATCTCCAAGCGAAAAATATTGCCAGCTTACCGTATACTTGACCATTTTCGGCACATCTTTCGCGAAAGTGGTCTGACTCTTGCCGACATCGCTACGAGCAGGATTGACCAAGTCCGTAGATAGCGCAGTTTCCATAATGTAATATTCAACGTGAATCTTATACGTTCGAAACCGGTTTTGTTAATATTTGGGCGATGATATCGTTTCGAAACGATGACAATTGTTGATTCAATTGACCACTGAATGTAGAAACACCGTCGAGTTTGTCAATAACGCGAGGCTCGTTCTTGACGTCGAGGTGGTAATCTAACACTGCGCTTTGTGATAGGACGTCGTCAGTCTTATATACTCTCAGTACGGGCAAAAGCCATTCTTACAGGTTCAGGGACAGACGAATACTGTTTAGGATGCTTAGCGATCAGAAATATCGGCATTTGATCGTCAGCGTGTCTTTCTCGATTTTTTGTATTCTTATATTTTTTCGTTATACGTATGGTTTGTCTCTTAAGCAATCGATCTTTTCGCCAGGAAACGAACATTTTTCAAGCGAGATTGATATGCATCTTTTAGGAATTGGAAAGGATACTTTACATAACGTTCGCGTACACGTTCGATCATCTCTCTCGCGACGTATTTCCGTTCTTTCCGCTAATAATTAGTCGCGCGAGTTCCTCTTTCGAGTCTCTTGATTATCGATGATGTCGTGTGTAATTTACCATGGACCCAACAACCGAGGGAAGATCTAATATTTCAGATACATTTGTACAGCTTCTAGCATTTAATATCGCTTATGCAAATGAATCGATTCAGGGAGGCAAAAAGCATAAAAATAATATGCGTTAAACACATGTCCATGTTTGCCTGAGACACGCGATCGACGTTTAATAGAAATTAAAAAAAAGAGTGAAATTACTACTTATGCCAATTACTCAGCGATATATCATAAGACCCTGGCGCACGATAGGGTCCTATAAGAATGAATGGTATTAACTAACTTGATTATCCTCGAAGCTGCCATGACATTCCGCGATACGCAATAAAATCCCGTACAATATTACAACTGTCACGTTTTCTCACAATTCGTGTACATATTGCAACGTGACACGGAAATATAACAGTTTCGCGCCTACAGAAAGCTCCAATTGGTTTTCCTTTCACATTAAAAATTTCTTAGTATTTGCGTCGGTGGACGAGCGAGTTCTTCCGCTCCGGCGCAAAGTGTTTAATTCAAGTTCAGTGTACATATGCGGCGATAGATAAGATAGAAAAATAATTGGACAACGTTTACCGATAAATCGACTTCCGTCATTCACGCGTTGACAGACATTCGTGACACTGAAAACCGATTAAACTCGCAAAGACGCATTCGTTTCGGAAAATCACCGAGTATCTTCTCGAACGTTTCGCTTTTACTTCACTTGGTACGGATCAAAACGTTCGCGTAGAATAGAAAGATATCGCGGTTTTATTTAAATGTAAAGGAAGGGGCTTGTGTGTCGGTTGCCAATGCACGCGTGGATATCGAATAGCTCGAACTTTAATACCGTCTTTCGAAATTGAAAGTCGATTCGCGTGTTACGTCGTCCCTTCGTCCTTTTCTTCCCTACCGTCGATCTACTGCAATACCAATCAAAGGCTAGTGGAGGCACCGTTCAAACTTTCAAGATGTAGATTATCGAATGCGCTGGCTTTCCGCTTCGAGAAATGTCTGGTCACGTGGACCACCGTTTGTCTCGGCGATATAAAAGAAATCACTCACGAAGCGCGAACCGGATTCGGAGCTGAGGTTATTTACCCTCGAATTATGTAATTCCACTGAATTATACGAAACGCAAAAGGTGCTCTGGACCAGTCACGGAACTGTCGTCGATCTAAACCCGCGAAGGTCAGCGAAGAGAACCGTAGCCATGCCTTAGGTGGCATTCAATGACGTCGACTTTTAGTTGCCGGGCATTGAGTATCGTTCCATATCCTCTTTCGATGTCATATTCAATTTAAAAAACGAAAAAAAAAAGATAGTAACTCGCAACCTTCAAGATCTTTGTAACAATGTGAAGCTCAGTTAGAGTTCTTGACCCATTTTTCTTTCATTTTTCTAAAGGCGTTTACATGGACATCCTGTCGGTCGTCCGGTGATCTTTCGATCGGACCTCCGATGGACATTGCTAGGTATTCTGTAATGGTCGACAACGCGAATACAATCACCGGTTTCTGCAGCCTTTGATCGCGGGGCCTGATAAACGAGGCGATCGCTAGCGCATACGACAATGAAATATAACAATCGTTCGTTTCTTCTAGGAATCCTTTCGAACCGGATTCGATACGAGGTGTTAAACCGTTAACGATCTCCGTGGTCAGACGACGTTGACCTTTTTCACTATATCTTCCTTCTCGTGTTTTCTATCGTGTCTTTTCATCGTTCTACGCTTTCCTGAGCAAATTTGTTACAAATCATTCGCCACTAGTCCGAGATGAAACGATAATGGTGCAAACAAGTTGGAACAAGTGCAGCCATTGCATCGCGTGATCCCATTGAAAAAAGATGAAAGGGGAAGGAGGTGGCGATATGAAAAATCGTGTAGACCGATGGAAGAATTAATTGTCCGACTTTGATTTATCTCGAAGGTGTTATTGTCAGCGACGTGTCGTTGCGTTTATGATTGATGCAATTATTTATACCATTGATGTGTTTCTTAGACGCGAATAGATCGGGTCTCTTTATTCAATCAGAACTTGAATTGCTTGAGAGGCGTAGAAGGATACGCGTATCGAATGCACCGTTATTTAGGACATTGAGTAACGTAAGCCGTATAAGTTACGGAAAAAATGATATTACAAATTTCAAATAGCAATGTTCATAGCTAATTCATCGAGTTTAAAAAATGTTGAATTCAACTTGGTCTGACCGATACGCATTATTGATTTATGCGATAGATTTTTAATGCTCATTAATAATCCCTTCCTAATGTTAGTCGATCGATCAATGATATATATGATCGTAACTTAATCATCCATCCGTTAAGAGATCACGATACGTGTTACGTGTACGCATAAATGATTCTCTATCGACTAGCAGAGGCGGTGCCAGATCCGTAAATGCAAACCAATCGGAATAAAGTAGCAATAATTGCATGTAAATTTACCTCGAGTATAGAGTACCTGCTTTAAAAAGTTATGACTCATAAAGTCAAGATGACTTTCTTTCTCTTTTTCCTTCGAACCATTTGCTCACCTATCAACAATTATCGTGTAACCTTTATCCAAAACACGAGACACAAATATATAGACGAGATTCTCAATCTATACGTTATGATTCGTAATTTTATACACTATATATTTTCTATATACATATATATCTGTAATTAAAAAATTCTTGATATATCGTTGAATCAGCTGATCTATGGCATAAAATATCGAGTGACATTCATGCGAGTTTACCTTGAAACCGGAGTGTAACATGTTCTGCGTAATAAATCTATTAACCGACATATAAATGTATCGATTACCATTGAACCCTCTGTCGTACCCTGGAATTAATTGAGATTTACGCGGATAATTATACAGGATACGCCTTCGAATCGATCTATGCGCGGAAGTATGATTATTTCAAATGTACTAGGTAGACTCACGTACCGTTTAATACCTGTTCACGTTGAGATTTTTATTTCGTAATACTATACGAGTCGTTTGACAATAATAAGAGCATCGTTTTCACGTGTAAGTACCGATTAATCAATGTTTCGATCAATTCGAAACTTCTAATCAAAACTGAGCGGTAATTAACTTATATAAGTTAATGCCGTCTTATATAGTTTTCTGATTATGCAATTATTGAGTAATCGACGCTACAATGGAGTTGTATCTTTTATCAATCAGGGAACATATGCTGAGGACAGCTTGCTCGAGACGCAAAAAGATAAAAAATAATACGTTGCACTCGACTGAGTTCGTACAATTACGTTATCGCTCGCTGCACGACAATTATTTAAGTGTTGGGAAAAAAATGCGGATAACACGAACAGTTAGCTCAGCCGAGCGGTTTACGCAAATGGTCCGACCATTCGAACGGTGATCATGTTCCCCGTTTCACTTTGTATAAATGTTCGTTCTCTTTAGATTCGATCGAATAATAATGCTCGCTAAATCAAATACGCGACATATCACGGTTTTTTCCTACGCAGTAGTCTTTTGAAACAACATCAAGTAAGCATATAGCGAAGAAAATTAGTATTCAAGCTTTGTATGCCCGATCACCGGGCATTCGATCGCGCTCTATCGTTCCAATCGAGGCTAATCTCGTTTAGAGTTTAGTCGAAGCTCTCTCCTCGTGCTTGTTTTAAAGACGTTTCCGAACGCGGCTGGATAACGAAGTTTCCAAAAGAATGCGAAACTCAACTTTTCTGTCGAACGTATTCGCTCGATGCTAGTCTCGCTATTTAATATAACAACAAGCACGAACGTCTTGATCGTAGCGTCACCCCTTTTGCTAAGAGACTTGCCACCTTGAAGCTCGATACGTGACACGCATGATGGAAAAGTAGCCAATACCTGGTGCATAGGTGACGAGTTGGAACTCATCGTGCCGCGTGTGGATTCACGCAACAAATTCAGAAACAGATAGGATATATAGTTCCCACTTCCGCTGGTCTTCCGGCGTTGCTCGGACGATCTTGATACGTGAAACTCTCCAAATTTTCGTCGACCAATCCAAATATCCAAATATCGAAGTTGAACCTCTTAATGCAAATATAACAAACGTGGCATTAGGATATTTTGTACATGAGGCGCGTGCACTACTTCGAAAGCGGGGCTTGTAATCGAATTACAGCTGACACTGCCAGGACGAAACAATTCTTGTATACAAATCCGGTTGTCCGCGTCTACAATGCTTTGTTCATATTCGTCAATGTTTATATACTTTGGTCATATTCTCCTGCCCGTTTAACCTTTGATGATAAAATTATTTACATAGATACGTCACAGTTAATTGTTCACTACGCTTTAAACTCGCGAACAGCGGTAAACTGATAATGCTATCTAACGAACAAAATTTCTTTAAAAAATCGAGTAGTATCGAGAATTTAACATTGATTCAAAAGAAATATTGAGTAAAAGATTTAATAATATCTTCTTAGCTAAGGTAAAATACAGGCGGCTATTTCTGTTCGTAAAACGAGATGCACCACGGATTCGTCCGAGAATAGAAGCCAAAGGCTTCGAGGAGAACACTGCCAATGTCGGTGATATATTTATTCGGCAACTCGGTGAACTTTCGCATCTTCGTTTCACGGAAAATGTATACCTTCGGTCAGTGAAACATTCGTCTTTGAACTCCGCTACCGTTTCTTTATCCGATAAATCCGGTGATCGGATTATTCTAACACGTGAGAAAATCGATTTATCGTTACGTGCAACAAACTTGTTGGATGAAACCAGTTGACCCGGCCATGTATTCGATAACGTCCAATTTCTATTGCCTATTTATCCGATGGAAATATGAGGGAATATATGAAGCAAAAGGTATCTTTGTATCAAAATGTATTATTTTACACGAAATCTCCCCTTTTTTAATTTTTTCTCTTTCTCGATAAAATACGAACGTAACGACACACTTACATACCTGAAGAAGTAACGGTTTTTCCAGACGATTTTTCGTTGTTTTCAAACACACGCGTCCCCTTCGGTCTATCGCCAACTACGTACTGCCAACGTGAGAGCGATAGGGAGGGTCATTACCATCCAACGTAATGTCCCTTCGACAACAGCCCATGGAAAGAGTAGCCCCAGGTCTATTTTTCCATTGAATTTGATTAGGTTGCAAGATCTGGAACTATCAGTAATTGGACCCTCAATTCGATGGGTCGACCGATCATAGAAATGCTCCCCAGCATTCATTTAGCCATAACTAAGTTAAGCAACTTAACCGTCCGTTGCTTTACCATACACGCCGTGATGTTCGAGGTTTAGGTCAGTCTCTGTTTATGAGATAAAACGACGGAAATTTTAATTAATCCGTGATGCGTTATCGCCAGATAGCCTGGTACGGTTTAATATTTCAATCCAGTGTGTCAAATTCGTTATGATATCGACTCTGTTGTTTAACGCTATTAGCCCAGATTACATTCAGCGAATAGGTTTAACAATATTCTACAAAATACGAGATGCAGGATAATTATGTGTATAAATAGGAAATCGTATTAAATATCAATGATTCATTCGACACGTATGATTACCGCGACGCTTGTAATTACTATTTGCATAGCGTAATTACAAAGTATCATACTTCGGTAGACCCTGCGATCTATATCGATGAGATCAATTAAAGTCATCGATGGATTAATTTCAATAGGCGAATTAATACTCAAACATAGACGAATGTCAACTAATTGCAGTAGCGAAATGATTGATTACATTTTAGCGTAATCGAATTTTTTCAGCGTCTACGCGGCGAGCATAATGATATGCGTATAATGTACATCTGGATGTAGATATTGCGCAGCAATACAATGAATTGGTATGGAAAGAAACATTTTTCTATCTATTGTTACTAACACTTACTACCCATAAATAAAGAGAATAACAGGTTCTTCATTGACTGTGCAGTTTCTCTTAATTCGCGTTTCGTGCTCCAGTTTCTCTTTATCTCAACACATTGTTGCATTCCGCGCGTAAACCGCATTGATTTATTTCAAGTACAGAACAGCAACGTTATTTTGCGACTGACAATCCGCCAACACAACAGTAAGCAGCATTATTTCTAGCCATAAGCCGTGCCTCATGAATCTTTTATGCCAACATCCTTTTCTTAATTGCAGAAGAACGTTGTTTTATTACCAATACTGTTAAAATGATCGTACCATCGATTATTCAGATAAATTTTAATCGACATGCGAGAAACAAAACTTAAAATTATACGCTTCAAACTTCCTCTCGGTAGTTTTCCTGTAATGCAAATTTCTCTTTTTATCTATGGCACTTGTTACACCGATGATTTTCTAATAATGCAACTATAGCGATCTCCTTGATATCGATCCTGGATCGTGTATCAAAGAAATCTTATTTGTCACTATTAATCACCACCTCCCGCTAACAATTCCGATATTATCAAGGTTAACTACAATCCCCCATTATAGTGGTGTTTTTTATTACACTCTTTACGCGACTCGCGATGTATGTGAATTACCTTGTGCGCTGGCCCAATATCCGAGTTTCGCATCGAAATGTTGCAGGTGTTAGTAAATCGCTTATATAATATGGCATTACTAAGCAGCCACCCATGGGGGCAAGTATTATCGGAGTTTGTCCTTTCCCAAATTACTTTATCGCGCTTGAGGATGTTTGTTTTGGCCTTTGTTGGGGCCATCGAAAGAGCAGAAAATGTCAAAAACAGACCTTCGGCCGGCAAAATCCACCTAAGAGTAATTGCTTTGTGCATTAGTAAGGCCACGCTACGTTATCGCCAACATCATGATGAATTATTTTTTGTTCGAAAATGAACGAGGTGTGGTTATGAAAAGAACTAGACATTCATCGTGGTTCTTTTCCAATGAATTCGATGTGTAATGGCGATATAAGTCATTATACGGTTTGTTTACGGTTCTGCAAAACGAAAAATCTTTAATTGCATATTTAGACACTTTAATGTGATATTTGTGCCCTTTGTTCTACATACGAAATATTCTATTTCATAGAGCGATCCGGATTAACAATTTTAATATATTTAAGTACTGAAACATGTCGTGCGATTCTTATTACATTTAAATTAAATCCTTGACTAAATACAGGATAGAGCTGACGTCATACGGAACTTCACATCTCACATTCTGTAATACCGACTTCGAAAAATTCGGAGTGTTTCCTACGCCCTCTGTAATTCGTTACGGCACTGATAAGTATAGGGACTTATCTAGGAAAATGATTATTTCTATCTATGTTTCATCTCCATTTGTAGTTACATGTTGCCTATTTGATATTAAAAACTATTTGTACTCTTAAAGTGCATTCATAGAGTCTCATGGAAAACAATTACAATCTACATTTTCGAATCGCATGTGATATTATCGATTAGGTATAAAATACAGATAACTACTATACTTGTATGTAATCGGTAACGTTGGGAGTAACATGAAAATGTTAAGAGAAATCCTATATGGTTTTATTATCCGCTGTATTATTTATACATCTCCTATACGATTTTATTTCGACAATTTGAATATATGTGTACCTGAAATTCAATTATTAAAAGTTTTTGTCTAACAAAATATATTTACTAATTTCACAGGGTACTTGGTTTCTGGCATACGTTACTGTCGATGCTTTGTGTCACCGGCGCGCTCAGCCAGCGGTTGTCATGGCGACTGGCAATCATCTTCCCCCACTATTTTCGAGCAAGCTCCCTCTGCGTCAGTCGTTCGCGAAGCCTTGCAGGCGGCGGATAGTGCGCAGTTCGCCAATTGGTTGTAGTGTCTATTGGTCTTTTTCTTTTCTACCCCTCTGTAAGAAAAAATCATAAAAAACAACGAGGAAAACGGTGCGCCTCGGAGGCGCTGCCGCAAGTGTACGGTGCCGAATTTCATCACGGTGATTGACTTCGCTGCCGGTTCTTCTCCACACGGTCAATAATGAGGGACATGGCGGGCAAGATCGCCGAGTTGAAGTTCGAGGCACCCCTCGCACGTTTCGAGGAGGAAGACACGGCCAGCTTGAAAAATATGAATCTACTGACAGGTGCGAGGGAACACGCGTGCCGACTTTCCTTTTGCTCTTTCCTGCCCGATTTGTGACGCATCTTACCGTGTCGGACTCTTGTTAACCTCGTTGTGGATCAAAGTTTATCGCGATGTTTTCGAATCGGAATTGTCTCTGTTACGAATGCGTTTCGTCAATTAGCAAAATTCTGATCTTAACGGTCGTTCGCGAAACTGAGAGTCAGTATATATAGAGCTCCGATAATCCTTACTCCTTCTCTATTTTTATGACAATCGATTTCGATTACTCGGAAAGTGGGTGACGATTGTTCGCTTATGAATAGACTGCGGGCATTATTTATGCATCTACGGGAAATTTAAATGTATAAGAATGCGCGCAATATAGAAGAATATAAGAACGCGTTTAAAGAGTAAAACGAATCCGTACAGTTAGTTTCCATTTCTTTGGTTCAGTCTACTAAATTATAAATTTGCATAAACAACATCCGTAGTCTGGTTACGAAACAAGAATGATTTACGAGTAGGGAAACGCGTGGTTTTCTTGCTGTCCTGGGATGTTCTCCTTTACTTTGACTAAAAAAGGCGTTCCAGTACAACGCCAGTGCGGCACTATAAGCGGAAATTTCGAAACCAAAAGAGTTTCTCGGTAGCGGGAACAGGTTTCGTGTGTCTCTCTGCATTAAGCGTGTAAAACGTGCGTGCACGCGTGGTCACGCTCATTTTGCGGACGTGCAAATTAAATGACGAGGGTGGCTTAGTATAGGCAGCGGTGAAGAAGCGACCTTCGGGCGACAAACGCGTAACAAAAGGCTACGTCATGCGTACAATTGGTGTCTAATATCCTTCATATACGCTTTAACTCTCGTATCACTTTTCACGACATCGTAGAACACACATCGTTGGAAATCTGGCCTGGAAACGCCTCCGGGGCTAGAGAAACGCAAATATATGTTTTACGGTGTTCATAGAAAAATCACGGATATTTAATCCTAAAAACATTCGATCCGCTATGCGTCACTGACGTCTACGCGAAAGTACGATCCATCGCGTTTATGTAACTGATAATACACCCGTAGCAAATGTAAATTAACACTCCCACCGGCTATCAGTGGGTGTCTTTACTCTGAAGAATCAATTTCTTTTTCATTCGTTTTACGAGTCTAAGATTTCTAGTATCTAATTATATGCCAATGATATTTTTAAAATTTCAGTTTCAAATTAGCAAACAAGACATATTGATTTATGTAATTACGTATATGTATACAGCGTTTGTAGCAGTATACAATATCCAATTACACAGTAGCATGCAAATGTCAGAAAGCTTTTAGAAGTTGTTCGTGTAATTATTTTAGTGACAGGGAAATGTTAATAGCCTCTCCCTAGCGAGTCCTTTGTGACACTGCCCTCTACATATTATGTATGGGAACAATAAGCCATTCCGGGGTATATGATTTATTGCGTCTCACGCTATCGAAACTTATCGATGTTTATTTTACTCTGAATTGGATTAAGAACGATGACTGATAAACTGACGTGTCACTGTGCACTAAAAGTAGGACAAAGATAGAAGAAAATAATAGATAATATAAATACTGATGATGGTCTCTCTTGTTTGTCATATTTAGAGCAATTGCTGGACACGAGTTTAAACACGAGCTACGGAGAGAATTGTAACGCGAACGAGCCAGCGACTACGCACGAAAATGGTACCGATATACTGCAAGAGGGGACATTCAGCCCCTTCAGCGGCAGTCTCGAGGATCTCGTTAACACCTTCGACGAGAAGATAACATCCTGCTTTCGCGATTACGGCACGAACGTCGAGTCCCTGGCACCCGTGCAAGTACGCACGCAGGAAGAAATTATGAACGAGTGCCAGTAAGTTTCTGGAGCGTCAATCGTTTTTTTTTTTTTTTCGTTTTCTTTCTTTCTCTCGAATAACCTATCGCCATGGCGTACGCAAATATAAATTTACAAACTATACAGTTTATTGTAATAATCTTGTTTGTCGAATGTAGGTATTACGTAGAAGTTGGTCAGAGTATTTAAATGGCAACCAGTTTACGAACGGTAGCTGCAAAAGGAAAAAGCTTCCTTGATAAGTCAATTAGTACGAGACATGAGATAATCTACTGGTGAATGGAAGATACAGCAGTTCACTTCGTTTCCTTCCTTTCCTTTTATGCATTATCATCGAACGACCTCTTTTTAACGGATCGTCGACAACAAAAAAGAAATTATAAAGCGCGCAAGTGAAAATTACGTTAGTACGTGCGCGATTGAGAAGTTTCTATTACCCTTGGGTCACGCGATATCTCCGGTACAGTTATACCGGTTTATACGGCCATGTTCGATGATTAAAAAAGTAAAGCTGCTGACGCTGCGTGGCGGCTCCCCTGGTAAATGAATACCCCGAAGATCGTCGGAGTTATCGCATTCAAATTGTCGCGTTTACCTTGAGATATCTATTACGCCTTGCAGCTCTGCGATCCTCGTTATAAAGTAATGATAGTTGCGCCACACTTCTTGTCGAACGGAAGTAATCGTTTACGGTCATCACCGTTACGATATTATATCCCGTGTGAATAATAATTACCGGTCCCATGCTTCGGTATTTCAATGACATCATTCAAGATGCCTACCTATCCCGTTTAATGTAACTTTTTGCAACAGTTTATAGATGGTATAAACGAGGTGCAAATGTTATACCATTACGGTTCTGTTGGTTGTTCCGTCGAGTAATATCTCATATTCCGTTTAAGTAATCTCGTGTTAACGCTTTCTTCGACTCTCGTTAAGACGCGTAAACAGTTTCACTCGATGACTCTGGCTAAACCGATATCGCTTGAACTTGCGTTACTCCTATGGTTTCATTAGGAAGCGTTACAGCTACTTGCACTAAACCGCCAGATTGATACGGTTCATCGGGTATTATACTCTTGTTTTTGTCGACGGTACATGAATCGATCCCATTGATTTTTTTCTTCCAAGTAAAAAGCGAATGGGTTATGATTCGTACACGAGCTTGATTTACGGACGCCCACTGTGAGTTAAAATTGGAACAAAAAGTGGAGCAAAGTAATTGTATATATGTTGCTGATGGTAATTCGAGGCGTTCGAATTCGTTTAAACGAGACGCCAGCTTTTCGTTACATGTCTGATCCTGAAGATCACGGTATCGATTTTACAAGAAAAGTGTGCCGCCATGAGTACTCTCTACGTGACGTTTGCGGCGCGCGTTCTGCAGCTTTCTCTCCGCGGAGTGGACAGACCGCGTAACAAGAAAGTAACTTACCTTCTAATTAGACTATCGTCGCGCGCTGTGCACCGGCACATCGATGCTTGATCGGCCGGTTCCTTCTCGATTTCTAAATTCCACGTAACAAAAGGCGTGCTCTCGTTATTTCTTCTATAACATTTTCTCGGTTTCATCCTCGCGAATCTTTTTTTCTCGGCCATAGTGCATTACGTAACGACGCGCTTCCTCTTTCGGTATATTCCGATAGGAGTTGCTGATCAGACAAATACGTGGTTTCTCCGATAAACCAACGTTTGGAAGACGAGCCACATAGACCATATAACTTTTACTTTTAATATACCCGTTTTTGCTTATTAAGCACGAATTTAATAACTTATTTAACTGCTTGCACGGTATTTCTATTCCCGAATACTTGATATATTTCATTATGCGCGGTACTGACGCAATTAAGGACGAAAATAGCTCGTCCTTTGTGTATTAATTAAGGCAACAGACGTAGAAGAAGAGTTCCAGGAAAAGTCGAGCATCGTGAAAGCTAATTAAAAATAGTTGAAATTCCTGACCGGAGAGACGCGTAAAAGGTTCCAGAGACTCCGGAAGTATATTCTCCGTGAAAAATCGACGCTGTTATCCTCGGTGCAGGTGTCCGACCGAATATATCCAACCACGTAACCACTCGGTGCAGGTGAAGTTCAACGAAGCGCAAAATTGTATCTTCTTCGCTGTAGAGTGTAGAGTAACACGGCGAGGCTCTTAAACTCGTTTCAACTCCGGTTGTGCATAAATTTCTTTGAAGTCCTGCCTTTCTCCAAATTCGTCTAGACGTCCTGCTGCCTTTCATCGCTCTGATGCGGTCGTAGAAGAAAAGAAAATAAACTTATAAAAAAGGCGTCGGTGTAGGGCGCGTAGTCTTTAGGGGCCGGAGCTGTTATATCAAAGGAAAACCACTTTGAGATTGTAACGGAAAGAATTAACTCTCACCCACTAGGGGAGGTCCAAGTGACCCACGCATAGTTCTCTTCGCCTTGTATACTCGTATACCTGCGTATTATGTACCTGCTGCTTAGGCAGGCGCCTACCTAAAATTTTCTTCTTTTATTCCGTTGCTATAGAACTCTAAGGGCGGAGCTGTAGGGGAAATAAATTCCATTCTTTCACGTTGCTTACGTCTACTTTGCTTCAACCATAGTACGTTTATTACAAAGATCCTCTGTACTGGGTAAAGTTTTTTATGGCACCATAGTGGGATCTTTCGACGTCGTAAACCGCTATACGTACATGTAATGAAATTATCCAAGTCGGGAAGCTTAATCGAAGCTTTAATTAAGGATCGTCCGAGTAGATCTTCTTCGAGAAGCATCAGATCGACTGGTACCCTGGTATTTCACTTTGGTGGAAACTAAGGTCCATCTGAAGTCAATTTCCCGAATTTCAACAAGCGCAAACGCGAGTACGGTTTTAGATCGAGCATCGACGTATCGAAAGTTGAAGCGTCAGCGAGAAGTCGAGAGGTCAGTGGCCGAGGTTTGCAGAGATCGGACACGTGCACTCGCACGTGTCTCATTCGGCATCGGCGCCGCTTTCATATGCATGCACCAAGCCGGAAAGAATAAACGCATCCGTGCGTGCGTATCCGGTCTATTGTTCGTAATCCAATTTGCCACGAGACAAAGTTCGTCGCTCAGGAATGAGCGTTGTTCGATGGATGAAACGCGTCTCTCCTCTTTAGAGAGCCAAGGTCGTGGCTCCAATGGGTGCGCTCGCCTTTGAACGCGAAACGCGGTAGCCTTCTCTTTTCACCTCCGAAAGACTTTCTCGCCCCCCGGCACGTAACTTCCTTTCCTTTTTTTCATGGCCCCCTTTTCAGGCCACGGGTCGTACGTTCTCTTTGCCAGCACTTTGCGCGTAGTCCTCCTTTTATCCTTTTCCAAACAGTTCGCCGTCAAAATCCATAGAATCGCCGATTAGGTGTTCGTGGAATAAAACAAATCTTCGGACAAGTACGCGTTGCAATTTTTCTGGAACGTGCGGTTCAATGGAGTACTTGTACGTTTCGTAGGAAGCTATTTACTGTCGATTAAATAATGGTCATGAGTATAAAAATGGTCGAAGGGAACTCGTGACGAGGGAAGCGAGAAACGTAAAGTAATACGAAAATTCGGGTGCCGGTGGAGGAACGTGTCAGTAACGCGATCAGCGAGAAATCGTGCATCGATCGAATCGCGAAGGGGTGCCCCATGAAAATTTGATCTCTGTGTTTTGTTCGGTCGTTCGTATCGAGCCACCCCTCCGGGTGGACAAACGTCAATAAAGCAGCGCTTGCGCTGTATCAGCTAACCGCGGTGCGATGTTCCTACGAGCGGCGTTTTCTTTCGTGTCCCCTTTCCTTGCTTCTCAATTTATTTATTTATGTCGATGAAGAGCGCACGGGAAGAGGCACGCCGATAATATCGTAGAAATATGTAGCGAAAGTGCTTCGGCTCTTTTGCATTGTAACACGTTTTCTATTGTCTGAAAAAAATAAAAGAAAGAAGATACTGGCAGGATTGCGAGGGATAACGAAACGTTCGTCGTAGATTTTGTTCGCGTCTTACCCGCATCCTGCGCTATTTTATCTGGCTCACTGTGAACTAAGTAAAATAGATTGGATCGTGGCAATTTGTTAGGATAACGAATCGTCGAAAAGCTGCTGTTTTTGCTCGTAAGCTGGTCGTGTTACGCAACGGATAGCGTACGAAGACTGTACAAGCCCCGTCATGGATCATTGAACCGAAGAATGAATTAATAAGCAAGGGGATACACTCGCCTTCCCTAGAATTCAATTTCACTGCGTTTTTCTCGTTCCAGTTAATGGGGAAAAATGTACAGGTCGTTTCAAAAGGGACGTCCATCCCCTTGGACGGGCGTTACTTTCTTCCATGTATTTTCATTCAATTTTAATACATCTTTTAGTATCGTTGTTTATCTTTGAATTATTGCACGCGCCGATTCCAATGAGATATAGAAATTTTAACGAATACGAAAGAACCGTTTCTGCTTCGATAACTCATTCGTCGGCAGATCTGGTCGGGTTGTTTAGGCGTTTGTCCCGAATGATGCGACTAACATGCGCGCAGGATGAAGTCACTGCCTTAATGCACTTAACATTAATGAGAAACTCGAGTGGGTCGAATTGACCTCCATTTGTTAATCCAACACCATCGACCGGGCCGCCGTATGTTGCCTCTATTCTCCTTTTATTTCTGAGAACCGCTCGAGCGTTACCGTACGGCAACTGGCTAAATGAGGAGAATAATAAGACCGAGACAAACGAAGTTAATTTGATCGATACGAATAATTACAAGAAAAAATTTGAAGGTTGCCAGCGAACCGTGAAACTGCTGCTGCACTGCTAATTGAGTCTAATCGATTCGTTCGAGTTTAGTTTGGTTCACTCGATTATCCGGTAATCGTAGTGGGAACAAACTTAATTAAACCAACGAATAGAAAATAAATAAGAATAAAAAGACAGAAGAATGAGGACAGAATCGTCTTGCAGATCGTATATCGTATTATCTAATCGAGATTGTTTACAAATCGGAAGTATGAGAAAGGCTGGTTGATAGGATCTCGTTCACGGCTACCGAGTCTATGCGAAAATTCATTTCCCTAGAATGGATGCATTGTTGTCGAAATGAGTTAGACTTTGTTTGCAAGGGATAGAACGACTTATCTGTACGTGTGTACACGACCCGGGAACCGCCTACGGGGAACTAGTGATTCACACGGTATCCCAGAAAACAGAGACTTCGTTTGAACATCTGTCTCCGTCGTCGAATCTTATCGCGTCTTTCGACAAGCATTTAAAACGATAACGCGTCTCCGAGGATGATGCACAGGATGTGTAGGCCTCAATGAAATTTAGATTACGATGTTCACACGATTGTTCTCCGTTCGACAGAGTTCGCTGAGACAATTCGTTCGCGATACGTTGCCGTTACTTGGCTAGTTTAAAGATAGAACAGTTGGTAGCTAGAAATGTGGCACTTTCTTAAACATCCTTGCCCCGAATTTTAATGTACACCATCTTTTAGCAAACGTGCCTTTCTGAAGTCACGTAAGATTATACTTCGCTGTTGATCCCGAGTAATCGTTAAGACTCAGGATGTAAAAATAGCAGTCGCTTGGTCGATTGATGGTTTTGAAACAACGGCAGACGACAATTCAGCGGGAGGATATGAGTCAACTGGTGTCGTGCCTGCGTAATTGAAATTAATAATACGCCTAATGAAATTTAATGTGTCTGGAAGAAAAAAAATTTGCTCGTTATCTCGTCATCTAACGGGGGATTCTCAACTTAATGCTTTTCCTTTTTCTTGTAGAATGTGGTGGACGATTACCGGTACGTTTGGTAACATATTACCAATCGATTGGAGCAAATCGTACGCTAGAAAAATGCACATGCCCGCGCTTAATTTGAACGAGGCTCCGGTTTCACACGAAAGGTAAGCTGTAGTTCCTACAGCAGCGTTCTAAGCAGCTTCTGTACTTTGTTTGCTGCTTTTCTTTCCGCAAGAATACATAGTTGATAACGATAGAAGGGACATCTCTTAATGTGTTTGAAAATATACAAAGCGCGATCGACGTTTGCAAATTAGACGCTTTCATTTTGTTTGCTATAGACCTGAACTAGAGGATTTAAGTAGCGAAGATGAGGCTGTCGCAACTGATTTGGACATGCATGCTTTGATCTTGTCCAGTAGCACCGATACTCACAGCCCAGAGGAACCGCTTAAGACTGCGGAAGAGGTACTCCGTGAAATAGACGATATAATGCAGGTAAATATACAATTTCTTCAAGAGATAAATTCACAGGGAAAGAGGGAAAAACATCTGTTTTGCGTAGGAAAGTCCGTCGATGGAAAGATCACCGGATTCCGATGGGTCTTTATTGGATAGCGACGAGGCACTGGAGAGGAGCAGAGAAGTTCTGGGCTCTCCGCTGCACGAGAAAAGTATATTTTCATAAGCAGATACGAACCAATAAACAGCATCAGAATGGGCTTCATAATCTTGAATCATGATCGTTTGTTCTAGAGCTAAAACAACTTACCTCCAGCCAACTGACTGAGTTACTCGGGGAGATGGAATCCTTGGTGGGAGCTCTGAGCGAAACTCTCATCGCGGAACTTGCATTGCGCGACGAGCTCGAATATGAGAAAGAATTAAAGAATCAATTTATCTCGTTGTTGTTAGCAGTACAAAATCGACGAAGACAGCATCATGTCACGAGAAAGAGAAATCAAATGCAAAATGGTACTAGTCCTTTACCACAACATAGATCGCTTCAAGAATCTAAGGTAATTGGCGGTTGTTTCAGAACGTCGAATTCGTAGGTATAAATTTGAAATATTTCATTTGAATAACGTTGCTTACAGTATTTAACTACCGTAATTCCGTATCATATGGACAGTGGCCCACCAGACAATCAGGCATTACAAGTTCTCATTAAAAGTGAGTATCACTGAATAATTATGCGAATATATTAAACGCTTAACTCTGGTATTTTATTTTGCAGTATTAAAAGCAATTAGCGAAGACAGTCCAACTGTACCTACTTTACTAACAGATTATATACTCAAAGGTAAGTAAAGAAATCTTGAGTTTTTTCAAATAAATGTGTAAATTGAATGTCTAAAAAAAATCATTCTTATTTTCAGTATTGTGTCCTACTTAGTGAGCGTACCATAAATTCCTCACGGAAATCGATAAAAATCAGAAAGAAAGATATTAATTATTAACGAATACAATTTGCTCTCTTCTTGCCAATACGCTTTCAGCCGTTGTTGTGCCGCATATTCTTGCGTTAAGGCAGGTGATTTTGCTTCTAAATTGTGTCTGGAACTACACACTGTATCGACTTTAGATTCATAGATAGAATCCGTGACACTCACATCTAGTCTTACTTTATATATTATCACGTGTATATTATTTTACATAAGATATATTTCTAATAATCTATGTATGCGCTCTATAAAATACCTCTTAATCGTGTACGACTTATAAAATCTTCATTTTTGTATACGTCATCATGAATTTCGTGACAATTCAGTTTTTTGTAATTTTTTGTACATAAAGATCTTATCGAAATGTGTGAACAAATTTTACTATATTACCGAAAATATTTATATTTATGTAGAAAAATATACCAATTAACTTGTAGATTACAACATATAAACTTATGAATTTAGTATATATTGTTGTAATGCTCATGTACCTAGAATTATCTAGTAACGTATCGCGCAAAAATAAAAACATCTTGTTGCTGGAACAACCTTATGAATCTACACTTGAAATCTGTTTAATAATTACATACAAGATGCCATTGAACACTTTGTGTACGGCAACACAGTTGTTTTACACACATTGCAGATATTGTGTTTGTTGAAATAAAGAAATAAATTGAACAATCTTACTATTGAAAAGTGTTATTTTTATTCATAAGAAGGCAAGTTTTCTTCTGTATAATTCATATTCCTTTTTATTAGTTAAATAGTTTTGATCTTTTTTATCAATTTTCATTTGTATTTTAATGAATTAAAAATTGTGAAGTATTGTAACCATAATTCGATCACGTGACGAAAAGATGTTCTATTATTATCTTATATTTATTATGCAATATATATATATATATGTACAGCTTATATACTGTATATATATATTTAGGATTTATTAATAACATATAATAGGATTTAATTTCATTATCAGCAGTGTCTGTTTCGTTATTGTATATTGTACTTATATATTGTAATACCAATTTATACTTATCGATAATGGAATAATGTAAGTAAAAACATAATTGAATGTTGAACACGAGACAGTTACGGTGTTTGTAAGGTTACTTCAAACGTATCTGTAGGAAAATACTTCCTTACAAATTGATTAAAAGATGATGATTACAAGACAATTAAAGGTATGTATTTAATACATGTGATAAATCAGTATTGTGATTACTTACATACGTTATTATTTAAGAGATTTGCTTGTTATTTCTTTGCATAAAACCTAACCTACAAATTGTATAAAATAAAAGAAACAATTTGTAAATACAATAAAACTTTTTTTCCATTTTATATCTAGATACCTCCACTTAAAAATTTATCAACAGTAGCCTTTTTTGGAAGTATTATTGTTACAGCTACAGGACTTATTGTACGATATGATTTAGAAAACAAAATTCGAAAAACAACAACTTATAAAAAGGCATTGAAATTATTTTATGATCATAAGGAAACCATTAAACATTTAGGAGAACCTATAAAGGAAGGAAGAATGACGCTTCCAGAGTATAAATCTGGTAATATTAAGAAATTCGGTATTAATGTAAAGGGGGCTAACACTACAGGAAAACTATATTTTGAATATCAAGTTCAACCGGATGAAAGTACTGAAATAAAGAAGGTAGAAATTAAATTTAATGATATTGCTGATAAGATATTTGTGATTCATAAAAATTAGTGTATATAATAATGAAATATATTGTATTCTTTTGTTTCTCCCTTATATTTTTGTGGTATTGTTTAAAAGTATACAAAAGTTTGTTATTATATAAGCTTCAAAGGAGGATTGACATGGCAACTTGATTATCTTTAATGTTATAATATCATCAATAAAGATGATTATAATTTATCTAAATGTCTGTAATGGCATATCTGTAACACCCTTTGGAACTTTAAGACCTCTTCTGGTATAACCAAATCCAGCTTGAATTATGTGTATAGCAGCTTCAACAGTTAATTGAATATCATGTTGATTACCAATGAAAGGATTTACTTCTACAAGATCCACTGCATTTAGTCTTTTAGTTCTGTATAATATTTCCATTAAGTGAACAGCTTCTCTGAGTGACAATCCACCACGTACTAAAACAAATAAACTGTAAGAATTAGAATAAAAATTATCTAGGCAAAAGCAGATAATTTACCAGGAGTTCCTGTACATGGTGCTTCTAATGGGTCTAAGGAATCAATATCAAAACTAACATGTAATGATTTTGATTCATTAGGATCTATTTTATTTAGTGCCATGTAAACAACATCATGAATACCTGGACAAAGATATCATTTAATAATTGATTTGTTAATGTTTTGGTCAGCTTAAGTATATAATATTACCATATCTTTCAACATCTTCCATACCAAAAGCAGTAATACCAAATTTTTCGATAACTAATCTTTCATAACGATCAACAGATCTTAATCCAATATAAGCTACATTTCTAATTGATAACCTGTAAATAATTATAACATATTTAATATATTATTTTATCTATTTCGTTTTGATAATATTATTGTAATATAATTACAAATTACATTGGCTGTTGCCAATCCATTCCTGGCAGATGTGGCCAGTAATCAGCTAATTCAGAAGTTAATAATGCTACAGGCATTCCATGAACATTTCCACTTTCGCTAGTTTTATTTGTATTTAGATCTGCATGAGCATCAACCCATATAACAGCTACATTTTCTTTTTCCTGTAATGGTATAAAGTATAATATACAATGTGGAAAGAAAAAGCTGTAATTTTTAAAGAAGTAAATTATACCTTAACATGACCATCTATAGTTCCAATTCCTACACTATGATCACCACCAATAGTCAATACTCGTCGATCATCTTTCAAAATTTCTTGAACTTTCTCAGATAAATAACTTGTACAGCCAGCAACATCACCCAAGTGTGACATGTTATTTACTCCATCTACATTTTTTGCTTTATATGAAATATCACCATAATCTTTCACATCTAACCCTTTTTTAATGTAAGGAGTTACAAAAATTAGATTTTTAGTTTTTAAAACTGTTTGAAATCAGTGAAATATATAATAATAATTACCTAATGATTTTAATTCTCGCACTAATCCAGCTGTTCTAATTGCCTCTGGACCATGTGCTACACCTTCCTTATGCTATATTTATAATTGCTGTATATTATTACTTTATACATTATGTTACTATATTACCATGTACTATAATACCTGTCCTTTATCAAATGGCACCCCAATTATTCCAACTTTGCCATAATTGCGATTTCCAAGTCTGGTAATAACACTTTGTATTTTCTTTAATATATTCATTTTGTATATATGCTGTTTTAATGTAGAATTTAATAAGCTAAAGTAACTGTTTATTGACCTATGCCCTCAGACTGTTGTAATACATATCTGTTGTAATATAGATAACACATGAGATTTACAGTACAAATTATAACATAGTTGTGCAAGAACAGAACTTAAAAAAAACTTAAAAAGTATATTAAATTGAGGATTACTACTTGTCGTAATATTTCGCATTTATTATGTGTAACATTTCTTACAAATGATTTATTATATAAATTATTATTAGATATGTATAATTAATACGCACTAAAAATATTTTTAGTATTTGATAATAATAATAATACTTATATCACAATTTACAACACGTAAACAAAAAATTTATTCAATAGCTAACAATTAAAAAATTGTTATTCTTAACTTCTTTCTGTGTGCTAAAATTTATTTGGGACCAATCATATTTTCCGGCTTCACCCATTGATCAAATTGTTCTGCAGTTATGCCATTCTTCAATGCTGATTCTTTTAACGTGAGATTTTCTGCATGGGCTTGCTTGGCAATTTTAGCAGCCTGAAAAATATAACTTTTATATTATATTTGAAGACTGTAATAAACCAGTCTTCTTTTAATTAAAAAATTGTAATACCTTATCATAACCAATATGTGGATTTAAAGCAGTAACAAGCATTAAACTTTCGTTCAAAAGTTTACTGATACGATCTACATTCGGTTTAATACCGACGACGCAGTTCTTTGTAAATGAGGCACAGGCATCACCTAATAGTCTTGCAGATCTTAATGTATTTGCAACTATCATAGGTTTAAATACATTAAGCTCAAAATGGCCATTACTTCCACCAATAGATACAGCAACTTGATTACCCATGACTTGGCAACAAACCATAGTCATTGCTTCGCATTGTGTTGGATTAACTTTACCAGGCATAATAGAACTTCCTGGCTCATTTTCAGGAAGAGATAATTCCCCCAGACCGCAACGAGGTCCACTTCCCAAAAATCGAATATCATTAGCTATCTAAATAGAAATTTTATATAACGTAAAATAACAAATATAGATTTTTTTAATCGAATATTCTTTAAACATACCTTCATAAGCGAAACTGCTACTGTATTCAGCGCACCATGCACTTCTACCATAGTATCTTTAGTCGCTAAAGCTTCAAATTTATTAGGAGGTGATGTTACAAATGGTAATCCAGTAATTTCTGCAATCTTTGCTGCTGATTTTTCCGCAAAACCTTTTGGTGCATTTACCCTGTTCCTACTGCAGTACCACCAAGTGCTAACTCATATAATCTTGGAAGAGTATCTTTTACCCTTTTAATGCCATTACAAACTTGTGCTGCATAACCTGTATTACAATTATTTGCTTTTATAAAAATAGTTTAATACATATATTTTAATCCTGAATATTTTAACCCCAACCTGAAAATTCTTGTCCTAGTGTTAAGGGCACAGCATCTTGAGTATGAGTTCTACCAATTTTTATAATATCTTTCCATGCATTAGCCTTTTCTTCTAATGCTTCATGTAATTTTTCCAAACCAGGAAGTAATACCCTGTTAATTTCCAAAGCAACTGCTATATGCATAGCAGTAGGAAATGTATCATTGCTACTTTGAGATTTATTTACATGATCATTTGGATGGACAGGATCCTTTGATCCAAGTTTACCACCAAGTAATTCAATTGCACGATTTGAAATTACCTAAATAGAATAAATAAACTAGTTACAAGTCTATCCAATTATACTTAAATTACTTAATAATGTGTCAATACCTCATTGGTGTTCATATTGCTTTGCGTACCAGAACCTGTTTGCCAAATTACCAGTGGAAAATGATCTTTATAAAGGTCTCCACATATAACATCATCTGCAGCTTTACTAATAGCATCTGCTATTTTTGCATCCATTCCATATTCTTTATTTACAAGTGCAGCAGCTTTCTTTAATATACCCATTGCGACAATAACCCCATACTAAAGAAATATTCAAAATATAAACTAAGAATGTTATATGCATTAAAACTTCCTTTTTCTATAATAAATAATTAGATTTCCTTACAGGCATTCGTTCAAAACTATCACCAATTGGAAAGTTCATTTTTGACCGCATTGTTTGTGCTCCATAATATTTGTCAGCAGGAACCTTTAGTTCACCAAAAGTATCCCTTTCAATTCGAAATTCACCACTGGACTCCTGAAATTACAACATTAAAAATTTATTATAATACTAATGATGAAATTTGTTTATAAAAATAATTTATGCTCATATACCATATTGAGAAGGTAAATTATATAATAGAACTGAATGAATATAGCTTCAAAATGAGTACTATAGCAGTTTGAACAGAGGAAATTGAAGGTCAGTCAGATGAAACCATGTATGTGATAATAGATATGTACTCAGATAGGTTTTTATGCTTGTACAATATCAAATTAAAAAAAAGGGAACACAACACAAAAGAATTATATACATAATTATGTAATATAAAAATGAAATATATAAATATAGTATCTTCCATTATATAAACATAAGGATTTAATATGTCACGTTTAATTAATATTTTCTATAAAATAAAAAATTTGTATCATACCATCTTGTTTCATAAAATTCATTCCACAATCTCTATTTTCATTGAAAAAGTTCCTGTTTTCGTTTTCGTTTAGAGATGATTAATTCGATTAAATGTCAAACGTGTTCAATTGTTATATTACAAATGACATCGTAACATCTCAAAAATATGCTAAAAAAATTGTTTATGACAAGGCAGTACATTTTTTGTTTATAATATTCTGAAAAATTATTTCAAGAACTAGTTCTTTAATGATTATGTAAAAATAATGCACGAACTAATTTAAAGATTTTAGACGAGAATAGTAGAAAAGAGTAAATTGCGAGAAAGAATAAATAAAATAATTTAGCTATAAATTTAAGAAAGCGTTATTGAGAAATGATACATTTTTAAGTCATAAGATCTATTTTATATGACATAGTAGTACCTTTTTATTGCCTTTAGAAACTACCGATGTATACAATGACAGCCTTAATGTTAAAAAAGCCGATGATTTCTTTAATTCCAATAATCCATGATTGATAAGTGAACATTTCAATAAACTTAATGTCATTTTAATAATTTTTAACGTCTAGTTTTTTTCAACAATCGTTCCAGAAGTTAAAAAGGATCGAAAAAATAAGTAAAAATGACTGAAAACGACACAAGAGCAGAAGCTCTGATAGAAGTGTGCACTAACGAGTAGCTTGAAAACTAAGCACAAAATATGTTATAGTTAGATAGATTCTACGTGAGCTGAGTGAAGATATCAATTTTATTGCAGTTGCAAACATACAGTCAAGATATTGTGCGCAAATAAATAAGACCGTGATTGGTTTATTTAGTACATTAACTGATTTTAATTAGTTTAATATTATTACAAATAAAAATGTATTCTGTTAGATTGCAATAAGATTATTTGGAGTTTATGAAGTGTTATTCTTATAAAAACCGTCTTAGATGTATTTTAATAGAAACATGTAAAAGAAGTAATCGAAAAGTTTACATGTTGGTATTTGAAATTTCTGATTGGTGAGCTACCATCCTGGTTTCCAAAAACATGAACTTTCAAACATACCATATAAACGTACACATGAAATTCTTTTCTTTTTGAATTGTTCTTCTTTCAATTACGAATACAATGTCGACCAATTAATAGTATGTTAATTATCGGCTAAATTATGTAGTATTTTTACTAACCTATTAACTTTCGTCGCCATTGTATTTATGTTATATGTGCGTGGTGGTATTGCGTGTAGTTGAAGTAACAAAATTATGGTGTATTTTTGAAAAAAACGTCATCTAAATAGTAGTCAATAACAAACCGATAAATTTGTGTAACACGGTCTTATCATACTAGTCGTGTGTCAATTGGAACTGGGAATTTCTAGTGATATCGAGAGTAATTATTCAACGATTAAACGAAGCGGTTAACGCGTTTATTGAATTTTAACAACTTTAGCAAAATTTTAAGATTTACGTCTCATGTAAACAGCACGAGAATCTTTACATGTCATCCCGCTTAATGATCCTTATTATGTAATTTATGCAAAAGGGAATGCTATGCACAAAAAATTGTGGTTAAAACTTCGTCGAGTTTGCATTACAAGTGGTGTCTTTCGAAAATGACTGACTTTTCTTCCTTTTCTACTTTTACGAGGTAAGTTAAAAACGTGTTTTATCAAATGCAACATGTCCCGTTCCCAACTTCTATGTAAATAAACAAACATTTCTTACTACAATTACAAGTTATTTTACGAACAACATGTCTTCCAACTTTTAATTTGATAAAAAATACGTTTTTTATCCTTAACCTAGAATGTCACGAGTACCGGGCTTCTTGTTCTCAAGTAATTTCTAAAATAATTTGAAATCATTGTAGCATTTTAGCATAATCAGTTGTATTTTTTAATTTCTTGTAATATATGTTTAAAATTTATTTAACTGAGATATGAAACCCGACTTTGGTATATAACCATTGCACATAACCGATCTTTAATGTTAGATTAACTTATATTTATTTTTCAATTAAAATCCTGGAAAAAAGCTTAATTTTAAGTTTAGAAAGCGTAATGTGCTTTGGAGAGGCAATTTCTAAAATTAAGAAATTTTGTATGATATTTATTGGTTTTATTTAAGATGTTGTTTAAGTTGTGAGTTAAAGTGTGGTTTAAGTATAATTATCTAAAGTAAATGTTTTCAAAAGTTAATTATTGTAATCAAGGAACAAAATATCAATAAGAATTTTACGAGCAAAAATAATATTATTTCTTTTTGCAAAGTTATATGATGAAATTTTACATTAGTATGACAAATATTATTGCAAACAAAGAATGTTTTTGTATATTTATTGGATGCAAATTAAATTTTATGTGACGGAATCACATTATTCTATTAAATTATAGTTTAGCCATATTGTTATGAAAGATATAAACAATAGTCTTATGAGCCCTCAAAAGTTTAATAAAAGAAATAAAAATAAATATTTGAGTATTTAAGAATTATTTTTATGACTATAAATTTTAGTGTATTTATGAATTTGCAGGGTAATCAATAAAGTATTAAATTTTGTAAAATGTACTATTAGAACCACTTTTGTGATACTCAACAATATTTATTGTATACCAACATATGTAGTATGGATGACATTATTGTTCCCTGTAAAAGTTTATCAACCACAAGTATATTGGAGAATCGAAGGATTATTTTTCCATTGGCTGTTAGCAATGGTATCCACGTGGACTTGGTCTGCAGGTTATGATAGTGAGTATACAAATAATTTATATATTTAATTAAAATAGCATTATTAAAATAATACTGAAATAACAAATAACATTTAATTTATAGTAATAGAACAAGGTGATGATATACAAGAAATTATTAGTGAAAGAACATTAGTAATAGCAAATCATCAAAGTACTGGTGATGTTCCTATACTCATGACAACATTTAATGCTAAGCCAAATGTATTACCTAATCTAATGTGGATTATGGATAGGATTTTTAAATTTACTAACTTTGGTATAGTTTCTATTTTACACCAGGACTTCTTCATTGTATCTGTAAGTGATTATAGATTTGTTAGTTTATTAATAATATCTTAAGTAACTGGGTTACTTTATTTTTGATGATATTTTGTGTTAGGGTCGAAAACAAAGGGAAGGGAGTTTAAAAAAGCTAGAAAAGCATTTAAAAGAAGCATATATTCCATTGAGCAGAAAATGGATGGTTCTCTTCCCAGAAGGAGGATTTTTATGTAAAAGACGAGAGACATCACAAAAATATGCTAAAAAGAATAATTTGCCAATTCTTGAAAATGTAACGTTACCGCGAGTAGGAGCAATGCAAACTATATTTGATACGATTGGTCCATCACAAGAAAATAATACAGCAGAACAACAATTGAACAGTAGGCCAAGTAAATAATTTTATAGGAACTGTAGTTTAACTTAAGTTCTTGTTTAATTACAATATATTAAGTAACATATGTATTGCTAATCTGTATAAACTTTTTATAGATATGACGGCAGCTAAACCACAAATCAATTGGATTCTAGATATAACGATAGCATATCCTCAAGGTAAACCACTTGACTTACCAACAATTATAACTGGTTCACGACCACCATGTGAAACAGTATTATTTTACCGAGTTTTTCCTAGCTCAGTGGTGAGTTTTTTAAATATATGTAGACCGTCACTCATTCATATTTTCCATGAGAATATTTTATTACATCATTGATTTTAGGTCCCACGAGAACCAGAATTATTGTCTAAATGGTTATATGATAGATGGGTTGAAAAAGAATCACTTTTGGAAAACTTTTACAAGTATGGATCATTTCTTGGCACTCAAGCACCTGTCAATGAAGGTTCTAAAATCCATCAGGATCCATTGAGATTCCTAGTCCTTCATTTATTTTTTATAACATCTAGTTATATACATTATAATATGTTTACGTATGTACTATCTTGCTTTTGGTAAAGCGTTTTATACTATACAAGAAATTACGTTCAGATACGTAAGTAAAATTAAATTGTAGTAAAGTAAAAATATTCCTGCCTCAAATATTATTCTTGATGTTAACTAACAAAACTAACGGATGTATGGATTGTCAATTTCAAATGAATGTTTGTAATCTAATTATGCCATAGGTAGTGAATTGCAAGTACCCGTTTCGTTACCATTCAGGTTTAATCGTCATTATTTGCCTATTTTGTTGATGGTACGAATATAATTTCAAGTATGCTTCATATTACAATAAGTTATCAACAACTTTATGAAGGACTGGGATCTCCAAAAATATTAATTTGAGACACTTATTTGCTGCTATTTTTCCATATTGACTTCACAACAATAACTTACAGTTCGCGGTATAGTATAAAACGCTTATATTTGATAAACAAAATTAATAATAATAGTTCGTTAATAAGTTTATTTTACTTGGATAACTAGTAATTCAAGATAATATCAGTCTATTTTATTAAGTATCAACGCTTAAATTTCTGGATATATAAAGCTTCATAATATTTTGCATGAAATACTATTACGTTTTAAAAACGATTCAAGTTTTTTTTTTATAATAAATTCACGATAAAATTACACTTCAATATTCATATTGCCTATATAAAAGAATAATTTAATGTTTGTTGATTCAATTATAATATCTAATGCTACTAGTTGCATGATAGTTTTAAAACATTCTCTATTGATATAAATGTTATCTTTTTATTTGTTCATTTATTATAAATTGCGAAAATGTATCTATATTTGATTATTTGTCTGGAGGACTTGGCAGCATTTCAGGCGATTTTCATAGTATCCTGCACGTATGTTTTGTAATACGATATCTTAAATATTATCTTGAAATGGAATTGCGAAATGTAATAGTAAATTGTTACTGCTGTTTTGAAGCAGTGATAGTAAATACCATTTCAAAGAATATCCATTTATTTGTGATACATGATAAGAAAAAAGTATTTTTCAATGCGAAGTCAATCATATAAACATAATTTTTTAAATTACATACTAGAAAACTTATATAAGTTCATAACTCTATGAAGAAGTAGATGTGAAATTTGACGTAAATTGTTTTGAAACTTGGCAGAAATAAAAATAAAATAATATCTTTGGAAATCTGTCAAAATAATTAAGGTGTGTACTTTATTGTTAAACTTCAACCAATAATAACGCTGTTCAGTGAAAGAAGACGATACGTCAGCCGTGCCTTGTTCCTACGGACAAACCTCAGTGTTAATTGTATATACGCATATGCAAATCTCATGCATAATTTTCATAGTCAAATCAACGCCTACAATTAGTTCTTAAGATATTCATATTACATCACTTTATAAAGGAGGAATTTTGCATGTATGTAGAAATAATAGAGTTATTAAAGACAGATTTTTAATGCTGCCTAATTGGTTATTGTAAAATAAACGTATAGTCCAAATCGAAAGCAATTTCTAGACTGATGGATCAAAGAAGTAATTAGCCAATGCACACACAAAATAAATATTCCTTGTCATGGAATAGCTGTAGTAGTTAAATTTTGGTTATGATTATTATTAATGGGAAATTTTTAAAATGTAACAAATTCAATAAGATCAATGTTGATATCAACTGATAGACATAGATATTATTTATGTATAAAAGATTAAGTTTCTATAATATACGATTGCGCGCATTAAAACACGGAAATTTCGAACACAAATTTATATGAAAGTGTGTTATTAAAATATACTATTATTCCTGACATCTTTTGCATTTGATTGCATTTAATATAAAATATATAGACACAAACTATCTTCAAGTATCTTATAGGCAGTATCATGATAGGAAAAAATGATCAAATCAAAAGAATTTAGATTTGCGAATTCACTGATTTCTTGTATCCTATTTATGTCATAAATGCATTTTTACTTGATAAGATGATAAAACGCTGTTATTGTTTTATTTAAGAGAATACTTTAAATCATGATGAAATCTCTAGTCTTGGTAGCAAATTTTAGAAACGATAACACGAGGTTCTAAATATGTCACCAATTGTACTATAAGGGATTATTAAATTTATGAAAATAATTTATGTTTTTGCATTACGAAAACTGCAGTACGTCGTTTAAAGCTATTCAATTAAAAGAAATAAAATTAACTATATTGCTAATAAAAAAAAAGGTTACAAAATATACATTAAGATTCTGCTAATACTTAATTGTAATGTAAAAATAGCATAAATAAGTTCTTATTTATGTTTAAGAATATAGAAAGGAAACAAAACAAAATGTAACATAATGCTAATTGCATAATAACGTATTTACTCCATTATAAGGGCCAATATTTTCGAGATATTTAGCCACATTAGATTTAAAATAAAACATATAGTACAATAAAAATTAAAATGTCAAGATTCATTAATAATACAAAATGCTGTAATTAAAAACAATGTTGTATTTATTACAAAATATATTTATAACTCTATGGTTATTACATTAAGCATTTATTTCTGTGCTGTGTGTGAATTACAAAGCATACTGTTGAAACCTATCACATTTTATACAGCACACTCTCTAACAAAATATCAGTATGAAGAAGAAAACTAAATAATGAAGAACTGGTTGTGTTTGCTTGTGCTTTAATTTTTTTACTCTTAGTGCTTTCATAAAAGTATTTCTATAAGAGGCATTTATATTTGTTATATTTCAAACAAAGCTTTGTTATTATTACAATATCAAAGCGTGTTTTACATATTATTACCTTATATTCTTTTTTAAAGATATACATAAGTAGCATTTAAGATTTGTAATGTTATAGATAAAATAAAAATATCGAAGTTGAAGACTTTACAGTATATACTGATATTTGCAACATTAGTGTCCTGTATGAAAAGTGTTTAGAAGCTTTGATTTTATACTTGTACATTGCATACGGTTTTTTAAAAAGTATAAACATATAGCTAAAAAAGTGTTTAACTATTTTTTCAGAAGAAAGTCATTGTAACAATATCCGCGAAGGAGATGTGTAACGCTCAAAAAATGATAGGTCATTTCTGTGCAATGCACGAGGCAAATATATTACACTTCATATTTGTATCATAAAAATGTTTACACAATTTGCCGTGTTTTTGACTGCATCTTAGGTATGACTGCATATTGATATTCATAAATATTATATAAAAACAAATGTAAAAAAGATGTAATTTAGCGTAAGTCCCCGAAATTTTACAAGAAAATACCTTGCTTGTATTCTTTTCTTATAAGAACTTTAATAAAATTGTTTTTAAATTACGTATAAAACGTTTTTTGCATAATTTAATTTGTTATTATATTATTATTCATTAATTTATTTTTCCTTTGATAAAACGTTTTTTAATGAATCATGCGTACTGAAATAGAATGAAATTTTGAAATTCCACAAGGTGGTGCAGTGGCGACGTATGGTGTCAGATGAATAAATTACACTAGTCGCATTTACTTGATCTAGGTCTGAGCAGATCTGAGTTTGGATTAGTTTGGATTTAGTGTCTTCCTGTCATAAATCACATTTATATCACGTTCATTTACTTAATCTTTTATTGCATTTAAAACATGACGACTCTTAGGCCTTTCACATGCAACGATTTATTTAAATTTAACAATGTGTGAGTATCGAAATATGTATTTATCCATTGTTAATATTGTGTTTAACCTAAATATACAATTTTGAATAAAAACAGTTATTTACTAACATTTTTAATTATTCTATTTTTTATAGAAATTTAGATCCACTTACGGAGACAGTATCCTTTAAATATCTTATACCTTATTACGTTTGTTGTTTAAAATAAACATATTTATTTCCTACACAATTTTGGTACATATTTTTCTTAATTGTAAATTTGTTAAAATTTTACTTGGTAAAATTTTAAACTAGTATGGACTTTCTTTTTATACACACTATCTAGCACATTGGCCAGAGTATTTTCAAGTAGCTGAATCGCCAAGTGGAGAAATTATGGGTTATAGTAAGTTTCTTTCTTGTATCATATAAGATACTTCTCCTTGATAGTGCATTATAATTAATATTAGAAATTTAAAGTTATGGGAAAGGCAGAAGGGCAAGGAGAGAACTGGCATGGTCATATAACAGCTCTTACAGTTTCACCTAATTATAGGAGATTAGGTTTGGCTGCAATGTTAATAGAATTTTTAGAGAAGGTTTCAGAAAAGTAAGTTTAATATAACATATTTATTTAATATTAACATATATATTCTATGTTTCAATGTATTTTATATTGTTACAGGAAGCAAGCATATTTTGTAGATCTCTTTGTAAGAGTTAGTAATAAGGTGGCAATCAAAATGTATCAACAGTTAGGATATATTGTTTATAGGACTGTTTTAGAATATTATACTGGAAACCCAGATGAAGATGCTTTTGGTATACAAATTACTGTTACTTTTGTAAACAATTGTTTAAATATAAATTGAATATTCTGTTCTTTTCTTTTTTCAGACATGAGAAAAGCACTTTCAAGAGATGTAAAGAAAAAATCAGTAATACCATTAACTCATCCTGTAAGACCTGAAGAAATAGACTGAATCTATGAATATTATGATTATGTATATTGTTAAGGATTTAATCCAAAATATTTGATAGATTTGTAAGAAGCATACAAATTGTATCGTGTGATAAGGTTTTTAATATATACAGTAAGTAAATAAGTCTCTCAAAGTGTAGATCCGAGCAGTTTATTTCTCTTCCTGTACAATAGTACAATGCTTTTCGCTCACACCGCTCGTGCCCTTATGCGTCGTTTTATGCGAATAAATAATAAATAGAAATGTAAGGTGGTAGGCTCAGAATATTTTGTAGACAGCTAGACGATCGCAAGAAATTTCTACCACGATTGTAGCCTTTATCAGCTGCCCTCTTCTCATTCTACTATATTTAGAAACTTAAGACTAAGGTGATATTTACAGATCAGTGACTCTTTTTTACTGCATCATGATACAAAGGTGCTAAGCACCTAAATAGTAGCATTTCATTGCGTATTATAAAAATTAAAGACAAAATGTCGTTCTTGCATATCTTTGTACTGCTCCCAGTAATCTGAGGTTTCTATCGTTTTTATTTTATATAAATCTTCAATGCGCTAAACAAAGCCGTGCATAGAGTTACTTTGTCTATACTGCTCAGAGAGGCACAGTCACACTCAGCCTATCTCAGGAATTATAAAATTATAGAAGTCTTGTACATATTGCACGAAAGCCCTACTTTTAAACTTTTATTTATTTCTGGATACTAAAGAGAAGGAAGACATTTGCTAGTTATGTAGGACACGTCAAGCGAGTACAAAACTTCTATACGTGACGGGATCATCGTTTAATTAGTACAAAAATGTTGCACGTATGTTACCGCAGGAACGATACTAATTATTAAAGAAAACGCGTTCCCATTACATCTATTTGGTCGTGTCCTTATAAAACGAACTTATTTGCTTAAACATTAAATAAATATAAAATATGAGACTAGCTGTTATCAAAATAACATGATAATGTGTAAGTTGCATTTGTCACTTTCCGTACAAAGAATTTTTTTCTTATGATTGAGCTTAAATTCAACCAGACTTAAAGTTAATACTGTCTGTACTTACTGTCACCAATCAACCATATTTCTCAAATTAGTCGTTATAAAATATAAAAGAAGTAATTAGTCAATGCAATAAAAAATCGTGTACAACACTTTTTAAATTAAAACAGATCATTATGTGAATAATGTAGTGATCGAAGGTAAATTCTGAATTTACAATGACAGTAGGTACAGTTATTACGCTTGAAATATCTTTATATTTGAAAAATCTAAATACTTATATCCATGTGTTTTTATTTGCACTGCAAAGCAATTGCAGGCTCCTCGTACGTGTACTGCGATCGATTTGGCAAGAAATAAGAATTTCGTCGACATATTCTCACATTAAAGACAAAGGTATCGCTGCATCACTCACTAGACTTCTAAACATCCATTAACTCCGATTAATTATATACATATGTGATACATCACTTCTGCATCATTATCTTACGCTAAACGTTTTGAATTTGGTATATAAATACGGTAGCAAAAAGTTTCAGCACGATGCCTTAGCTTTTTTTAATGAAATTATTCGATGTAATTTCAGACATACTAATTTATTTTAGGCAGTGTTGCAAATCGTTTTCGATTAATTTCAGTCACCCACGTTTAAATCGCGTTAACGTGGACCACAGAGTTTTGCATGCTGTCAGGTATGTACACAAAAACGTTGTCTGTCAAGCATCATCTCTAATTTACACAAAACGCAACTAAAATCAACTACAGCGCACACGTTGCTGAGCGTCGTCCAGTGTATCGTTTTACGCAAATTCTTACAATACAGCCTGTAGTACCTTCGAATATAAAGTTAGTGCCTTGGCAGGATCAGACTTTCATGAACGAAGTGCCGTATTCCCCTGCTTTTTTTTCCCAATTCGATTGACCAGTCTTTTTTTAAGGTCTTTGGTGGTCTGGCGTCGACTTTAAAATATCTGGTTGCGTTGGAAGACAGCCTGAACCTAGTTCAATTGTTATTCAATCAGTAAAAACAGAGAAAAAATGAAATACAAAAGTATGTATTTTTACAAACCCGTTGTAGGTCTTAGGGTCGATTTGATGGATCTGTGAGACCCATTACGAGTTAATGTGTTCATCTGTGGCGTGCCAGGTAAAGTATGTCCCAAGGCGTTCATGTAATCGGCAATCAACAATGTTATCTCCAGAATCTGTATAGATGCGAATAGATAATATTTAATATTAAGAAATCTTGTTTTAATTAGATTGCTCGATAATATACCTTAGGTTTTGATAGAGCAAATAAAAGTTTTTGTTCAGCTGCTCCTTCGTCAGGGCAAGCGACCAGCATAAAATCATCCAAACATCCTCCAAATGTAACTATGTTCGCATAATTATAACGACACATCACTGCCATCGTTTGTAATTCTAGAAGAGTAACACTATCTTCGGAAACGGCTATCCATACGGTTATCGGCTCAGCTTGCTTCAACTATGAAACAAGACATTTTTAAACAACTTTCTTTTTCATTTTTGTTTATCTATAAATATGTCCCGTTATTAACCTTTGCTTGATAGAGTGTAGCTCCAAAGAAAGGCCACTTCCTGGTACAAGTTAGATATATGCGAACACAGTCTAATACGCTACGACCTTTTAACGCGATCCACTTTTCTTGAAGTTTTTCTTGCAGTTCTCTGCAACAAGAAATCCGTGAATTTAAATACAGCTGATACTTATTTATGTTCTTTGTAATTTACATGGTACTTGCCTTAATTGCTCGGCAGTGATGTTTGTCCGATATCGTATGGGATAAAATTTGTCTAAAGCTTGAAGCACCAAATGATGGGGATTGCATCCTGGGCCGCTGCCTCGAGCTTTATCGTTGTTATATTCACCAAAATCGATCTACAACGTTTCATCGTTACATTAACAGTATTTTCATTAAAAAACTGCACCATTATTTTCAAAGAGTAACTTTACCTGTGCCATTAACGACGCAAGTTCAAATGCAAGTTCTCGATTGACCGGAAATTTGCCTTGTACGACTTGCTGATTTATTTGGTAACACAGAAGAAGCCTTTCTCTGTCGGTTTCCATCTTAGCTGCCTGTCTCCAATAGCATCGCGATTTGTACGTTAATTGTATCACCCTGGTATTCTCGAATTTTCCCGAGCCCTTCTCTCTTAATGCGGTTTCCCATTTGGAGATTATATCACAAAGCTGGAACGAATAAAATTATCGCGTCGGAATATTTTCGTCTACCGTAATTTCCAAACTCTCCCGAGGTGCATACTTTTGCCTGAAGATCGATGAAATGTTCAAGATCCTTCTCGATGGGATCGTCACTGAATAACGTGAAACCCGATTGATGAACATCTCGGCAACCAATTTCCTGGTTCAGAGTATTCAGAAATTCTTCTATCGTTGTGCTGCCATCGAAGCTTACAACCTGATACGTCCCATTCAAGAAGTGAACCGGTATAGCATGTGGCAGGGAATGATGGTAGGGATTTTTCATTAATATCGATAGGACCTCCATCCTCGAGGGTTTCACCTCCCTTCCGCCGTTTTGTAATGTCCTTTCCAACGCTCTTTCGCAATAGGCTGCGTATTTGCCGCACTCCGTTCTAACAAAATAACAAATTCATACGTTTAAATTAACATGTTTCGGTTGAAATTTTGAAATTTAAATGCTTAGTAGAACGAATGAAGGCCGCTTACTTAGTATCAGCGTTTCTTTGCAAGTGTAACTTCAGGTACCAGAGTAGCCGATTGTTTCTTGGTAGGAATAGAGAAACAGCGAGCGCGAGCAGCTGCCATCCCTGGATAAGAACGTACTGGGCGGGATTAGTTTTGCAGTCCAAGATCGTTGACGTCGAGTGGCCCTGCATGAGCGGAGGACTGTGAGAAGTGGAGGCCGTCGACTGTGCGTCCGCATTTTCACCGCTGCCATTTGCCGCGGGACTTTGCGTATCGCAGGTGAACAGCGATTGCGTGGCGCAGAGAAGGAGCTGCTGCAATGGTATGCTGGCATACTACTATATCCCTGGATCGAACCAGACCTAATCTACTACTTTATTTTTTTTTTTTTTTTTTTTCTTTAAATAAATCGCGCTCCACTGTCCTCGTTTATTATTCGTTTGTAGAATCTATTTTAACAGGACAATCGAGGGTACGTGTTTTAAAATCTTTTAGACCTGTGCAGCTCATCGAGTTTCTAATATGCATTTGGAATTGTACGAGGAGTGTCTGGGACAAACGTTCGAATGCCCTCGGATCTGATGGAACACTCTAGATTCGTTACACTTTCGTCATAATATAATGCCTGTTAGTAATGTAAGCAATCGAAATCGGTCTGATTAACGCATAACTCTATGTGTGTTAATCACATAAAACGCATGAACTGTAATAAGTCGAATGAATTAAGAGAAATGTGGATGAGATAAGCGCTTTCGTAATTTTTTAGGCCATGTGAGTCTACCTTACAGCTCGAAACCATTTTTCTCTCGTTCGTTTGTCACGAACGAATCGCTCGAACGCGCTCTTTCCTCTTATTATTCTCCTTGACACTTGATACACTGTATTCAACGATGCATAGCTTCCGAAGCTCTCGATCTAATTACATTCTACGACGTACGTTCGAATCTGTAAGGAGCTTCTAGCTGTTGTTGCTATTCTTTCTTTCTTTTTTTTTTTTTTCTTTAAATCAATTTTCTTATATAACCGTTTATGACCAGATAATCAAAGACTAATTTTTCTAAGCAGCATTCAAAAAACAGAGAATATTTTGTAATGAGCTATCGAGCAAAAAAACGTACGGAAACAGAAACAAAAAACCAATCTAGTAAAAAGATGTTTTTCTGTGTGTGGTTTTTTATGTACACCAACATACCATTCTGCAAGTGTGTGTGCCGCAGAACGTATTTTGACAAGTCCGGAGATCGTGGTATTTTATTAGCGAATCGGACGATCGATCGTTAATGCATCGATGATGAAGTATGATCGATGAAATAAAGAGTGAGTCTAAGTGATTCTCCCGCGATGAGAGGAATGAATTGTCGAAATATGTTCGGCTCACATGATAGGGCATCAGGGTACAGGTGATCGGGTATCATGTATAAATATCAAAAAGTACACAATAAAAATAAAACAAACTTAACATGACGATGTTCTATGAAAAAAGATAACAAGAATCGAAAAAAAAAACGCATGCGATTTTAGAGTAGCCTAGGAATAGCACACGTAAAGCAGCAAATGAAAATGAAATGTGAATGAATGTTAAAACTAAAATCGTTTTCTGTTAAATACTTCGTCAAGTATTATTAATGTTATTGTTATTACTATCATTACTATTATTAATTATATGTTGCTTTGGCAAATAAACGACAACCAGCTGTATTAATTATTAGTGAGTTACTTTACAAAAGAAAACAAAAAAGAATAAAGAAAGAGACAACTAAACAGTTCACCGCTACTTCAACGGAATTACTTCGTATAATACTTGACTAAGCGTACCCGATGTACCATTTCTTCTGATTATACGGAAGCGATATATCCAATTATACATTCGTTTTTTAACTAGCCTTTTTTGAAGAATACCATAGATCTTAAACCTATTAGCTTGATAGTAGCGTTTCGGCCAATAGGTAAAACGTTTATTATAAATTACGCGACGAACTCGTCGGCTGTAAAAATGGTACAGGGTTCAGAGTGTTTGTTAAACAATAAGCAGGACTTACAACGCGCGCAGTACCCAGCGACACAAGTCTGGCGGCCTTTTTTACCTGTACGCCCAAACGATGTTGAGTATGACGACTTGTCTGCTTTACCAATGCACATATGAATTCAGATTGTAATTCAGGTTGATCTATGCATTGTTGCAATGCGTTTTGCGCTAATACCACATGGTAGTCTATGCCTGCTTGCTCCACTGCCACCGACATGAACAACTGACAAGCCTGTGGCGTAAAATAACATTTCCTCGTATATAAAGTGTCTGATATACGATATTTTTATATTTTATGTATTAACCTTGAAAAGCTTGATAGCCTCGGTCTGCAAGGCTTCGGATGTCAAGCTGGTCAGTGGGCTAGTGATGTTCTCTTTCGTGTGGAGCAACAGCGGGTGTCTCCAGAGAACACAACTAGGATCTCCGTCGGTTTCCATTAATCTTTGTACTAGCTGCTCGTACTGAGTTCCAGCACTAGGTCCGCCTCCAGATACCACCGTCAGATGGTACAGCCAATTGTCTTTATCTTGTTTATGAGGCATCAGCAAGTATGTAGGGCCTTGATGAGTAGGAAAAATACCGATTGTTCTTTCGTGAGGACCCTCGGCGTCTCTTTCTTCGCTGTCGCTGTCGGACACGTGCTCGACTTCTTCTACTCTAGCGTCTCTCATATTTATTTGTCCAATAGGATTCTGAAAGACAGATGAAACGGAGGCCTTGGTAATATTCACGCGTAGTCATCGAATAATATACACATTGAAAGATCAGTGGCTTACCGTATCGTTAGGGCACTTAAAGTAGAGGAACATTTTTCCGATGAGGACGCACCAGCACTTCTTAGCGTGCCCGTTTTTCACTTTCGTCAGCCATCCCTGTATCGTAGGCTTATTATCTTCCTTACTGAGCAAAAGTTTCGTCGCGTTCCGCCTTTGTACGTTTTGTAAAACCCTTATCCAGTCTTCCATCGTTGCGATACAGTCTGCCGTTAAATAATACGTTTTCTTCCCTGTTGCTATCTCAAACGTTGCAGCACCTTCCGCCCTGTTTATCCTATTAAAAAAGTCACGGATAATTTTAATTTTAATCGTACTTTCTACGAGGAAACTACGAGAAAATATATATCGTTGCACAATTACCTGCACACTTCATCCAATACAATTTGGCCTTGAGGTTTTCTATTGACATCGTTCTGACTTTTCCAATAGGTCAGCACACCGTTCTTCAACACGAACCATCTCTTTCTCCAGGTTTTTAATTTACCACCGAGTTTCGCAAGGTGGCCGGTCTTCTCTAAAGATTCTTGTCGTTTTGGGCTCTCGCCGGAGACTCGCATTAGCAAACTCGGCATACTAGATTCGAAGGATGTGGAGCTTAGAGCATCGGGAGGTATCGCGTAGTCTTCCGACAGACCAGATTCCAGAGAGGTGTCTGTAAGCGATGCGGCAATTTCCAAGTTGTTGGATGTACGATCACAGTGTTCGACGATTGCGAATGATAATTGAAATGCTTACCACGTTTCACGCTTTTGCTAGGGGAACCGCTGGAGCTTCTCTTGGCAGGACTAAGGCTGCTGGTGGTTTTAACGCTTTTCGAAGGACTACTTCCACTGCCAAGCGAAGAGTCCGTGTTATCTGAAGAGCTATTGGTGATTCTCGTGTTGGTTTCCGTTTGATTGGGATGCTCTTCGCCGTCCGAGCTGTCGTCGGAACTGTCGCCAAAGGGCATCGACCTAATTTGACTGGCTCGTCCTAAAAAATCGAAAGAATCATAGACACTCGCCCTTTTAAAATGAATGCTTGTTAAGAAACGAACGACAGCGACTTACCCTTGACCGTTGCATAGACTGGAACTGAAATATCGCAATAGCCTTGGGAGTTGTGCGCAGTCAAGTTGTGTCCTGTTGCTTGGGAATGTTTCGACGAGCTAGTTGTATTTGTCATTGTGGAAGGCGCGGATTCCTCGTTCGTCGGTGGACCGATGCCAAGCCCGCCATCCGCTACCTATGGAATTCGTAAACGGGTTTGTTTCCTGATTGTAACAACTTGGCGAGTATGCTCGTAACGCGTGTTTTCTCATAAATATAAGACTCGTTGATTTTCTACTCTAGAAACTTATGTTAACCGTTCACACGCACAAACGAACCTAATAAGATCAACGCATATATCTGTACCTGGTATATCTTGGCTTCCCAACTAGGAAATCGGTGCAAGGGTGGAGTGGGTGGTCGAGGACCTTGCGCGCTTTGAGCCCAATTCATTCCTTCCCTGCTCGGCGTATAGATCTCCGCGTAATCGTGAATAGCCTCCGAGCTGCCACTGTCTCTGCTCGTCTCCGAGACTCCAGGTATATTCGGTAACATCACCAAGTTTTCCACCGCAGCAGCGAGCTCCTCCGATAGCAAGCTAGAGCGGTAAAAGAACGGCAAGCATAAAACACGGAACTAATTTAGCCGGCAAACGCATTTTAATCGCTTCGATAGATACACGATCAGCGACAGCCCCGTAGCGATGTGCTCGTGCCAATAAGAACGAAGGAAATAAAGATGAAAAGTAAAAGAGAAGCTCTATACTGGAAGGCAACAGAGAACAAAGTATACACGGGGTCGACAGATCCCCGCAGGAAGTCTCAGGACGTTACAGGGTACCACAGTTTCGAGAGTCGGGCGCCGCTATCACGTCGTGAGACCTCCCAAGGAGAATCGAGACATATTTACGCGACGCTACAGGCTAACGAACGACGCGCAAGCAGAAGCGAAAGAAGCGATCATTACGAAAACAAGCGAGATGTATGTAATAATGTACGTAGGCGCGAAGCGTCAGACGACGAAGGTTTCTCGCGAGATTCTACCTTGAATCCATGTTGGTGGTCGTGATCCCTCGTTGTATAGTTCCACAGGCGGACAGGTGTCTTCGGTGCTTTGTACCAGCTTGTGGTTCCGCTACGGCGCTTTGCACGCTTTCCGGTACCGCCTGCGGTGTTCCCTCCAAGCTTTCCGATCGTCTGCGTAACGTGGGGTCAACTTCCAGAGATAAGGATGCCCTTGTAGGTGCCTGAAACGACAGGTCCTTTGGTAAATGAATTTTTAAAATTCTTTCCCGATACCGAAGACTCTACGTACAGGTGGTTTCAGGCCGATATTGGTTATGTGATTTCTCAATAGCTCCAACTGCTGATTGCACTTGTTGTTCTGTTCCCTTAGGTGTTGGTTTTGCTGCTCCAGTTCCCTCAACTTATTGGTCACCCATTCCTTTATTCTCGCGGCTTTCGCCTCGACCTGCCTCGCGTCTTGAAGCCGTAACTGCCTCTGCAAGCGTTTCGCAATCGCTCGTAGATTATCAGTTATCTCGCCCGCTCTTTGATACGGCGCGTTGTTTTATCATGACGCAACCGCGTTAGATTATCGGAATACTGATTCTGCAAAATTGCTGATGAAATTAAATCCGTTTGTCGTATAGAATTCTTAGACGTTCGAAAGCAAGCTGATGCTACGAGAAACCTGACGAGGTTCCGATCGAGGGCAGATCGATTCATATATTTTTCTCGGAAGAAACCGTTTGGATTTGTTTGCATTACCTGTTCCTCGACCTGTGTTTCTAGCTTCGAGATGCAGGCACAATGTACATCCTCGATCTTGTCATTCTGCGTACCGGAAGTCGACGGCAGCGAATGCGGTGGAGAACCAACACCGGATGTGCTCAAGCAGTATTCACCCTTCACTAGCCGCTCCTCCATCATCCGTACCTGTAATACATCCAACACGTCCTTCCAGTCGTCGCAAATCCGTTTATCCATTACGACATATCGCTTTACTAACTTAATTCTGAACTTTCAACATCGTTGATCTCCGCTTTTGTCTCTTAAAGTACTCTTTAACTCATGGCCCAGAAGACACCCATTCACCGATTCCTCCCCATAAAAACATTGCCTGCGCGTACCCTCTGACCAGCCTACTTTCTAACCGATAACTGGAACTCCGTGAATTTCGTCGGTTCGGAAAGCGTCACGCGAGCATGCCACGTTTCCGGCGCGATCGGAGAAGCATGGCAGCAGTCGGAGACGCGTGGCGTGGGATCGTCGAGTAAACAGCAATGACAAAGCGTGCAGAGCGAGAGAGAATGAGGGTGGACAAGGGGAGGAGAAAAAGGAAGGGACGTTTGGCGTTGCGTGTGGACCTGGTGCACCCCTTTTCTGCCACGATGGTGGCAATGCTCGTTTTACAGCAGCTGTCAAAAATCGATATCACGCTCACGCAGTACGGATACGTAAGCGCTGCACTCCGCGCGTCCACCGCTGAAGCAGGAAAAGGGGAGAGACAGAGAGCGATATTGAGAAAATCAATACGCCAACGGAGAAATCCTCTGGCCGAATGTTTTCCTCCTGGCACCGCGTGTGGTTGCATGTGCTCTGCGAATCATATCGATCACCCTTCGCGTTTTCACGTTCATTGTCGTCTTTTCTCCAGAGTCAAGGATCCCGTGATACTTCGCTTCTCTCTGTCGTTTGATCGCGTTCTGTTCCTTCTCAATAGCTAATTCAGAGATTCAGAGGAAAAGATTTTAGAGTTTGAGTCGAATCGGAATAAGAAGACGCGTTAAGCTTCGTATTTTCGGTTGCGAGATTGATCGAACAAGGCTGCACCGTTCGCGGACGATGAGTAACAAAGCTGGGCCGCAACGCGAATCATCGCTGGCAGAGCAGTATTAATAGCACCGACATTCCACCGAACTGTCGTTCCAGATATTCGATCACTCTTTCACACCGAGTCAGCACACTGGCCCATTTCACTGTAAATCTCATCTGACCACGTGCCGCATCGTTACTCTACACCCCCGATACAATTTATTCGACACGCGATACGACGATCGTACGTTCGATTCTTGTTTTTCCAGCAACTTTTTCCAAGAAATCGTATCCTACCGGACGTTTAAAAAATACGATATTGGATGATTCCTTACCCAGGTTACGAGTGGCCATGATAGCCGATCGCGAGCTAATCAGAATCGACCAATGACCCCTTTAAACCCTTCGTTCCTCTCCTCGAGGGCTCTTGCTCGATTCTCGAGGACACTCCCACAAACAGCGAACCAGGACACGAGTTTTCCCTTGCCTCGTAACCGCAACTCGAACGAGTCTCGGGGGATAAACTACGGGGATAAGGGTGCGCACGATGCCGATGATCGAACTGAACTGAACGAAACTAATGCACGTAAACTGTTCGGCCTTTCCTGCGGCCGATGAGTCACGTTGGCTCGCAGCCAATGGCAGAATTCGTAGAGGTCCTCGTGTGCACACACGCCACCCTTCAGGCAAGTACGTCGGCCTGACAGTAGACGATAGACGGCGGCTCCTTCCTTAGGCTCTCTGCCGATTCGCAGCCTCTAACACCACCCAGATCGGAGGGAAACCGATGAATACGCGACGGACCGATCGCCAACACGTTCCACGCTGACTCTACGTCTTGAGATTTATCGATCTGCTCCACGCTTGTATCTCGCAGGCCTGCGCCCGTCGTCACCACGCGACACGTTCTGCGATGAACGATCGTCCACGGGGTGTCTCATAGCGACACTGATCGCTGTATGGGAGGGACGAGCCTTCCGGTTGTCGACTTCTGAACGCAGAAGTTGATTCGTCGTCGAGGATCGTAGGATTCACGGTTGCTGGCTTTCAATTATATCTAGCGGGTGGTACAGCAGTTCTAGGGTTTCCCACTTTTAAAGGAGATTGTATTTAGAAATTAGCTATCTCCAAGGAATCAAATGGTCTGTGAAACTCTTTGTCTTTTTCAATGCTACTCGGTTCATTGGATTTCAATAGGGAAACAGAGGAAGGCAGACTTGGCAGCCGAGTCGGAGCTGTTTAATTCAGAGACAACGACCGGCTACGGCGAGTTTATCATTCGATCGAACGACTTCTGCGGACGTTTGAACTCTATCCGAAGATTTATCGATTCGTGTTGCGTCTCCGGAGGCACAACCCTGAAAGCGAAATACTGCGAAACTAGAAATAGCTGCTGGCTGGAATAATCTAATCCCATCCGCTGATCTACAGAAACGTCACGTCTGTTGCCATTTGCATTGTCTTTACGCTTTCCTTTTTTTTTCCCCTTGATAGAGGATCGCAATAACGTTTCATGAAAATCAGATCGATCCATTCAGGATACTATATGGCTGATCCGGTCCCACGTCTAATAACCTAAATCCACGGTATTACAAGCTTCTTGAACAAAATCGTTCGTATGCGTTCGGAAGCTCACAGAGACCTTTCAATGGCAAAGGGCCACTTTGTTTTCGTTGGCGAAGGGGACGCACGAATCGTAGCGGGTTCCATGGGACGAGCTGAGAGGCTGGCCCCCTTATCTTTTCATGGTGGTTCGACGCACGTGCGCGTACACGCGACAAAGCGGTATCACCTCTCACGGACGCATCGTCGAATCGCGCTGGCTTCCCGCCAAAAGCAGCCCGTTAACGTGCATGTACATGCAGAAACATTCATTCAACTGCGATCGTCGAGGGGAACGAGCCGCGGAAAAAAAGGGAACAGACGACCACGACTGCGGCTGGCTAAATGGATCAACGACCGACGAACGCGTGAGAAACGCGTCGTCGACCGAGAAGGGCTCGACATTGTCCGCTATTCCGCGTATATCGCGCGACCTCCGCGTTAACGAGGAATTGCAAGAGACTGAGAAGATTGGAATTTTGAGGCTCGAGTGGAGCTAGACGCGAGTTCATCCAGAAAAAGTATAGTCCACGGTCGACGGTGAGTTAGAAAAGAACGTTTTTCAAAGAAGTAGCGAAAGAAATATTTGGAAGATACGCGATGAACCTCGTTTGTCGTTTCTTTCTAAGTAGATCGCAGATTTGCACGCGTAATATGTAAAGATATGCAAAGTATAGCGTCATTTACGATATTTCATAGATAAAACAATCTTTTGCTCGAGTTTTATTTTTTCAATTATTTTAGTCAAATTACGAACTTGCATAAATATATATCCGCGGTTTATTTATCAGTTACCAAGAATGTTTGCAGATATTATAATCGTATTCCACTCGTGACAAGTAAGCACAAGGCACAGTTACAAACACCGTCCTCTAAATTTACCTGACAATTTGTCGTTATTTATATTTTGCCACGAACGAACCCGTGAACTGTATAATTTTATCTTACTTACAATACCTTATTCCAAAGAACTCAAGTTCGAATATCACATCGCCAAGACCAAAGATAGCAATGCGCAACGAAATCAAGCGTCACATCCCTATGACTCAAGCCCAGCGAGAGAGGTACCGAAACCCTAGAGATTAAGCGACCTGGATCGCACGACGAAGTAAGCTGCGATCCTACGGTGACTTTAAGAACCCTGTTCTCAAAGGGCAGATTCGGAGAATCGACACAGGGGCTTGATCGTAGAGAAACAGCAACATCGAAACAAGTCCGGCGCCACGGCTGCTTTGAAATATTTAAAGGGGAACTGTACGCGGGGAGTAAGAAAGCAACGACTGCGCGTAAGTACCTTTATTTTGTTTGCTTGCGCGGCAGCTCACGGGAAACGTGGATTACTCATGAATTGGCTGCACGCCAATTCTATACGCGACACGTCCCGTCAAAGCGGGTCGTTAAGTCGACCCGCGTCCGCTAAGACGCTCTTCGTCTCTCGTTTCTTCCCTCGCGACGCTTCGTGTCCACGCACTCGTAGATCTGCTTGGATTCAATCTTGATCGAACACACTGATAAACCTGCATCTATACTGAGCACCAAGACACTCGTCTAGACATTGTCCTTACAACGGCCACGATCGAGAACATTTCTTCAACACTACGACGATGAATATAATATAAATCGCTGTTCACCTAAAACGCTACGATGAACCCCCTTTCTTGATGGAAACAGAGTTCGTTAAGAATTCTCCGTGACCCGTAAGATAGTTAAACGATGGTATCGACATCGAAAGGAGCAAGTCGAACTACAAACCACGCACGATCTTCTCGAACCGAGCAAGACTAAAGAATCAAGAAGAACAACTGCGAGGAATGGCTTCGTCAACCATGACCTCGAAGTTATGAAACTCGATCAAACGTCAAAATCAATAGCTATAAGGAAAAAATGGACGAGATGTTTGAATTTAAAAGACAGTGTGTGTGGTGACTGGTGTCAAAGGGTTTTTACCTTTCATCGGTGTCACCTGCCGGTCTCCATAATTTTCAAGAACGCGCTGGTTCGTCGACGCCGCTGTCCCGGCCGATTCTCCCCGTCACGATCGAGGGGTGCACCAAGGATCGAGGGCAAGAACGATCGCGGAAGATGTACCGCCGGCACCGGCACCGGATGCACGTGGTTCACGAACGCCCGACTTTTTGGCCGAATTTCGAGGTCATAACAAAACGACGGTCTTGCCGGCCGGTCGTACGGCCATATTGTCGCTCTTCTCTCTCTTTCTCTCTCTTTGCTCTTCTTGCCTCTCGCGCTCTCCTCGTTCGTCCATCAGCGGTTCCAGCTGGTCGTCTTTCTCCCGTTCTCGTGGTCCCCGTCTTTCTCGCCAGCCGAACGCAAAAATCAATGCGACGTAACATGCGCCCTGACACCCGGATCCTCCGGTGTACCGACCGAACTTTTACTCCCGAATTCTCTTTACTTCCAGGGTAAAGTAAACTTTTCGGTTCAACGTCGTTGCTTTGCAAATTATACGATTCCCTTTTTTGCTGGATCCTCGAAGAATCCACGAAGACAGAATTTAGAGATTAATTCAAAGGCTGTTGTCTATGTTCCGTAAATAACGTTCCGAATCGATTTACGTCTTCTTTCTTTGGTATCAAAAGGGAATCAATGTCGATTAGAGAAAACAGAGCAAACGAATCGGTGAGCTGGTATTCCAAAGGATCGATTTATCGAAACGTCGTATGCGAAGTCGTAAAGTTCCGAATTGCGATTGCCCACGGTTGGTACAAAGTCAGAACCGGATGCTTTACGAAAATTTGAGTATCCGTCGGTAAAGGCCAGGCAACCGGGTTGCAAGGTCGGGGGAAAAAATCGATGCGAAACTCGGTAGAGACGATAGTCGGTGGGTTTCCAGGTGCACCCTCGAATCTATCTAGTCGGTAACGCAGTATCGATATTTTCACGTGGAACTCTGCCGTTTGATCGCTCGCGTTGCGAAGCGTGATAAAACTAAGTAACAGTTTAACCGGTTTTACGATATTTAAATATTCACTTAACAAGTGCTTTGTCGATGAGAGGAGACTATTCGATGTTCCTATCTACGCTGGTAGATGGAAGATCAGACACTTGGAACATCCGTCCATTAAGATACGACTCCATTCGGCGTATGTTCGGCTTCACAACTTATGCACGAACTTCTAATTAACCTGGTTCACTGAATTTAATGTTTCACGGCCCGATTAAAAGTCAGGATCTCCGGCAGAAACTCAGGGACAAGGTTCTGAAAAGGTCAAAGGGCGTGCATAGCTGCAATGCAACGCTCTCTCATGTCACTCTATCGATTACACAAAATTATCTATAAATCTTATTGTATAATTTCTCCATTTCGTTGAACGATCGAAAGAAAAAGCGGCGCTCCAATTTCAGCCTGTAAAATATGATTTTTAGATAAGCTAATAAGGCTATACCGGAGAGAAAATTATAACGGAACACTCGGTATATAAAATACTGGCCTGATGGAGGCGAGTCATTAAAGCGGACGGTAGGACTTGCTAGGAACGTCGTTACCACTCGCTAAATTAATTATTTATCCTTGGTGTCTTCGGGCCAGTTGGTCGAGCATTAACCAACGACACTGGCGTTCCGTTAATAGCAGAGCTGCAGCGCAATCATTTACACCGAATCGATTGGACGTTCGTGAGCTACGATGCCGTGAGACGAAACCGATTTACCAGCAGCGTTTCGATTTCTCTCAACGGCCTGAATCGATGTTTACGACCTGAAGGAAACGTTAACGAGCCGAGAATCGAAAGGATGATCGGTGTTCTTGAGCGAAAAGCGCAGAGGAGGAGAAATCTCTTCGAGATGACGAAACGATCGCGACTGGAAAATTTATTCTCACCTTGTCCTCCGCCTCGTCGGCTCGGCCCTCCGCTTCCAACACCCGCTGCTCGAGCTCCGAGAGCTGCAATAGAGAAAAGAAAATCAGTCGGTATTTCTAGATTCTACACCGTAACGAAACGGCGCTAGTTTAGTATTTGAGAAATTAAGTTTACTAATAATTCATCGTTGCAAAATATATTTTTAAATAATTCTTTTCCACAGGAAATTTATTTAGACAGCAGAGAAAACGACGATCCAACACGTTCAGAGCCATCCTACGAAGCGAGTCGTCGGGACACCGATAAAGCTACTCTGGAGCGCGTATTGTCCGCAAACAATGAACGCTTCGTGTCCATCGAGGTGAATGTTGGGTCTCGAGGAGCATGGACGCGTCTACCATGTCGAGGAAAAAATGAAATATTCATAATCTGGCGTCAGCAGGCACGAGGAATCGAGAAGCAGTTCGCTGGTAAGCCGAAAGGAAAGAGGGGCCGCGATATCTCGCGTCATCTAATTTTCCTTCCAGCGGGAAAACTTCCATCAAACTTGGTTAAGTCCATAGCTCGACGCGTGGATGCCTGTCTGACGAGAGTTTAATGGATACCACGGACTCAAGCGGTGCCACAAAACTTGCTTGATCCGTCAAAGATTGATACGCGCCGCTCCTCCACCGACACGGACATATTTCTACATTTTCGCCCCGAGAATTGATTTTCCCCGCGAAAGATTTTTCAGCCCGATGCGAGATCACAAAATTTTGGAATTTTTTCATCCAAATACCAATACTTGAATTTGAACGTTTACATCTAAATTGAAACAGTAAATACTATATTCTGTGTCACAGTAAGGGATCACGACCGTTGGCCAGTATTTTTACTGTCGTACATCGACTCGTCTTCGGAGGAAGCTGGACTCCGCTGTCCCAGAAGACTCATGAACGACGAAAAAACGTCGCGTCCGTCTGGCGCGCGAGCGGCGACTATTTACGAAAATAATGGGTAATTCATTCGATACGCAGTCGTGATTTAAGTCTTCTTGGAATTAGCAGGGTGGCCCATTAAACCGGGCGGAGAATCAGACTCGCTCGTTGACTCTCTCTACCGTGGAACCGGCTAAAAAGTATTCCGTGGTTGACCCCTCGGGACAGTATGAATTGCTCTTAAAGCCGCGCCTCGACCCGTATATTAACCTCCGTTTTAATTAATCACCGAGTGCCCGAGCACAGCGACGCCTGCGTTGTTTGGTCGCGCGTGCACCGGGCAAAACCTTCCGTATTCGCGCGTGTTATATCGTCGAAAATTCCCCGGCTCGCTCGGCCACAATCGCCTCTTTTCCCCGCAGCACAATTTATTCCGCGGCAAAACTGTTTATACAATAAGGGCCTCGGCGCCGATCAAATAACCGGAGCGTTTATCGCGTCGTTCCTCCTCTCGCTGTTAACGAGAGAACGATTCATCGTTGCTGGTAATTGACACGGTGAAACGTGCGAAACCATCTGCTGCGAGGGCTGCCGCGGCGTTGCAACGCTGCGCATGCTTTAGCATCGCTGATGTATACGGCCACGGAGCGTACGAGTGTTAACGACTAGTCGATGTATCATGGTTGATTGGTAAATAATAGAACGCAGATGCATTTATAGCGGCGTCGGAACGCAAGTCGTAGATTCGACGGGACGAGCCGGCAGCGAATAGCGACAAAAGACAGGGGAGAGCAAATGGGAGTCCTCCAATTATTCCGAGCAACTTTGCCGCCGATAAGCAACGGCACTCGCGACCCAATCACCGTGATGAAAGGCAGCAGAGCGCTCGACGAAGCGGTTGGCGACGCAAACAACCGCAAACACGGGGGTGGCGGAGCAGATAGCGAGGGCAAAGGGCGTCGAACGAGCGCACGAGACGTTCGATCCAGGGCTGGTCTACGTGCTGGAAAGGGGCCGCGTGCGTGAGAATTCAGCCCTTCCTCGCGAAGACGGCTCGCTGGAAAGAAGCTGAACAGGCAGCCTACAGGAGGATCTCATCAGGAGGGTGCAGTTAGTAGCATCTGGCGTTGAGAGGGAGCGAAAAAAAAAAAGGGGGAAAGTCAAGAGGGAGGAAGTACGAAAGGAGGGAAGAGGAGAAGAAGATGAGAAGAAAAGTACGAGAGCAGGAAAGGAAGTACGGTATCGAGACGAAGGTACGCAGAAACGTTCCTCGCAACGGGGTAGGCGCGGATTTCCTCTGGCGTTAAAGTCGCGGCTAGACTCGAGAAGAAAGAACGTCTGCGATGGAGGGTAAGGGCTGTACATTAGCCGCAAACGGGATACCAGCAGAATCTCTCAAACTGTCGTCAACGCTTAAGCTCTCCTTTTCTCCCGTTTCCTCTTCCCTTTCTCCCTTAGCTCGTTGTGCCCGCGATTCGGCAACGAACATGGCAATAAGGGCTTATGAAAATCGTGGCTCCTCGTCGTCGGGACTGCGCGTGTTCCGCTGATGTTTCGTCTTCTCCTAAGAAGAGAGAGAAAGAGGGAGAAGGACCCTTCCTTTCCTTCGTGAATATAGCCGACACCATGAATAGCAAACCGTTGAACGAAACTCGCTGTCAGGGCGGGCGTTCTCGTGAATCTTTTAGCGAACGACGAGGTGACTAGCGAAAGATCAAACGGTCTGTTAGATGGCAGGGCCGCTACCGATGTTCCTGGCAAAGCTAACAGATTTCTCTCGAACCTCGTGTTAAAGGAGAACGTTCCAGATTCTCGTGGATTTCGTTCGACTCGACCGACAACGGGAAGTTTTTCAAGTTTCGACGGAGGAACAGCTCCATGAAGTAAAGGAGCGACGCCTCGCTGACGACGGTGCGAGGGTATGAGAAAGCAAGGTATATAACTCGCAATGCAAGAGTCGATCGTTATCGAGCCGTTACACGGGCACGAGAGGATGCATTCGTTATGGGAGCTCGTGCGTACTTCAGCTTTCGTTGAAAGCGAACAGGTGATGCGAACACAGGCAGCAGAAAAAGGGGTCGGGGAATTAAAGCGGGAAAAAAAGAAGTTGACCCCGCGGTTAAATGAAAACGTCTGTGCGGTGGTATTCGACGTCGAGTGTGCCGTGGTATGGCTGGAATTCAAATCGAATCGATCTCGGGCAGTGGCTACGTTGGGTGAAGAGACAGAGAGGCGAACACTCCACGAACTGAACGTTCCTTATGAACCGCGATTTAACAAATCTATTCCGCTTTGTTCCCCTTTAACCTCGTTACACTTCGATAAATGGGTCCTGCGATATTTTCTAGGCTTCTCTAAAGTTTCGAAAACCTGCGATAGATCTTCGCGATAGATCGACCTCCTAGCAGCGTCTGACATTTACGAATTACGGCTGGCTGTGCCCGGCGAGCTACCGATTCGTCACGAAACAAAAACATTTATCCCCGCTTGAAAAGGAGCGATTTCTAATCAGCGAATCCAACGACAAAAGGTTAATCGCGCCTGTGAAGTTCACGATTCACATCCCCGGCCACGTGTGTGAGCCACGTTCCATCCCCAGGGAGGGCACGCCGAGGATAATTACGAGACAGGCCGACGATGATTACGCTCGTTCACTCCACGAAGAGGCGACGCAAAAACCGCAGCGCGTCGAACGAACACGAGCGACCAGGAAAGCCACGCAACAGAGAAAAGTGGGCCAAACAGGGAGAAGAAGGCCAGCGGATTCGTTAGGGTTTAAGCAGTCGAAAAGGGGTTGGTTGGAGTAAGAAAGGGCGAGCGAGCAGAAGAACGCGAGAGCAGTCGGCCGAAACGATAACTCTCACCCCGCGGCGTTTTCTCAGAAGGGTGGAAAACGGTCGGAGAAGGGCACGAGGTTGGGATTGGTTCGTTAATGTTATCGGTGGGTCGCGTGATGCGAGACATAAAGCATCGTGCGCCTTCTTGAGTTTCGTTTCTCTTTGTGCCCCGACGAATTTATGGCGGGCCGATGGTGTCGCGTGAACGAAAAAGAACGCCGGTCGAAGGGAACCACGCTACACTCTCGCCACCGTGTTCGATTAATACCATTTCCCTTGGAAAAATCGTCACGCGACTCCACTCCCTCCGTCTTGCGAATGATACGTTTCTCGATAACGATACGCACCACGAATCGCGTTTCTTTCGACGTTTGACGAAGAATAGAAACCGATTCCTTTCGCGTTTGATCGGGCAAGTTTTTCTACGATATACGATATACGAATGGGACGTCGTTGTAACCCAGCGTAGAATTTTTCTATCGCCTCCGAGTTTTCTTTTCAAGCGTCAAAGTTTAAGCGTTACGCTTTATCTTTGTGCTACTCCGTATTGCTCTTTACATCTCGCGCTGTAAATTATATTCAACGGATCTCCTTAACGTTTCCCCTTCGGTTAAAGTCGCGAACACTGCGGGAGCGGTAGGGCAGGGTTCGCGAGATAGGCAAACTCCAAGAACGCGTGCATTTTTTATGAACCGGTCCGGGCCGAGGTAGCGTGCAGGTCTTTACGGAAGCACATTAGCACTTCATGGGCTTCGCCGACCACCCTCGGAAAGAGCTTTCCTTGGGCCGAAATCCCACCGCCTACGGATCGCTCTCTCGTGCCTTGTATATTAATTATTTCGAGCGGAAAAGGGTACAACACGGTCGACGCTCCCTCGAGAGCGGAAAGGCAAGAAAATTACATGGCCGTAGCCGACGACACATCGCACCGTTGACCTAGATTCGTCACGTTCACCGCGTTATCAGTTTCCATATCGATTCTATTAATTAATAACGTCGATTCATGTACGCGACTGGATAGATTATTATTCACGAGGATCGACGAGCCCGCATTAATAAACCGTCGAGCAACCGGTTATCGAGCATCGCCGCGTGATTTATTCTTTTACGAGGTAGATTGGGTTAGAGATAATTGGAAAGGAGGATGAGACGTAAGAAGACGCTTCTAGCACGAGAGACAGACGAGTGTTAATATTGCAGGGTGGTCGGAACGGTCTTCTATATCACGAACCAGCGTCGCGGGTCTATCGAATCTCTGCATTTCGTTGGATCTGCTCTTTGAAACGTCATTAACGAAGATGTAAAGCGCTTTGTCTTTGTTAAGGGGCTTTCACAACAATCGTAAGAATAATCAACTACCGGTTCATCATTCTTAAACGTATGCTTCTCGAAAGACGTTGCGCCCAATTTACGCGATACAATTTGCGCCGGATATTTCAGTTAGACTGACAGGTAGACGAGGTTCAAAGAAAAGCCGGGATTAGGGAAACAGGAGAGAAACTAGTTGCACGATGTTTCCCGGCTGGTGACCGAAAGAAGGAAATTGTCACTTTCGGCTATTTTGCTGCGCGCTGACTTGCCACCGGATGGACTTTTAAAGTTAAATCTAATTCAACTTCCAATTTCAACTTCCACAATTTTCCTTCAACAAGCAGGCAAGTTCTCGCGGTGTCAACGAATTGTACGCGAAGCGGCAGAAAATTACTTTAATCCTCCTCCTGGCTCGTTCTCCTTCAACTTTCCTCGGATACATCGATCTTCCGTGAAACGTTCCATCGACACGGAGTAAAAACGCGCATAGCAATGTCGTAAAATTTTTCGTGAAAAGGCTTGGAGAGAATGCCACGCTCACACCTACCGAGTTCTTTGTTTCATCCGTCTTTTATCGAAGTTTCTAAAAGAAAAGTGTCTTTGAGAGGGATACTACCTGTTGTACCCTGTTCCACCTGCGGCAAAATTTCTTTTCGCTCACTATTGCCATTATTACGGTCATCATCGTCGAAATTATCGCAGTGAAACCTACTTACGGTTCACCCTCGGTCCTGACCACCTTCAGCCTCTTTGTATTAATTGTTTGTTTAAGAAGCGACAACCTGTAAGCGCCCTAGGGGCCGGATTAATTCGCTTCCACCGCTTCTTTCAAACTTTTTCCTCTTTTACCGTTTTCTGGAACACCTGTTCTTCCTTCCTGACTTTCTAACTTTATTCAAACATATTTATCCACCGTCTCTACCTCGCTCTATGACAGCGAGAGAGAGAGAGGAACGCGAAAATTAATCACGCGAGCGACACGCGTCCATAAAAATCCCGAAGAGCAAACGGGGATTGGAGATCGACGGAAAACGAAGCAAATTCCCGAGGATCGGCCATTCCAGGACGCATTACTTATTCAAAGCAGGTCACGCCGTTTGAATTTTTCCCAACTGAGAATCGTAAAAATAGGTCGTGAAAGATAAGGCGAGATTTCTCTTTCGGGCTTCCCGATTTCGCCACAGGAAGGAGCGGAAGTTCTTTACTATCCTCGTGAATATCCTTCGTCTCCTTAAGATTTCGTCGAGGTGTGGACGCGAAACGCAGGCCTCGTTTCTATAAAAATCGATAACTCGATTTCCCGCACGGAGGACGATCATCGGCGGCGAGCCGTTCGCGAATTAATTTCCGGCGATGAAAATTTCGTTAGCGGTTCCGCGTTATATTCGCGGTCGTCGGACAATGCCAGAGAGGACGGCCACGATCATATAATTCATCGCGTTCCTATTAGCGGCGCGGATCAATCAATTACATCAACCTAACGACCAGATCGCGATTAACAATCCGGTTGACCTTTTTCCGCTCGGCGAGTCGCAAAACGCGTGATTCCGAGCGCGCCACGTCGCCAGCCTGGCAAATTTGCCTCGACGGAATTTCCATCATCGTGATCTCTTCCAGGGAAACGTCATGTGTTATGCATTAATTTGGAAACGAGCGAACAGTCGCATCGAGATAGGCGGTTTATCGGATTAGAATTTGAAATCGGCTGGAGTTGGTCTGGTAGAAACGCGATAATTAATTCGTCTGTTTAACCTTCGGCTGGCGGGGACTGGGTTATTGCAATCGATAGACTGTCCAGGTTTCGACAAATTCAAATTTTTACGAATACAAGAAGTGAAACCTAAATACATGGAGATTTACCTTTTATATTTTGCATATTTCCGAACATTACACGTGTCCCGTATATTTTTACACGTTTAAATGTCCTATATCTGTCTAGTTACCACCAATGTCGAGAGTCTCTTATTTTATAAGGATAGAGTTAAAAAAAGGATAACGTTTGGCTTTACGTGATAATAAAATTTACTTAGACTGTTAACTGGGCAATTTAGTTTCAAAAATCTCTTACGGGGTGCGCAGTTAAAATCGAGCAATGACGAGTATACACGTCGAACGCAGGGCATATGCTCGTATCATAAATTTTACGAAAAAAGTACAGCAAAACGAGGGAGGATTATATTTTTATTCGATAAAAAATTAACAATTCGTTGTCGAAAAAGGTATTGTTATTGAAAACTTAAAAATTGCCAAGAAATAATAAAATTCATAAGCAAGAAAAATAAAAAAAAAAATTTCAGAAATTCAGTTGATTCCAGTGCGACTTTTTCCAAGGCGAGGTACCACACAAAGTAACGCGACTCCTTACGGGTTCCAGCAGACGGCACATTTTCCAAATAGATTTGCTTCCGATAGTATAGCTGGTATAATGTTATATAAGCTGGTATAAAACACAAAACAATTCGGGGAATAGCCGATACACGCACCAAAGAGAATAATCAAATAATTAAACTTTTGTTTATAAAATACACAGTAGCTTTACTGGCAGTGTAAATGAAACATATCAGTAAACGTAATTTGTATTACCTTTTACTAAAATTTTGACGTTTTTATAGTGAATGGCAATTTTTTATTTCACACAACGAGTATACGCGTGAATCGCACCGAAATAAAGTTTTGGTTTGGTTGGCAACTGGTTAAGAGGTAAAATCGTACGTAAGGTACGAAATAATCTGCACGAGATCTTCTGAGAATTAATCCAGCCTCCGTCTTGTTTGAGCGTTAAACTTGTAGCTAATTTTTTAAGAAGAAAAGCTTTTATCGTTTTATCGCTTATGACGTTAAATCGACGAGTGCCATCGAATTTCTCTGGGTAGTAAGTGGACAGGGGTTGACGCGTAAAAAATGGATAGGAAAATAATTCCAGTGGGCGTCCGCAAGCGGAATTGCATTGGGAATTGGGCACGTAGGCAGTCGAGAGCCGCAACTCGTGCGTCGACCCAGCCACAGTGCAATAACAATAACGACGATCGTACTAACAATCGCGAGGACCACGATGACGGCGTTACCGCGTCGATAATAAAGCCTCGTCCACGGGACAATCGAATCTCGAGTGGAGAAAGAGGCGGAGTAGGAGGGCGAGCAGGAAGAAGCGGTGAACGCGACGACGATTCGATGCGACACACGCGCGAATAGCTGTGATTTTGTCGCGCGAAACTCGCGGCTCGTTTCCCTCATTCTCGATGGTTCGAACGTTGGATTGCCAAGCAATCCGACTGGATCGTTTCCAGACTCCTTTTCGCACCTGAGAAGTTCTTGTAAAATTGAGGCAAATGCCTGGATTTTACTGCCGCAAGGGAACCCTGGGGCGAGAGGAGACTTGTTTCGTTATTGGAAATGATGCTCGTTGGATTTTGAATCGTACACTCCATTTTTTACATTGAAATTTGAAAATTTAAACCTTTCCTCGACGAGTTATCGCGTAAACGACATTCAGCCATTCCCAATCACCAATATTTCACCAAACAGAACCAATTTCCCATTTCTACTGTCATAGGTTTTTAAACCTTGCAAAGGCTACGCAGAAAAATGTAATTTCTCCCTTTCCCCCTCCCCCCTGTTGTTAGCACAAACTGGTTACACGTACGTCGTTATTTTCGTTGCACAATATCCGGGGAATTTAATTTTCATACACGGTATTGAAAGCCTGTTCGACCGCCGCTTAATTTGCGTGACGATCAACTCGATTTTTCGCGACGAACCGCGACGAAAATCGCCCATGGAAAATGCATTATATTTGCTTTATTTATTGCCGGTCGTGCGGTTAGATCGATTTATTTTGCATATCGAAAAGCTAGCCACGGTTGACGAAGTGCGCGCATTTTGTTTGCCCATCGCTCGTACGAAGCGGCCTTTTGCCAGCCTCGTGTACAACACGATCATGAATTTTTCAAGAACACGCATCACATTTTCTACGCACGGATATCGTTTGATCGAATTTTACAAACTTTCCCTTTGGTTTCTGCGCTGTTGCTGGTTCTACTATCCTTTGAATATTTTTTTTTCATCATTGGAATATTCGTTTCCGTGTATTAGGACTTATTTTCTGATACTTCCTTTTGGTCCATTTATTGAAAATTCTAGTACACGCGTGGTATATTTTTATCGTGTTATAATCATATCGCATTGAAAAGATTCCAATCTGTTAGGCAACTTTAAATGGCCGTATATTTAATTGGCACCGCAACTCTATGCTTTAACGTAGGATCTCGCCATATCGTAGTGTCTGCTATGCCTCCAGGGTAATTGCACGGATTGAAATATGCAGACTATTCGTGCACGATGGTCACAGAACTTGGACGTATGCGCAAATTCGCGCGACGGATCGACCGGCTGATAATTAAGTCTCTTGGGTGCGGAAGCAATCATGAATCCGGCCTTAAGTATCGTCTGCTGGAGATTCGTCGAGCCGGGTTACAGTCTGGGGAAGCCATGGGAAAAGCTGAAGGATGGTAATTATCGAACTCGAGGAGACGAGAAATGAACGGGCGAACTTGTCTGACAGCGATCGAATTGCCTCAGCCACAATTTTGTTGGTCTCCAATCATTTCTCTAACACATACATTTTTGTTAAAACGCGCAGCAAAATAGTAATGTACGATCGATAATTAAATTTGTCTGGCACCATCAGCCACGTTGATTGGACAGTCGGATCTTTTCCATGTCCTCGATGATTGACACAGTTGGATCATGGTAGGCTGAATGTCGTAATTGGATCTCGCGAGTATAGCGGCGATAGTTGTCAGATCGGTGGACCACGGTCCCTAGATATCGGTTCTTGTCAACAGATGTCCCATCGGCTGGGTATTGTTAGCGAACATCGGGAACAGAAATATCACCGATGTGTATATCCGTGTTCTGGTGAGGGAACTTGCAACCATCGTGTAGCCGCGCATGAACGTTGCCTCTCGATAGCATTGTTGACTCGATGATCGACCGTCGTTTACTTCCTATCTCGTGTGACGAATGATTCAGTGGTATTTCCTTAACCAATCATAATTTTCTTTGAAATCGTTTCAAGTTCGCTGCAACTTTATAACGAAAGTTTTCGGAGAAGGATCCAATTAACGACTCGATGTTAAACAATAGTTTGGTGCATCAGGTGCTTTAACGCCGTCGTTGGAGGGCAAACGCGTCCAATTAATAAGGCAACGAACCACAGACTGGCCCCAATACCGTGCCATCCCTTGCCATACTATCTGCACACATTCGCTCTGGTTCGTTGTCTGTGCTTTCCCGCGCGACTACGACTCGGCTGGTCGCATTAAGCGTGGGTACACGAGTTGCCAAGTAGCTATCTGCATATTTACACGCGTTTCCCCGTGTACCGATAAAATCAGCCGCGCGCAACCTGCTCCGGAGGCGGCGGCGGCACTGCGGTGTCATAATCGTATTCCTTGAAATACCTCCGAGCATTTTGGAACCTCGTTACCGAGACGAAAGGTAAACACAGGCCGGGAATCGAATCGAACTAGCGCAGATCCTTATGGCTCTTTGAATCGTGCATCGATTAGGCTTGCTTTATAGTTGCCTCCTTTGAATACCGTTTCCTTCCTCCAACAACCGTCCTCTTCTCGTTTAGCGATTCGGGTTTGTTCGTTAGAACGTTGTATATACGACTTCTTTCTTGATATATTAGATTTTCACGTATTTCAATGGAAACGAAATTATTCTTTCCTTTTTGTTAGGCGAATAACGAGGCACTTTTAATTAACGGCGATTTAGTTATCGAAGCGATTCCATGGCAAATTCGACACTGGCCGACGGAAATCGGTTCACTATCGATATCGATATCGGGAACAAGGATGTACTCGAGAGGGAACGCGTGGCGCGGTATCATCCACGGTTATATACGCGTGCACTTAACGCTTGCAATTTTTAATTACGCTCTCCGCCAGAATTCGCCGGAGTGCTGCAAGTTTTACGATAATTTCGGGCTATAATTCGTTCTACCGCGCGATCTACCCCTGGTTAGGAATTTTATGTTATTCCCCCCTGTCCCCTTCATTTTTTTTATACCATACAAACTAGCGGACGGTGTGGTCCGCGATCGCGGCAGTAATTAAACACGTGCGACGTAAAACCGCAAAAATTCGTGGAACGAGGACGTTGGAGAAATAGAGGGGCGTAGTGTATGAAGAAGCGAGTGTATGGACGCGATATCGATGGTCCCCTTTCCGGTATCGTATTTAATTTTTCCTCCCGTAAGCCAATTAAAGTAAATACGCGGTTGGTTCTGTAGGTATTTCGTGGAGGGTCGCAGGGTCGGCTTTTCGGTCATGCGTGAAATAAATGCGGGGTTGGAAAGCTAGCGAAAGTGGCTGTAATAAATCTTGGAAACGACAGAAAGCGGGAGAAAAAAAAGGAAAGGAAAGGAAAGTAACGCGTAGAAAGGGGAACGTCTTCGCTCGGTTACCGCGCGATGACGATCGCGTACGTTCATTCGTTACCTTTTACTGCCTGCCAGTTAATGCGTTTCAACGGCAGAGATTCCTCCTCGATCAAGTTCCCAGTTACGAAATATTCGATGGAGATGACGGAGAGCGTGTCTCAGTTGATAAGCGACGCTGTGTCACGATAACTGGAATGTGAAGCGGCCGTTTGATGGGAGAAATCGGCCGGGCATGTCAGTTCACGCGAATAATGCTCGCTTGTGCTCTCTTCCTTGTATATTCGTTCGGTCGTTTAATAGCCTTTTACATAAAGTACGAATTCGCGCGAGTCAGACATCCGAGAAGGTCAGGGGCCATCGACGAAGCAATCTTACGGGATCATTGGATAGCTGGCTGGTTTATACTCGGCCAGAATTTCAATGCTAATGCGTGGCTTCGCAGACCGTGCTTCCCTTTGACCGTGTTGCTGGAACGAGCATCCATTTTCATAAAGCTGGTTGCATAATTCCTTTAACCAGCCAGCTTAATGGGTTCATTTTCTAGTAGAATATCGAGTTTCTTCGCTAAGCTATCTATCGTAAAATATGGATAAACGTTTTCGCATAAAGCTCCTTTGCCATTTTACTGTAACGGAGAAAAGAATTCGCCAGCAAAGCGACGCGCGAATGCATGAAAGAAACGAATGAAGATGCGCGAGGGCGGTTTAAACGCTTATCGGTGTGAGAGGATGGTCATGCGAATCGTTCTCCATCGATGGGACGAGAAACGAACGAAGGATCTTCGCCCGGAGGTCGACAGGGTGGATGGAGAGGTTCGAGAGAAGAATCGTTCGGGGCGCGAGATAAAGAAACGAGGCACCCAGATGCGTCCCGCGTGTTTTATTGCCCGTTACGCGACCAGGCCACGATAGATGTCGATATGGTTTCCCGTGTGTTCCTTCCGGACCCCTGAAATCCAAGTGGTTTTGAGAGTTCGAATAAATTCTAGTCGTTCGCGCGATTTTTCCTTTCCCCTCGGTTGAAATTCGATTTCATTGAGCCTGGATGTTTCGCGTTGTCCGCGAGTCGAGATAATAGTTCGAGGGAGATGCTCATAGGTTCTTTTCTATTCCACGGTTGATCTCAGAGAATGTGGTGAATGGCCGAAGAAAAAGCCGAGATAGAGAAGAGCAGTCGAAGCTGGAGAAGATTGTTAAATTCGAAGTAGAAGTGAATCTCGTGAATGGAGAATTCGTCCGTCAATTACTTCAGTAACAAAATGAACTTGTGGGGGCGATCGTCCGCGATAATTTGAAATATTTGGTGCCGCGTGTTGCCAGCTGCAGACACGCCGGCTGTTCACCAATGCGGAAGGTGCGCGGCCACGGTTTCAAGGTCACCGGCACCTGTCCGTTCGGCCGCATACCGGCTGGTTAGCAACCTGCCCAGGCACTTTCTCCGTTTCCCCGGCTGATATTATGCCCGCACGCACGGTAGGCAACCGAGCGTGCTCGCCTCGTTATGCATTTTTCAATGAGGCGGGTGTCCGCCTCGAGCGAGCCGCCCTTGACTTCGTCCGTGGCCCCTAACCCTCTCCATCGAGCTTCCTCTTTTCTTTCCATCTCTTGCTTTTTTATACCCGCAGCGCGTTAATTCTCGAATTACTCGTCAAATATGCACTCGACTACCTTTCCGAGACAGGGTTTAACAGCATCGCGTGCGGTTTTTTCGCTCAATCGACTGCTAATTTCATGTGTTTGTCATGCGTCGCTGTAACAGAAGATACAACGGATATTCCTCTCGTCTAGCAAATACTCGATGAACATGCTCGACGTATTACGAATCTTTATGTATCTTCGTACGTCTTTATGTATTTTATATACATTTTATTGGTTTGGCAACTAAGGAATGCGAATTTTGTCATTAGTTGACATTGACAAAATCCGCATTTCCTTAGTTGCTAGCCCACAGGACCCGCATTTTCTTAGTTGCCAGCCTATACGATCCGCATTTTCTTAGTTGCCAGCCTATACGATCCGCATTTTCTTAGTTGCCAGCCCATACGACCCGCATTTCCCCAGTTGCCAGCCCATATGACCCGCATTTTCTTAGTTGCCAGCCCATACGACCCGCATTTTCTTAGTTGCCAGCTCATACGACTTACATTTCCCCAGTTTCCAGACCATATGACCCGCATTTTCTTAGTTGCCAGCCCATGCGACCCACAATTTTTTAGTTACCAGCCCATACAACCCACATTTCCTCAGTTGTCAGCCCATACGACCCGCATTTTCTTAGTTGTCAACCTGATAAAATTCGCATTTTCATGAGCTTTGCCATATGGATGATAAATTGGTTCCTAAACAGGTATCCCTCTTGTCTAGCAAATGGTCGACGAGTTACGAATCTTTACTTTACGAATCTTACTCGACATATTACGAATCTTTACGTATCTTTGTACGTCTTTATGTATTTTATATACATTTTATTGGTTTTGCAACTAAGGAAATGCGGATTTTGTCTCGCACGTCTACGTGGATATCGTAGAACAATGTGTCGATAGTTTAGAATAGCGCAGGTCCAAACTTCGAGTACCTACAACGGTATATAATAAATCCTGCGCCACAATTTTCGGTGAAACTTCAATTCACTGCGATTAAGTGGCCCCAGACTGATTACAGAATGGAGTAAAAACAACCGAAGTCCGGGAACAGGTACGGTACAATACCAGTTTTCTCTTCCATACAACCCTTATATTTTTTCCCTCGTATCGTGAATTTCGCCGGTGACCTCGTGCACGAGGGAGGGATTTCCTCGATGGAGACGGTCGAAAAACTGGGAAAACATGCCTTTCAACTTTGCCGTGTATCCCTGCAGGGATATCCGCGGATTCCAGGGGTGGGAATGGTCCAAGGGCTCCGAGGCTTTACCGCCCTTCGCGTGGTCGCCTAAGCGGCTTTTTGCGGGACGAGTGGCTCTATTTCTCGCACGATTCGGAGAAATATGGGACCTTCGTTGACCGTCGAGGGATCGAGGTGGCTTGTACTAATTGAACCTCCTATCTAAAAAGAAACGCCGTGAAGAGCGTGGCGCGAAAAACGCTCTTCGACGTTTAACGTTAGCGGATAAGCGGCTAATTGGATAGTTGACGACGAAAGTGAAATTGCTTGGCAAATAGAATCAACGATGTCGTTAAATTGGAATTCACACGGAGCTTCGTTCGAACGAATCGCAGAGATTTTTTTAAAGTTCAAGGTGTGTCACTCTTAATGTACAAGACTCGCACGAGTTTGGGGATTTGTTTAAACAGAGAATCGAATCAGAAGTTGCTCAAAGGATCGCCGCAAAGGACTGAGTAACTCTATCCAGTGTGCGTGCGAATGCAGCGGCAAGAAGCAGCAAGCAAGGAAACAGGTTAATCTGCAAAATTCGATTTCGAAATTTGCTCATCCACGGAAGCAGAGCGAAGATCGAGCTACGTTTGCGGTTTTCGTCCTCTGGCTGGATGTACATATATCACAGCCGGTATAATCGAGTCGGACGGTTCGTTCCGACGAGATTGAATTAGAAAGCGTGCCGCGCTCTCGGATGTTGTCGCTCCTCTTGACGGATTAAGATGGAACCGCGTTGGACACATAAAAATGGATGGACCGATGGAGGACAAGGTGGAAAGAACAGCTAAGGGGATCGGAGAGCATCGAAATAAGGGACAGGGATCTTCGATCTCGCTAAGTAACGAGCCTTATCGCTCCCACCGCGAGCAGAAGCTTCTGCGATCAATATTTGAATAAAGCGATTCGTCGGTAGAGAAATATTTGACGGCGAACCCCGAGCAAACAACGAGAAATCAAGACTCCGCTTTCCGGAAAGAGAGAAACAGAAAGAGAAGGAGAGAAAGTTCTCTTTCCCATTTACAGATCGCTACGAGATCGTTTTTCCATTTCGTTAAAAGGATGCAGAATATCGTTACCAGGAATCGTTCCAAGTGTTTCGCCTTTGAACCGGCCATAATTGCTCGGTGCTCGTAAATTTCCGCGAAACGTACGCGCGAGGACAGCGTTAATGATTCTCGGATCGCATGGGTAATGTCGGGATAAGTCCTCTGGAAGGTACGTAGAAACGTAGAAGAGGCGGTACAGCCGTGAGAGGAGAAAGAAAAAGAAAAGTAGGATATTCAAGAGGCGAAAGAGAGGGGTATAAGCCACCCTACTCTATCTATTTCTATTTTCTGCTTCTCAGAGAAGTTATCGGGCCGGATGAGTCTGTGCTTAGAGGGGGCTGGAGAGTCGAGCTGGAAGAGCCGCCACGCCAGCCGCGCTCTTATTATATCGATGGCATCAAGCCGCCCTAGAAAAGCCCCTGATATATTCTCACGATTTTCCGACAAAGCGTTCTGCCGTTTCGCGCCAAAGTGCTCGCGAATAGTCTCATTTTTAACAAGGGATGCGAGGAGGGAGCTGTTGTTCGTCGCGAACGCTTCCCGCTCAGGGGTGCGCAACCACGATCGTACGCGAGAATTTTTCCCTCGATGCTTCTCTTCGTTTAAAGGATGCGACGAGCCTGTAACTTTTATCTTCGATAGGTTTTCTCAAAATTCGAGACAGTCTATTTTGAAGTTCCGTTAATAGTTTATTGATTATTATACTTGCCGAGAGCGAATACCTAATCATATTGCAATTACCAACTTCCAAAGACTCCTCCTCGAGTTCTATTCGGAAAGCTATAAGTCAGGCGCCTAGAGATCTTCGAAGGATCTACGTGCCTCCGGTTGCGCGAGACAGCCGAGGAAACACGCTTCCTCAGACGAGGCGAGCGTGGAATCCGATTCCGGAGGGTGGTCTATTTACCGAAGAAGAAGGAGCGGAAGAAGCAAGCAAGACGGTTAGCCGGTGCACGAGCGATATTTGTTTCCGTCCTCCGACCGACTGATTCTCCAATTCGAGCTACACGATTCATTACGTTTGTCGCCGCTCGTGTCTTATGTCGTATTATACCTGGTCGTCGTTCACGGAACTTGGCGGTTTTCTCCTCTCTCGTTAGTTGGCCATTTACTCGTTTGTCCATCCAAAAATTGAAATCGATCTCGAGCTAGCGGTTAACGAGCTACGCAAACGTTTTCCTCAGCTTCCGAGTACTTTCTACGCCTACGATGCCTGCACTCTCCGAGTTTTTCGCTCCAACTTCCATCAAATTATTGACAAGACAAACTCTTCGAATTTTTGTCGAATTTCCTCGGAGCAACTTTCGGAAGATGTAAACTCGGCAATGAAGGGTTAAGATAATATTTTTATATAATAGAGGAGGATGGCGTTGCGCACCTCTGCCTTCGTCGAGCGGAAGTTGGCGTTCACGGAGTCGCTGCCAACGCAATTTCAGCCAGCTGGACGTTTGCCGCACTAAGCGATACGAGCAGCCATAGACAGAGAGAATTTTTCATCCGTTAAGACGCAACTCCCGGAGGAGGGGTCGATCCGGCGGTGCAACGACTACGGGCTATACGGAAGCTTTATCATCGTCGTCGTTGTCACCCGTCGTTTCGAGCTTTACCGCGCAACTTACCAACTGTTAGCCATACACCGGAAAAACGATGAAACGGAACGTTTCAAATCCAAACGCAAAGTGACTGTTCCAGTATTAGAACCAAGTAGTGGCTCCCATTTCCATCCGCATTCAAGCGGATGAGAAATAGCCGTACGAGTTGCGCGTTCACAGAGACTCTTCTATGCGTATAGAATATTTTTTATGAATACGAATCGATAGAACGAAGTCTCGATAACCGATTCTAATTTCCCCCGAAACTTTTTGCATTACATCGGCAGTCGGTTCTTGCGCGACCTCGGCTCCAGCGAATTTCCTCCCCGAAGCGAATTTCCTATCCAGAGAGGAGTTTTCGAAGAGCATCCCAGCCAGATCCGGATCGTTGGAAATTAATCTGGTCGCCCGGGAAATCCGGGATATATTCTTAACCGCTTCTCGAATCGCTTCTCGATCCGTTATCCATTTACGAATCTTTGCCCGGCTTCGATATCGGGCCAAAGAAAACGCTAATTGCGCGACTAATTGCGAAGACGCTGAACACCAGACTGTATCTCCCGTGACAAAGGTAATTGCACGGTAACGAAGAGACAATTAACTGCTCCATTCTCGCGGACAAATGGTCCCGCATTACCGGTGTCCCCTTTACACGCCTAAACACAGCAACAGAGGCTGGTGCGCGGATGCAGAGGAAGGTGGTCGCGTTATTTAAGCGTTATTTTACGCGGTCAAGCTTTGCCTATGCAAATCCACGTCGGCGGATTATGTATTCCATGCATAAATTATAAATACGACATAGGTACGTGGCAGCGGCGCAAAATTTTTACTCTCTTCCGCTTTGTCGAACGTCCTAGCGTCTCGTTTCGACGTTGCGTTCTCTTTATGAATGCCAAAGATCTTCCTTTCAGCAACTCGAGAAACCTTTCCGTTCTATCGAACGAAGATCTTCGAGGAATGATCCTCGTTATGGAAAATTTATTCGCGATTCTGTGTAGCATGATTTCCACGGTTTATAAATCGTATCAAGATCGCAAACAAAAGTATTACGTTCGTACAAACTGGCAACAGCTTGTAACGTTTTGTAAACAGGCGCGGACGCCAACGTTGCCCGATCAAAGTTCAAAAAATCGCGTTAACACGGCCGTATTTTACGCACGAATGTGACGTTAATGGATCTCTTTGAACCTTGTTTAATCTTTCTCTGGGCGGGAAAAAAGCAAAAAAGGAGGAAACGCGTCGCGGGGATGGTTAATTCGTTCTTTTTAGCGTCAATTACTCGGTCGCCGACGATTTTTCCCGCGCACTCCAATGAATTGCACGCGCGTCGAAGTAATGAAAAATAAAGGGGCGAAGTCGCAGCCTTAACAAACGCCAATTAAAATGAAAATAGCCACGACGTAGCAGCGAACCTCGCGGAACAAACCGGCTCAGGTCGAGGAGAGGGCGGTTTATAATTTCGCCGTGCTTTTCCGCGGCCATCGGGCATGAATGTTTCATGAGCTCCGCTGAAAACGTTCAAATCAGAAACAGCTGCCGCCGAGGAAAAGATCAACCGTGTCGCGACCCGTGAAACGTCCAGGTGAAAAATGTGGTTGTAACCGTAGGAGAAAAGAAGAGGCAGAACCGTCCAAAAAATTTGTAAATTATCCTGCCTTCGAATTTCGTCGTATTTTACGCGACTCGAACAAGATGAAGATTCGAAGATCGAGTACCGATGGTCGACGAGGAAATCTACCAAAACGGAAAAAAGGGGGGGAGGGGAGGGAAAGAGAGTCGAGAAAGAAAAAGTCAGCGAAAGAGATTGAATCTATCGTGCAGAAGCGAATAAAGCTTTGCCGTTCGGCAGACGTTCTATCTTTGCGGAATCTGTCGCGCGACAGCTTTGCCCGATCATCGGGAGCTTTTGCTTTTTTCCCTCCTCTTGCCTTCCTAACTCGACTAAAAGCAGAAAAATGCAGAACGCGCGGAGACAGCTGGTGGCGAGCGAAAAAAGGCAGCTAATACGCTGGCACGAACGCTCACGTGAAAATCAGCGCGACCGTTTGACGTGGAAAATCGTCAAAGGGGAACGACAACTTTCCCCTGTGCTACATTAAAGCTACATTACTGCAGCTACGCGAACCGAGCTTTTTCCTCCTCTCCTGGTCTCGTTCACTCCAGGCTCTCTTGTTCTCCATCGCATCGAGCAAAGCCAAAGCTAGAGAGGAGAGCCGGAGAGGAGAGCACGCCGTGTGAAACGCGCCGGAGAGAGAAGCGTTCGTCCAGCGGACGTACTAGGGAGAAGTCGGGTAAAAAGGAAAGAAAGGAGAACGCAACTCGTTTAAAGAGACTTTTTCCTTCGTGGCAAACGCGGCCACTGCGCTTCGTCATCGATAAATCCGTATTCTCCGTCTCGATCTAAGATTGTCTGCTGACCGAACATTGAAAATTCAAGAAGATTGAAGTTGATTAAAGATTATCTACGGCAATGTGGGGGATGTCTTAATACATCGGATAACATCGCAGGTAGTTTCTACGCTCTAAGAACAGACCGAACTTTGTTTTCTTAGCATACATTCGTGATTTATGACTACTCCAGTATCAATATTAGCGTTCGTCAGATTCTACACGAAGTTAGTTATTACATTGGCAAAATGGGTATAACCCTGTCGGAGCTCGCGTTTTGCTTTCGAACTCCACCTGTCCATGGCTATCGTACGTCAAAACATCAGGTTACAACGGATCACCGTGCAGCGGGGCGATTTAGCTAAACGGGAGAAAGTTGGTGGCGTTCTCGGAGCCACCGGCTCGCTTCCTGAATCAATAATTCCTAAAGGGTACTTCCTCGTTTTCGTTCCATCGGATTCCGCTTATTTGTCCACACCCACTCGACCCAGAGACAGAGTGAGCGAGAGAGAGAGAGAGAACACGAGAAGAGCGACACCAGTCTGTTTGCTCCCCTTTTGCCACCGGCAAAGAAAGAAAGAAAACGAGACAGGGGGGGGGGGGGCGTATCGTTTTCACCGACATTCGGTCGACGCTGTTCTTTTCGACCGCGAGGGGTGAAATTATGGCGGGTCGCGTGGAAAAAACGCGACACGAGAGTCCTCGATAGTCCTCGATGGGCGAGGGGGACTTTCTGCTGAATTGACCATTAGCGCGGTTATTAGGAGGGCCAAGGGGGGTCCGTGTACATGCATGTATATGTATTATATACATACACGTACGCTAGGAGGAGGAAGGCTTTAGAATCGTTAAAGCGCTTACGCTAGAAAGGCTGACTCTCTTTCTCTCGCTCTGCGGCACACATGCGTGCGGGATAGTCGCTAAGTGGTCCATTCAGCGCTGCCTAACGGAATACATTACAGGAAGTAGCAGTTAAAAAACCTTTTCCCCCGGCAACCCCCACTGCCTGTGCGTCTTTGGACCCACGGGACGTAGAGTAATTCTTGCTCGTTAAGCCGAGTTATTATATCTTCCTAATCTGTATTACGATGGCACGCGTTTGGCTGGACACAGAGGTACGTTCGAGCACGAGCAGAGAAACGGCGGTCAACGTAAACTAGGGGAAAAGCTGGTGTTACATAGAGTCGAAAGTTGTTGGAAAGTTGTTACCTTGCGGAGCATCTCCTCGAGCGACTCCATGTCCAGGGCGGAGTTGTTGTTCTCCGTACGTACGGGCTGAACCATTTGTCACAGTTTGTCGTCGCAGTTGGCCGCTTTCTGATCGCACTGTTCACTCGCGCGTCACTAGTTCCTTTGGAGGAAACTCACTCTTGACCATCGGCGTTCGACGCGAAGCAGAAACGAGCGGAACACGGAATATCGAAACCACGCCTCGTATCGAGCACGATCCAAACACGATTTCTATCGTTTGCTATTCAATGCCACTCGACGATCCATCTGCGATGATTTCTACTCGACGATCGAGAGAATCTCGATCGTACTTTCCTAACCTGGAGAAGATAACGACCGCCGCTAGGAATTCTAGGAAGCTTTCGAGAAGGCAGAAGAACAAAAGAATCGAACCGTAGTTCGCTAGAACTAATTCCTTTTACCACAAAGGAGCATTACATCTACCGTCCAAGGGGGCCGTAATTTCTACTTAAAGTTTCCATCGTGCTTCCGATCTTGGAAGCTCGTCAAGAACCCCTTCGAGTCTTTAAAATGCTTCAACGACCGCTTTGAGCGTTCAAAAATTGTTCGTAACAGCCGAACGAACGAGACCGAGAAACTGGGAGAAGGATTGGTAAAAAGGAGGGAAGGAAAGAGGCGGGAAGAAGACGGTTTCAGGCGGTCTCCTATTTTAACCGGCATATAAATTACGAACGGTGAGTCGACCGAAGGAGACGGAAAAAGAGAAAGAGAGGGAAAGAAATCGTTCTTGTCTTTTTGGTGGTGCTTTCGAGCTTTTCGTCGTGGAAACATAGCAAAACAATGAAAGAAAAACTGGCTATGGGGGCAAACGACGAGCATCGCGAGAGCATCGCGCGACGACGTACGCGTCGAGGGTGTTGGCGCGCACGAATCGACTATTTTCGGGCGGAGGATATTTTTAAGCCCCGTTTGGAGCACGAACGACCGATTTCCAAGGAGAAAGAAGCTCGTTTCCCGCCCCCGTGCCTCACGTCGAATAAACCAAGAGGGGGACACGCAGTCGACGACCGTCACGGCCGATCGAGAAAGAAAACGCATCGGATGTGTGCCGTCTTCTTTGCCTCTTTGTATCTTCTTTTTGGTCTCTGTTCGCCGGGGAACATCGCTCGCACCCAACTAATTAAGCCTGGCCATTGAAAAACGCGCCACAGAGTTTTCTTGCCGTCTGTTTTTCGTCCGAATCTCCGCGAGTTAGGTTATTTTACCTCGTCGTGATTTCCTTCGAGTTACCGCGATTCTCCAACTATGTTTATTATCGCAAGAAACGTATCGATTCGTTCGTCAGAGCAACGAATGGGAAATTCTAATCTAACAATCTGGATACTACACGCGTATACTTGCTCTTTCGTACTACTACGCGCGTTTGACGAGGATTATTAGAAAACTCTTCTCCACAATTTCGTAATTTTTAGCTGACGTTGCACGTCCGAGTGGCTACGAGACACATAAACTACACGCTGACTCGAATCCGCAGCGAACGATCTTAAGAGCAACGCGTGATCTTAGTGACAATTTTATTGGCTCTACCTGGCAGATTAAAAGCGAGTCAGCGATCGAGAGACGTTAACCGCTTCTCGCTTGGAAATTCAAGCAAGGCGCGTTACCAACTCGCAGGAGACGAAACGCGAATCGAAAGGCAGTTATTTGGTCGTATTATCCGGCACGTTGGCTCTTCCCTACAGTTATACGAGTTTCAGGTAGTTTCGGCATTTTTACAACAACGGATATCGCTTGGACAGGAGGGTGTTACGGCCTATCGGTAAAACGGCGAGCCTTGTCGCCTTTTCTCGAGAAGCACCACTAAAAAGAAGAAAAGAAAAAAAAAGTTTCGTCGTAAAGCCGATTTAATAAAACTGCGACAACCTGACTCGCGTCACAGTCCCTTATTAATTCTCTCGAGCGGACGACCGACGAGCATTCGTTCGATTCTTCGAGCAACCGTGATACGAAGGTTTCGTTAATTACCACGGGAACGCGTCAACGAAGATGCCTTCGCCGGTTAATTTCCCGCGAGAGACGGTACCGCGACACGATCGATTCAATTTTTCAGAACGATAGGTCCGACCGGAACGGAAATCACTCGGATGATTCATTCGCCTTGATGTTCCATTTGCCCGACGACTTTTAATCATTTCGCACGAATGACAACAATTTACGATTGGAAAAGAAATTCTTGGCGGTTGGATGCCGCGTTCCCAATGTTCGATGTTTGAGCAGCGCTCGTTAATTCGCGGACAGGCCCGAAGTACGGGTCAAAGCGGAGTTGCTCCTAGGGGCATTTAATTACCAAACACGCTAGCTCGACAGGGTGCTCCGCAAACACGTAAATACGCGGCCGTTCGTCCAGCTTTCGTTTATTTTCGAATGGAGACCGACGGGTTAATGTATTCCTCTACCTCCGCAAAGGGTGGAAATTTCGCGATGCGCCGCGGAACTGCTTCCTTTTGCTTCCTCTAATTGCGCCCTTTTGCAAACTTTCTCTTTCCGTCTGGTGTTTTCTCGGGTACATCGAATCCTGGAAAATCGATATCGCTGTTTGCGAAACAGGCATCGATCCTGTAGAAAGGCGCGCGGATCGACTCGCGTTAGAAAGGTCAGCAGCCCGGACTTTTCACTCCATTAATCGCGAACAATCGACGGATCGGTCGGATCTCGCGGCGCTTCCGTCGATTCGCCGGTTACGAGAGCACGGTTCGTCGACGTATAATAAATGGATAGACACGGTGAAAGGCGCGTCAAAAACGATCGAGGACGAGAGGCGATTTCGCTAAACCTATGTTTCTTTTTGTCGATTTATCGCGCGTTCCACGAGAGATGAAGCAGGCCCGTGTGCTTCGCCACTCTCTTTCCAACTTGCGCCTCTTCTTCTCTCGAGTTTTTCCACGTGTCTCTGTCCGCCGTGCGATCGACCGATGTTCGTTCGAGCTCTCGACACGAACCGAGCCGACGCGTTTTATCTCGACTCTGTGATCAAAGCTTAATTGAAAAAGGGCCGAGCCCATCGCCACCCTACCGTCACCCTACCACCAGCATCGCAGCCGAATGGAAACTGATACCGACCAAATACGATCGACAATGCAGCCTTTTACCTCTCTTTCGGCGCGTACAACTTCGGTATTCGCGAGCTACTCGGCTAAATCGACAGATTAAATGCCGGGGACAAAGAGCGAGAGAGAACGCAACGGGGAAATGGAGAATGGTTGTGCAACCGCCCAGCCACGTCCAAGGTAATTCTCAATGGCGACCGCGTAATTCCGATATTATCCGCGATTAAACGCCGCCTGTCTTCATTTTTCGTGTATCTCGATGGACCCGGGTCTTTGTCTACTTCTGCTATGTGCTCCGACCGTTCTATCTATTAACTCTGCAACTCCCTATATTCCAGCGATTCTATCGAGACGTACGATTTATCGGAGGTAACCAGATAATATAGCGCGTTGTTTCTTTCATGAACGTTTAAACCGCTGTTGTACCCTTTATTACCGATTTAAAAAGCTCGTACAAACGAATCGATAGAGCGCAACACCTGTCGTGACACGGAAAAGGAATAAAGGTTCATCCGGGCGCGAAACGCATTCCAAAGGACAGCGATGACAAAAGGAGCTGATGCTCGGTTGCACCCGTTCACGGATCCACGGGCCAGGGTCGTCGAAAGAGACGTTGGCTCAGCACACGATCGCTCAAGCACCTTGCTAATTGGCTAGGAACTTGAGCCGAGACCGATTAATTACCAGCGCGAAAAGATCCCTTGATTTTTCTCGCTCGGCCGTGAGCCGTTTACCTGCTAATTAGTATCGTCGGCTACGAGGGCTGCTAATTATCTTAGCGGCTGGCGGCGCGACGCGTGTCACAGTCGTCGAGAGAGCGGATTCGAATACTCGTGTCGATCGACCCTTTCAGCCTGGAGAACCTGTCGACCGTTTGCCACCTGCCATTCGATCGCGTTTCATGCTACTCGATGACACTCCACTACGATTTGTTCCATCGAGAACGACAAAAAGCCTGCTTGAAAAAGTTAACGCAGTCGGTGTAAAAAAAGGGAAAGGAAGTTAAACGTACAAAGGATCCGAAAACGAAAAAAAGTTATATGGCTGTTCGCTATCAACCTCTCGACTTCGCGGAACAAAACTCGTTCGACGTCATAAACGAAAAGTGCAAAGACACTCGACAGAGATCGAGACTACTTTAACATCCCCTTTCTCCCAAACTACATCGATACGAGACAAAACCGATACTTCCTCGATTCCACGTTACCCTCCGTAATGGATCCTTCCATAAAAACACGTAACTCTATAAACAGGTTTTCCGGAGCAGCCCTCGTGAAGCTGGCTGTTCACCGGTAACGGCGAAATATACTCGAGATGCGAATAATTCATCGAATCGCGGGTAACGTCCCGTATAGTCGGTAAACGGATGAATAAACGATGGGGAAAAATGGTGCTCGATACAGAGCGGATGTCGTGCCGTAGCGTCCGCGCGAATCGTAGGTTCGCGTCGCGTCGCGTCGACGTGTCGATTCGCTCGTTATTAAGCCGGTCGCGTGCGCGCTCTCTTCTGGTTTTCGCGCCTCGAACACAACGCGAATCCCCACGCGTCGTTATCGTAACTTCATTAACCATGCGTTAACGAAACCCGTTTAATTATGCCGGCGGGCTCGCGGCGGTCGGACAGCGATTTTTTTAATTAAAAACCGCGTCATCGATCGACCGACGCGAGCTCTCGTCGTCGGTGTGCAAGGGCGGAGAAAAACAAGGACGAAGGTAAACGCGTGTGTGCGCGCACGGTAATAACGAGAGAATCGCGGCGACAATTAATTACCCTTACCGGTGGTGTCTTACGATCGTCATTTCACGGGCCGATTAAGCCGCGCCAGCGAATAAAAGCGAATTAAACCGCCGCACTTTCCTCGATAACGGCCTACCGAACGACTCGCAGTCGAATGTCTTCTATCGACCGATATCCGCCTCTTTTCCTTTTACAAATTCCACTGAACGTTCGATTAATCGACGCGGGATATCAGTTCACCCTCGATATCCGACTCGTAAAGCAGGTACTTGGAAATCCTTTCACCGATAATCGAGTTCCGAGCAGTCCATCCGAGTCATCCTACGGTTGGTCCCAGAACGGTCGACGATCGTCGGACAGTTTTTGCTCGCCTAATTCCACCACCTTCTCTACTTGGAATGCGTTGTCGGATGTCGTCAGCTCGTGTCACTGAGTATCGAGGGAGAGGGGCGAAGAACGTGACGCGTCGCGGCAAGGCCGGCCGGAAATGTCCATCGCGAGTCACGGAAGCGTCAGCGTGCCACGGAAGCGTCAACGTACCAGAAGAGGAGTCGAACAGAGAGGGTCGGAAATAGAGTGGGGATGATCGCGTGTCTCGCAAAGCGATGATCGATCGAACGACAACGAGAGCGTGCTGCTCCGGTCGCGGTTCACGGGCCACTGAGAGGGAACTTGTGTTCTAGCGTCCAAGTTGTGCTCCGAGCCACCGAAGAGACAGAGGGAGCGACAGAGAGGAAGAGAGCGTGCCGTACGTCACATGCGCGTTGTAACCCCAAACAAAAATGCCGGCTATCCTCGTTCCACCTGGCCGAACCCGGTGTCTGCCGTGTTCTCTGCCTCGCTGCTTCTCCACCGTGAACAACAATAACAACAGCACGCGCGCCGCACGGGGATGCGGCGGATCACTGCAGAATACGGAATCGGGAGTTCTGCCAAACTGTGCCCGCAACCTCTCCTGCCCTCCTACACGCTGCCGCGTCGCCTTCCCTTCTTTCCTCTGTCTCTCTTGTATCGCGCTGACAGCCGCTCGTAATCACCTTTTTCACGCGACTGCGGCAACTCTTGCTTCGCCCACTGTGCACGAGCTTAACTCCCACTTTCGCTGCTTCGGCAAGGGGTTACGTAACGGATAGGTTAACCGAGTATCGGGATCGTTGGGAAGGTGGGACGGTGACATAGGATCTGGATGCTCGATTGCGTAATACGTGTGTGCGCGCTTTTTCGCGATAAGGACCAGATCCTTTCGAATAGGTAGATTCCAACAGAGTTCGACAAAGACTGTTTGACACAGTCTAACTTGGGGTAGGTCGGTCCGCGTGAATCTACCGCGGTCAACAGATAGTTGGAACGTAGGTCTACCTTGACCGAAATAGTAGTTGCGGAGGGATATTGAAAAATGGTCGATAGATGTAACCTGTAGACGCGAAATACGTGTCCGGAGACGCGACGCCTTGCATCCAAATCGGAAGTCGCGGTGGATTTCTATTTAACCGAGCTTCGATCGACCGATCTAGATACGATGCTGATAAACAGATATGCGAACAACTACCTTGCACAGCCAGTTCCAAAATGTATCGTTTATTCGGCATTGGGACTCACCTGTAACAAAGAGAAAGCAAATTTCTACGTTAGCGCGTGGATTCGTTGGAAGCTTGAAAAACGCACTTGAAAAAGTCCCCTCGCTTTCGACGAAATCTCGTCTCCCCTTTAAAACGCTCGGGGAGAACCACGCGTCGAACGATGTTTCGTCGGCGCCGTATCACGTAACGTTATTGTTCCGACGCGCGTCACCGCAAGAAACCGATAGCGGAAGCGAACACGAGTACCGAGACGCGTTTGATATTCGGCGCGCGGGTTAGACAGCACGGAAACGTGGCCAGGATGCGAGCAACCAGCTGGAAGCCGGGATATCTCGGCTCTTGGTCATCCGCGTGTCATCACGGACGACTCGTAGTGACGTCGTTTTACGGTTGACATCGACGACCGTCACTGACGGGACGCATATAACCAGGTTTACGCGCGACCAGCACGACTCGTTGCGCTTCCCGCCGTAATTGCCTGGAATTCGAGCAACGCTATTTTCGATCCGAAATTTCCTTCTTTCTGCTTTACAAGATTTAATCGTTACGGAACGGTGGATCCAACGATGATGATCTTTTGGATATTACCTCGAGGGGAGAAGATCGTGCTCGGCAGAAAGGTAAATTGATTTTAAGTGGTTCGAGCGTGGGTGGGTTTGATGGTTTTGGCAAGTTTTTATTTGCCATGCTGGGGTGAGGTTTAGAGGCTCGTGAAACTGTAGAAACTACCAGCCAGGTTTTAATTGCGCAATTTGGAATGTTTTTATGGGTGCTTGAAGGGTGTTTGGGTGGAATTCGACTGAACGAGAAGATGGGTGCTAATTAATTACGAAGAGAGTTTTAAAACGCGTCGAACGAATGAAGTTTCGAGCAAGTATACCGTCGAATAAACGATTCAACGAGGCTCGAAAACTTCTTTAACCGTTTTTGTATTTTCCGAACGACTCTTAAGAAGAACGATAAAGATACAGACAAGGGGAGAAGGAACGAGAGAGTTTAATCCCTCGAAGAGGATTCATTGTCTGTCAGTCGATCGGCTCCGCAGACGCTTGGAAACTTTCTTTCGAGTCTCTTGTTCTCGATGATCGTTCGATCACCGTCCCTAGTACATAACGAAGAAACACGGCTCGTTTAGATTTCCAAACGCGTCCGCAGATCCAAGAATAAGACGTGTCGGTTGGCTCGGCTTAACAGGATAACCGATTTAATTTCCCTCGACCTCAGCTGAACGAATGAAATATGTGCGAATCTCTTAATCGCGGAAAGGTTTAACGAGATCCGTAGACGTCGTAAATTCTCCCTTATTTCCAAATTAACCGAGCAGGCACGAGTATGCTTTTATTTGCGCGAGACGAACGCGCGTCCACGTTCAAACTGACCGCCGACAATATTTTCTGTCTACTGGCGTGGCCGCGTCTTGCCAGGCCGAGGCACGCAGCAACTGGGCCGGAAGTGGCTATTACGCGCGGGGAAAATTAAGTCTCGCGCATAATCGAGCTGCAGCTCGACGAATCCATCGTGCTTCTCGTCTTCTCTGTTCGTAGCGCGTTAATTTCCGATTGGATACGGTGAATAGATGTTCGATCTTTTGGATCGCTGAACCGAAACTGTAATTCGCAACCCTTCGCTCGCAGGACGGCGTATCCATCGATCGATCTGCACTGGCTCCTCTGCTTTAATCCTGGCGTAGAAACAACAGAGCTGCGTTGTTCAACCATGACAGATAGAACGATGTAAACAAAGAAACGTGTAAACAACTAGATAAATAAAAACGCAAGCAAGCGAAAATGTAAATAAATAAAGACGTCAACGAATAAACAGGAGGAAGAACAAACATTTTAGAATAAATCGTTGCGAGATGCTCGTCCAAGCACGAAACGTAGAAACTACAGGAACACAAGAGAACGAACGCCAGAATTGTAGGGAACCAATCATTCGGGTTCCTGAGCACTGTTCCATCAATTTCTTCCTAATCCTAAGATCTGGAACGGTTGTCGTGCACAGAAACGTTCATCATACCAGAGAATCACAATGTAATACACTTTCTTCCGCTTTAACAGAGACCAGGATCTCGATCCTTGTCTCTTGCAGACCAACTTCTACCGCCCACGTGTTCTATGCGATCTCCGAAAGCGCGCTTCGAGTGCCTGGAAAGATGATTAATCGATCCGATCGGTTAATTAACCGATGCGGTTTCATTAGAGGGGCTACCGGTGACCGACGGCTATGCCGGGAATTTTCGCGAAATTCTCCACCGACTCCAGAGCGCAGTTCGTGCTATGAATTTTGAGAGGCGATCCGGCCGCGCCCACGCGTCGTCCCGCATCAACGACGAGCGTTTTTTTCAATTACTCGACCGCCCAGGCGACCGGCGACGTCGTAATTATCGCCGACAACTTTGCAACTGGGTCAGGACCGTAGCTTAATCGCGGATCAACGACGTTCTCCTTGCGTGGCTGGTCGCGAGCGAAAGAATTTCTGCGTTGGACGACGGAGAATTCCATCGAGCCAGCCACGTTACCGTTCCGACCAGCTCTCCAGAGCTGCGCGTTCTTAGGTCACTTTTATCAAACGATTTTCATCTCTTATCATCAGCGCGAGAGACAAAGGAAACTTTCGTCTGGAATCCAACGCTAATGGACGTTTTCCCCAAGTTATCAACGTCATTCGGCAGTCGAGTGCTCTTCAACAAGGCGGGGCAGGGGAGCAAGAAACGACGAGGCAAAAGAGGAAGCTGCGTATTTTCCCGTAGGCCACTGCTAATAGACTCATCAACTGGGCTACTTAGCGGAACCCAGGGTCGGGAACAGACTCGTGGTTGCGGTAGACGATCTATATCGAGTGATCGATACACACCGTGCAACTCGTGCAATAGCGAAAATCGATGAATTCGCGCCGGCAATAGCGTCGACCGCCAACAACAGCTTAAAAGGAGACCCTGTAATGCCTTAGAACGAACCTTCCTGCCATTTTTTACACCGCCGTGTCTCCGAAAGTTTTTCACGGCGGCGGTGCAGGAATGGAAGCTGAATAGAACGACAAAAGGCGACCGGGACCAATAAATTTCGATTCATCGGCGCGGCATTCGAAGTTCGGCAGCGTCTAAGGCACGCAAATAGAGGCTAAATCGTTTTCACCGGAGCTTCGAAAGGATAGGAAGCCTGGTAGCGCCCTTTTAAAGTCGACGTAAGTGGATTTTCGGCCAAAATCAGCGATAAACTTGTCGACGTCCCCGCCCCTTCTCAGCCGGTTCGCGAACAAAATCAATATTTAATTCTGCCAACTTTTCCCGCTGCCTGATAACCGGATGAACGAAGAATGGAGCGGTAAACAGGAAGGAAGGAAGAAAAGAAAGAACGAGGTTGTGGAAAACGGAAGGAGAAAGGGGGGCCGCTCGATGGGGAAGCGGAAGTTCGATAAGACGTACCGAAAACCGTCAACCAGAAATCTATCGTCTTACGATTGTACGTTCACGGGTGAATTTTTTCACCAAACGTTCTTCTTACTTTCGTTTTTTATTTTCTTTTATTTTTTATTTTTAGGGCGCATGGTACATCGAAAACATGTTTGCGCGAGGTGTATCGATTTAACTTCTGCGAGATTAAATATTGCATTTTGGCAAGAACTTGCCAGTGCGATTAAAACAAGGTGGAAACTTTGGTGGAACAACGGGAGACTGATATAATTAGCAGCGCGCCAATAACCTTTGCACCGGCACCGTTGAACGTTTAACGCGCGACGTGGAACGAGGCAGAGCGTGATTTCAAAATCTCACGGCATAATTATCGGAATGTAAATGCTGCATAATGTAGTTCCATTTAGTTCGATAATTGGTAAATGCACGGAGGCGAGGCGCACCGGTCGCGGCGGCTTTAATTAAATTTTCGCCTAGCCTCGCCAGATCGGCCAAGTGCTGAAAACGATACGCTTCCGACACCGTAAAAAATGTCCGATCACGTTGTTCCTCTTTATCCTTCACGGATCCAATTTTATTCTTCCTTGAACAAATACCAATTTCCACCGAAATTTCCAACAAACTCGGACTTTCGAAAATGAGAAACCAGCTACGCTTAGGCTCGATTTAGGGCCGATTTTATACTTCCAACGATACGAACTGTACATCGGGGACCATAGCGTTCTTGTAATTATCACAATTTCAATAAAAATAAATTGCCAGTCAGAACGAGGCCACGTACTTCCATTTAGATGCCAGGAAACATTTCACGAAGAATCCTGTGGCCTCGCGAGAAACGTGTCCGAAAGCAGCTATAAATTGTCAGGGAAGAAGAACGATATATCTAGTCGAAACTGCGGCGAGGGTTCGGAGCTAACCCTACGCACGGTCAAACAAGTCCCAGGAACCGATAGGCGTGCGCGTGATGAAATTTAATAACGCTGCCGTGTCCGTCTTACAAACGAGCCCGATTAATTCCTCGGATAAGGCTAATCATCGCGGCGATCGTAGCGAGCAAAACGTTCGCGTCTAGCGCGAGGCTCGGTTACCCCGCATCCCTGTAAACGCAAATCTAACGAGTCGAATCGGAGGGGGAGATGAGAAAGAGAGACGGTCGATAAGGAGTGCAGATAAGCTTCGAACGCGGCGGCGATTTTTTCCCAGGCAGCAGATAAGCCGGATATTCCGGGGGCCTCGAGTTTCCCCCCACGAAGGGTGCGCGGACGTTGTCGTGGAAAATTCGGTCGCGAAACACAGCCCGTAAATTGGCCGTTTGTCAGTGCGTCTATGGTCGACACACCTACGTAAGGGTCTATGGGCCTGTGTAGTCGGGGAAATAGTTTTCTGTCTGCGTATAGGCCAACCAATGATGCGACGATAAATCATCGGCCGTTGTACGACCAGTAGTATACGTGCCGTCATTGATTTCCCTCCGCCGACACGCGCACCGGTTGCGTCTCGCGATTTATCGCGACCGTTATTGTTCTGTCAGCTCGTGATCGCTGAATTCTCGGGAAATTCGTGTTAGAATAAATACGCAAAGTTGATAGGGCATTATTAGAACTAAAGGATTTCGAGGAATTCGAGGTATTTAAAGCCGAGTGGATTTCAAGCGAGTACGAGCGTACTCGGAACGGACTGACTCATTGGCTGATTGATCGAAATCAGCCAGATTACGCGGGCTAATGGTTTAAGCATCCCTCGAGCCGGTTCTGCACTAATGTAACGCTCTACAATACCAAGTTACGACGTCGTTGCTCGATCAACTAATTTTCATGACGGAGACTCGGCCAGCCTCGCGTGGCTCGTTTACGTACGAACAATCTTCGGTCTAATACGTTGGCTTAACGTCTCGCAGTATTTTCAAATACCGCGACCTATTCCTTGGAAGCTTAGAAATTGTTCAATCTGTCGTTAATAACGAGAAACCTAAATATTTCGAATGCTTGTCGAAAAATGTCACCAAAATCATGGTCAATGAGCTTTTAATTACGCGAAGTGTGTAGAATTTCACTACGATCGGTCTGAGTAGGTCGTTAGACGGGCTCATCGAGTACGTCCTTCGGCTTGTAATCTCCGCGAGAGGTCTGAACAGGTATAACGAGGAACCAGCGAGGAGTACGGCGAAATCGATAGAATTAATGACTCCGCGGCTATATAACCGGGTAATATTATCCCTCGCATGGTCGGGCTGCGCGCGGGATCGCGCGTTTCCACGGGCTTGTTATTCCCGCCCGACTTCCGCTCGATCGATCCTCCTTGACGATTCCTCGAGAGTCTCGCGCCCGTTCACCCCTTTCGTCGCGAAAAACCTACCTCTATAGGCGTCTCTAGACGCTGCATGCCCGCAAAAAGCTATCCCGATGGCTCTGTTTTCGTTCCGGGATCGTTGGGAATTGCCCTGAAAGATTAATCGAGTTCTCCAAGACGAAACGCGTAGCGTAAAGCTTCCAGCGATGTTTTGTCTACCGTATCAGCCAGCTAGCCAGCTACCTAACAAGCCTTTAAGTGAACGATCGTTTCAACTTTCGACGTTATTTGGAAACGGGCGAGTCTGCTCAAAGAGATCGACGATCGAGTCTGCTCAAAGAGATCGACGATCGAGTACATACAGCAGATTATAGAAGAAAAGATCGACGCGTTTCATCGTGGAAGAGAAAAGCCTGTGTTTCATTGAGGATCCGATGGGAAACTCATCGAGTGGCGGACTAATCAGTCTCGTATCTTGGAAGAATTCTTCTAAAGGATCGGTGATTAGCGTTGAAACTCGCGGTGATCCTATCGTTCCGATGAAAATCTTCCAACGCATCAATCTCCGAACGCGAGAAACGAGAAAAAGAAGGAAAAGGAGGAAGAGAAAGATGGAGATAAAAAGAAGGAAAGCGCCGACAAAAACTCGACCGCCATCGGAGATGAGAGACGGTGTAATCAACGCGTTACATTCGACAGCGATTCTAAAACGCGACTCGACAGGGAAGAATACAGCTCGGTAATTTATATTTCTGGTGCGCGGATGTGGCGCACAGGGCCACGAATGGGACAAACAAAAGCGACGTGTAAATAACGAGAACGCTGATGCTTTCCCAGCCACCGGATGATCGTCATTGTTTCAGCTACAGGTACTTCTCGTTGTTCGCGAGATGGCCGACGAGAGTAGGGGGTGTGGGGCCACTCCCATTTACCCGTTTTCGTTCGCTCACGATTCCTCGATTACAATGCCTCGCGAGCTTTCCAGCAGCATTAACGGAACACTGCAGCCGTGTGCGTTTTATTGCGGTTCGCATTAACAATTTAACGTGCAGGAATTGAAGCTGCCATATGGAAAGCGTTCACCATCCTAAGTGAATAATTGGAACGCAAATGGTCTGATCGCTGTCGGCTTCTTCTACATTTACGGAGTGAAGCAAGAGTACGGTACGAACTTGTTTATACGAATTTGTCAAGGTACAAATAGTTTACACAGAACCTCGATTAACTGGCTAGATCGGGTGACAAACAGTCAAGATAAATCGAGGTTCAACGGGTAATCACGGGACCAGGGAAAATAAGCGAGACTGTGTTTTCTGCGCTACGATAACCTTGATATTTCTCGGCATGTATTCTTTTTTATGATATAATCGTTCTTTCTTTTTCATTTATTATTGCAAGGAAGAAAAATATTTGGTCGGTCGGATTACTAGACAGGGATTCGAGCTTGGATCTTCAGCTGGCCAGGAAGATGCTTCCTCGATTAAGTTACCCAGGCTGTCGGCTAATACTTTCATTCTAAATTCTTAGATTGTTTACTGAACGGCTGCTTACGTGATAGAATTATTTAGAATGTAATAATATATATTTTCAATTTTGCATTTACAGGTGCCTCTTGAGAGATGTTAAACTCTCTGTTAAGTTAGGTATGTCGTCTTGTTGCCCCAAATACTAAAGAGCAAAATCGGAGCACCTTCTTTACGATTAAGTTCATCTTCTACAAGTCCACCGCCGGCATCATTTTATATAGCAGCGATCATATCTGCATCGGCGATGTGCGAATTATTAGCCACTTTCTTATCTTAACTCACAACTAATAATTTTTATAGATTAATCTCTCCTCTCTACATCTCCAATGGTAGATTCACCTGCACCGAAATCAAGAATCGTCGATTTCAGTGACTCAACCGAATCTATTCTTGTAATACATAATATAATATAACAGTAATAATAACTGTCGGTACTCGGATGGTACCGTGCGACTAAACGACAGAATTTGTTATGTACATAAGACACGTACACGCGAGTGTTTGTTACTAGTAAACAGAAGACTCCGGCTAATCGAGATCCTACTGCAATTGCAATTCATATTATAGAAGTTCACATTCAGATTGGTAGATTCAACCGTCGGCAGTTCGTTTAGCCGACCACTAACTAAAATCTCGTTCAAACAAATGAGGTTCTATTGCGAAGCGCATTTGCATACGTAACTCCAAAAGTAAACAATTATTAATAGAAGATGAATAAATTTTGCTGGTTGTCTTGTACGAATATTTGTGAAAATTTCAAATTTTAGTCTCCATTGTTTCCATTGAGAATGAGAATTTCCATTGTTTTCTCACCATTCTATACAAAAGTTTCCCCCAAAAGGATATCAGTGACTGCCACATGGCATCCGAGAGGAGAGCGACATTGCCACGATGGTATTCAGATGGACGATTTGCACCGCGCTATCCAATATTTAGACGAGGACGCATGTGGCAGTCGCGTCGGTTCGTCTTTCATCCCCGAAGAACTGGCGATCACCGACTCGCAGGGAGCTCGAAGGAGCTGCCCTAATAAAAACTGCATCGTAGCATGTCGCGTTACACTATTTACCAGCGGAATCTCGAGGATCGTGGCCGTGTATCGCGTGTAAACGACGCCGACTCGAAATCCGCGGTTACGTCGGCATCGCGCTGGAAGCTCTATTCCCTGCTCCTCGGGGAATTCCCGGCGTCTGCTTAGCGCCCGGCCCATCCCTGGGATTCCCGGCTCCCAATGACACGCCATTCGTGTCAGTACTAATCCGGACTAAGGAGGTTGAATGTAGGATTGTGGCCATTAATTCGAGCCACCCCTCGTGGCGAGCAGCCCGGCCACCGCAAACAATTCCGTCGCTACCCCTCGCCGAGGTTATCGGCGTCGTCCCGCTTCGCTCTCGTCGTTCGAGGATCATCGAACGCGTTGCGTGATCGAGGATCATAAGTGACGGAATTCACACCCCAAAGATCGTGCTTTGTTTTTAAAGGGAGAAGCTTTTCAAGAGCACGATATACTTGTTCGAAAGGGTAAACCGTACCTTCGCCAAGGGTTAATCCTCGAAGCGGTGAAATATCCTCCGCAGTTAACCGTTTCTACACTTTGAAACTGATACAGGATTCACGAGGTTGCTCGCGGAAGATGCTTCCAGCACTGAGATCCGGATCGAGATGCTGTGAGATTAGCTTTGTTGCCTGTTTACTACCCACGTCTAAAAATACGGAGATCGATACGGAGCGTTAAGCGGTCGGGGGTCAAGGATGAGGAACGCGTGACAGGGTTGGTTCCGCGTTGGATTCTATTCCTGTTTCGGACGCCATTCGCCACGGGACTCGGTTAAGCTCGTCGATGATCCCGTTCGTCTTAATCCGAAGCATCGTGTCAGAGGGTTGAAGAGAACGTGACGGTGTAACCGATCGAGCGAGCGTGAAAAATCCGCGAGGAATCCGCCCGGACGAACGGAGGCTTATCCGATCGCGGAAGAACCAGCAGCAGGAGACATCGAGAGGGGATCGTGCCGGGCGATGATGAATTACCGGAGGAACCATCCATCATTGTCATAAACAGCGCGAAGATCGCCGTTCCGGGGAGCAACCCCGAGCTGCAGGCGGCCCCTTGCTAAGATAATTACCGGCACCTTCCAATAATAACCTCAGAACGCCGGTACTGTCAGTCTGTTAAGTATTATCGCCCGATTCCGCCGGCCTGCAGCTTCATTCGCCGAAATGTAACGACCACGTGTACAAGCGGCGAAAAAAGTGTTGGTTATATGGCGCCTTCTGTGACATGTTTTGCTGAATTTTCAGGAAGTATCATTTATTTCAAGAATACGTTTGAATAACAGCCGAGTGAAAAACAATGTAATCTTCAGTTGTGCGAAAAAAGATCATCAAGGACACTAGGATGATTCTACGATTCTAGACTCTACGATGTTTTTACGAAGTTCTTCCACTGATAGAACTGACTTCGGATGTTTCTCTCTTTGCAGTCGTTGGAATCGCGCGAGTGCTTTCGCTAAAATTAATACAATGTTTCGATAACAGAAGTTTGGTAATTGTAATAATAAAAGTTGGAATAGCGTTAAATTTTTCACGATATGTATTTCTTTGGCGCAACACGGCGCCGCGAACGGTAATTCTACGACTGTGAACGTTTATTCCCCATAAGATGCTACATAAACGCAACGCACGCGAGCGTAGGGCACGAGCGATATTTCAGCGACGTTTTCCACGAGGCAGGTAGCCGGATCGCTGGCGGAACCGCAGCGGATGCAACGAGCGCTGACAATATACCTATAAAACCGTCGTCGTGGTCGCGATCTTCGTTATTCTGGCGCTATTTTCGACGGCGTTTCCGGCGACGTCGTCGGTGAATCAGCGACCAGACGAGTGGAAACCCGCGCGTACGGTGAAACGCAGCGAACGGAGGACAGGGAAAGGGAAGTGTACTCGGCGTGGGTGTGCTTTTATTATCGTGTCATCCCGTAAGTGCAGCCGGTCCTCTCTCGTCGTTTCGTATCTCGCCGTCGTGCTCTGGCCTCGTTCGCTTTTTTTCTTTCCATTCTCGACGTCCAAGAGCCTCGCTGTGCGCACGCGATAAGCGGTTTGTTTGCATTGACCGTCCACCTCGATCGCTCATCGTTCAATCGCGGCGATTTCCAACGACGCAACGGATGTCACGATGGTTGCCGTCGATCGACCGTGACGATGTCTATGAAAGGACGGACGACGGAATCGCTGACGAAGCTTTCATGTGGCTGACGAATACTTTTAACCCTTTACCTGACGATCTAATTCCTAACTCGCGTGTAATATAGTTGACAAAGTCTTTTGCGCACTACAATGTTTATTTATAGGCTACCAATTTGAAATAGTAGGTTAAAAAAATTCATGGATCGATTTTCCTGAGAGGTTCGATCCGTATTAGTTATGTTGACAAATACACAGGTTCGCGGTCTCCACGTTGGAATAATTCAAAGAAATGGATGTTTATTAAATAGAAAAAGATACGGATACTCGTTTGCATACTAATTAACGACGGAACGTGTCGTTAATTTTCCATCGTTCTCCATCGTCCGACAATCACATACCTCGGAATCGCATGGTATTTTATGGCAGGTCCTAATGAGGTTTCCCTCACGACCGAGATGAGTAAGTCGCGGTAGTGATGCGGCAAGTTTTTAATTAACACGTTGATGTACTCGTCACCGAGCATTCCAGGGAACAACGGGTTCGGGCTCGTAATTTCGGTCGCGTCAACGTTACGTCGTAAAAGTTGGTTCCCCGGACAGGCTCGTGTCGTCCGTAACGGGGCGAATAATTCCGGGTAGAAGCAACGGGAAAAGAAGCCGTCAGCTTTACGATGTAACAACACCGAGAACACCGCTACGTGTTGATTAAAGTTACCATCGTTGCTTATTCGACGTACCGCTAAAAACGCCTCTGCTATCTCTGCACCACGCGCCAAACGATCGTTTTAACGACAGTTGTAAAATATGGCGGTGCATGAAACTCTCTACTTTCCTCGTAGATCTTGCAACGATTCGAAAGAGAACTAAAACTCGATCGATCGATGTTCGAGATACCGCAGGTAGCATAAGATTACGAAATTCGAATCAACTTGACACGCAGATATCTTAATTGCCCGTCGTTGAGAGCAACTCGAACATCCACCGTGTCAGAAACGAATCGTACGTGAATAAGTTTTACGTTTAATTGGCCGTGCTCGAGAATAGCGTCTGTTACGCAATCGTACGCATCCTGGCTTCTCCCATGGGGAACAAGCAAAAAATCCCAGGGAAGACCCCCGAAACGAGGAGTGAAATACGGGTGTTGCGAGACCGCGACGGATATCGATGCGACAATTTCCATGGAGAGTTGTTCGCCGTGAAAAGTGAAGACGGACGAGAGGGAAGAAAAGCGAAAGTAGAGAAAAACGAGCGTACAGAGTGAGGCAGAGAGCGTGCAGGAGGAGGTAAAAGGAGGATCGAGAGGGAGAGCCGCGTTCGAAGAGACGGCCGGTAGTTTAATTTATAAATAGCGCTGCCGGCAACGGACGCTAGCAGTTAATAAGCCCCTGCTTTGAACTTGCCACCAAGTGCGATCGTTCATAACCAGCGAATGGATCGATTCGAGACTCACGCGACGACTTGTACTAATCGTCGCGATTAACGATTACGATCCATTCTCGCGTCCGTTATCTTTCTCTCCGACACGCGTGCATACGCGAAACAATAGCGGGTGCATTAAGAAAGCCACGGAAAGAATAGAGGCCTGGTCTGTCTGTGTCTGACAATGGCAGACGCGTTCTACTGGCGCCAGGGCGGTACGCTCACGAATCACCCGGAAACGGGTGCGTCGTTTAGATCCATTTGCAAAAGCCAGCTCGCTTCAATTTCCTACCGCCTCTTTCTTCCTCGTTCCTCGAGATATACTCGAACGTATAAAACGGACGGTACGCGACCAGACCTCGAGAAAGGAAGGAAGAAACCTCGTCGCGTCGCGAGAAAATGGCTAATCTCGAAAAGCTGAATTTTTCAAGCATCGATTTAAAGAGAACGCTCGTGTTCGAAGCAACTGGACTCTGAAAGTCGGTTACGAGAAGTTTCCACGCCGATATGGGCTTCTCTCACTACCGGTAGAATCCACTAACCGACGACGAAGGCAGAAGCAGAATTTTCACTTTACGATTCTCTCGCCTAATCCGCCTAAAGGTCGCTCGTAAGCGAGACGGTTCGTTCGTGACGGGTACGACGATTGGATGGTCTCGCTTTGTCACTCATTGTGTACCAAACCGTTTGCGCGTCTTCTTCTTTCTTTCTTATTTTTTTCCTTTCTCTTGTCTGTTCGAGAAGATCGTACGGAAGCCTGATCCGCGATATTTCCGCTCCGTTTTATTACATCGTAATTGTGGAATTGTCCCGGTAAAGGGTCGCACGCCAACGAAGATTCTGTTCCGCAATTTCGCCAGTTATCGGCCCTCCTCTCGTTTCTTCCTTCTACATCCCTGCCTTTTACGCGGCCGACACTTAATGAAACGTGGCATGAGTCCGTGTCGTACACGCATTGCCAACGAAATGTATCAATTTCGTTGATGACACGACACCGCTACCTCGCCAAACCCATCTGGAAAATACCCAAACTCGCTCGCCACGTGACGCGTTTGATGTGGAACCGGACCACGATAATGACCACGTCGAGATCGATACGGTATCTAATTGATAGCGGAGTGTAACGAGCTGTGTGTTGCTCTTTTACGTATCCGTATCCGTGATACAAAGGCTGCCTGAAAATTCCGTCTGTTTTTTTTTTTTTTTTTTTTCTTTCTTTTTGTCCTGTCACGATCGTTAGTTGAAACATTGTAACGAAAAAATGCTCGCATCCAAGTTTGAGAATCGGATTTTGTTCGTGCTTACTTTTCCGTTCGTTAATAACTCTTAACGAATTCTCCGGACGAAAAAAGAAAATTACGAACACGTCGCCGTTTCGCGACGGAAGGTTCGACGAAAAAAATCGATCTCGGCTGATATTTACGAGCGGACCAGCGGAATTCTGAAAAGAGACACGTGGATCAGGGCAAGCTGGCACTGTAACGGCGGAATTACATTTTTTTCAGTCGCGCGACAATTTCTCATTCTCGTCCGGTACGGCCGAGAACGTACTAATTAAAATTCTTGCGCGAAGAAAGGGCTGCGCGAGAGCACTCGTTGAATAAAACGGAGAGAAAGGAAAAATGAAAAGCCGAATATACATGCAAGCGGAAAACCGGAGGCCGCGACCCGGAAAACCGTGCCGGTAAATAAGGATAGCGCGGCTTTACGTCTCGCGGATACGAATACGCTCTACTGGCGAGTGGTAATAGCCAACTTTTCAACGGAATTTTTCCACGGAACGTTTAACGATCTTAACGAACTGTGGGTATCGACGCGATAATCGTTACACGATCGTCTTACGAATTCTCTTGCTTCTCCACCTTTTAACTGTTATTTTATTTCTACGCCTTTTAACAAACTTCTACTTTCTATACAATAGCGAAAGCGAAAGAAAAGTTTCGTCTATGGCGATTCGACACATCTACAGGCAATGGCTGACGCGCACCTGTTTGGCGCTGCAGAGTTTCCAGCATTGAATTAACTCGAAACAATATATCGCCGGCATTGTTAACCGAGTCTGCGTTGAGCTTCGGCGCGAGGCTACTTCATTTATCAAGTTAAACAATGGGTCTGGTTCCCCCTGGCTGGATGGGCTATCAGCCCTCTTCGAGGTTTCCACGGAAAATCTCTTTCCCCGTTCTCATCTTCCGCTCAAAATCACCTCGAACGTTTCTTGTCTTTCTCTGCGCGGGCCTGCTGTTTTTCTCTCGGCTCCAGTCCGCGAACGTGAGATTTTCCATTGGAGAACACACCAACCGGAGGAGACGTTTCATCGTATCCCACACCACTTCTCGTCGACGAGGTGCTGCGGTGGATAATCAAAACTGCCGCGCCGCTCATCTTATCGGGCAACGCGTTTCACGAAATTCTAACTCAATTTTCGGCGGCTCGTTGCTCGACTTCTCTTCAACGTTATCGCGGCCTAATCACCGCGAGAACAAACCTTCGACCAGGCACGAATGCGACGTAAAGTTGGATGTAAAATCGTTCTCGTGCAGCTCTCCTCGGGGAGAATTGGTATTTCTACGGAGAATTTGGTACAATTGCTACGTTCGTTTTACGATAGGGAATTTATGTAGCTGTACTCACAGAAAGTGGTTATAGCGGCGGTATTTCGCGCTGGTTATTTCGAACGGAGCGCCAGGACCGAGGTAAAAGTCGATACGGAATCGAACATACAACCCTTTGTTCCTCTATTTCTTCGTTACGTTGGCGAACAAAGAGCAGGTGGATCAAAGGAACGCGTAAACCCTGGCCAGTTTAGCAGATGCCGGACAACGAGCGGAAGGAGGAAGGCGGCTATCGTTCGTCTTCGTGACGCGACGCCGACCGGGCAGGTTTGTTTAAAAGTGTGTTCTTTGGAGTCGAGCCAGGTCCGGTGTATCGATAGATTCCCATTCAACGAGACTACGTTCAATTAAAGCTAAGTAACGAACCGTGGAATTAGAATGGTACTATATAACGCGATAACACGCGAAACTCGAACACGGCACCGGAATCGCGCGAAATTTAGTACTTTAATCCGGCCGGCCACGTTTCTTTCTGCTCGTTCGTAGATGTGATTTAACGGTCGATGAAATTCTTGTTTATCGTCGTCTAGACTGTCGCAGAATTTTTTCCTTCGTGGTCAAATTGTAGCGCGGCAAAGGGAAAGGTCGTTCCATTTTCCTCCGGCGAATCACGACGAAGCAAGGACACATTCGCTAGCGAAGACTATTCTCCTCGGCAGAATGATTCTGGACGAGAGTTTCAAATGGTTGGCATTTTACGTTCCTCGGTATCTGATTCTTCCTCGCTTCGAGGAAGAGGAGACGGTCGAGGAAAGAAATTTCACGCCTGGAAATCAGTAGCGAATAGAGCGTGTCGTCTCTTTTTCTACTCGCGTTTCGGCGTCGCTCTTATCAAACGCGTGCACACGCGGCCTTCCTTTCGTCCACTGTTCGAAGAAGAACACCGTGAAATGGCAATTTTCTACCTTGCAACGCGCGCTTCTTCGCTATTTACTCTTTGCCTAACCCGCCACGCTATTTATCTATCTACTTGCTCGTACGATCAAAACTCGTACATTGAACGCTTTCGTCCATGACGTAGTATTCGATTTCGCGTGATTTCCTTCGCAGGACAAATCGAGAAGATTTTGTAGAATCGAGGACGATAAGTTAGTTTGCCGAAGCAATCTCGCGTGCATCCAAGTTCTCCTACTTTCCGACTTACAACGATTTCTTCTTCCCCGTCCCGATCTACTTACCGCTAAAAACCATGGATTTCGAGGAAGATTCCGTGAAGTCGCCGCGAAAGTTCAACGAGGAAACAAGAGCCAACCGGATGATTTTCTATCCCGCGTCTCCAAAGTTGTCGTTACATTCGTCTAACCTTTTAATCAATTTCCAGAAGCTCGGAAGTTTTCCTACTTTCAGAAGCGAGCCTCCTTCTCCTCCTATTCTATCTTCATCATTCTGCAGCTATTCTCATTTGTCGGAAACTACATATTACGAGTCAATGTTCCGGACGTTTCTATCTTTTCTCTTCGATTTGTTTCTTTCGAGCTCGATACTCGATAATTTTCCAACGGGGAGAAGAAAGGCAAAGAAAGAGAAGACGAATGGCGGAGATTTCGTCAGAAAAATTGGAAAAGCGGTGCCGGAAGAAGATAACGCTCGATCTCCGTGAATCAAGAAGACGCTATTGCACCAGCAGGCGAGAGATTTCACCGGGAGGGAAGAATCTCGGGCCAGATTTTGCAGCGGGGACCAGCAACGACACGCTATCGGGCCGAGATTTTCTCGGAAACGGGAGAAGATCGTTCGGGCTGGAACTCCGAGGCTCTAATCTCGCCGTTAGTATAAACTACGCTTCTCGTCGCACCTCGAACGACGCCCTCGTTAACCGTGAAAGCGTCGTTGTTGCCGACCCTCTTTCGAATTTCTATTCCCCCGATTAGGAAGTCGGGAAACGAGCTCCCATCCAGTCTTCGTCCGGAATATCTTCGCCGAGCGCTCTCTTGTTTCGTCGTTTACCAGAGCTAAACTCGGCGAAATAATTAAAACGATCGGTCAAAGAACCTCTCATCTCGCTCGTGTTCACCGTAAAAACACGAGAATCGGAGTTCGGTTTATCGTCGATCCGAAGGGTATCGGGCAACAGAACTTTCAAACTTTTCTCGAGGACGGAACGTGGGTAGAGATAAAAAGAGCACTTGGAATCGCGACACCTGGATACCTTTTGGATTTACTGCGTAAGTCTAGCAGTTAGTATCGTTCCGGAGTAATCGAGTGTTCGAGGAACAGGATGAGGATCGATTAGATCCGAAATGGACCGATCGAACAGTCTTTTTTCAATTAGATTGGGAGGTTTCAGGTGGAAAGGGCTCGGTGAAAGGGGGCAAAGGGGAAAAGAAAAGGGTACGACGGTGATCGAGCTGGACGTGGAAACTCGGTGGAAGGTCTTCAGTCGCGTGGACGATCGTCCGTTATCGCTCCGAAGGGAACCGCTTGACCAAATCGCTCGATAAAAAGCCCATCAGGCAGTTTATTCTTTTTTTTCGTCAGCCTTTGTCTCGATTTAAAACTGTCCCTATTCGGAGACCCGCGGGTCCCATTATACTGGCCAATTCCTCCTTTATTTTCGCTTGCGGTAATTTATTGAATTATTTCGCATCGTCGGAAAAAAGGAGGAGGACGCGCCACCAAAGCGCCAGGGAATTTCCCCGATTGCTTCTGGTTCTGTTTGCGATCGTAAACCAAAGAGTATGTTTTTGTGACGGCACTCAACAGCAAATAGCAGCACTCGACACTAACTAGTGTCGGACGACGGTAGCACAGTGGTTAGCGCCTTAGGTTACGAACGTTCGGAACCCGGGTTCGAATCCCGGCGACCGATTTTTCTTCCACGCATCTAAATTAGAAGAAAAATAGCGCAGTACCCCATCAGCGACATCTACAGCAGCTCTACAAGTATCACGGACAACCTACGTTTCGCAGGATTTTTAAGATAAAATATTTCACGTTCAGCGTTCGAAGTCTGACCCGTTTGCTTTATCAATTTTCCAAAGGCTTAACGTTGAATGCAAACCGAAGTGTTTCCGCGGATCGGGGCATTTCAATTCATCGAGCTTGTTGCAAACGTTTAACGCTTGATACCTCGTAAAAATAACGAAGTGGTAGGAGGAGGGACCAAGAGCGACCACGAAAGCTCCGCAAACGAGGAGCCCACGAAAATAAAACCACGCGGATCCCGATGATTCCGGCTACCGTGCTTGTTCCCTGCGTTTTTTAATCACGCAACCTGTCCCATTGTTTTCACTGTCATCCGTCTGGACGGCATTGTGCGCCACAGCAAAATGAGTTTCCGTTAGAGCGCGCACCATTAATATATATTCACGCGTGTTCCATGTTCTCGTTCCTTTCTCGATCCGCGTTTCGTTCCGTCGAATCCCGAAACTTCTGCTGGTATTTATATAGGCGAGAGACGAAGGCGTTCGACGAGGTCCTGGACGGTGATAAAAGACACGGCGTAACAAAAGGGGGGCACTTAGGCGAGGCGAGTGGCTCGATTTAGCAAAGTGATGGGAGAGACGACGAGGGACACGGCATCCGGGGCGGAAAAGTTGCCGGTCGGTTGTTTTACGCGATAACGTTACGTTTCTGTTCTCATCGGCGTATTAGTTGAAAAATCGAGCGAAGCAAGGGAGTAAGCAGCTGTCGTGAACAGAGGAGAGAGAGAAAAGGAGAGAGGGAGAGAAAAGGAACGAGTATGGGAGGTGAGGCAAGGTAAAGTGCAGAGAGGGTACTCCCAGAACCGATAAAGTTCGCCGAGATAACTTCTCCGAGGGCTAAATGGGCTCGCCTCGTACGAGCGAAGCTTCCCGTTGGCAACTTTTTCGAAAACTAACAAGAAGGAAGCGACGATCAAAGAGAAAGAGAGAGAGAAAGATAGGGGGAGACTCGCGGAACACTCACGAAAAAGCCAAATGCCGCGTTAATCGAATCTGTCGGAAGCTTTTAAAGCACTCCCGATCAGCTAATTTCCTCGTAATCAGCGGTCAGACCGCGCGTCTCTTTAATCGCAAAACGCCAACCGTTACCTTTACGCGCGCCACGCTCTTCGTAATTGCATTTATCGATCAGACGCTGGAACGCCGTCTTTCGTTAATCTAAAATATAGAAGATAAAAGAGAGGTAAATTACACTCGTGGATAATAGACGGAAGGATGTTCTGCTTTAGAAATCATCGAGGGATTCAACGTTTAGCGCCATGACAGAGTAGAAACTATATCCGTTAGGATGAGAAAACAGCGGGAAACTACCGCCAGGCTATTAGATTTCAGAGAAAAGAATCTATGCCGATCGCTCGATCCATCAGAACAATCGTCCAGCAAACGAGAGATCCTCCTGTTCTTCTTGCCGCTCCATTAAATTCTTTATCCGATTCTTTTCCTTGTCACGTATGAATCTTACACGCATAGATCAACGATGATTATCGTCGATCCGATCTTAACGACCTTATTCTCTTGCCCGCTTCCTCCATTCGTAAAATATAAATACTCGCCTAGCATGGGATCCAACCACGAGTCAAATCGACAGGCATCCACGATTCGTATTGCAGCGATCGTTCGACCCAATCGGCGCTTCGTAAAACCGCTTCTTATTCTTTTCCTTCCCAACGAGAGAAAATATACAGCCGGTTGAAACAATCAAAATTTCAACGACGATTTCTCCGTTTACCGAGTCGGCGTGAAATGAAATTTTCACCGCATCGTCGGAATCTCTGGCCGAGAATGAATCGCTCTCGCCTTGCGCCCAAACTTTCACGCGCAAGATTCCCTTTCCTTCCTCGTTCTCTCGCGATGAAAGAAAAATCGCCACTGCGTGCGTAGATACAGCTCGCGCGGCCACTGCCTTGGCCGCAGCGTGCCCCGAGAGTGTTAATAATAATGGGCAAAGTTGCACGGAAAAGAGAATGTACATTCACAGCTTCTCTCCACGCTCCACTCGTACCCCATGACAAATTACACCCCAGGGTTTTATTGTTGTTCTTCTTGCTTCTTGCCTCTCGTAGCCGGACTCTCCGCATACTCTTTCAGACGCCTTTCCACCGTTCTTTCCACTTTCTTCGACTTCTGTGCGTACACCTCTGGTCGCGTCGTAACGCGCGTTCCGCAACTTTTCCACCCCGTCTAGGGCGTGGCTAATTAATATATTCCGTGGCTTTTACCACCGGTTGCTCGCTCGCCGACCGAGCTACGCGTTTTGCGGTACGCGATCATCCTCGAATAATCGTACTTTTCCTTTCTCTTCCTCTTTTCTATTCCTTTCTCCTTCTTTGCTCGTCCTTCGTCGTTTTAATTAATCGTTTCACCAAGACGATGAACTTGTATACGAATTAGTTGCGCGATCGATGAAGGAACAGGGGAGGAGGTGGTAGAAAGAGGCAAATGGAACTCGACGAAAGGGACAAGGTTCGGCAGAGGCAGCGAGTGAAGGAGCGGTCATGTAATCGAAAGGAAGCCCAACCTTGGACGGACGAGCGAAGAAAGCTCGATAATCCCGTTAAGGTTACTTAGCTCGGCCGTCTTCGCGGGGTCTCTCTGCAAGGGCTGCTCTCTGCAGCTACTCGTTTCGAGGTGTCGAGTTATTTATCGCGAGATACGAACGAACCGGAGGAGAAAGCCGAGGACGAAACAAGACGGGCTTAAGCAACGCGAGAGCTAAAAGAAATTCAAATTGAATCAAAGGAGGAGCGCTGGAATCTAGAAGAGAGCTGGACGATAGGAGTAGAGCAACGTATAGTATATCGGGGCAATCGAATCGGATAGAGTAGAGTGCGGCATCAGCGTATTCCTCGGTTCGCGTAAAAGGAGAAGGACCGAGGAGAGCTTAGGATATATTGACTGCTTATCGAAGCGTTCCCCTTCCAGTTGCTCGTTCCCGTAGGAATCTATTCTTCTTTTCGCGCGTGTCCAACCCACCCTCCAGTGGATCCAGGAAAAAGTCGACTCGGAAGGAAAGTTGCCACTTGCGTTCGACTCACCGGCCAGTATATCTACTTTTTGACAAGCGGATACCGCGGGAACATGGTTGGTAAACAAGAACAGGGAAGCGTTGGAGGGTGGTCGCGAGAAATAACGACGAAAAGGTATAACGTTGTACCGTCGTATATCTCGAAAATTGGATTCGAGTCGAGAGATTCGTGCCTGTGATAAATTCTCGCGGGCAGATTTCCTCCTTGCCACCTGCTATGGCATCCTTGACCAAACTCTGGGGCCGTGGTAACGAAAGATCAAGGCTGAAGGAAATGCACGATGGAGAAATCGAAAATCAAGAAGCCGTACAGACAGTGGGGATAGACGGGACCGAGTCTCGCTACCGAAACGAACTGCTTCCAAGTGGGAAACAACTTCGCTGACGTACTGTTGTACGTTTGGTATTTATACGCAGGCAGAACAGGGGGAAGAAAACGGTTTATCGCGGAAGGAATATTAAGAACGGGTTCTTGAAGGGAAAATTGTTACGCTCCCCTTTTTTCTTTTTTCCACTTGAATTCCCTTCCCGACTTTTTCAGCGGGAGGAATTAAAACGCTTGTCCGTCGTAATTTTAAACCTCACCCCCGCTCGGTCCGCGAAAGGGTGAGAAGCTCGTTTCTTTGCTCCCGTTTAATTTATCTGGTCACCTGTTCGCTTCAACGATCGTGATAAAAGCAATGCTATTCCCGGTCCTTTCGTTCGACACAACAAGTTCGCGTGCAATTTAAATTACAAGATCGAAGAGAGGAATAATTCGAGTATTGCCGCCACGTGCAAGTTACCGTTTCTAAGAAACGAGAAAAATGTCTGAAAAAGAAACACGATTGATCGATGGAAAATCGCATAGTTAAACTTCGATAGCCTTTTCTCGCTAAGCAAACCGATCGTCGAAGCTCTCTGACAATGTGACTAACCCTAAAAGCACGAAGTCGGCCGGTTATTACTAGAGAAGTGGAACGAGCAGAGGGTGAACCTGTGACCTCGACTTTACGAAGCCTGGTCGTCCTCTAACGAAATTTCCAGGCGCGAGGAATTAATTACTCCGACGGTTCGTCGCCGAGGCTTCGTCTTTGAGGGCTTAATGGCGGCTTCAAACGTCCTCACGTACGATTCAGCGTGGCAGCAGAGACAAGAGAAGAACGGCACCCTCTTGTCATCGCCCGTTGCATTTCGCGAGATGGATCCTCCCTCGCTTCCTCGCGCGGCCAATTATTGTCGGACCGAGTTATCAACGACAGATTGTCGACGATCGATTCTCGTCTCGTCCTGGTTCCTGGGATTCTCGATCTCTCTACAGATTTGTCTTCCAGCGAGCACAGTCTCTCCTAGGAGCTAGCATCGATTCGAACCGGCAACGATCCACTTTTGTCGTGGTAATTGAACACACGCGCGATAATAATTCGAGATTCGACTGTTGATCGATTTCTGAGATCAACGAGGTGGATTTAATTCGATTACAAGGAGAAAACTGAAGTACCCGCCGCTATGGGATTCGAACTCGGAGGAGGATTACATGGAACGAGACGTATATGTGTACAAAAAGGGAGGGATATAATTGAAATTCTAACTATACTGAAGTATATCTGTTTCGTTGCAATTACCTATCGTGGATGATAGTATGGGGCAAAGATAAAAAGTAAGAGAAAAGCGTCGACGCACGAGAAGCCATCGAAATAATTGGATAGCCTCTCGGCGCTCGAAATTACCGCCATAAGCGATCGTAGCTTAAGCTGCGCAGCGCCGTGCTTTCGGTCTTCGTGCTTAAATGGGGTCGTTTGTTATATGCAGCTGATACTAAGAAGATGGTCAACGAGGCAGCCACGACCGAGTAATCAGCCGTCGAATATCGTTCATAAATGTTTCGCTTTTTCTTAGAACGTCCTGTCTTCGTTGTTCTCACCTTGCGTCTCGTTCCAGAAGATTATAAAACGTTTCCACTATCCGTCTCTCGCATTTCAGCCTGTTATCTAGCTACAAAATTTCATCAAACTTTCGTCGAGAGAAACTAGCTGGAAACCGAGACTCGTTACCAGAGAGCCGCAGCAGATTACCGCGATCGGATCTATCCCAGAGAGAAAAGAAAGGGGAAAGATGCAGGACAGAGGATCGAGAAGATAGAGTCGTCCGAACATTTCGGACAAAGGTAGAGAGGTCCGGGGAACGAATGTAGGAAAAGCATGTACGATCTTTCAACGTCGTTTCACGACGAACGCCAGACGACCGGTGCTCTCGTAGCGAGTTCCGAGCGTAGGACCACAGGATAAGCCTCCTTTCTTCTGCAATTTTCGCGGCCGTTCTCCCAAAAATCCCTGGAAAATACACGATCCTACGGAAAGCTTGCTTTTATCACGCCGCGCGACGAGAGACCCGGTCTCCTTTGTCCTGTTCTTAAGCCTCCCCCGTCTGAGCTTCTTGGCGCGCGTTTCGAGCAGCCGTCGTCGACAGGGACGCAAACAAAATTGCGACCGTAGCCTGCCGGCGTAGCTCGCCACTTTGGAAAATTGGAAAGAATTTCGGCGAGAATTTACCGGCGCGGCTTGTTCGGTGTTCTGAAGACGATCTTGAAACGCGGGAAAATTGAAGCCGCGAAACAAATCGTCCTTTTTTAGGAGACTCGTTAACAGCTTGCTCTTCACTGTACGGTTAGGGAGAGAAGAGAAGTGGAAGTTTCGCAGCTCGCTCGACCTTCGTCCTTTCCCCTAGGCTCGCGACGACGAGTCCAAGTTTCGCGACGCAGACGCCAGACACAAAGACGAAGAGCAGATCCCTGAGAAAGCAACGGGGAGAAAAGGGAAACGAGGACGACGAGGGGAGAAGGAGGACGAGACCGACTCCGGCTCTCGTTACAGAACCGACTGCCGGAGAATATTCTTTTGTGCGGCCTCGGCTTCGTTAAAATTAAATATCGATTTTGCTTCCAGGGCATTTCAAGCTGGCCTCAGGAGCAACCGCAATTCCGCTCGTGAGCATTTCGTCGCCCGAAACGGATATGACAGACGGGAAGATGCTCCGTTCAGTCTACTACGATTTTCTCTGATTTTTCTCCGCCGCACGAAAAACGATTCAAAGAATGACGGAACGACTAGCGGACGATTGCGAAGGATCGATGAACGATTAAAAAAGCAAGAATTCGGTCAACCGATATGTAACAGAGTTGCGAATTGACCCAGAAAGAAGGCGCGCAACAGTGACTAAGCGCATGATGAAATATTAAACGTCACGTTCTACTTTTCCCACTTTTCCTAAGCCAAAGGAAGAGCCACGAGACGATGCTAAAACACGACCTCGTGATGGCTTTTGTCCCGGACTCTGTTTCCCCTGTACTGGGTCAAGACGATGCGCGGATAGAGGGTGGATGAGACGGACGAAGCAGAGATAAGAGGTGCTTTCTCGAACGAGTATCTTGGACGGATCGAAGCTAGACGGTGCACGATAATTGATCATCGCTGCCTGACACGATTCGGAATCGAATAGTTGGCATTCGGTGTGACTCGAATTAGCTCCTCTTTGTCCTCGACGAGTGTTTAATCGCTCGGCGACCCGGTTCTTCGACAGATAACTTTTTCCTTTCGTCTAATAATCCTTTTTCACTCGAACTCTCTAGAACCTTCTCTTCCCAGGACCATTTTGCGAAGAGAAGGGGTCCAGAAGAGTGACGGCACCGTGGAGCCACTTTAGCGCCAGCCACATTCTCTGCCTAACGAGGGGCAAGGGTCGCGTCGCGGCTTTTTCCGTTAGGCACGCACGAAATTAATAAATAATGTCGGTCCACTTTATTGCCGGCTTTTCACGAATCACGCGGAGAAAGCAAGCCGCCGTGCAATATCTTGCCGTGTTCCCCTCTGCGCGGCTTAACCCCGATGGCGCTAAGGGCGAAACTTTCACGAACCCCCGCCGAGTACTCGTCACGCTCCAGCCTAAATTGTAGCGAAGGGCGGCGGCGAATCTATTGACTGTGGCTCGAGTACGAGCAACAGAGACGCTGGTAGGCGACCTTAATAATTTACCTGGGCGAAACGCGGCGTTTTGTAAAATTAGTTTTGTTGTGCCATTTGACGTTCGTACTCCGGTAGCAGATTGTTCCACGTAGTTGATCCGTGTCGCGCGTTCCGTGTGCCTTTCCTCTCCCGCCACCCTCTTCGTCTAGAAAATGCGCGCCCGAGCATCTCTAATTTCAGGGTTAGTTAAAGTCCCGCGGTGATTTCGTCTAGCGAGACACGTCGCCGCGTTTTCGCTTCGAACCCTCCTCTTGTTTAAGAGAGGAACATACACCGTTTTGCAGTTTCGTCAGCGACCGCGAGTTTCCGCGTTACGCGCCTCGTGCAGCGTTTCACGGAAGATTTAGGCCGGTTTGCGCGTTGGTAGATTTGAAATTCGCAAGATAATGTACATTTTTTATCAAAGGAGAAGAGAAGTCTCGCGAACGAAACGGAATAAAAAAGATCGGTCGCAATGCGGAGAAGGACGCGAGTAATTCTATTACTCCGCGAGAAGCTGTCGCGAGTGGGAGAAACAGAGCGAATTGTTCAACGAAGCCGCGTGGAAGATGAGAAGTGTCAGTAACGAGCACGAGGAACGAACATTTCGTGTCTGCTTTGAATCGAATTTTTGTCGCTGAAAAACAGCGTGTCTACCTTCGTATTCTATTTTCGCGATTCCCATGCTCGGCCCGAACATTTCCCTTTGAAACCCAAGGAGGCAACGGAGTGAGATTTTCTGCGAGCGGGCTATCGCGATACCTTTGCCGAAAATGCAACGAACAAAACCTCGCCACGGTCTATCGTAGGTTGTCAGCAGGTCTGACACGCTATATCAGCTCGCTTTATATCGTCGGAGTAATATCTCGCGCCGTGGCGCCCTTTGTTCCGCGCGTCTGCGAGCTGTTCGCCGAGATACAAATCGAACAGCTCCAGTGAAATTGTGAATCTTCTTCGTTTCAAGCTTCCTTCTAGCGGTAAAACGAAAAAGCCACGATTCGATTCCGAGTTTAAGAGATTTCAAGTGGCCGAAGGAATCGCGTCCATCGATCATCGACGACTCCGGGATGAATCGCAGCGACTCGGATCTCTGGAATAATATCGAGAACCGCAGAGAATTTTCGCCAAAATTTCGTGCAAGACCAGCGAATTTACGACTTCTCGAGCCAGGGAAGAAGATCGAGAAGGAGCTTTAACGATAGGAGATCTTCGAACCTTTCTCGAAATCATCCAAATTTCGAGGGATTAATCCACCCTCCGTGTCTGTCCAGGTTTCCCAACCGTCCAAAAAAACCTTCTCTCTTAGAATCTTGTAAACCCATTACGACTTCAGTTCCAACGACGATCTACATTCGCCTGTTACCGCGAATAATCGTGTCTACGATGAAAAAGGCTTGCGTTACGCTCGCCAGGAGGGGAAAGCTTTATAGGCAGCGCAATATGTAACTGTCGCGGGAGCGGCGGTCGTCCAATAAAAGCAGGCTTTTTCCTTGGTCCCTTTTTCCCCCGCGGGGATAAATGGATCGGGCGGACGTGGGCTTTAGGCTCCGCGTTGCTAGCCGAAAAGAGAAAGAGAGCTACCAATCGCACGACGTCGCTCGCGTCAAAAACGTCCAGCGGTGTCCAATGAAGTTGCGCGACCTGGCTTCCACAGCTGCGCTCACAGAGCAACTATCTTGTAACGAGTTAGCGACACGTGCATCGAACTGTTGTATCCTGGCGAAAACTGGTGCGCAAAAATACCCTCTATCCAAGTCCGCCGTTATTGTTTCTGTCTAATGGTAACCCAGTTTCCGTGACGAACGGTCGTAACGCTTTTTTGTCCGCCGCTTATGCCTTCTTTTTGACTCAAGAATACAGCTAGTGACACAGGGATCGCGCCCTAAAAACGTTTCTAAGCTTCCGACATATATTTGTTCTTTGAATCGTTCTTCTATATCGAACAACTAAGGTACGAATGGTAAGTGGATGAAACGCAGGAAAATAGTATCGGCGAACAGATCGGAGAAACGCGGAAATTCTTGGATGGAATTTAGAGGCGAGCAGACGCGTAAACACCGAGGGAAAGTCGAAACCGCGAGCGATTCTTACTTGCTCGTAGTATGCATACGAATCAGATTTCGCTTAAAAAGAATATATACTTGGGCTAGACACGCAAATTTCCCGGGAACATCGAAATTTATCGAAAGGCTGGCCGCAGCAGGAAACAAATTCGCCGCGCGGAAGTTACTCGTTCTGGGAGAAGTCGAGCGCAGGAGCGTTGGAAAAACGTGGCGGTTTTATTCCGCGCACGTCTCCGTTCGGCCTGGCAACGGTATCGAGTAAAATCGTTTAAATTCGCGAACGTGGATCGGCGGCATTCTCCACGGTGAATCGGTGACGCCGTTCAACAAATTCGAGCCGTTTTCTTCTCTCTCTTCTCTTCTCTTTCCGCAGTCGATATTCGTGCGAGCCCGCGGGACAAACTCAACCATGCGTCTACGCGTCTACCTGATACGTGTACGCGTGTACCGTACGAGCGTGTGCGTGCCCTCGTGTAATGGACACGGGGGAAAAATCAATTGTTGCCCGAGGGCTTTTAATCACGGACTCGATCTTTTTATTTCCACATCCCCGACGAAAAGTTCACGGGTTTACCACCGCATTTTTTCCATTACCCGCCCCGACGAAGAACACCAGGGCCAGCCGGCCTAATGAAAAATCACCTGTTACCCAAGGAAACCTGCTGCCGAGAACACTTGATCCGTTTATCAAATTAACGGATCCTGATGCGTTTCCAATTAACTTTCTGGATTACTCTATCCTTTTAAGGCTTCTTTTCAACGGGAAGAAATTGGGTAAAGATACGAATTGGAAATTTCCGCCTACACGCATTTATATTTCTCGCGTAAGTGTTGATTTTCGGCTATGTGCGAGGTTATCGATCGAAGACTCATTAAATACGTAGCAGAGTGTGACGCGGTGAATGGCGGGCCGTGAATAGCGTGCTTATTTCTATAAGCGCTAATCGTTTGAATTAGAAGAGGACCAACTACGTCTAACGATTCAACAAGTACCAGTCTATTGAAACACACGTACGTACGTACGTGCACGCGAGTCTGCATCAAGATCCATTTCACTTTGCGTTCTCTCGCACAGAGGCGAAACAAAGAGCAACTTTCGAGAAAAGTGGAACGACCGCGATCGATCACGAAGCGGGAACAGAGCGAGACAATGGCACGGTCCAAGCTCGTTCGTAGAACTTCTCTGATGCGTTGGGAAATTTCCCGTCCGTCAGACCCACCGTGCCAACTGTGGAAAATCAACCGACGAGAAAGAATCGAGCATGACGTTATTTAGGAAAACCGAGCCGCGAGATTCGACCAGCTAAGGGAAAAGTTCGTCCCTTCGACGAATATTCCTGGAGATATTCCCCCGCTTCGAGTCGCTTCTGTGATTATTAATCGCGAAATTCGCTAGCCATAATGGAAACCACGGACGACATCTTTGAGAATTGAATAGGTAGAATTCCGAGATCGAATTCCGACGAAACGACACCGACCGAGGAAATAACCCGCGACAGAATCTAAGGCGAACGAAAGGAAGCCAGTGGAAAGACAAAGAATGTTACAGTTATCTTCCGACAGGATTCTCAGGCCATCGACTTCGAAATGTAATCATCGAACTCTACGGGACATCGAGATACTGCTACGTCCAACCTACTACTACGTGGACAGTTTGCACGGCGACAGCTTTCGATCGAAGCGGTCGATGTTAAGGATATTATGGAAATTAATTCGACTCCTCCGTTTTTCCCCCCATTTCGATCCAATTTTCATGAGAATAAAATACTCGTTTATTAACGATCGAATTAATTCGCCAATTTCATCTGGCAATAACACGCGCTACATCGACGCGATACAACGTGACTATCAAAAGGATTTATCTATTAATCGAAGCTTTCAATGTGGAAAACGATTGTACCGTCGAGACACAATAACGACAGCGACGATTCCAGTGACGGGTCTCTCGCAATCGTCGTAACGTATCGACGCGATATCGCGATATCAATTCTTGCCGTTTCGCTCGGTATCCTGTCGTAATCGTATTCGCGACTATACACTGGTCGGTGGTGTGTGTCGCGCGAATAGAGGTGCGCCTTTGCAGCCGTTCTATCGGCCCGCTCGATGGACGATCCGCGACAACCATTGGCTCTATTCAATAGCCGGGATATACCGGTCTAACGGACGACGTGTGTATACTGCGATGCCAAAAAATCCCCGATCGATCGATCGCGCCGCGACAGCTTTTACGAGCCGTCGCGATCCAATAAACGCGCGACGAGTGGCTGTGCCCGTCAAAAGTAGATTACATTGCTCCAGCGTGGAATTACCCCGGAATTCTCGTTCCACCGACTATTCTCTCTGCGATGAAACGCCTAAACCTGATACCGATCGCTTTTCACCCTATCTTACGATAACCGAATAGAGACACGTTGAGACTGGGAGAAATCCTGACGTAAAAATCGATGCTTTAGGACGACAGGGGGAGAGCTCTCGGTATCTATGGACACACCTTTGAACGAGTAGAAACGAGGCAGTAAAAAGCCATCGGTATCGCCGATATTGCGCATCGAAATCAAAGAATGAGAAGCACTACTCTACTACCGGCTAACATACGATCTGTTTGGAAAACAACGAGAAGAAATTGCTCGCGCGACAACCGATAGCGGGTCACAGAATCGAAAGAAGGTTCGTGTATCAGAACGAGTGTATTAGGGGGTGCGACAGTTTGCGATCTCGTTACCGTTCGGTCGGTCGCGAGTGCAAGCACAATTTGCTGCCTGTTGAATCGCGAGTCGGGGATGTCGGAGGACATACGAGCAACCCTTACACAAAGAATCCGCTCGTAAAGGGGCTGATGGAACGGAGTGGGAGGTTCGGCCCGTTAGACACGAGCTTTATCGTACGTCTGGTCAAATGAGCCCTCGGTGTGCGCTCGTCGTCCCTGGACTGTGAAACCGTTCCTGCCTCTGACTTCTCCAAGGAGCGTTTTCTTCGAGATTTACGTATTCTCCGGTGTCCCGGTTCGGGCAGGAAACCAGCCACCGCCGGAGGGTAGAGCGCGAAAACGGTAAAAAGTCGGGGGTCGGATTATTCCTCGGTGCTTACATGTGGCAGTTTCCCGGAAAACGAGCCCAGAACCCGGTCCAAGATGTATATGCCCGGATACGCGAGCATTCGGGGGAAAAAGTTTTATTTGCGACGTGAAACGACCGCCACGATGCTGTTGAGTTCGTCTCTATTCCACACCGTCGGTATGATATATAAATCGTTGATTTTGGGATGCGTGAAATTGATTCGAAATAGAACTTCAAATACAATTCTTAAAGGTAAATCGTACGTGGCAGGATTTTTATTTGAATACTTTCAAAATTCCGATACGATCAGCGGAATAATAAAAGAAAAACGTTGTTTCCGTTATTACAAGAGGGCGGATCGTTTAACTGGCCGCGCGAGTTATCGCGAAAGTAGCGAGTTCATTCGCGGCTTATTATTATTCCGGAAATCGTGGGGCGTCGTGGAATTAGAATACCGCGGTAGAAGCTGACCAAAATTCCATCGGACGTCGTTCGACCGGAAAAGCCTTGGAAATTTAGTGGCGCAGCGAGCCGCCCCTAATCGTCCGGAGTCGTTTCAACGGGAGCAGAACGGTGGAAGAGACGGACGACGAGGAGAATTACACGGAACGAAACGAAACAGTCCCCGATGACAGGGGTTCGTGGGGAGAACTTGCTTTACGATCCGCGAGATGGAATTCATAAGGTCGTCGTGACTGCACTGCGGACGAATATCGATTACGCTCGTGAAACAAATGGAGAAAAACAGACTCGTAGGACGGATAGATCACTCGATAAAAACGTTGAACGGTCACGCGAGATGGGGAACGCGTTATAAATCGTTGGAGACTTGTTCGTTCGCGGAGTCGCGGCGCGTAACCGCGGCAACATCTGAAACCGGGCTGTCTGAAAGAGGGTGTACAGGTGCGTACAGGGTGGAATGAAAGGAGAACACGCGGTAGTACGGCGACGCTCCTCGGTTGACGTTACACGGGGATGGGTGAGCCACCCCAATTTACGATTACGAGACACTGGAGGGCTCAAACGAAGGGTTAAACCGGGCTTAATCAATTCTCGTCGAGACTGTCGGTGTTTAGGGGCTGGATTTTCAACGACATATGGAATCACGATCGGTGGCAAGGAAATTCGAAAGAAGAGAATTCTCTGTCTCACGATAATAATAACCACGATATACATATAGTGGACGAATGAAAATAAATGACTAGCAGATTGGATGATTAAGAAATAACGAAGGCAGCGGACGTAAAAGGGTCGGGATCGAATTGTCTCTATTTCCCTTTCATTCGCCGCGTTTTCACGGTGATTCGATTGAGGGATGGGGGTACAGAAACGCTCGGGAAATTAGTCACAAAGGGATCCCCCCGGCGGGATATCGCCGCGCCACTCGGACCGTCCGAATCTCATTCCGGAAAGCCACGGCTTCCCAATTTCGTCGTCTAGGCTACTCCCGATGAAATTCGTCGCCCGTGGGAGAAGACGACGACGACGCCGCCGCCGTCGACGCTCGCTCGCCGCCCCCGTAAAAGGCTGGGACAAGGAAGGGGAAAGAGGGGAAGAAAGACGTGTATCCAAAGGGTATTGTGAACAGGTTTGTCGATAGGATTTTATCACGGACTCTAGGGTGGACCGTACGTGCAAAATCGACTGCCTCGTAGCCAGCCGACCCGTGACGTACTAGTACAAGGCCTGCGGTTCATGGATACTTAATCAGACGCTCCAGCACGTGCGACTCGACGATTCTTCATTGGTTAAATCGTTTCGGGTGGAAAGAATAATCACTGGAAATGCACGAGAACTTGGAAAACTCTACGAGAGGATTATTTGTACTTTAACCAGCGAGATCTAAACGCCAGCTTTCGAGCGCGTTCTCTGTTAGAAATATGTTTCGAGTTTATAGCGTGCAGCGTGATCATGGTCCGGAGGGGATCAGTTTCTTTTTACGAAAATAGTTAGCAGAACGCATCTGAGCCACGTAATAAACGAACGACTTAGGAAAATTCTGCTAAGAATAATTCTATATCTTAAAACCAGACTGAATCGACATTATTTCTCTCGGAACTAAGCTATACGCCATCTTCTTGCTCTTTATTTTATCGAAATAATAATCTATCTGTTTACGTTCCTGTACAAACGAACAAACTAAGCTACTCCAAGTATACAACATTACTTTGGAACTGGCAAAAGCTAGGTCCTACTATTTCTCGACGACGATTTCCCTTTAAACAAGCCGGTTGAAATTGCAAATTTCGTCGTCTGGTTACACCGCTGGGGAGCAGCCGTTGACGTAGGAACAGTAATTGAAGTACGAAGTACAAGCTGCAAAGCAGGACACACGTACACGGGTTAAAGCAACGTCTGTTTGTCGAGATGAAGTACAGACGGATGTGTGATCTGGGGCAAAAGGGACCCTCGTCAAACAGGATCCGGAAGAAACGCGGAGAGGAAGCACGTTGGAGCTTTGATCATTCCCTGTGGAACATGTCTGAACCAACAACAACGCTTTAATCTCGGACCTTTTGAAAAGATTCAGGCACACGTACGTATAATTGCGAAAACGTACGGTTGTTTCTAAAAACTGAAAACCCGGCTACCTTCCTCCTAAACTGCTGATAATCAAAAGAGTCAAGATGCCGGTAAATGGTCGCGAGACCGGAACGAGCTCGTAATAAAAATGAACGACTGCCTAAGGAGCGGAGAAGATTCGAGACTCGTGAAAGACGATTTTGCATCGGAAGTTTTTCGACTTGCAAAGTCTTGGCGCGAGCTCGTTTCGCAGCGCGCGTTACCACCCTTAATTCGTATTTACTAGAACCGCAAAGCTTTCGTCTTTACGAGCCTATACCGAGAATTTTTACCGCACCACCCATCCCCCGTGTTCTCCGCCGTTTCTTCTTTACGAACGACCATTTGACTCGCTACGCAACATGGAACAATCTTTTTTTTACAGTTGCTAAAAGTTAGATGACTCGTAGATGAAGAAAGATCAAGAGTAGGAGAGAAAAACAAGGAGAGATCTATTCCAAATCGATACGAAGTCTGCAAGTTTAACCGATACAGTGGCGTGCAGCGTGAAAAAGTCAGAGGGTGGTCCAGTTCGAGCGAGACGAGATTTATTCAGACGCGGTCGCTTATTGGTGTGGAACTTTTCTCGGCAGACAAGACGACCGGCGTCGTGGCGCCGGCGCCGGCTCCGACACACGCACGTACCCACACCGACCGTGCAGACGCGAGAGAATCGAGAAGTCGTGTTGGTAAGCGAACGAGCTCCAGGCTCCTTCTTTCTCCGTTTCGCGTGGTGCTCCGCAAATAAAGGATCGAATTCGGCGGACTTCCGACCGTGTCCTCGACCACGGCTACGGAGAAACCGCCAGCAGGAAAAAGGGATGATGAAAAAGGAAAAAGACGGCTACCAAGTATTTTAAAATGTCGCGCTGGCCTCGTGAACAAGAGGGACAAAATTCTGCTTCGATCGTGAGCAAATCCCTTTCGTGAAGAAGCGCCGAAAGTTGGAAGAACAGACTCTACAGAAAAACGGAGCAACAACCCGACGAATTCTACGCGAAAACGTCTGCGATGTCTCTGACCGTTCTCCTTTATTCGATTTATTCAGAGAATTCTCGGCGTTTCGCGAATTCCTCGAAAGCTCTAGAAAATAAAAGAAAATATATGCGCAACTATGAAACACGAGCTTTCGAGACAGACGATTTCCATGTAAAAATATACATAAACCAGAATATACAACGAGCCGCGGTATTCGGTTTGATATTCGCGCTTCTTCCGCGTCCTGTCGTACTCTTTGCGATGACACGCAAAGCCGCTCGATTATCGGATCCAGTTCGATTGCAGTCATCTCGAGGCCAACCCATCCTCGTCATCTCCGAGACAAGACCAGAGATCGAACGGCTGGCGCACGCTCGTTTCTCATTCCAAGTGGAGTAACACACGCGGAGACGACACGCGCAAGGTGTTCCGCGATAATGCACACCGCTCGTATCTCTTGTTGGCTTTAAGAGGACGGATTGAGCGACGCGTAAAGATAAACGGTAATGTTTACTACGCTCGTGTAACCGGCATTAACGGCACGGCTCATTTGCATTGATAAGTTACGTCGCAATATTAAACGCGTCACGCGCCAACACTTTCTCCCGCTACCACTAAAGAGATCTAAAGTCGAACAGCCTGAATTGATACGTGAATTTACAACGCTATTCTTCTTGGTCGATGTCTACCATGGAAATTGGTTCACGTTTCCTTTCTAAAAAGAAAAGGTACATTAACTCGTCGATGGTGGTCACGGTGAATCAGAGACTTTACGCAAAGGAAAAATTAGGAATAATAATTTCATTTTATAATTAGCTAAGAATAACGTGATTACTACATACAAACGTGCGACAAGGAAGATCAAAGGATTAACGGATCCATCCTCCTTGCACTACGATTCACGCACGAATCGACACACAGCATACGAATTTTCACTATCGAAGAAGAAAACAGAATATGTTACGCATATCGAGATCAAACTGCAACCATTCGCGCATAAATTCTGACCGCCTAGCCTGTAACGTTGCAAAGTTATGGAAACAAGAGAATTACAACTTAGAAGCTCGAGATGTATTTTGGCAACGTTCGACGATATTAAAAAGTAGCTAGGACTCCCACGCTTACAACTTTCACCAGGGTGTTTGCAAATAACCGACTGAGAATAATTCGACGATTTCTTAATTCGTATAGAGGGAAATTTGGCACGGACCGTGGCGATTATTTCAAGAGAAACGCGCTAAAAGTGGCGATGACTCGAAGCATGATGCGGATCTAAAAATCGAGACGAAGTTCGAGTTGGGTGCCCCCGGAATGGCCGCAGACCGATTCAACGCCGTGGAACGATCTCGTGTCGTGGGACGCGAAGTTTTAATTGAGACGCGAGTTCTCCGAACTCGAATTTCGTTAAAGTTTCCCGCTGCCTTGGCTACTAATTGGACACGATGTCCGGGTTCCTGGTGCCATGCAATCCGACGTAGTCGTCGGTTACAACGAGGAGTTCGCAGATTGTAATTTTCCATCTTACTTCTCTTACCCTACTGTTTCTTCCCTCCGAATGCCACGTGTATTTCTATATACGAGGTGTCTGACAATTTCCAACCCATAAGATATCATTCGCATTTTAGTTCGCGGTAAAATCATAAAAATCAAAGGTATCGTGAAATATCGTCTAATATAGTCGATGAAGATGGCAAGGTGCTGTTAACAAAGATGGAGAAATATTCTAAGAAAGCTGCAAACTGTTTAAAGCACCGGCTTTAGTACCTTTCAAAGAAACCCACACTACTCAAGAAAGCAATTTTCCAGGCCGCTTTTCTCGGCAGACACACGCCGCAGTGGATTAAAACGAGACACCTTGTGCACGTACGTGTGTATGCGTGGCTCTCGTCCCTCTATCGTCGGAGTGGCCGCGACGAGAGGGCCGAGGGACTTTTGAGGGTTCCGTGCCACGAAAGGAACCGGAGTCGAGTCGCTCTTCCTGCCTGCCTCAAAGAGAAAGAGAGACTCTTGACAAGCACACAGGGACACAAGGCACGGAAACTTGGAAAAATATATATAACTTATGGGTGGCCGTGGTTCTAACGAGTGCGAAGCCTCGTCGTCCGATACAGCTCGTACAACATCAATGCGAAAATTACCAACCTCTATATCTATGGCATCTTTAACGATGTTTTCGGTTCACCCTGCTTTGATTAGCAGCCGGTGCATTCGTCGCGGAAAATTCGGTCGGTCACGATGGAGACGCGAAATATAGAAGACAGGAAAGTGTGAAAATTCGGATCGTACGATAAATTTAATTGTAAAGCAGCTTAATTTAATTCTCGACTCATATCATGTCGTTTCGCGGATCGTCTTTCTTCTTCAAAGAGAAATCTTCGTGAAAGCGAAGGAGCCGAATCAGAAACATCCCCGAGACGGTTCGCTTAAAAACAAACACCACTAGCGACGGTGGTCGAAAATAACCGGGTACCACGTAGAATTTTAACGGGCTGTCGCCAATATTAATTTGGAAAATTTGCGTCCTGATAAATATCGCTGGTTCGCCATGCGGTGCCGGAAATGAAACGGAACGAGATAAAGGACGCCGGCTTTTGAAAACGAGCCAGATACACGCCTCTCTGCGCGACTAGAAAACGAGTCGTTTCACGGCCTCCTCTCTAGCTATCTAGGTATACCTGTATCTCTTCGTCGTCTCGTTTCGTGCTAGCGACGAGCGCACCACCGTGCTTCGTTGTCCACCGTGTGGAGAAGCGTACGCGTGTGCAGTGTGCAGCCAACGACGGGATGGAACACGCGGAAACGGAGAAGTTCTCTCTTTGAGACGACCTCTCTTAGATGGGGCCAATTAGAGACACCCTACTCCGCAGTCTCGTTCGGTCGGCGCGTCTTTGGCGTATTGCCCTGACATGCCGGAGTCTAAGCCGACACGAAACAGGAAACAAAGAGCGGCGGAAGAAAATGAGCCGAAGGGAACCGATAAACGTTGCCCGGAACTTTCGCGACGTTTGTTCGCCATAGACTTCGACCAGTATCAAACAGCTTTCAAAGAGACCACCAGACCACGAGCAGACTTTCGTCGATCCATTCACCCCACCGCGACAAACTTCCTCTTCGAAGGATAATAAAGTTCGCGTGCTACGACTTTTCGAAAAGCAAGTCGATTCTTAGTCCCGCGAAACCTTGTACGCGAGTTTGCCCGAACAACTGATTTACCTTGAAACCTCGTAAGAACCGAGATACGAGGATCGACGCGACAAAATCGTGACGAATTACGGATGGCTAATCGTTTGTGGTTGCAACGGGACGAAGAATCGTGCACGTGTTACTCGGTGAAACGGAAAGTGACGTGACTGATCGCGCGCAAGATAATCGACCGATCCATTACGATGAAACATTAATGAATGGAGCGCGAGCGAATCAACGAACTGATGGACACGATGTGGGGACACTCGGTAGGTATACAAATCAAGATAATGGCAAATATTTCACGGTAATGTAACGGGTGGCTGAGTCGTATAGGTCCCACGAGCATTAGGTATATACAAGGCCATCATCTGTATCAATAGAGTGCCACAGCCGGCGCGGGTTCTCTCCGTTTCCCTCTTACTCTTTATACCCGCTCCGATTCTGTTGCATAATGCTAGTGGAACGCAAACGGGCATCGATAAGTCACCTCGTGTAGCTCCAACGAGCCAGGATTCACCGGGAGAATGTTCTCGAGGGCAGTGGAAGAGGAACGCAGAAGGGGTGGCGTGAAACGATAAAAAGGAAAAGAGGAAAAACGCGGTCGGCGTGATCGATATTAAAGCGGGTCGTCTTCGAATATTGCGAGGAATTCGTTCGAGTCACGCAATTATTTCCCTTCGTTTGTCGACCAGTTTGACATTGAAATTCGCACCATTGGCTCTGGTCACGAAACCAACGATAATTTCCCGGTGACGTTCATCGTTACGTAAAACCATTCGTTTTCGCGTGTTATTCGGCTTTTTGGAAAAAGGAGAAGACGGTATTTCAGCGGCCGGCTATTCGTAAGAGAATGAATAAATATTGCATCGGGCACTCTCGCAGTTTTACACGACCGCGTCAACGACGATTTTAATGAAAAGTTGTGGTCACCGGAGATACGTCGAGCGGACGATTCGCACGCGGATTCCACCCTAATTCCAGAGGGCAATTTTATTCGCGTCGCGCGACGCCAATTCAATGGGTCGGCGAATGCAAACATCGAAAGTGTCGGGGAATACACAAAACGGGTCGTTACGTTTGCGAAGAATCATCGCTAAATCCCAAAACTCATTTCGGGCACGCGTACGTCCGCGCGAATTAGTTATCGCAACGCCAAGTATCGCGCGATGTGAATAATTTCATTAGCCTCGTTGCCTCGCCGCTCACGTTCCCGATTTCGCCAAGCCTTCGGAGAATAAATCTATGGAAAGCGACGATCGTGTCCCACGCTCCGTTCATTCGTCTATTCTCTAAACATCAACTAAATACGAATCCACGATTCGATACGATTCTCTATATTCTCTCGATTGAAACGGAAACGAGAAAAAAAAAAAAAAAAAAAAAAAGAGGCGTGCGCCAATGGAGGCATCGACAAAAGCGAGAAAAGAGATAAAGATACTCGCGGAGGAGTCTCCAATTTTCAATATTCCCTGAAAGCGTAGGAAGGCACGACGAACGCTCAATCAGAAGGCTCTGAGTAGTCGCTCAGCCTTCAATATCCTTTCCGCTCCCGGTGACAGAGAGGAGCGAGGCGCCAAGTTAACATCCGTTTCATCCGTAAATAGGTCTGAAAACGTTCGAAAAGGAGGTTCAGCCCTCCCTCCAGCTGAAGCCATCGAGGAAGGCAGCCTTTTGAAATCTGCGCGGCGGAAGGCTCGTCTGTTTGCACGAGAGCCTCCATTCACGCCGTCGCCGTCGAATCAATATTGATACGGACCTTTATATATGTATGTGGAACGCGCCGCTGTGCACGCCGTTCCGATGGAATGCAATATTAATAGGACGCCTGAACAATATATTCCTGGCTACCTGTGTGCACTCGCGTATACCAACGCGGCGATATTTGCTTAGGCGCGTCCTGCTTCGGCCTGTCATCGTCGTCTGGATAACGAGGTGTCGCCAGTTAGACAGGCGTCGTTTCCTACCGTCTCTGTGGCGTACATCGCCGCGCAAATTAACCTTTTTAACGATACCGACAATGGAAAATCGGTGACGTGTTAAATCGTAAGTGCAAGGATTTCTAAGTGTGACTAGCATGGTTTTTCAGGTTGATCGGTGGATGGGGCAGAGAGTAAGGCAAACAAGAATCGAACCGCTGGTGTTCCCGTATTTGTTCCAGTGATGGATGTCTTGTTCGGTGTTTGACGCGATGTATCACGCCGTGCAACTGACTAAATCCCAATAGTTGCGCCGAGCAAGATTAATTGAATCGATAGGAACAACCGGTCTGAATTATTAGCTCGAGGGAGCATTTCTACGGAGCATGTACACGGACGTGACACAGTTCCGAAACTCGGATGTTAGGCGTGTTATTCGTGAATCCGCAACTGACACCGTACAGTTTCACAGTACATAGTCGCGGAAATGGGAACGCCTCTCGTGGAAACAAAGATGACAAAACGGAGAGACGATGCCGCGATGTGGCACGAGACAATAATAAGAAGTACCAGCGAAGGTAGACAAAGGAGATCCAGGGCGAAATCTCTCGGGAAAGAAATATACCAGTTGGGTAAATAGCGGACCTTTTTTCGAAGGATCGCGAGCGTAAGGCGAAATATCGCGTAATGACGGGCGATGTATAAATTAGAAATTCTAACGAAGACTGAGAGAAGGCTCGTTCGAGCTCTCGGCGAAACTGACACTCGGCCCGAATCTCCGTAGAGCGACGCTTTTAAAGAAGCTCCAGAGATACGCGCGCACAAGGGAAGAAATAGCCATCGCGTGGAACTTCGCCTGGAAACGTTCGTCCGAAGATTATATCAGCTTCATCGTGCGATTCAACGGCGCCGTATTTTCCACGTAGCATAATGCTCCACGGCTTTAATATTTCGCAGACAACTACCAACCATTTCGGACTCACGGCTATAGTCACAGCGTATCCGTCTCTGGGAAGATTGTCTCTGTAATTTATTCATCAAAAGTAATAAACCTTATACCACGACCTTTTATGCCTCTGTCATTTTTTTAAAATTCATACCTTGCCTTGTCTACGTTCGTACATCTACTCGGAATCGATATTCATTAGCAGCATACATACGTCGATTGCAGCGTTTCGCCAGGAATCAGAACGGAGGATGAAAAACACAGCGAAAAAGAGAAAACAGGAGGATGGAAGAGGCGACGAAAACCACGTTCACCGACACGTACGAACGCGTCCGATGCACGTCGCGATATTTACCGATTCCCCGTTTAACTGGATGTTTTCGGGGGTGGAACTAAAACCGTAGCCGGAAGAAGGGCGGAACGCGAGGGACAGTCTGGCAAAAACGTCGAAATATGGCGGGTTCGCGCGGAGGCGGCCGTATAATTTCCGACTGAGCGCGGCTCGCCGAATTCTCGTCAACGTTTCAACGTTCCCTCTCGCTCCACCCTCTGACAACACACGCGCGCGTCCTCACCCTTTCTCGGCCGCAGTTTGTCTGCATTAACGCTCAGCCGGGCGACTGTTCGACGCCGCTTTGCTGAAAATGTCGAGAATGGAAGAAGCGGAAAAGCCGGGGAAAAATTCCACTCGTGGGAAACCGAGGTTCGACGACGAGATTCTTGCGTCGCGCGAATTTCCGCGAGGCCCTAGCTATCTCGCGTCCTCCGACGCGTATATTTTTTCTACTCTTTATGGGCGCCACGACCGTCAGCGGCGGAAGGACTTTCAACTCGCGGGGAAATCGTATCGCACCGGAAGCGGCCGAGTGCCGTTAATTTTTTTACGAGGCCGTAACTCGTTAGTGCCCTTTGAGAAGGCTTTAAAGAGCGCGATACGCGGATAGTTGACGGCTTGCGGCCCGCTATCTTCCTCCGTGTCCTCCACCTCTGCCGCCTTTTCCACCCTACTGGTATGGTTGAACTATTTCCGTGGCGCGACCGTGAACGCGGTACGTAGTGTAGGCTCTTGTCACGCGACGAAAGGTCAACTCTCGGAGCACGTGAGCAATTTCTAAGAAACTATTCCGCATATACGCGCGCCGCCCCCGTTAATTCGAACGCGAACATTGCGAACGGGGATTCGCGGGGCCATGGAGGAACCGAAGGATTTCCGCGGCCGAGACGCGGATTACAAGCTCGCTGTAACTTCTGCTTGTTAGGACGGTGGGAATCCAATTAAGCAGAGCTATTTATCGATTGGACTAAGGGATTATACGTCTGGTATACCATGGAACGAAACTACTTACTACCCTACGGCGAACTATGCTTCGTCGGAGATAGTCGGAACTCTGTTGTTTTGAATGGATTTCCAGGTTTCTTTCGTATAATCTTTCTATATTCTAACGTAATTACGTGACACAGTCGATCTGCTGCTCTGCTCATGTGTTCAGTCTCTGATGAACCAGAGCGTGACAGTGTTTTACGTATGTATAAATTAGCAAGTATAAACGTGGCAAGTATTAACATCCATTGTTCGGAATTTTGAGCGACCGTCCGTGTACAGCACGGACAGGCTCATTCCCTTCTTTAGGAAGTTCCGAATTACGTGTCCTCCCCGAGCTGTAAACCTAATGACTTCGAGGTCAGGTAACAAACCCCGGGAAAGGACCAGACGGAAGAACACGATGGACAGACGAATCCCAATGACTGGTAGGGAGAATCAACAACGTAGAAGGACAGTTTATCATCAGACATCGTACCATACGGGTGAAATACTTCACTCCCAGCAAGATCTTACCACCACCGTGTTCACAACTTCACACTTTACTTTTATACAAGTGCAAATACAGTGCTAGATTACTCTGACACTCGATCTATTAAACCTCCGCTACCTTGAGCATTAATTCATTCGAGGTACGGTTTGATCTGACCGGTTGCTCTTTAGTCGAGAATTCGCAACATCCATGTTACAACAATTTAGCACTCGATATGACACGAAACGAGCTAAACTAAACGATCGAAGAAGAGTTTGAAAGCGAAGCCGGATACGTACGGAATAGAGTAGCAGATACGGAATAGATTTCGTGATTTTGAACTCGTAATAAAACCGTATCTAATTGAAACAGCGAGGGAACCTTGGGCAAAGCTTGGGACGAAAAGCCGTAAAAAGGAGAGAAAGGCGAAAACGTGGGATGCAGTGAAACGAACTTGAAGTTCCGCGCGAGCGTAATCTGCAATCTCGCCGCGAGCCAGCCGCGCTGTAAACAAACGTTACGTCAATCAGGACAACGATCCGGCAGTGATGCAAGCAACGCGTAACGGGCTTCAGCTTGGAGGCGCGATACAAAAGCGATAAGGAGCCATGGTCGTGGCTTGCTCGTCGTGCCGTCAGCTGATTTTACGACTTCTCCAAGTTAAGCGCGAACGTTACTCCACGAACGTTTCGAGTAAAGAATTTAATAATTAATACGATTCAGTGTACGTGTTTGTGATAAGGTTTATCATCCTCCGTTAAAGAATTCATATCAAAGAATTAAGATATTGAAATGGAAATACTATCGAAGCTAATTAATTTCTTAGAAGCAATAGATCGATAGAATAAAGCAATACGCGCAAGACACACGACGCTACTTTCCAAACTGTGTATCTGTTATTCGTATCTAATGGAAACGATAGCGCGTTTTACAAAGCTATTCCAATCGAACGATATCCAGTCGTCCGTATCGATTACGAAGTATTTAAATCCTCTTGAGAATATTCTGTCTGCACTATTTCTATCCAAAGTTCAATTTCCAAGGTCTTATCCATAGATTCCAAGCTATTTTTGTTGTTCTATAGCTTTTCTGTATTTTAAGATTGACAAGGCTAAAGATCAAGGACAAAGAAGTAGATGAAGAAATATCGGTGACTGGCGATATTTCAGTGAAAAGTTGGCGTGATTTTTCGACAGGCAACGGAGCGCGGAAAACAACGATTTAAGCTGTGGCTGCGTAGTCTCCTCGTCCGGTAAGTAATTCAATTCCGTTTAAGAGGCACGAGGGGTTTTCAGAGAGCAAAGAGACCATTCTCTCTGGCTCTGCATAGCGGCGGCTATGTGCCTTATCTAGGGTGGTCGCGTTAAATCGTGACGCGTGACCATGCATACTAAAGACGTATGTACCTAAGCGGCATTTTGCCCCTCCGCCGACCGGTTCACCCTCCTGCAATTCATTTGACGTATGTCGGGCGTCGGATAAAACCCGCTCGTGAACGGTATAAATTGTTCCAGGATCGTAACGAGGACCGGTTCGACGTCGTTTTCGATCCGAATCGCGACCTACGCGCGTCTGGCGAACGATCTAAAGCCTCGTTCACGCTTGCCGATGTGATCGACCAACTGTACGAACTGCTTGACGAGTATTCGATAGGAATTGGACAGAGCAGAAGGTATTTCCCCAGGAATCGATTGATCGATAATATACGACAGCGCTTCTTTCATGTTTTCCCGAATCTCTCCATTCATCGTATCAACTTACGTATTTTAAATTAACCTAACGTCTTCTGTTCCTTCTTTTAGGAGGCATAACGAATTTATCGGGAAGTGGATAGAATTTCGGAGGAACGGATGGTTTCGCGAAAATGCAATGGTCGAGACAACGCGGAAAACGGAGAATAGTTATCGGGCAGAGGCCGTGACGCCGCCGGCACGGAACGGGATCGCTTATTGGTTTAGTCACGGACCGTTTGTCGCGATTGGTCCCCGCGGACTCGCTAGAAAATATGGTTCGGGAGGTAAGCCATCTCATCGGCTGCACTTTCCACGATCAACCTCTGTAATTTCCTTAATCTTCGTTGGAATAATACGATTTCTTTGACGCGTTAAACATCGCAGTCGATCGTAACCGAGTAAATTTCCAGCGGCTCTGGAGATACGTGCTCCGCGGCTGACCAGCTGAAGTTTCTCGAACGAATCCGGTGGAAAGCGGATGAACGAGAAAAGAAACGAGCAAGGAGTTAAAGATCAAAGTAAACAGACTCACCTTCTCGCGAAGCATGTCTCGCACCCTGGTGGCCTGACTTCTGCTTCTGTGCAGTTCGAGTTGCAACTCGAGGCACCTCTCCTGCCAATTAAGCTCCTCCACCGCGCTCGAGTATCCATCGAAACTCTTGGACGCGCCGTAAGCGGGTCTGCTCTCGAGCTTCTCCTTCTTCGCGTCCGAACTAGCAGCGGCTGCCGCAGCCACGGCGTTTCTTTGCTCCACGTACAGTCGATTCTCCGCAAAGATCCTGCCCGTCTGCTCTGGCTGCCTGCCGGAGAACGAATACGCTCGGTCAAAGTGTCCGCCACGTGGCGCCGGTCCAGGATCGAAGTTCGACCTAGCTCTTGCAAACGCGGCCAGATCGTTGGCGTCGTAGCAACTAGAGGAGCCGTCGAAATCAGTCTGCGCGGCGAACGTTCGTTTGTCCGTGTACTCTACGTGGCCGCTCGACTCTGATGTGAAATCGTACGGGCTACACTTTGGCTTGGTGTCCCGGAGCTCGACGTAACCGGCGCTTCTCGCCGTCTCTACGAATCCCTTGTTATCCTTTTGGAAGAGCAAGTTCGGTACGTTGACGTAAGGCGAGTCCCTGGCGTGGACCGGTGCCGGAAGGCTTCCAGAGGCGGCGATCGCCGCGGCGTGATTGTTGTTCGCGTTGTTCGCGTGTCTGGGTCGCGGCGGTGGGGCTGGCGCCTGACGAAATTGCCTTGGCCAGAGTCGAGGACTCTCCGCTCCGGTTGGCGGCAAGCCGCCGCCTCGACTCGATTCCGGGCCGACTTGCTGTCTACGTGTCGTGACCTCGGCTGCTGCTGGCCCAGTTTGAACGATACTGCCACTGCTCGCCTCGTGACCTCGTACGCCTAGTCTGGGACTGCAGGGGGCCGAGTTCGAGCCAAAATCGGTGGCAAGCCGCGCGATCGGGTCGAGGATCTGCGAGAGGCGTCGTGCCGGGGAACCTCGCACCTCCTCCATCGTATTTTGGCTCCGTGTTTGTCTTAGCTGACTTGCGTATCCTCCTCGATACTCGAGACACCGCTGTCGAGGCCTCAGTGCATCGCTGGACGGCGTGGCCGGTCCCTCGCGTACGCTGCTTGCCTCGAGGGATCACGTTGATACGCGCGTCGGAACGGGCGTCGCGGCCATCTTCCGGCGATCACGATGATCTCACGCACTCCTGCGTGCATCCTTGCTCACATCCTCGCGGCTATACTGCGACCTGCAACATCCAAATCGCCAACTGACACTGACATGGCCAATCGTGGGATCGCGAGACTGTGTACGCGCGTCACGCGTTTAGACAGCCGCTCTTCCGGCTACCTTAACTTCGCGTCAAGCTCTCGCGTGCTACGCCGCTACTGTAATACGCCGTTATTTACCACGTCATCGCGATCTTTGCCTCCCCAGCTGCCAGCAGAAATATTCGTCTAACCGCGTCTTACGTTCCCCACGATCGTATGTTTCTACGCGTCGATACACCAAGCTTTCTCGAAATTTCTCCAACAATCCGGCAACACCCCAAATCTCTTCCCTACCTTCGTAGTTCATTTTCTGCGCACTTGAGTCACGTGCAACACGGTAACACAGCGACTCGAGCCGAACGCGATTATCGCGGCGTCCAGGAGGCAGGCAGCATCGACGTTCGCGGTTCGGTAATCGGGAAGCAGGCAACTCGACGTCTCTGACGCGACTCTAATCGGCCGGTTTCGCGGCCTGTCGCTTCCAACTTCGAACCCAACCGTATCCAATTTGTGCGCGGCATTAGCGAAGAACGCGTAGTCGTCTTCTCCCGCGGAAAGTTTCCTCGTGGTCGCGCCGCCGCGTCTCTGCGTCCCATCGACAGACGTGTGCTCCGTTAGACACCCTTAGGTTTAATCGACCCCCTCGAAAAACGACGCTTCTCCAAACATCTATGTCGACGTTTAGTCGAGAAGAGACAGCAGGTCTCTTCTCTCGACTTACCGAACAGCGGGCGACAAGTTTCACGAATTTGTTTTCGCGGTCCAGTCCGACGAGGTTAAACCAGGAAATGGAAGGCAGATATTAACTCGCTGCGAGTGTTTGCAGTACTAAATTGAAAGCTGTAACTCTTTGGGGTGTCTCTTGAAGCGCTCCGCTCTCTTCTCTTTCTCTCTCTCGGACCCCCTCCGTTCCTACCTCTTTCATTTCCTTCGGCCGCGCTTCTTCGGCTGACTTGGCATGACGAGACGCGCACACAGAGCCCGAAAGGGAAGGGAGGATTGCGGAGGAGAGCGAGAAAGTACAGAGGGAGTAGAAGAGAGAAGAGGAGACGACTACGGCGACGAGAACGACGACGCAGGACTACAAAGTTTATTTTAAGGTCGACACTAAAAGGGGCCAAATGAAAAACCGGATGGAGGGGTGGGCCGTGTAACGTTCCGTTCTGCAATTACCGCGAGCGAAACGTCTGCGGCACTTGTCCGCTCGCTCGCAAAGGGAAGGCCAGGCGAATGGGAAAAACAAACGCGAGAATAATAGCCTGCGCGACATAGGCGGCATAAGCGAAATCGGTCAAGCGTCAAAGTTTACGGCGTTCGGGATATCCGCGGTCGAATAAAACCAGAGAAGATAAAGACTCGAAACCACAATGAAGACCGCGCGAACACTCGCGTAGTTCAGTGCCTTGTTATCGTCGCCTATCGTTCTACAACTAGCAAGACCACTCACTCATCTGTATGTGTGATACACGTTGAAACGATACATCGTCGGCTCTTTGCTCGCAATGGGAAGAAGATAAATATTATTTTAATAGGAAAATCACGATAACAAATCGCCGATGAATCAACGAGACGCGAATCCGAATCGAAGTAAAATTACCCAGAAATAATCGCAGTATCCGCGAATCAAAATCCGAATCGACGCTGGCGGACAGCGTAACCATGCAGACGGCACTCGAGGCCGATAGGATCAGCCGACTCGCGGAGTCAAATAACGAATAACGAGAAGCCTTTCTCCTTCCATTCGGGGATGCGTGAGAACTCCTAATCAGCATCTATTCACTTAGACAGCCAGTCGATTCACGAACTCGATACCACGCAGCCACATAATGAACATACGTAAGCGGGATTCGTACGCGATCCTGAATATTCTGAATTAATCTGACGTTCCCTTGAGCTTAACCCAATTCTCCGCCGCTGCTTGTGATCCCGCCATACGAGTCTATCGGCTCGAGAAGACACGATTTCCTACATTTTTCACTTCCACCTCGACTGCTTTACGCGTGTACTTGTAAATGCGAACCTGCCATCTTCCATCGATTCGTCGGCCAATTACGATAATGGGACCGATGAGAATCGGAGATTGGAGACGCAGAAGAGACGGGATGGCGCGAAACGACGAAACATCGACGCCAAACGTCGAGTCAAAGCTACGTCTTTCGGTGTTTTCGGCGAGGAAAGGGATAGAAAGTTTTTTCTGGCCACAAGGGACCACAGTGAAGCTGCTTTCAGAGAAAACAGTAATTATACAAATTGATGGCGCGGCCGGAAACCAAATCTTCGTCTAGAAATAGCAACGCCGTGTCGGCTCGTTTCGCAGAGGAGTCGTCAGCCCTTTACGTGTCCTCTCTTCTTTCTACTCTCTGTTTGCTTTTCTCTTCGGCGCTGTTCATCTCATAGCGAGTGCCACGGTTGGCACTTGATGAGTGAAAAACCTCGTGTCAACTACCTGTGGCGTTTCCTTGCCGTCGATGAATATCGAACGCGACCGAACATCAACGGCCACGCGACGATTTCGCTCAGAAAATGATCGTTACATATATGCATATACGATAACGGACGAACATACGTCTTGCAAGGAACGTACTCGACTATGCTAACTACATTTACCAATCATGAAAAATTGCGCTTCCGCGCTACGGACGAACGAACGTTACGCAATGGCACTCGTAATCGACAACGATCCTCTCGATTCCAGACCCCCGTTCGCGTTACGTCGTTACGTCAGCTTGACGAGTATTTTTATCCATCGTGACTGATCTCCGTCGAGACCGAAGCGGATCGACGACTCTGCCATTCTCGAGGAAAAATAGCTGACTAAACGAAGAAACAGCCAACGATTTGGCGAGTGGAGCGCCAGTATCGATCGACCGGTCGAACTTCCATAAACCGCGACGTTTTAATAAAGCCCCATGCAACGCTCGTATTCCGCGCGTTTTATTATTACTACGCTGTAAATCTATCGGTCGGTATGTATTGGCATAGGTTGATTTTGCGCCGCTTCTACTTCTCTCCTCTCTTCTGCCGGATTTTCCGCAAAGTGTATACGCCTCTCTCTCCCTCTCTCTTGTCGAACGGTCAGATTCTCTCTAACGCGCGCGGTCGCCTAATATCGCCGATTTTACGAGCAAGCGATATCTTTTACCACGCGATGCGGTATACTTTTGGGCTTGTCGTTTTCATGAAAGAAACGCTCCTCGACCGTGTGGCGTGACCCTTTTTGGATACACGCGAGATATACAGCCGCAATAACGGCGAGTTCCGCGTATAAATCTGAATACCTACACGAAATACCTAAATCTTCCCGATAAACCCGTGCCCTCTCTTGTTCCGCGCCGTTCGGTTCGCAACAACATTTACTTCGGGACCACCGCGAACTTTTCGAATCTGAAGTACCTAAGCAATCTGTCTCGAAATCTCTCCCTTCAAACATGATCGATCGACGTGAATCTTTCTCTAACGGTCGATTCCAAACGACATTCCCTTTGACGTTCAGATTCGAGGAAACTTGAAACGGCCTCTAAGCGAGAACGAGCCGCCGATCGATCGACAGGACTTAATTCTTAATCGTAATAACATTACGTATTCATAGGAGGCTGGTTTGTCCTTTTTTTAGCCCTACTTTACCCCCGTTTGGTGGCGTATAGGCCTACGACCAGGAGGAGCATCAACGTTCCAGCTACATGTACCTCTACGTAATAATACCCGGACGTATATAGAGAAGGCGGCAGCTAGTGGTCCCGTGGAGTCCATGAATAAATTTCGAATTAACTTTCGAACGGTTTTCGCGTTATACGAGGCGCGACGGAAGCCCTCTTCAATCTGGTCGGCTCCTTGGAGGCAGTCGTTATAATGCCAATGGCTCACTCCCGTGCCCTTCCCTCGCACAAAGAGCCACTGTGTGGCAAACTGGCAGCTACCTGACAAAGAAACGACCTCCTCTTCATCGAATCCAGGAAATTTTCCCGCTCCGAGTCGCTGGAATTCCTGCTGAATATGAAGCTCCGATTACGTACTTAATACAATTGTTATCGATTCGAATTAAAATTTAACGACAAGTTCCAAGTCCCCTATTTTAAGAAGAATCGCCAGGTAAAATCTAAAGTTGCCGCTTAATATAAAGGACCGCCTAACGAACCGCCTGCGAATTTTAATCGAAGGCAATTCACAAATGTAGACCATCAATAACCGAAGCTCCAAATTAACCGCGCTTTCTTTCCACTGTGCCGTCATAAATCACGGGTATTCAGACTCCCACTACGTTTAACAAGTGGCCTCCACCATTCTTCTCGCGTTAAAAGAGAGCCGCTGGTCGAATCGGCAGACTCGGCCGGCTCGATTATCGAACCGTTGCTTTGATTCGCTCGAATTCGCTCTTCCAAACCGACCGAGAACGTTTGCCCCGCAGGTATCTGGAAAACAAGATATTATCGGTTCGTGGCGGAGAAACAGCGCGGTGTTCTTCGTTTCCACGCAATTCCAACGGTCGGAACAAAGTGTAATGCCGCTTGCGAGTAGTCCGTGCGCTTGCACGCGCAATTACTGTTACGTGTATCGACGTTACGAAGAAAGAGAGAAAGGAAGGAAGAGAAAGAGAACTGCGGGTAAAAGGAGCGATACAAGGGGGCTACACATCGATTCGAGGGATTCGACGTCTAACGTCTGTTCTTCTTTCAAAGAAATACCCGTTTGTCGAAAATCGAGCGATTTTTCGCTCGTTCCTACTTTCATCGAGACGTGAAAATTGAAACTAAGCTTTCGCTTTTCGACGGATGAAGATGCCACAAGATATATCAAACCTTAACTCTTTCGTATTCATGGACGAAATGTCTGAATTTATAAAAGATGGAAAAATACCTGCTGTCCAAAAATATCGAAAAATATCCACTATCGTTCGTAGCATCGTATGAAGAATGTCGCGTCGCGAGATTCGTATCTCGTGCACAGATGCAAAAGGGTTAAGATGCAAAGAGGGATCCGTTGGAGAATTCTCAACCGATACGCGACTTCCACATCAGACTGTACACGCATCGATAAGGCTCGCGTCTCTTCTCCTTCGCGCCGCTCCGTTTCCTCCGACGTTTCTCCCCTTTTTTCCGCGAGCCAACTCGCCTGTATCCTGGTTATGTATTATTTATGGCCCGACAGATCCCCGTAGAACGAAACCGATTCTTTCTCCGCGCGGACGGACAGCCGGCTCGTCGATGTAATTTATTCGACACCCTGTATGCAAACGCGGGTCCGATAGCTCGTTCAAATTCCGCGAGAGACGAGCCAGCCCGCCGAAAACAACTTCTTCGATTACGCGACACCGATGCGTTTCTCTTCCTTCTATAAATCTTCCTTCCAGATTCTATTTGTCGTTCGATCGCGAATCGCGCGAAGATCTCAATGATTTACGTGATACGCGAGCTGATTCCTAGCTGTTCCGACAACCGACATAGGAACGCGAAACGTAGACTTACGTGTTAATCCTTCAATTATCGATTAAAATGAAAGGAAAGGGACGGAACAGGGTTAACGATTATAAAATATCGACGATCTTCGAATGAAACGCAAGAATCGCAAGAAGGATCTGGTTGAAACGGCCAGTAGAAAAGGCAGAACGATCGAATGACTACCTGGACGAGGAACGCAAAGCAACGAATTTTCTAGATCAGGCGCACGAGCAAAAAGAGCGAAAGATATTTCTATTTCTCATTCTATCTGTTGGTCGTGTTGCTTGCCGTGCAATTTCTGTGACGATCGTTCGCGTACACTCAGCGAAATAAAGGACGTTTCACGTGGAGTCGCGTGCGAAGAAACTATCCCGTGGATACGTGACACGAATACATCGCCGATGCTAATTGCGGGTAGAAAACCTGTGTACCGGGCCCCGCCTTGAAAACGCCACGGGAAATATCCACACAGAGAGGCGGGGGAGACGAAACTGGCGAACTGAAAAACGCGGCGAACCCTTTTGAACGCAGCCACGCAATTACGAGTTCCCCCATTTGGTCAAGGAAGAGCATCCAGGACGAAGGACAATAGGAGGAAATTTACCGAGTGCCTGATGAATGAAATTCACGTACGCGTGCGAGGAAAGTAACTCTAAAATCAAGTTGACGAATATTTTTCCGAAAGTCACCGGTGACCAATCGCGTTGAAATTTGATGGACAGCAGAGTTTACCATAGCAGATTACTGTTTGTAATGGATAAAGGAAGGATAAATCGATAACATTTCGTAGTAAAATAGATCCTACGAAGATAAAAGTTAATCCTCGAGGCAGAAAGTTGCCGGTAGCCAAGTTATATAAATTTCACGGGATATCATTGCATATGGTACAGTCGAAATTCCCTGTAGAGGTGGGGAAACTTAGTCGAAACCGGGAGAAACTTTCGCGACCCTTTCTCGTGTCTAAAGCAATACGCGAGTGCCGAACTTCTGCACGCGTTTGAGTACGACTGGCGAACGTTTGCCAGATTGCGAGCACACCAGCCTCGAGTTTTATGGTCGCGGGTTGACCCGATGTTTCGCAGTACCCGCTACAACCAACTAATCATCTAATAATCGAACCGATATCGCCGAACGTCGAGAAAATCGTCCGTCTTTCGCTCTGAGAAACTGTTCGTATTTTACGAGCGGCGCAAGGGGGAAAGCTGCCATGGAAATCGTGCGAAGCGACGATATCGCGGAGACACGAGAAAAGCAGACACAAGAAAAAAAGAACGGAACGAGAGAAACAGGTTGAAATAAACGAACGAATTAAAATCTTATACGTATTTAAAAATTGAGATATTTGGAAATCTTTATACTTTTGAAATTTGAGTATCTTGGGTGTTTGAAAATTTAAGTACAGGCGTCCCCGTATAAGACGATACTTTTATAACAAAATTTAAGAATTTGGAAAATCGCCATAGAAAACGGCATATAATGAGAATTGTCACGTGCAAGCCAGGGACAAACCGAATGAACTTCGAAAGTATCTGTTTTCGTGTTACAAGGTTATATTTGCGACGGGGATGTGGCGAGAGGAAACGCGTTACCACTTTCGACAGCTCGTCCCATTTTCCAAATGGACAGAGGCCAGGTCGCCGTCGACGAAACCAAGGAACCGCATCATCGATATCTCTAAACTGTCGCGCTCGTTAAAATGATTTGTCACAGGCGACAGACTCGCTTATCGGGATTCCAAAATTGGCAAGGACGTATCTACTGCAACTACGCGATGTCCTTGGCACGCACGACAGTTAAACGGGAACATGAGTCACTACGACACATGTTTGCTTCCGAACTATATCACTGGGACGGAATGCCAAATAACAGTTCGTAAATCGTAGTATATCGTTAACGACATTGCTCCGTTGAAAACGGTAGTTAACGGAGATTAAATGACGACGATACTTCGGACGCAAGTATTCCGAGTAAACGTTTACTCGCGCAATCAGTTAAATTATCTTGACTTTCTTTGTTACAATTTGAGATAAGGAAAAATTTACCGAACAGCGAGAAACCGAGGCAAGCAGCAAGGACAATTATCAGAGTTAATCGGCGTGATTTGGCCATCGAGCCGACTAAGCATCGTTAAGGGACATTAATAATCATTAAGAAGGCACTTGACCGTTTCCGGTGTAGGTCAAGATGCACTTCGAGGTAATCACTCGAAACCATTAGACTACGTAAGTCGATTAGACGATGATACGAATAATAATACGCGACGTTTCACTCCTCCGGGGTTTAGTCGAGAAACGGGAGCAGAGCTATCGAATTTCGAGACCGCAGATCTCGGATTTTTCCGTGGAAATTAATTTCACACAGAGGCATCAAAGAATCGGCGATCGTTAGATCTCGAAGTAGCTGGATCGATCACAAAGCTCCCGCCAAAAATTCCTTCTCGCTCGATAGGATCGAATTTCAACGAGCTATACCTAACCAGACCTCCCAACAAAAATCCCAACTACATTTTCTTATATTCACGATGTCGTGAATCATCCGGTGGTATTTGAACACGTCCCTCAAGATATCTGTCACGTACCGTGGCTGGCCGTATATACCGAACTGCGGATTCGATTCCACCGTTCGTTTATTCTACATTCGGTATAACGAACATGGCTGCTTTTTCTTATTCGTCGGAATCCTCCATTGTTCAATAACAATGGCTGAATTTCCGTAACCAGATATATACGTTCGAACGTGTAAAAGGCAGTAATTTTAATTTGTATATTGAAATTTAAAGATGCAAAACTATACTGAATAAACATTAATAAAGATATCATATGTCACGCAAGTCTAATTTTCGAAACCGATAGCTATGAAAATGTCGTATTTCAAGAGCTGGAATACACGCAGATAGAAAATGTTTCATTTGTAAGGTTAGGTGATACTGTCGATCGTAAAGAGCACGAACGTTCCATAATGCGCAGACGTAAAAATATCCCTAATTTAGTGAACCGTGATGCAACATTGCACAAAAAAGGAGAAAAAAAAGAAAATAGCTTCGACTATAGACTCACTGTGTTCTCCGGTGTAGCAAAGGTTCAATGACCATAGATAAAACGTGCAGCTGTATACCGTCGTAAAATCGGAAACCAGGCTCGCATAGTTCGAAAGGCAACCGGAAGGTGAAAAGCGAACGCAGGCTTTCGAGATCCGACATGGAAGCCGGATTATAAGCGGCATTCGACCATTGGAAATTAACGCGTTTGATTGTCGCGCAATCGAAACTGACAGCGAAACCATCCGACAACGGATACGTACAACGCGCAGCTTTCATGCGCATCGTGAAAACTAAATTTCTCGATCGACCGTGTCACGTGAATCGAAAAAACGCGGGAATGGATGATTATCGATTGCAAAATATATACGTGTTCGTGATTGACAGCTTGTCAGACGAAAGCTTGAGAACAGCAGCGAATACGTTTCGACCAACGAGCGAGAATGCAAATCGATGTACTATTGGTCTTCGTAGATGAAATTTGATTTACAAAGTAAGCTAAGTAAGTAATTTCAACGAACTACCATATCTTTTAATATTAACGAACAAATACATACGGTGTGGCATAGACAATCGAATCGACGAGAGGCGTGTTACGTACATGCAAATCGATGCGTTCCGCATAATTCGAGTTTTTTCATTTTTATCGAATTCGAGCCGTAGTTACGGTCAATTACAATCGTTAAACATTGTTTTGTTATAATGTAATGGGTAGCGCTCACGAAGCGCGCCCGTAGGCGAGTGCGCGGCTTGCATTTTGCATAAATTACCTATATAGTTGTGTCTGGTTCGCGTGGTTGCTCGGCGTTATTGTCAAAATAATGCGGGAGCAGGTTGCCGCTGCAGGCTTGATAAAACAAATAGACCCTCGACACGTGAGTTGTATATTCGACCTTTTCCTGCTCTCTGAACGCCCAATTGTTTCCCGCGAACACGGAACTAAACAAGAAGAGAAGAAAGGTTGGCTGCACTTCCCATACGAAACGAGACCTTATCCGTATGACGTTTAATGCGTATCGTGGTAATGGAATCGAAAATAAACCGGAAAAATAAATTACCTTAGAGAAATTAAGAATCTTGCTTGGTTGCGTGTTTCGTAACGTATATATGCAGAAGTTGGTACTACTGTGGGGGTAGCTTTTTATGGGTCTGCATGCGATATATACATGTAACTCTTTATAATATGTATGAATCCATGATTAAAATCTATATTCGAAATAGGAAATACGTTACATGATATTACACATTGCATTTTCATTTTCATCGATCATCGATCATAAATAGAATTCCTTGAAATTACCGGTTCTTAATTACTACGTTCTAAAAAGAACAGATCTTGTAACGACGCTTATTCGTTGACAAGCAACGAGTTAGTTTCTAACAAAATGTCCCCAGTGTGTTCTGTGGAAACAGTTAATACATGTAATTTTGTAAGAAGTAAATGATTGCTCCTTCTCTTGTAGAACAGCCGGAGGGGCGGAAAAAAAGAAGAGCGAAGAAGCGAGAAAAATGTAAATAATCGGGTATACCAAACGTAGTGTCGTTCTCTTCATCATCGTTTATTAAAAACACTAGATCAGCGGAACAATGCAAATGATCAGGTTATGAAATGTTCTTTTCCTGCATAATCCCTGTGGCTAATGTTTGAAAAACGAATGTCGTGATGAATGACTTTAGCCAAAAATATTGTTCAATGGTCGAACAATGCTTAAATTTTCAAGTCTTGAAAGGAGATTAGCAAAGATTTTTACATTTCAAAAACGTGTTGTCGAAAAAGCTATTGATTTAACAAATATTTAACTTTCACGCTTCAAAAAATAATCGTTAAATTACTCGTATTTATTTCTCACATTCTTTTGCTTCACTTCTGATTATAATGAGATGTAAATGTGTACGTTATATCACATGACGCGTTAACAAACGAAAATTGTTGCTTGACATGCACCTCTCCATAGCCCATAGTGAACATAACGGGTGATTAAAAATGTCATGGAAGTTATTAAATGAAAAATGGCTTAGCAATTTTCCTGTTTGCGAAACGAACGAATCGAGACAGGCGATCAAATCGAACGTGACAGGACGTAACGAGTAGTCAACTTGACATTGAGAAATTTGACCGATTACGAAAAAGAATCAAGCGCATTGAGGCAGAAGGTATCAAACTACTTATGGTAATTTAAAACAAGTTTGGACCAAGGGAAAATATGTATGTCGTTGCGCATTACTACTGGTGTGCCTAAGGCGTGGACAAAAGATGAATTTGAGACCGATGACCTTTCTCCTCGAGGAGAAAGAGAGACAGGTCAAGAAAGATCATTCGAGAAGGCTCCGTTAGTTGATCAAGCGCGAAGGCTATTTAACATTCCGTGTTTGGAAGGACGCACTTTAGGAATCGCAGATGTTCAACGGACTGGCAGTGCTAGTTTTCAAACTTGTTCTCGCTGCTCTCGCTTGATCTTTCCGTTTCACGCTCCTTCCCAGTTCTTGCTCTCTCGCTCTCTCTCTCTCTCTCTCTCCACCTCTTTCACTCTCTCTCTCTTTCTCTCTCTCTCTAACTCTTCTTTTTCTCTCAATGTGTTTTTTTACATGAAAACCTACCCGAGAAAGGCTATCGTGTGGCACGATTCCGGTCAAGAAGAGTTCAATCGCGGAACACAGCTCGGTCTCAGACAGAAATATTCTAATCGAGAGATGACAGCTTGTACAACAAGTAGGTCATACATAGAACAGGGAATGAAGGAATCGACAGGATCTTCTAGGGACGATATAACAGTTCAATATGAAAGTGAAACAACATGTATGGAACGCGATCCCGCGTGTTTATGTCGGCGGAACTCACCTTGGTTCGACTGGGACTGCGGTAACGGCTCGTAACGATTTGAAACGAGCGCACTGAGTCCACTCCATGCCTGGTACACACACGGCCACTATCTTCTCAGCTGCTTTTTCCTCTGTTTTAATCTGTTCGAACACTCGTGGACATGCTGCCTCTCGTTCAACGCAGATAAAGATTGTCGGCGCACACTAATACTCGACGGTCACGACGCTGAGGCGCGAAAAACGCGAAAATCCGACGGATCCGCGGTATAATGTCACGAAATACGTACCGAGTCGGCAAACGTCGAGCCGCGACGGTGGCGTCTACCTGCGCCAAGCGGTTCAACTAAACTCTCTAGCCACTAACACCTGGGGATATTTCCCCAACCAACATTTAACTCCACTCTTCCGTTCTTTTTAAATTTAAAAAGACGTTATCTTTTCAGTTAAAAGTTCCTCAATTTGTCATAGAATTTCTTACTTTGTAAATGTATTCTTTATTTTACAAATAGAGCAACTGTGGAATGCAGAATTTATTTTCGATGATAATATTTAAATTTAAGTGCTTATATTTTTGCTTTGGTCGAATAAAATGATTGCGACTGTATTTTATTAAAAAAGTTTATTTTATGTAAACATTTTATAATATATTTTTGTATTGCTCGTATGATAAAATTTGTAATAATTTATTCTTGTAAGTCGGGTTCAAAATATCGTGCAATTTATTTTCAAGAGTAGGTATGTAATTTTCATAATTCTTCACGAGCGTTCTAAACGAAATGGATTTTTGAAATTGGACATTCAAAAGTGAATTGACCCAATTTATAGCGTCATCTGGCAATATAATGTCTATATAACACTTCATATTTTTTATTAAAAACTCAGCACATGTCCTTGATACCTCCAAAGGTTCAAAGAAGTCATAATTTGTACATTTGTTGAACACCTTAAAATGAATAACATTACATTTACAGTATCTTTTACATTTTTAATACTTTAAATAATATTTACTTACATCTGTATCGTCCATTTCGTAATCTATATAATCTAACAATGCAGTACTCCAATAAAAAAGCGCAATACACATATACTCAGGATGTTTATTACGTATATTGCATTCTAAGAATTTGGAAAGTAGTAAATTCATATATGAACAATCATTAATCACTGTACAATGTACCGGAACATGATCAACTAAAGAGAATGCTTCATTTCGTATTTCGCGATTATTGTCCAGTAACAATTGTAATACTGTTGTCCACCACTGAATCTGTACATCTGTGATCAAATTTAATTAGGATTGTATACATAAAAATACTTTAACATTTCATAACTTACATTGATACTCTTCACATTTATAACACGCTAGGAAAAGACCCTCCATTATTTCAAATGCAGATTTTCTAAAATCTCCACTCAAACTTGTGATCCATAGATTATCGCAGAAGCTACTATATACATCAGTTGTACACTCTAAATTAATTGCTCCATCATGCTTGTTAAAAGAAGCTAAAGTCACATATGATTTCCCCAATAATCTTAAGTAGCAGTCTCTCTCATAGTATCCACTTTTATTATCCTGTAGACGTATTTCATTTAACACAAATTTACAAATTTCAATTCTTCTCATGAAATCAGAGGATTCAGTTTGATTAATGCATGTTAGGCTACTGTAGAGGAAATCAAATATCGCATCTTGCAATTCTGGACTATACTTATAAAAACATTCTATAGAGTTGCGAATTTCATAGAAACCATAATTTAATAATGTTTGTAATACATCTCTGTATTTCACTTCATTAATGATTTCTGAAATAATTGACCATGCAGCAATTTGCATTTCAGGAACTTTTAAATTATGCAAGCATATTTTGATTACTATGGACTGTTGAATTAGCGAAGTTTCTCTCGCTATTGATCGAATGAATCTAATTACTGATAATTTATACACCTCTCGCGCAGGTCCTTGTTTTAATTTGTCACCTAATAAATGTGAAATTACGGTATATAGCATCGGCAACATTCGTATCGCATACCTGCAATTGAAACGATTTTTTGTATTTTGTTAATAATTCGAAACTTTTAATATTAATTTCCCTTACGTTCTATCTACTTCACATATTTTATTGCAAACATTTACATAATGTGCAGCCAATAAAAAACTTGGCGGTTTTGAATTTTTTCGCTCCAGATTTTCTATGATCCAAACTGTGTGTTTCAAAAATTCATCCCAACTTACATCAACCAATTCAAACGATTTAAAATTGAAATATATTAGTATTTCATATATCTATAACATTTAAAAAATATTTACAAATTAATTAGTATTAAAAAAAAATCAATTAGTATTTTAAAGAAATGTTCATTACTGATATGCATACTTGCAACATATAACCATGTATTAAATTTAAAGATGAATAGTTGATCCCTGCAGATATTATATTCTCAATTATTTTTGTTAAAGCATATTGAACAGATTGTGTTGTTAATAAAGGTACAAGTGCTCTGGCTGCTAATTTACGTGTTTCGAATATCGCACTTTTTGCGCATTGTATAATTAAATCTATAAGATCATTGACCTGAAATAGACGTATAGCTTTTGTCATGAAACTTCTAAGTACGAGCATGTGAGTAGCACTGTTTGTCTGTGTAACAGGGGAAAAACAAGTTATTTAAATCCTTAGTCATGATATTTCAGAAACATGAGAAATTATCGGTTCATAGAATAATTAAGAAACAAAAAGTGATTTGTAGTTATAGATATACTTTATATTTCTGGTGGAGTTATATTCTTCATTTCATCACAACTTCCACTATCATAAGGAGTTTCCGCTTTCTAGTACTTGTACAAGAAGGCTTTTAATGCCATGAGGAAAGAGAGAGAATTTCGAAGACTATTTCGTGATAGTAGGAACAAAACCGTTGACTATTCGCAATTATATATACTCGTCCGTTGCTGCAGCCACTAATGATACAAAGACGGTATAATAAACCTTTGATACCATGGCGAACACAGATCAAACATGCCAATACGAAAACATTATCGTTCAGGGGCATGCATAATCTGCAAATTCATGGTCACATATACGCGACAGGTAGACCGTACGGTAAAATTAGTACGGTCGCGTATAAGTAACCATAGTACATAAAGAGTTAAGCTAAATTACCGTATGAAACACGTATAATTACCTTCCGTTGAATATCGCTAGGTTCCGTATTATTATTACAGTATAACCGTGATAGTAAAAGCAATATCGATTGTATATCGGCTTTTATAAGAGTATCATCCATTGCCACAAATGTTTGCAATTGATCCAAAATGAAAGATAATAGATTAGAATATTTTTCAGAAAATACTCTATAATTCATTTTATTATCTGTGGTAAGATTGATATGGTCTTTCGTTCTTTGAACACCAAAGATTCTAGTAATAAGTGCACTAAAAAGTAATGTTGCTGCGTTTCTTTCCTGTAAGGGACAGCATACATTTTTTATTTCATTTTCGCATTACAGAAGAAGTTTACTTACCGCCCATGTTGCAGCATCGTAACTTTTAAATGCCGCTATTAAACCATCTTCAACATAATTATTTACTACTTCTGCAAGATGAGAATGTCGAAAAATTGCTCTTAAGATATTTAGAGCATGTGTTTTAATTTCCATGACTTGAACGATATTTTCGTTTACAGGACAATCATCATTGTACTTTAATGTAGCAAGTGAGTTCTCATAATGTGTAAAAACAGAGTTTGAGTATATCAGTTGTTGCACTTTTTCCCATAGATTTTCACTTTTTAATTGTGTAAGTCCTAACAGAATTTTTATCACCGAATCAAAGGTTGTAGTTTTTGTATCTTTGTATCGACGAGGTTCTGTAGATAGTAAAGCCTGTTAAGTAAGATTCATATGAATAAGATTCATAAAATAATGTAAAAAAATAAATCAGGACTGAAATATTTGATCTCATTTACCTGTATCATAAATGGTACTCCTACACTTCTTCTGGTTGCACACAATTTTGAGTTCTCTTTAATTCCCGTGATGGAAATCAAAATTTGATGCAACCACAATTTAGGTAATTCATTTAGATTTGTTTTACTTAAACGCCATAGTCGAGAACACAATTGGCTGAATCCTACATGAGCCTGTTCAAATGCTCCTCTATGCTTTGTTTCAGTAAGCAAGGAAACAAAATGTTCTCCTATTTTGATAATCTGTTAAAAATTTGCTTTGTCTTATTTTCTTCTAAAGAAATAACCTTTTAATACAAACTGTGAAATTTTACTTGCTCTTCATTTAACAAATTTATGGAAGGATTGTCTTCGCATATAGGTGCCTTAGTGGAAAGCAAACCAAACAATAAGCTAACTTCCTTTACAGTACGCCAAGAACAAAGCAACACCATTTGTGGTGTTACTATTTGCTTATCAGGCACAGAATTACATAATTCATTAATAGCTTGTGAATTCAAATCCATTGGTAAATGTCCCTCTGGTGAAGAATTATTTACTATTAAAGAAACTGCATGACTGCATTCGAAAGATATGGATATCAATTCTGTTACAGTGCTCTGCCACAAACATTCTTTCCCAGCATTCTTCAAATTGCATTCATATAACAAATTTCTTATACAGAAAAGATAGCCATACAAAGAATGTTTAATAACAGTTTTCACTATATTCTCTTTTGCTAGAGTCAAGGAATCCTATAAAAATAATTTATATAGCTATCTGCGTAAGATAATTAAGTCATATAAATAGGCACAAATACCTTCAACTTTTTCAACAAAATTAGTATCAGTTGTAGTATTGTTGCTTCTTTTATATCTTCAAACTGTATTATTAGATCTAAATAATTTTCAAGTACTTTTTGTACAATAGGTGACAGAATACTAACTTTCAGCATATATACAGCTGTAATAGTATCAATAGGTCTTACACTATTGCCTAATTCAATAGCAACCATGATAATATCACGAACACGACCTTCATTATTTAATTGCAATAAATTTGGATCTATTGATTTTATTAGATTGAAAGCCATTACTTTATTTGTTTCATATGTATCTAATAACATTAGGTTAAATATTGCTTCCACTTGCTCAGCCTTCCAAATAACTTGTTTAAATTCATTATCTAATAAATCTCTCATTAGGAGCAATATCTGTAGAGAACACTGCCTCCTATTGTATGTTGCATCAGGGCTACATATGCACATCTGACGTAGAGATTCAAATTTACAACTATACATGTTTATATCACTTTCTAAATTGCAAGATGTTTTATATGATTCATCCATCACTTCTTGTTTTATCTCTGATGAACTACGGTTTTTTTTATAATGGTTTCTCATTTTTTCTTCTTGTGCATATTGCCGCCTCATAACAGCTAAGCTGTCCTTCATTCGCTTTAAAGTCTACAAAAACAAATTTATGTTTCATAGGAAGCTTAGATCTCCATTATAGTGATCTTACCTTTTTTATTAGAGGAACAAATTCTATATTTTCTTTGAAATTGACTTGTAGAAACAGGATGATTATATCAAGTTCTTGAGATGTAAATTTTAAAGTGCTCTTCTTTGATTCTACTATAAGGGCTAGTGTATTTAATTTTATCTAAAATAAAGGTTAACATTATATAATAAACGGACGAAATTGTTTAAAAATTTATATTTTATAAATTAGTACCTCTTCATCATAATGATAAACATAATGTTCCAAACTATCATACATGATACAATTTCTCCAATATTTATTATTCGAGTTAAGAAGCTTCTCCTCAGTGTCTAATTCACCATTACGTTTCAATATTAACAAATCTTTTAATTGCCTCTTTATTTCTTCTGATGTAAACATGTTGTTTCCCTCTCTTTCGTATTAAATCCCAGAAGAACACATGTACTACCCCAACAGATCTCACAAAGGACATAACCTAACAAACACGATGTTGGTACCCCGCTGGGGGTAGCCACCCACATGCTATATTAGTATATCGCTATAATATTTTACCAAATGTCCTACTGGACAAATTGTAAAATTTGAATAAATAAATAAAAGAAAAAAACATGTACTATATCACTGTTGAGGTTGTGGATGATAAATTTCCTCACCTGAGGGAAAATACATATACAGACGAGGTATAGATATATATTTTCTCTCTGCTATAGAATAGACGTGGCATGCAATGCTTTTTATATCTTCAATCAATGATACATATACAGAGGTCCAGTACTTGTCCAATTTTTTATGCGGAATGTTATTATTCCGATCTGTTATGATACATTTTAGTTCCTTTATTAGCCGCATGGCATTATCACAAAGTTACTTTAGTGCGCATGCTCGTCGTTATCTACACTTGATGTGACTTCTGCTGGAGAGGGAATTTCTTCTCTACTTTTACGATGTCATGAATGACATCACTGAATGTTAGAGCAGCACACTTTATTGTTGACAGAAAAATCATAATTTTATGTCGCGTAGAAACGTACCATAAAAAATTTTAAAAATTTAATTAGAAGTTTACAAAAAGTTTGGTTATAGCTATAGTTTAACAAAAAGTGTTAGTTCAGGGTAAGTTTCTTAAAATGAAAAAAGGCAAAAGATCACAACGCAGTGCCACAAAGAAAAACTTTGAAAATTGTCCCTTAGTTTTGAACGCTGTAACATTAAGCTTTTAAATGTTTTTGAACATGCTACTCCTTATCAAGAAAATAGATGGTTTTTATCGCGTTCTTACACATCAAAAGAAAAGTTCATAAAAGAATGTTGAATATATAGTATATTTGTATTGTATTGGGTTGGCAATTAAGTGATTGCGGATTTTGTCATTAGGTGACATTGTCAAAATCCGTAATCACTTAGTTGCCAACTCAATACGTGCGAGAGTGAGGGAACGTAGAGCGAAAACACACATAAGTATGTATTCCCTCCTTGGTATGCATGCAAGTGTCGCATGATGCCCTAGGACTCCGTTGAGACAAAAGGGAAAAGTGCAATGAGAAATTTCGTGACCTAGGCCTCCGACGAGTAACCCACGTGGCGAGCTAAGTTATGTGAATATTAGAATAAAGTTCTTTGTAATACCTCAAAAAATCTTTTCCGTACTTTAACAACGAATATAAAAGGCTCTACTACAGAAATACAAAAGCTAAAGAACTTTATCTCCTGATTTTAATTGAACTCGAAAAAGCGAAATTAGTGGGCAATGTTGATAGCTTAAAAAAGTTAAATAATTTTATTGATTGTATAAGTAGTATAGAAGATCAAATAATTTTGATTATTATTATAATAGTTTTAACAACACTATTAAAAATACTAACTTAATTATCTTAGCTTGTAAACACAATAAAGTAAAAATTTTAGAATACTTATTTGGTAATGACAGTAACATTCTAAATAATCTATCCGTTGATATTGGGAAGAGCACTGTGCTACCAAATGATGAAAATGAAGTATGCCATAATACATTTTATTATGCTATACGTTCAGGCAATATTCATCTTCTTGGTACACTCGCCAATAAATGGCCAGGTAATTATTTTGTTATTCATTTGGGAGAATTGGATGGAAATCTTTCTATACCTTATGAAGAATTAAAGCTAAGGGATGTACCATTGTCAGAAGAAATAGAAATTTTTGTTGAAAATACATTAATAAACTTCTGTATCTTCTCTAATACTTATGGACAATATCAAAGCTCTAGGAATAATGTTATAAATATCAAAGAACGGATTGAATGAATACTTCAAAACATTAGCCTGTTAAAAGCAAAATATGCAAACACAGAAATAGTAGATAAAAAGTCTTTACTTATAGCAAAATTTATAGCACAAAATATTCATTTATTAAAACGACAGTTGGAATCAATCTATGATATGACCTTGGGATTACCTATATTGAATAAAGGCAAAATATTAAAATTTGTATACTTTTGTACCTTTCGTAAGTACCTACAGTAGGAAAAAACGGACTCGTTCATACAGTACTGACATCTATAGCTTTAATTTGTAGCATTTTCAAATGGAATAAACGTGATTATCCCGCTATTATTGTTTCTTCTACTGTAAAACTTTCATGAGCAAAACAATAACATTTAAACAAGATTAATTTAAACGTGGGGGTTATATATGCCATTTTTAATTGCATAAAGGGATTATATAATTTAAGTCGTCTACCAATAATTGTCAATGTCATTGTTTCATTATCAACTCCATTCCGTCAACATTAATCATAAATAGCTTTATTAAATTTAGTCACAAATGCGTATTGCATATGTTAATGTAATTTAAAAACGTACGTAATTTCGTGCATGTTAATGAAATGAAATGAAGACAGCCAAATACGATATCCTTTGGTAAAAAAATATATCAAATACATACGATGTTCGCTCATACTCGTACTCGTACTCGTACTCGTTAATGATCAGTTGGACGTTCGCGAAATTCAACGAATCGACGGAAGTTGAGGAATATCGGTATCGAAAAATAACCGGTACCACTAATTTAAGTAATTGCAGTATTATATTATAATTAATCAATATATGTTATATTTAAGTAAATTAAGTAAATGCTGCTTCGCATCGTTTACTGTAATAAAGTCCAACTTAATGAAAGTCGATTTTTCATCTACGAACTAACCGTTCGTCACGTGAACTCGCGATGAAACGGTAATCGCGATTAGGAATAGAGAGTTTGTTGACGGGAGACGGAAAAAAGTTCTTGGTACACAACGTTCGGACAACGGCCTCAGTTGCACTCGGTTTACTTTTTCATACAGTTCTCGACTAATTTTAACTGTACCGTGGTCTTATTGCGTAACTGACCTATACCGAGGCAACTGGCCATCTCTCTCCCTCTTTACACGACTCTTCTTCGATGTTTCTTTCCTTTTTACTATGCCCGGTGTCCTCGTTGTTATTTAAATCGGAGCAAGAACGCCGGACGGTCGAAATGTTTCTGCCTCTCGACTCTGACTTCCACAACGTTGCACTTTTTTATACGACCGTGCGAACATTTTCGTCAAACTGACGTAGGTCGAGGTGGCGCGCACAATAAAAGAAAAAAAATACGGCCATTTTTTATCGCACTACCAGCAGCCCAGAAGCTGTTTGTGTAAATCGAGTCACTTTCGCGTACCAATTCCGTTGGTAACCAATTTCTTGATGCTTTTGTTTCGGTCGCGCATACGAACAGTGGAGTTAACAGTCGGTATGGTTGTCCAGCCTGCTCGTTGCCGTCGGGAATTTTTCGCCATGATAAAATAGGACCGTATTTGTTGGTATGCATGATAAAGGGAAATAGGCCAAGAAGAAGTATTATGTAGAAAAAGTGCAAAGATAGGCTTGATAATTTCGAGAAAGGAGAACGAGGTGTGAAAGAATAATGGGCGAAAATAGTTCGTTTCTGACACGATAGTGGGCGTAATGCGAGGCAATGGAAGCTGTTGGCGCGTGTTTATCGCGGTACCTGTACGTAGAAACGTGACATTTAACTGGGGCCGACAGAAACCGTCTGTCGAACGCTTATCGCGCGAACCGTATCTATACGTTTTCCCCAAACCGGATGAATGCTTTCGCGCCCATGAGAACCAGGAACCTATTTAAGAACGTCTTTTAGATACGAGTTCTTCTCGTTACACGAGATCGATTTTTCGTATAATAAATCGCAAGGTATACGTTTCGCAATTTCCCGTTTGCCCCAAAAACTACGTAGCGGTATATACTAGAAACGTTTCGTACGATCTAAGATACAGAAGTCTCTACGATATAGGGAACTGCTAAACTGAAGGATCAAATAGCGGTGTTGCTGGTCGATACGGTGACAGGCAAGGTTGCATGCAATATTCTGCCTGTTTTAACAGCTGTGTTACGCTGCCTGAAGTTTTCGCCAATTTACTCAACCGAAAATCCCTAAACATAAAGGTATGATAAATAAATTTCATGCTTTGGCTGATTTTATGATCCTCTTATATCGTGAATCTTTATATTTCTTCTCTTTCCTTATTATTTCTTATTTTATCTTTCCTACACTTTTCTTGATTTTTCTATGATCATACAACAAGATTGGCCACGTTGTTCGCCGTTAATTTCTGTCGCGAGAGAAAAGACGAATCCTTCGGTGTTGCACAACGTTCGTTGTCTTCCTTTAATCATACATCTTCCTGGGAAGGATCCCAGGACGTTTCCGACCATTCTGTCTCCGAAGGCCTTTTTCTTTTCTAACCGAGACGTTCTTGCGAACGAATGTTTCTCGCGTGCGTACACGAGGCACCGCGATGGTTATCCTTAATTGCGAGTCCCATTAAAACTCGTTAAAAATTTTTTGGGAATCTCTCGCGAACCTAATGATCGAACTTAGCCTTCCATTGTTCGACGCCCGAGACGCGTAATCGCGAGGCCCTCCGGGAAAGAAAGAAAGCGTATGACGAGTGTTTGACGTTCTGCTTCACGCTCGGAGAACGTCTGAAACGTGGGATTTCCATTGTTGTACGCGGACAGGGGGAGGGGGTCTGTGGACTGGTTCAACGGATAAGGTACAAGCCGCTTTTGACGTGTCTGACGGGGAATTGTCCGACGCACAGGTAAATAACCGGGAATCGTCTGCTAATTCAATTTGCCGCGCCCTTGTCGAATCCAATTAACAGCGAGTTACCGGGCTTCCCGGATAATCGTCAGCTATCCGCAATTAAATTCGACAATTTAATGTCGTACCGCCGACAAACGTTTTGATTTCTCCTCACGAGTGGCCGACAGAGAAATCGCGTCTTGGACGATTCTCGTCGAATCTGCTATCCCTGATAAAAATTCATGAAAATCACCGGACGATTCTATGAATTTTTATGCCATTCTTCTACGTCGCGGAACTGCCCATTCCTCTCGATGAGATTCCCAATTATAGTCCACGTAATTATAAAGTTCCGCTTACATACACCGTTTCACGGCCGCAATTTGTTTGGCCGCGGTTCGTGACAAACGTTTCTCAAGCGCCAAGAAGTGGCTCCTCGATCCGAGGTCGGTTTTCTCGCTGCGAGCAAACGCCGCCACTACGAGCTAAGCCGTTTTCCGGACCACTTGGTTTTTGCTTACGCGCAGCGAGCGGAAAATAAACAGCGCGAAAATGTACCGGCGATGGACGACGCGCGTGCAAAAAGACACACGCGTTCGCGTTGAAAGAAACGCGTGCTGGTAAAAGGAATAAAAGGATACGACGTTAATATCGGTCGTACGACGATATGAAAAAACGTTGCGACATAGCCAGTCGCGTTTCATTGTTTTCCAGCGGGCCGATGTCGCGTTCGCGAATCATAGCTCGGCGCACATGTTGCACGCCATGCAATCTGCGATTGATAGTCGGCAGCCGGCTGATTCGTCTCGTGCATCCTGCACGTACTTACGTGCAGGAATTCGGTAACAAGAACCGAGAAGTCTCATTTTTATTCCTTTACGAGGGGATCTGGTTGTTTGCCGCGGCCATGGACATCTCGCGAGGATATCTTGCAATTTCCGAGTTCCTTCGCGAAAGGCGAATTTCTTAGACGTTTTAAACGACTGTTGTTTGCTTCTTGGATTAATCATTTACGAGGTAGCCGATGTTCTTGCGAGTACCTATTTCCGTTCGCATCTCGGCAAGCATTTGCTAATTTTCTTTCCTCGAGACTCCGACGTCCGAAAGAGCCGGAGATCCTTTTTTTTCGGTAAACACGAGCGTCCCTTTGATCGCGCAAATCGGGTCTTTTCAATTTGTACCGCTCGTAAATGAAATTTGCCCTGCTTCGTAATTACGAAAGTAGACGTCTGAAGATGGTTTTCGAAGTCTGGAGCACTGGCTTCGTGCAACTCCTTGTTAAGTAGGCGAGCAGAAGCAAGTAAGAAGAACTGGACAGAGAGTGACGCTGAGAGCCAAGGGAAAAGCAAGAGGCAAACTCATGGCGTGATACGAGGTTGGCCGCAGAAAGGGTGAAGCTCGAGAAAATAAATTCACGTCTTTGGAGACACTTGCGTGAAAAGCTCTGAAAGGGGCAGAAACAAACGGGTACGTGGATCCTATGCGCGGATGCAGGCAGAAGCAAGAGGCAACCACACGAGGTCAACCGTATTTCGACTTCTTAAAAGGACAGAGAGAACCTTTTTCGGCGCGAGCTCTCGAGCAGCCCGGAGATCTTTTTACGGAATGTTTATCGAGCTTCGAAAGAAAAACGGTCTACCGTGTGTAACCATCGACAGCGACGATTCTCTGCCTCCTTTCCTCCTCGGGAAGCAATCTGCGCAGGTATCGCGGCTGGTTTTTTAAGAAAATGAAGAATTTACACCGCGAAATTCACATGGCGTGGAAACCGGAAGAAAAAACTCGATTGCAAGCCGATTAAGAAATCCATTTAGAGAGTGAGAGAGAGAGAGAGAGAGAGAGAGAGAGGTGGTTTATTAAGTTTCACGAATGGAACCACTACCAAGTAAGCCGCTGGTAAAGTCAAAATTTCTTTGCTTTTAAAGACCGAAGCTGAAAGGGCTCGCTTCGAAGTCGAACGAAGTCGTCGCTTTCACCGGCCCGTGAAAACAACCTTCGGGAAATTTCTCTGAAAATGCGTTGTCTGCCTATCGGAACTTGTCGAACCGAATCGAACCGTGTCTTTTTATCGGCGGCTCGTTAAAGGCTGAACGACTTGCACGTAGGATCACGGTGCGCGATACAATCCTTCGTTACGCAAACTCACCGATCCGATCTTCTTTCTCGTATTCGTTCCCGATGCAGCTGCAATCGGGATGGATTGATTCGTTTGAGACGCGCGTGATCCTCGTTGCAGCGAAATAGGGCGCAGCTGTTTGCATCCTCCGTGTTCTCCGTGTAATTTGTAGCCTATTGTTAGCGTGGCAAGCTTAAGGATATCCGTAAACAGGTAATCTTACGTGCATAGGAATTGAATCGAAGAAGAAGAAGCTCGCGCGAATGCAGAGGGAGAATAGAGAAGAGAATAAGGTTTATCCGGTTGAATATCGAATAGGAACGAGATGGAACTTTTTCGAAATATTTTTTCTCTCTTCTTCTTCTTTTTCCGGGTACGATAAGGCGGGCCGATCGAAACGATATCGAGAAGAGGCGACAAGATGCTCGAGCGTCGATCGACGAAAGGCTCTTCGTTGTTTGAAGCTGCAGCCCGATCGTTTCACATTGGAATTACGCGTCGATATAAAGGTTCGTTCGAAAGGTAGAATGGTATCGGACATGAAAAAGCAGATCGATCGGTAGATTGTTGTTCGGAGATCGGTGATTCCAGCCACGCAGTTACATTTTTCATCTTCGATCCTTTTTCCCAACTCTTCACTCGACCCACATACCGAATAGAGATTTGCTGGGATCGCACCACTGAATTTGTCGCTTTCGCGAATATCGATGGAAACTTTGTATCGGTAACGAATTCTACGGTTTTTAAAATCTCGTGAATTTATCGTCGGTAAAAGTGACGTAAATATACTCGCACCTTATCGTTGAAATTCGCTGAAATCGATCGACCTGTGCTCGACTTCCACCTAGTCGGATATTCATCCTCCTTGTCGTTTCATCGTTTCACGCGGCGAAAATCGATGCTCGCTTTCCTTTGTCCCTTTTATTTCCATGTTAATGGCAGCCGTGCATAGAAGGCAGCGATTTCGCGAATGTATTTCCGAACCGCGAATCGTGAGAAGAAGCGATTTTAACGCGGGCAACTCGGCTGTAATGGGCGACGAAGGAACGATCGGTCGCAGGGCAGTGGCTCGCATAAACACACCAACGGGTAATAAATTCGCGTGAAAAAAGCCATGGAACAAAGGAGTACGCGAGTACGGTCTGGAAACGTTGGGAAAATCGACGTCGCCGAGGAAATCGATTAAACGTATTGCAGTCTGTTGCAGTGGGATTTGAATTAACGTGCAGCAAAGGGAAATTTAAAGGGCTTCGTTGCTTCTCTCCACTGTCTCAGCTGCGATAGTAACTGCAAATCGAGTCCGTTTCTTTCATCTTCTTCGATCGTGAAATAAGAAGGGCTATACGTGTATTTATACGTACGTTTATCGTGAAATGCAGTATAACTGGGATAGTTGACCGCGGTGGAATCTGTTTTGTAAAGGTTTCTTATAAAAACAGACTCGATAGAACAATAGAGTAAGAAAGTAAAGTCCTTCGGGACGAAGGGAAAGTAACGAGCCCTCTGATCTCGACTAAACGCACTTAGTGTCCCCGATGGAGAATCTCTATTTGTCATTGTCGCGGCTTGAGTGAGATTAACGACCGTCAGAAGAAAACTCGGTGTCTGATGCAGCGACAACGCAGCGAGAGTACCTCGTTTTTCGTCATTTCTTGTTGCCCGCTGGATATTTAACGATTTCCAATATTAGTTTTTCATATCGGTAATAGCCGAGCGGATCTTCATAACCTTGTGAGTTTTGGTTTTTCATTTCAATCGAGAATCAATTGATTCGACGACGGTAAAGAGGAGAGGGGCTTGGAACGTCGCCTTTGCACGGCACTCCAGCAAGATTTATGAAATCGATATCGCGCGATAATCGAGTCCATGGAAAAGCCCGGCCCTGGCAAAGTAATGGGCAAAGTTCTGGCAGCAACCAGTGTTCGCGGATATACCCGTTTACATCGGTTGTTCCTCGTCCAAGCATATTTACGTACCGCGGGTTAAACTTCCCGTCGATGCACCAGTTTGCCTTTTTGTCCCGTTTATTTATTCAAACAAGACGCATCGCGTTCTTAAAAGAAGTATCCAACGTTCTCCGTTGTTCTCCACAACCATGCGAGAAACCATTCACGTTTTAATTGTATCTCACGATAACGGCACGCGTTTCGAGCTCGGTTACACGTTTCGCGTGTGGCCCGCGTTACGCGATAAACAGAATGTTTGTAAGAAAACGAGGGAAATTGCCGGATGATACGGTCGTTCTGGAAAAACTGCAGTTCTATCCGTCGTTCCTTCTTTTGTTTGCTCAACGCCGGTTTCTTGCGATATTCGCAAACCTACGGTTGTATCGTTAAGGAGACATCTGGAGGCTGTGTAACGGGTATCTCGTTAAAAGTAGAGTACTCCGGTTTTTATCGCCTGGTCGTGATATAAAAAGATACGAGGCGTTGGGTAATAAAGAAACGCTTTAAATTCGAGCCTGTGATTTCGAACGATGGGAAAACTGTCGCACAGTCACTGCGAGCATCATCATTTTACACTGGATTTTGTTCCATCAGCGTTGCAGTTTACCTCATACCGCGTCACCGTGTTCGAAGGGTTGATTTTCATGTAACGATCACGACTATCACATGGGATATTCAGCTCCGAATCGGCCGAAAATACACGGTGCATCCCCGAGTATTATATTTCGGGCTTTGTCCCGGAAACCGGAATGACACGCGATGAACGGCAACGAAAATTGTTCGCAAATAATCATACGACGATAGCTGGAATAAACGATCCGCCTCGAAATTCGCGCGGCCAAATTAGTCGCGATAATAAGAAAACCTATAGAACGAGCCGCGTGCACGGAGGAAAATTTCGCGGCAACTTTAATGATACGTCACGAACGTATGGAAAATACCGCGATCTTCCTGCGCTTCAACGATAACACGATCTCTTTTTCCAGATGCAAGTACGTGCGTTGGAATAAGGAGGACGCGGTGTCGAGCGAAAGTATTCAACGAATGGCTCGGAAAACACGGAAGAACAATACGGCCGAGAAAAAAGCTCGATTGTTATGCGAGCAAACAACTCGCAAACAAAAACAATGATGGTATGTACCGAGACAAATAGATATAACGAAGTTACTCGTCCAACTCGTATTGCTGACGGTTGTTGGATCGAACGATTATTTTGTTTAAAAAGAATCTAGTTATACATGGATGTAACAATGATATCGAGAACCAGAATCGGTTTTTATCGATGGATCTACCTATGAAAGATGTCAAACAACCGGATGGATCAGCCAGAGCGATACGTAGATAGATATAGCGCTGGCCACAATTTTCAAAGCGTCGATATCTAGTTTCATCAAAGTCGTTGACTGGAATCGCTCGTACTAGGTAGCCCGGCTTATCTATGTTTACCGGGACAAATGGAAAAGAGCCGAAGAGGGGAATAAAGTAGTAGGCGTAGGTATGCTCGGCGCCAATAGTCTTAAGAGAGCGGTATCGGGTTACGCGCGATTGTTGTAATAATTACGTGTCACTCATTCCTGCGTACGTACGTGTTACGCTATTATTTAGGCCGCGCCCACCGTTGCAGACACATTGTCTAGAGACCATTCGAAATGGACAAGAACGTTCGACACGTATTTCTGGACACGTGTGCCATTCTGTGGTCAAATCGCTAGCATGTTCTGTTATATTATGTATTTAACCTAAAATTTATTCAAACGCGTACATTTAAATTTATATATTCAAATTTGAATTTGCCAGTGTAAAAATTGAAATGGAAACATTCAAATGTGAAATTTGGCAAGACGCGATACAGAGTCTTCCGAGAGGAAGTGCCGGCTACGCATTTACAGATGGGCACGTTCGCACAAAAGGAAGCGACCTGTCTTTTTGCGCCACGCACGAGGATGCGAGAGATTTCATTTCGTAAATTATCATCGAGCTCTGTCTGCATGAACCATAGCTGTCCGGAGAGGACAGCATTAATTACACCGGCAGGTAAAACTTGAGCTTTCTGCATTGTGCGCTGGGATTACAATGCATTTTATGCAAACCAGCTCGTAGAATAGCAGCTCGTTGAATACCGCGGCCGATCCTCTTTCCCCTCTTTGTTCCTCGGTCCACCCGTTCGCCGATTCTCCTTCTCCTCTCCATCTCGTTTTCCTAGCTCGGTTCTTTTCTTCTCTTCCTTCGCCTTGTTTTCTTCCTTGTTACAAAATAATAAACGAATCTGCAATTTTCTCAACTTTCTCAACTATCGTACCCATTGCCGGCGAATCGACTCTGTTTTTTTAGGGAACCATCGCCCTCGACAAAATATGTACCCGGACCGGTGTCCGTAAACGTAATATTTCCGCGCATCGTCGCGCGTCAACTGCCTCAATTTGTCAAAATGTTCGCATCGCGAGTTGTCGCAGCAATTTGACACGGGTGCCCGGTCTCGCCGAATCGACGTAAATTGCGATTCGGCGCGTGATTGGGCCGCGCGTGATCGCAAAACTCCTCCACGCGCTCGCCAACTTTCGAAAAGCCGATTAATTCGCCGACGAGCGCGGTCTAAAGTTACGATTCGTACTTTTATCGAAGGTGAGCCGAGTGTGCCTGTACGTATACGGCTTCGTGGTTTTCGCTCACAGAGAAATCAGAACCGCCATCCTTGACGCTCCGTTATCAGCCGGCCGAGAGGAACGTTCGATTTGGCTCGAAACAAACGAACCTTAGAGCGATTTCGACAAAATTAATTAAACAATTTGCCGTCATTCTACCCAATTGTATTTATTTGAGATTTGTGACAATGAGCTTGGGCTCAAGGCGACAATCAGTCGCCGAACGTAGCCGCGGTCAACGGGACGGACGCTCCGTTTAACAAAGATACGGAGTAATAATATAGCCCTCATTAAAAGAAATATTTATAGAGGTACTCGGCAGTAAACATTCCAACGGTTCCTTCGGGCAAAATGATTGCCAGATGTCTATGCACTTACACAGCTCAAGTTCAGCTAGTCTGAGGGCCCGTTAGAAATCTTAGGATTTTGTTAATTACGATTCTTCAAACGGACAAGCGGTCTTTGTTCCAACTATGGGAAGATCGGAGAAATCTATTTCTCTCACGAACAACGCTTCCGCTAGCAACTTTCCCTCAAGGGCGGCTAGCATCCTTTTCTAGCCACCAACATGAAAATTGACCAATTAACAGCAACGTCAATTTCCCTCCTTTTCTCAACGAAGGCTATCCCCGACGAATCCGACGATCTCGTGTCCTTAGACACACTCCATCATAGTTTTCCTCTGGAGCATCATCGCGACGGAAAGTCATTCTCTTTCGTGAGGTCGTATTAGCGAGCGATTTGTCGTCTTTACGCTCGGTGGATATTCCACGTTTTAACAAAGAGTTAGTTTAGTAATACTTTCACCGTAGCCAAGCAAGTCGATTAGGGCTTGGACTTTGGAAGAAAGCGCATTCTGTTACCCCGTTGACCACGGATTCGTTGTTGGACCTAGGATCATCGTCATTAGCTTCTCGAGTGTCTGATTACCGCGGTTACTTGTCAAATTCTGTAATAGTCGTATTTGCACTAGTCAATGTGTTTTCCATTGCATAGCAACAATGTGTAGTCCAAATGAGGATAATGTGAACCCGACAAGTACATGTGTATTTGCTGGATCATTGAGATGCGTAGAAGGTGTGAAGCAAACGTAACGTAACGGGTCATTGGAAATAATGGTTGACATGTCGTCGACAAGGGGGATGTTCACTGCCAAGCTAACTGGAGGATAGAAACGAGCGTATAACGGAAACAGTAGAGTTAAGGAATTCGGAACGAACGTAAAGCCAAATGAGATTCTTAGAAGGGACGCATTAGTTTAGTAGGCAAAGCCGAGTGCGATTTGTCTTTAGCAAATTGTCGGCGATTTAACTCTTTCCAGACGATTGCCCGAGAACCCGTTTCTCTCACCGTCGCCTCTTTCCGTGTATCTACGATTCGTTGGTCATTGGAAAGCGCGTGCATGTTGAAAATTGAAATAAAAGTCACTGATAGAATTCGTGTCAAGGATGACCTGGTATCTTGTTGTTCGCGAGCATGAAATTCTACGGATGGTCATGTTCGTTTCAAGGTAAATCGGAATGACGATCACATTGGAAAAAAGCGACGAAATTATCTTCCATCGGTGTAGCCACGTGAAATTCAACAAGTAATCGATTCTGTTGTGTAACTGTTTCTTTTCTTGTTTTCAGATTGTTACGTTCTCGGCGAATACAAGATTAAAGAAAAGTACATATGTAGCATACGGGATGGATCGAAGTAAGCGGAAACCCTAGTTCGGGCTTCTATAGATATTTGATTACACGCTCTAATTCGGCAAGCATGTAGATCTCCGTCTCTGAAACGTATCGCGATATCGCGATACGAAACTGTATACGAGAGGCTTGCTCGAAGGTGATACGGAGGAACGAAAAGGGAAAGCAACCAGCCAGCAGCAGACAGATATCGAGTATCTCTCGTTCTCACAAATCTTCAATGTCCCTAATCCACGTGGTGGCGGGTTGGCCGTGAACGAAACGGCGCTACAATAAAATAGGAACGAGTGAATGAGCAAATACTACGCCGAACACGAGAGAGTACGCCCTCCATTCAGTGACGCCACCATATTGCTCCCACCTGTTATATCCGTCAGTACTTTATCTTTCCTTGGCCGTATTAACCTTACCGCACCACCCACCCCTTAGTCTCACTCGACCGATTTGCAGAGCACTTTATTTCCAAGAAGAATCCACTCGTTTGTCGGCCGTTCGAACAAAAAGGTAACCATCTTCCGCGTGAAAATCGTACTCGTCAGGTAAAAGACCTCCCACTTCCTTTTCCCTTTTACAATTTGTTCGTCGATTGCCAGTCTTTATTTTCATAGTTATTACTCCCTCTGCGTCCCCTGGGCGTGCGTACATAATGATTATTCCCCGTCGTAAAATGTAAAAGCAGATTGTGCCCGGTTTAACCTGAGCGTGACGAATAAATATTTACGGTGCAGCTGTACAACGACAATAGTGCAATATACTCGTGCTACGTAGCATATGATATATAGATACGATAATAAACGGAGAAAGTATTTTTAGCTTCGGGCAACGTCCCTTTCGTGTGCCTCTAACGATTCTATTGCTTCGTTTCGGATTCGATAAACACGAACGAACGTCCTACCGTAGAACGTCCTGCCTTGTGTGCATCAGGCGTGTCGTTGTCCTAATGGAAAGATGAGTATCTCGAAATTAAATATGACTCGTGTTTGGTGCACCGACTTGCTCCGAATCGGACACTTATTTCCCCAACGTTGGCGGAGGAGGAAGGTGCATCATATGGAGAACAAGAGAGAGAAACAGAAGGATGGAAGGAAGGAGGAAAGAGAAAAAGAAAAAAGGATGAACGTGGAAGAAAAAAAAGAGGCAGTGTCTGTGGAACAGCCGGAACACCCACCTTGATTCGATATCGACGTTCCAGACGATCGAAAAAAAAATCCATTGCAAGGGTCCCTCGAGAAAATAGAGTAATTTAGATAACAGCCATCTCCCCCACCACGCTCTCCGTCTATATCATCGGCCAAGTTCCTCGCGTAACGTGCCTCCGGTGGCACAATGCAGACGCTGCGCTCAGCGCTGGTACCCTCGCCGCTGTTGCAATTGAGAAACGACGTTATTCTCTGGAACTCTATATTTTCTCGCCTATACCTCTCGATAGTCGATCAATCAGAGACACATGGTTCTGTATTAAGGCGTGATACAATCGCGAAAGTCGATCGTGAAAATTCGCGAAAACGAACGTTCCAAGTTACGCTTATGAACGTGGGCTTACCGTAATTCGCCTCTCTCTCTTTCTTTCTCCGGTCTTCCCCCTTTCGTGACTTAGTTGCTTCTCTTTCGTTCATTCGTCGCAAAGCCAGACTTTCTCTGTCACGTTACCCCTTCTCCGTCTTTTGTCGACGACTCCCCTCCAGGAGTCGAGCAGGTAACGTGCCAACGCCAGGCAATGGCGCCTTAGCCGCTGCACCTGGGCTAACCGTTCGCCAGGTGAGAGAGTACGATGATTGGTCGAGTCGCGCAAAACGCCGCGCTGATTGGCCGATACCACGGTTCTGCCGGTACGGAGCTTTAATCTCGTTTACCGTAGGCGCGCTGCTGCTCAGTTCAACTTACCTTAGCCGCACGGACGGTTGGCCACGCAACTCACGCCGGACATTCCACGAAACGTTGCGACGAATAGCCCCCCTCTCCCCTTCCGCCCTCTTCGTCGCACAATAGTGTTCGTCCTCGGGTTAGTGGCGTGCGTAAAATCGTGTCGATCTTGGATCGTCGCGGGTGAGATCGCTGGAAAGCAGCAGGGAAGGATCGACACGACACAACACCCGTAAGATCGCGTCGCCGCTTGTCCGTGTGTGCGTGCGCGCGCGCGAGATCCCCCTTTGGTGAATGTGTATATACCTGTACGTAGTGTGTACGAGCAAGCGGACAAGCGCGCGCGTGTATATAGCGGCTCCACTTCTTTCTCTCTTCTTCTATCTTCTTGTACCGTCTGCGTTCCGTGCCCTCGTGTTCGTGATTGGTCGGTGCGTGGCATTTTTAAAAAGTCGTCCTGCTTCTGTCCGTTATAACCTGAAAGATCCGGCAGCAGCGATGTCGCGAAATCACGAGTAAATCGATACGGCGATCCATGTCGAAATAATGTCGGTACGACGAACCGGCTGTTCCTGCCTCCGAGTTTCTCCGGTTGTTCGCGATACGACGGTACCCTTCGAGTCGTGATCAACAGTGTACCACGGGTATTCCGTTGCTTTTTCTCCCAGTGATAGCAGCGGCAAACAACAGAAGAAACCGTGCAAGGGGCACGTATGAGATTTGAGCAAGAAAGGAACGGGGGGGGGCTCTACTATTACGGTACCGACTCTCTTGCTGCCAGAATTATTCGCGGTGGCACGTTTCTCGAATCAGCGGAAAATTCAAACACATTGGAAATCCATCCTGACTCGGCAACGCTGGCGACGTAACAACGACGCTATCGTCAGTGACAGGTAGAATACGCGACACGAGAACCGGAGGAAGAAAACGAAAGGGAAGAGTGCAGTGCAAGAGAAAGAGAGGAAAAGAAAGAAGAAAGCCGCAGCATGCGCGTGTAGTTCCTTTTTCACGAGCTACCCCCGACTGACATATGCGTGTGGCGCGTAGATTCCAAAGCCAAAGATAAAGTTTCGTCGCGAATCAGAGTTCTGGAAAGCGGCTGAATTTCGAAAATAGTTTCTTGATCGCGTCTCTGCGCGTTGGAACCAAGAAGTAGAAAGAAGGGGGGGAAAGAAAACAACGGAATAAACGTCTCGGCGATTCTCTGGTCTCTCTTTAGAGGTGCGCCTACAGAGGCGTTCTTCGTACGTCGTGAATCGTTCGCGGAGTGTCGGTCGTGCTACAGTGTATTGTAGTTGTGCTGGTGCAGGGTGAGGTTAGGATCGTGTTGGAGAGAAAGGAAGCTAAAGAGAAAAGGATAGATAGGAGTGGGTAAATGATAAACTGCGATTAAGTGCAAACGAGAAGAAATATCGAAGCAAGAGGACACTGTTCGAAGAGGAGTCGCTCGCAACCTCGAGAACTGGATAACACGGGCGACTCGAGAATCGCCAAAATTTTGCCGGTTTATAAAAAAGGTGAGTACGCATGTTGATATCCGCGGTTATTGGTCCCTTGTATACACCGATAGCTTATCTTCGGCAAGTTGAATAAACGGGTGTCCAATTTCGTTAACTAATACGTCGATCTATTTTTTTCTCTTATCGTTTGTTTTTGGATCGGTTTATCGAGTTTATTCGATAAGCTACGTTTATTCGACAGCAGCGATACCGGCTGCGATTACAGCTGCGGCAAATATACGACCACTATTTTGATTGCATTACCGATTCAAAGCATAAAGCAACGCGTTAATTTGCAAAGAACCAATTTGTCGTTCGATCTTTAAGAGCCATTTACTTTTGAATGGATCCATCTCGGAAGATTATGGTCCGTAGTCTTGACAGAAGGGAGAGCAATAATAATCACTAGGACTCTTCCGTTAATAGTATTAAACGCAGTTGGATCGAAATCGTGCGATTTTTTACGTGACACGTACAGTCTTTATGTTATTCTCTAATTTCTTGTCGCGCTACGGAAGAAGAGTCAGTTTGCTCACCGTTTAACCTCAGATGTCTCGCTCCGCCTAACCTTGAAATCCCACTCGTCGCCTCTTGCGTGTTTTTAAAACACTCGGATCTTGCCTCTCGTAAGACGCGCGCATGCGCCGTACCGCTGGTCCTTTTGTGTTCTTTAAGTCGTTTCTTTCTACCTTCTTCGTACCGCGCGCCTTTTGCTCTCGAGACTTCGACAAAATTTCAATTAAAATCCCTCCTGATGTCGCTGACACTGTCGAGCTCGATTTAATCTCGAAATAGAATTTCATTTTATTCGAGAAGCCAGGCAAAGTGTAAGAATGAAAATCCGATGAATTTCATTTTACGCGATATCTTCTGCATACTTGAATTTCGCGGGCTTATCTTTCCCATGTTTTCGTTTAAACAACGTGTGACCCAAAAGATGTGCGCCATTGTTTCGAATTCAGGTAACAAAGAGTATTGTGATCGATAGAATTTCTGTAATTCGTTGAACGTTTCACGACACGAGACAAAAGATGTTTTTGTTCAACATCCATTAATATCGATCGATTCTTGACAATGACAAAAGCTAATATTTTCAAGTTATCGTGCATCGATAGTGTATATCTTTGACGGCATTGGTTTTCCCTATTGTGCGCTCACCCTACGATATCGTGTTGACAGCGTTCGGGAATGTGGATCATTGTGAGAATCATTGAAAGGAAAAAAAATCAGGTAAATCGACTATGACGAAGCTGAAAATTGCACAAGAAAATGACCAACGACTGTACAAAGATGATTCGGTATATGTGCATGTCGAGGGCGTTGTAAGACCATTCGAATTTTTTTTAGCCTCGATCGCACGTACGATTATTTCGAATACTACCAGCGTCACACTGTGACGCACCGATTTTCCATTGAGAGCCCAGCATCATAGACACGTGACGACAATCAATTTTTGTTATCTCTGTGGAAACAAATGGATCCTACGCTGAACTTGGCAAGTATAGCCGAAAATGGTCAAATCTATAACCAGCGCGTATGGTTTGAGGTTATATTATATAGTTAAAATAATTTATTAAAACAAAATATTAACTCTTCTCCTCGTGTATTCTGTGATATTACTCAGTTTTGCAATTGCTAAAATAGATAACAGATATGTAAGTAATCTTGAATATATATTATTGTCGTATAATACATAACTGTCATAAAGTAGTAAGTAAATCTTCCTATCCAGGAGATCTTTCATGAAAAACAGACGAATATTATATGATGGTTCGAGCGATGAAAGCAGATAATATGATGAAGATATCATAGATTTATTTGATACTAGTACTTTGTCAGACGATAACGATCTTAACAGGATACATTTACCAGTCATTTCTAACACAAGCGACGATTCTCTTGATGAAGGTTGTGATGATTCTCGTAACAGTGATTGGATGGAAGCAAACATTGATCCCGTTTTACATAATTTTACCGGAAAGGAAGGACTAAGAGTAAATCTTCCAAGAAATATTTCGATACTAGATGCGTTTTGTTTATTACTTGGCGATTTTGTTATGCAGAAAATTGCGAATTGGATAAATGCTCGAGCTTTGTTGTTATATCCTATACATGCATTTTCCATGTTGCAAAAAGAATGGAAACCAACTTCAGTTAAAGAAATAAAACAATCCTTAGGATTATATATTGCCATGGGCAACATTCGACCGCCTACTATTATGCACTCTATTATCAACCTCAACTTAGCAAAACAATGCCTTGAAATCTACATAAGAAAACTCTTCGTTGCCTTCGCTTCTATGACCAAATGTGTGATAAATTGTACCGCCTTCATACAATTGATCAAGTATTGCAGCATTGGATAAAAAATATAAAGGATTGCTATTATCCTGGTGAAAATTTATCGATAAACGAATCAATGTTATTATACATTCGTATTAAATATTCTTCCTTATTCTGCAAAAATACAGTGCGCAATGAAATCGGACGTGCTTTCTCTGTTGTTTATAGATTATTAAATGATTATTTGGGAAAAGGACATTTATTACATCTACATGGACAATTATTACATTAGCGTTGAACTAGCCATCTCTTTGTACAAAAATAAAACTCACGTGGTTGAGACACTAAGGAGAGATCGTAAAGATAATCTCAAGGTTGTAATTCAGCAGAAATTATAAACTGGAGAATGTATTTTCAAAAGAAAAAATAACACCTTAGTTCAAAAATGGAAAGACAAACGAGACGTATTAACAATATCCACGAAGCATAACACAGATCTAATTGAAATACCATCTTCAAGAAGAAAAGGAATAAAAGCTCGTACTGTGTTCGATTGTAACAAAAACATGTCTGGGGTTGATCGGTGCGATCAGATGACGGCATATTATTCCACGCCACGAAAAGCAATACGCCGGTATTCGAAAGTTTTCTTTCGCTTATTTAATATAGCAATTTGGAATGGGAATTGGCTGCTGAATAGAATTAATTTCTCAAAAAATGTCTTATTTACAGCTTAGAAATAATCTTGCACTAAAATTGCTTAATATCGATATCAATGTCCTTAGTCTCAATCTTAGCGGGATGTAACATTTTTCAATAAAATTAGAGAAAAGATTAAGATGCCGTGTTTGTGCGAGGAGAAAGAAATCCACTGCCACATGGTATGCATGCGAAGCATGTAAAACTAATGAGTGTGAACCAATAGGATTATGTATTAGCATATGTTTCAAAATGTTCCACGGTATATAAATTAATTACATTAATTTTAAATACACGTTTGTATAGTTAAATATGGCACATTTATTCCAGTAGAAATTTTATTTACTTTATGAATCGAATAAAATTTTCCATGTGGCCCAGCGTCACATATTTGTGACACGATTTGTGACTGAAAAACTAGATTTACATGCTCATTTACTAGGTTTTAAAACTATCCAAATAAAAACCTGTAGTATATTTTGTAGAATTCTGAAAGAAAAAGTAATGGGCTGTGGGTGGAATTTCTTCTCCGCGGCGTGATAGCGAACGTGTTAAAAAAGAAAAAATAACTCGTCCGAGTTACGTTCACGTAAATTTTTTGCTCGCCGGATCGACAAATTTCGTAGATTCTATTCGCGTGTAATTGCTTGCGTTTCGCGACTGAAAATTATACGAGCTACTAATTTCATGGTGCTGCCGCGGCGGCTGACATTTATTTAACTGTCGTATACTTTGTCTGACAATTCTCGGTGTACATTTCGACCACGGATAATAACACTTTTCCGTCTGAAATACCGCAAGAACGTTAGGAGAAAGGAAGACGGCCGCGAAGTTACGAGGATTCGTCTCAACCACAGAGGAAAGGCGTCGAAATCGAAAAAAAAAAATGCCTGAAAGAATGCAGGAAAAAACGGATAATTTTACCAGAGTCGACCAGAGTCGACTTTCGATTCAAGTCGAAAATACCGAATATACTGGATTCGTGAAAACTGGACAAAATATTATTGCGTTATTTTGCTTCGTTTTACGAGCGGTTCAGTGACTGCTCCCGCGATTACATAAGGTAATAAACACGTAACGCAGTGACCTAGAAAGCGCAGCTTTCGTCATCGTTTTCGAGTGACATAAATTGCAGCTTTAAGACCTTTTTGTCACACATTCGAGACCTTGAACGACTCAACGGTTGTCCAGGTCATCGAACTCGCTTCTACATGCAGACCTAAGGCAACTATCGCTATTCGAATGGTTCGATTCGCCGTAAGAGAACGTGTTATTAGCAAAAGCCAGCGTGATTAGGCCATTCGTAGCGGAATCACGCGCGCGCCGCACTCTCGGAGGAGAAAGATCGGCTCGGCCAACGGAGCAAAGTTGAAGTTTTCTCGGAAATCCTTTGGCACCACTTACGCCATTGCTCGTGCCGCACGGTTACCTCGAAGCTAATTACGTTCGGTTAAATTTCATTTGGGAAGGAAAAGTTGCGGGCCCGAGCCACCTACCTTTCGCTTGTGCCTCGTAAACGAAAAGAAGACGTTGATTGTTTCGACGAAGCTGCGCGTGGAACCCGTGGCTGTTCGATCGCGTCGATATCGATCGCGATCACTGAAAAATCTTGACGCGCCTAATGAAATCTTCATGAACGTTATACCGTTCTATCGGTCGCGGCTCGTGCCTCGGACTAATTTTCTCCGCGTCGGTTCAATTTTCTATTAATTAACTGGCCGTTCCAACCTTCCTCGTTTGGCTGAATTTTAACCATGCGTTTCCGTGTTTTATTACGTGTTAGCGCGACGGCGCTGGTCATTGCACTCTGGTCGCGCTAATTGAACGTTTCGTTATCGCGACTCGATCTCGTCTACGCTCGGATTCGATACGAAGAAGGTAAACGGCGCGTATTGAATTTGAAAATCGCAAGACGCAAAGAACAAAGAAGAAACGGGGAAGATATGGCGCTTCCTGGATAGCTCGTTGCTCCCGCGATCCGATTCATTCACACGCGTTCCCGTAGAGCTACTGGTTGCGCAATCTTCTCCGTTGCAAAACTTTTACTAGACGACTCAGCGTCTCTGAATAATTCATCGGAGGAAAAATGTATCGAGCAATTGCGAACGTTTAATCGAGTACAATTTCTCGCTTCGATTGCGTTCATTGCTGTTAAACGGTGACTATACGCAAGAGCGGAAGTCGGTACAGATAACACGAACGACCGAGCCAGATTCCCTGAAAAGCGGTAACAAAGTCGAATGATATTCACGCGAGTGGTCGATCGGCTCGCGACTCCAGTTTACGCACTCGTGCCACTTCCGTCTAGCGTGCTCGTCGACCACTCGAGTGTGACGATTGGCCTGAATCCTTGCGAATACGAGTAAGAACGAGAGATACGCGGCGGTACGGTCCGTCTTTGTGAGAGTTTACGACGCGAGTTATCGAAGCGCGATCGTTTTACGCCAATTATGCAACTATCCGATTTTCATAATGTCTTGCATTTCCGTTTTCAGGGGGACGCACGGACAGAGATGGCATGAGGGACGGTTCCGGCAACGTTGCCGAGGTGGTAAGTGTTCTTTCTCTCTTCTTTCTATTCTCATTTGCATATCGAATATATATATATGGAATTTGTAAATGTTTCTCCAATTACGCAACGAGTCGTACGTGTTGTTAACCGAACGGTACATATACATATATAGCTGTTACGTGCTACGTAACTTTACTGAAATAGGGCAAAAGTCTTGAAGGAAACGGAAACGATTCCCTTCCTTTTGTCTTCGTTCCTAAGAAAATGGATTCCAAACATACTTCCGGGATGCACATACTCGACCAAGCCTCGACCTCGCGGATATCCCTTACGGTACTCGTGTCACCCCCCTCTTGAAACTTCTCAACAACCCTTTTCCTCGAAGAGAGTATACGATAAACACGGTCTTAGATAGTTTCACCGAGGAGCACGTGAATTTCACGAATGAACGCCGTCATCGACCCTTCGGCTTACACAGGTTTAAGATAAGGTGGCGAAAAAGTGGGAAGGTGATAGGTGTTTTCAGTTTACGCTCGAAGGTAAAAACCAGCGTTTCTCCTAGTTTCCTTGCATTCGGGCGTTTACCCGATGTCGAGTTCCTCGGACCTTTGTGAGCGTGAATAGGGCTTCTTTCGAGCCGACGTGCCGTAGGAAACAGCGAGTAGGTACGCAAAGTATTTTCGAAAGGCTCGAGGCTGTTGGCGCCAGGAAGTAGGCTACCGGGTTAATACTTGACAGGGAGAGCCGGAGAAAAGCACGAACCGTGAGAAGAACGTAGAAAAACTAAGGAGAAATTTCACCATCTTTAACACGCTGCTCCATAATTAGCCAGAGTGTGTTGCCCCGATACGTATCGATCGTTCGAGATAATTGCTTTGCATTCGATCGAGGTACAGGCGAGTAAAGTTAAACGAAATATCGGCGTGAAGCGAGATAAGTAAAGTAAAATACACCATCGAGATCGCATCGGCTAATAGCGGCCATTGCCGAAACAAAAACGTATAATGGAGCGTACGATAGCCAGGCGCGCCGGTTGAATCGATGAAAGCATAGTACATATATACCTGTTTCCTCGTTGCCTGACCTTGGAGAGATCAGGTGAAAAGTATACCGGATTGCATGGAAGGGGAACGTTCAGGTTCAATATACTTGGTGGATGAGTGTCACCCAGATCCACAGTGTGCCAGCCTTGTGTAAAATGGGAGAAATTATGCGAGCCGTGAGGTCACCTACGAATCAATTACGAGGTCGTGGAATCCAGATACTCGTTCGTCGTCGAACTTGCCGATTGTTCTTCTTTCGCACGATCTCTGGTATCTGTTCTAACGCGTGATTTAAGTTGGAAAGTGGACCGAAGAATGGCACGTGCCACGGCAGTTTCATAGTCCCTCGTCACCTTGGAACTTTAACACGATTCTAGCCTCGAGAAACTTGTTCCCTGGAATAAAACGTGCAAAATAGCTGGTCTCGGCATAACTCGACACCCAAACGTCCAGCATTTTTACCCTCTCGCTTCAAAAGAACCGTCGTCTTTCTTGCTACGCCTACGGTTTTTGCGCGGTGTCACGATTTACGCAACCTACGAATAGACAAGGCGATATTTATACGGGAAACCAAAAGTTTCTTCAACGTGATCACGATCGCCTGAAACGTTTAATCGACGAAGAAACTTGAACATTGTTGAAGTAAGTTATTCGAAAACGCAGTTTACATGGCGGTTACACCCTCTGCTTCCTCTCCTGATTCAATCGTTCAACTAACATTGATCTTCCGCGCGGTTCTATCCTAATTAAAACGAGGCATTCCATTGACCAAACTTCGCTGGCTCGATCGATAGATCTTTGCTCCGTAACCGTTTCGCTTTTATAGCGCATAGTTTATCAAAAAGTGAGGTTGCACGATGGCGAATAATTGGGACACGAATTCCACGGGTTTTTGATAGCCATCGAATCGATTACAAGCGAGATCCGCGAGGTCGCTTTGAATTACCAAGTTGTCCGAACGAAATTGCGACAATCGTCACGGTAAACATAGCAGACTCTCGCGAACTGCTATTTCGACGGACGTGTACGTTCTCGCATATTTATCGCTGGTTCTGTATTTATTTTTACACGATCCGCTATCCGCCCCGTTCGTCGTTCCCGTTTCAGCTGGCGATTAAATATCGCGACAATGTTTGACTTTGCTCGCGTCAGCTGATCGGATTAATAAAACGTCACATACGGTGACAACGCCTCTGTTTCGTGCCTTTGTACGATCTTATCGTACGTGAAAAAATATTTCTCTGACATCGCAGTGTATCGCTTTGCGAAATCTTGCGTAAAAAAATTTCGTCACCGTACACGTACGATAATAATTTGTCTGTGTTTTAATGGTCGCGTGTTATGACAATTCCATACACTCGACGCTCGATAGAGAACGAGAGATCGATCGAACGGTGCTAAATTAATTATCGGCTCCCTTTTGTGGCGACGTCGTACAAGCGACCAACGGTCCTGCAAATGTTAAACTCGGATGTAATTGCTATTTCTACAACCGAATGGATCGGCCAGGGAAATTCTCGATCGCAGAATTTCACGGCCATTTCGCAACTGGTCTGCGCGAGACACGCGGTACGTTCGCGTCGTCGTGCGAATCCTGTAGGCCATCGGTGATTTTCGTTCTCGATTTTGATCAAATGCTTCTGATATCGAACGTAAACGCGTAATGGACGTGTGAAAATTGCCACGTAGATTGCACGTTTGCAGATATTATGGAGGGGAATTCGCGGCGATATTCTGCCGCGATCGAGTAATTAATGGGGCGATAATATCGGAATCAATTGGCGATGTAGACAGATTGAAACGATGGAAAAGCAGCGCGTGTGTGCACGCGCGTGATCTTTCACTGGGATTAGTATGATTTCGCTGGCGAAATGGGATTCGTTGTTTTCGCTGAAAATTGAGAAAATTACAGGTTGCGACATCCCGTGCGTGTATTTTAAGCTTTAAATGGAATCGCAATTGGATTTCCTCGTTTCGAAACGAAAGGTGACAGTCGGTGGAAACGCAAGAGAAAAAGCGTTTGGAATAATGGAAGGATGGCGGTTGTTTCACAGAGTTTCAACAATCGGTAAAACACGAATGAAAGATCGGTCGGAGGGCGGGGGGGGGGCACCGACAAACAACGAAATTACCAACGAACAGTTAGACAATGAATGCTTTAATTAACCCCTATATAAATTGACGGTGCTGCATTGTTTGAATCGGGCAAATAATACGCGCGAGAACCCGCAATGACAGGATAGGTTGCAGCGAACCACGCAAATGATATATGACCGCACCACGTATCTAGCGTGTCTGCTCTATGCTTGACCCACTGTTTTGCGTCGATCTTGACAAATGACGTCTGCGTCGATGCTAAACGCATAACGCAGACATCCGTCGGCCATGTATCATCGTTTCTGTAGCATCATTGAAAACCGGCGAACAACCGAGATTTATTGACTCTTTGACCGGCCGACGTTGGCCGAGTAACACGCTATATAGAACGAGTTTCTTCTCTGCCTAGCAGTTTAAATATCGCGCGTCGTTAAATATAGTCATTCAGAAGCACGAATCTCGACGCTCTATCGGTTGGCTGTTGTCAAGACGTTCGATCGATTCAACGTACCGCCGACCATATTCTTGGTGTCACGAGCAAGTTTCTCAAACGCTAGGCTGTTTCCTCCGGTGCGAACAATGTTCACGTCGCGAAAATCGTTCCTCGTTGGCAGACCATTATAAAATGGCGTGGATGTTGACGTTAGGACGACAGCTATCGAACGTTACCTCGGGGACAACTCGCGTTTACACGCGAAAGCGTTCGCACGTGCTGCTATTTCTTCCCTGCTACGTGTCGTTGACGGATAGAAGGGAGTCGATACGTGTCGTTCCCATGCAACGAATACGTTACGCACGTCGTACGTATGCACGCTTTTACTACCACATCTTCCGTGAGTTTCCAGTTACGAGAACTAGATTCCCGGCCCTTGGACAAATTCCAGCTCGCACCTCTGTTTGACTTCCAGTAGCGAAGAACAACAGTTGTTTCGAAGAAACGCGCCTCTTCGATTTTACTTCTGGAAACCGTGTCGTTTACCGACCCTTCCTAACGCCTCATTCCACCCCATTCTTATACAGCTTTACACTCTCATAGCGGAGAGCCGCTTATCCCGAGAATGCCGTATTTATCGTTCACTTTGTTACGTACGGTTTGCGTATCTCTGGTTGTTTGTTTGCGTTTATCCATTCTTTTTTTACTTGCGTGTAATACTTTGCCGGGTTCGTATAAAATATTAAACGAGCTGCAGGGTATACGTTCAGAGTGCAAGGACACCGCGAGCCATTTGCGAGCAAATATTCGTCGTCCTCGCTAGTGGAAAAGATGGTGCGTGTATGCCGGTCGAGGAGTACGTAATTAGCTTTCAAAGGGACTTAAACTCAGCTCGTAGTGCGGCTTCTTCTCCGAACGAAAAGGGTTATTATAAATTCCCATTGATTAGAACGGCTGTAAACGGGTTTATGACGTACAAACGAGGGGACACGACCTCGTGGTCGAAGAAAAGAAAGATTTACGACATCGATAGTCGGCGTTGCGCTCGCATAGTGGCGCGTACGGCATGCAGCTGTTTCTTTTGACGGAAGTCGAGCACGTTCCGCGAACCTAGCACCGCTTCGAAGAGGCCAGTGTCGTGGCCGCAGCGTCGAACGCCTTCCACCACGAACATCTCGTGCACGTGAGCGCTCGCTAACGGTAGTACAAGATCTACGATAGTCCTCTTCCCCTTCCGTCCTCTGCGGTTTCGTTTCTTGCGGCCCCCTTCCTTCTTGGCCGACCAATCACGAAAATTCTCGGCGATCGATCGTTAGATCTTGCGCGAATTTCCTCCATAAATCGCGTGCAATTTCGAATTTGGTTGCTTCCTCTCATTCCAAATCGCTATCTCTTTGAACAAACGATGGCGAGGACGATAGAAGTTGGGGGAACCGATTTTTCTTGCCGTGTTTCTCCATAACGCTCGTATTTGCCACGTTTCGTTCCACCGCCGTCCATCGTTCTGCAAATTCATTGTCCAAATCGCGACGATGTTCCGTGTCGTCGCTTGCTGAGAAATCGCTCGAAATTTTTTTCTAGGTTCGTCCCTGAGGAAACGAACGCGATTTAAACGTCCTGTAAAATACTTGCGCGACAACAGCCACGGTAACAGCGTAGGGGTTGCGATACAGGAAACGCGAATGGGGTGACCGGTTGTATCCCCTTTGCTCGCGTCACTTTAGAGTCCTCGTTCGATCGGATGCGCTCAGACGGTTTTCGCTCTGGGCACTTTTAAGGCGTCCTTTCTAAGTACCTTTTATTCGATGTCGCGAACTTTCAGGCGCTCTTTCCTTGGACTGAAGATACGAGCTTCTTGAAACGTCGCTGACGTCTATAAAATTCTTACGACGTCGCCACGGGACTATTATCTTTACCGACTTTTTCCTTCAAATACTTCCCTTTCAATTTATCTTTCAAACTAGTATTCCGCACCCGACATTCATTTCCGCTCTATCGTACGGTCTTCGGAGAATCTGCGTAATGGTAACTTCATTCAGAACTACGAGTAGAACAATTACGGTAGCTAGACGGTTGGTCTACGTTTCTCCATCAAGCCCGTATAAATCATAATTAGCGGGAAGCTCGTAATTTAATCTCGCGTACCGGGTGATGAATGACAACAGATGTCGACAAGGACCACGAGCGTTATCGTTGCTCAATTAGGCGGCGCGGGCTAGGAGCGCAGGCTCAACCCACATGCTTTCCCGCACCTTTGACCTCTTTCGTTTCACCTCTATTCTCCATCCTCTGTTCGTTTCTCTGTTCCTCTTTCTGCTCTCTAATCAGCTTTCTCGAGGCGACTCCTGGGGAATTTGTTGCGAATTCACCGATTCCTCGTGCGTATCAAAATTCCACGCCCGTCCTGGTATCTTGCCGCGCGTAAAATCGAGACGAATTTCCACACTCGAAGCGTTCTAAGACGAGCGAGTCTGAGCGAGATGTCGCTGGTACAATGTCGGTAAATGGACGCGTGTATGTCGTATCATTGCGTGCGGTACAAAGCGCCGTAGCCGAGTATTGCGCTCGTTTTACAATCTTCGAACCAGCGACCAGGTGGGCGATTTGGAATTAAATGGCTCTCTTAGAAATAGTTTCTCCTCGTGGAGAATATTCTTTTGTTTCCTATGAGCAACGACCGCGAAATCGTAGAAGAATCGTAAAGGAAGATTCGCTGCGTTAACAGGAAGCGGAAGCGGTCCAAGGCAGGTTTCTTTTAATTAAGCGTTTCTCCGGCGTTATTTTCACTCGTATTTTCCTGCGTGATTATGCGAGGATTCCTCGCATCACCGGTTTTATTTGTCGTTCTTAGAACATGGAATTACCTTTTCTCTCCTCGTGTCTACTTTCGGAACGCTCTGCGCGCTTCCAGACTAACGAAGCGTGCCTGCCCAAAAAGGATCGCACGTACACGCTGAAATACGTGGCGAGCTAACGCGTTTGCACGGCCATTCCTGCGTGTGTACGAGCGAGTAAATTGCGCGAAAGTTGTACGGCGTGAACACAAGCGGGATTTAAAGCGGGATAACACGTAAGAAACGCGATGAAGCTGCATGTAGAGCGTAGAAAGTTGAGACTGTATATCGTCCCGTGGCAGAAACAGGAGAGCAAAGTGCAAAGTGCACGGACTCGTCGAGAGAAAGAGGGGAAGGTCGATGGTAGGCGAAGGAAGAAGGGAGAACCCGCCAAGGGTTCCTCTGTCATTGACTCTCTGCGTTTCATCGTCCGGCCTGAAAGCCTTCCTTGTCCTCGGCTACAGTGCCTTTCAGAATAGGCTGACACTATCCAGAAGCTGGCTCGCTGGATGAAAAAGCCGGCAGATCTCGTTGTCGGCGTAGTTTTGTACCAATGGTTTCAACGATCTTGACTGTTCGAAGAAAAGGAAAAACCGCTTATCGTGTCTACTTGAAATCCAGACTTTGACTAATCGAGGGTTCTAGTAGCTGTAACGTTCTTCGGTCGGATCATAGCGAAGTCAAAATCGACGAACCTCGTTTTTCTATCGTGTTCTGGTTGTGTCGAACAAATCGGATCTTTCGATCATCGCCCCCATTTTTTATCCCACAGACACGCTGCGGAGGGACAAAAAGTAGTAGAATTTCGAAATAACAGAGCTCGTAAAACTCGATTCAGCAGCTAGCACAGGCAACAGCTTTGGGAAATTTATGCCACCCCGGAGTAAGAACTCGGCTGTTGGAAACGACGTCGGACGAGGATGATCGCGCTATATACCGGCGGAATACGAAGTGGAATTTCGCCGTTAATGATAACAGAAACAGAGTCGGCGGAGTTTCGTGATGTCAGTCAGTCGCAGAGAGGCTACTCTTACCGAACCTGGCTTTCGTGGCACGGCTGCTGCATTCGGTTTTGAGCGTACCCACACGTGCTATAATGCACGCCGTGTGCCGATACCAGCTCGAGATAAAGTACTAGGAAACGAGCGTGCATAGGCAGAGAACCGACGCGCAACAACCCGGCGTCGTGCATCGCGATCGCCATAACGTGTATCGCTCGTTTCAAAGCTTTCCATGCACGGTATTGCACCGCGCTCGTTCCATACGAAGAAAGGTGAACGATCGTGCCATTCGACGATCAAAAACTTGCCGAAATTGGTAACGCGAACGCTGTTTCGAACAGATACGCTAGATTTCATTATGAACACGATTTATATCGCTTTAAACGAGATACATTTCGTCACCCTTCTATCTCTTTTTATAAAAAAAAATGTAGTTAATCGATTCGCGTATGTCTCATTGGTATAAGGAATGCGTGATAATATAACGAAAATTCTACTTAGACAGCAACGAACGTTTAGTACTTTCAAGCCCACGCGATAATATGAAACTTCATGAGTTTTAAATTCAGCTTTCTCGATTTACAAACTGGCAGAGATGCGACAGAGTGAAGAGCTGGAACGAGGATTTAGCGCAGAGTTGCCTTTCGAAAACTCGAAACTCGAGACAGTGTTGGCAACATCACCGCTTTTTTCTACTTTTCGATATACAGAACTTCTTTTTTTTTTTATTTATTAATATTTACAATCAATTCTCGCATATACAGAACTGACACATTTCTCTTCCTCGGTAGGGTCCGTAAAAATATAAATTTGCTTAAACTACCACAGTCTACTTACAACCGTATGGCTTCTTTGTATCGTATTATTCTCGCTGTAAATTATTTCCCAGCGATCGACGAAATCTCGCTTTTGCTGGGAAAAAGGGGGCCGATTACGTCGAATAAATTCCGATCGTAGAACGCATTCCTTCTCCTTCGCAAGTAACGGGGCCACGACCTGCGAAGAGGCCCTTTCGCGGCTCGTCGAATCCGCTTTGTAATGAAATTATACCGGTTCTCGTCGATCGGCAAATTACGGGCTAGATATTGGCCGATGTACACCTACCAACTTGATAACGCGGATATCCGTCTACGTTACAAATCGGAGGTCCGACGCGCGCCTCGCACCTACGTTAAGCAGATTACCCGCGCGTCGATGAATATGTATGAGCGTGGCGCATACACGGAGCCGAGAGACCCGGTGATCCGTGTCACGCAGAAGAGAGAGAACGGTGGGCGTGCGCGTATCGCACGCACGTGGCCACGTACACGCGCACGCATCCACCTACGTGAGTACACACGCACGCACGCGTCTGTGTACGAGCGAAAGCGTGGGTGGAGAATGGACTGGCGAGGAGTTAGCGCGAATAGACAACGACGAACGTTCCATCGCGAAACTGTGTCGCTCCGGGATACCAGATTTCAGATTCGAAACGGGTTTCGAATGAAGACACGCCGACTGTAAGATTAGTAATACGCGATAATTAACTCGTTAACCTGTAGACAAGAGAATTAAGCGTTTTAATCTATGCGACGATGCGTTCATTCTTCTCTCGCATCTCCGTCATTGCAGGTAGCTTGCTACGGGAAAAGAAATTCTAATTTTAATTCTAATTTAAAGCTTGGTTATTATTAACGGATACGAATATATAAATCGTGTAGTGGTACAATAACGATAAATCAATGAACAAAAGGAACATTCGTGCAGTACGTTGTATGAAACTTTTGGTAATTTCGTTAGCGCTGTAACGAGACACGATAAACGCGTGTCTGCATCGATGGTAACAATGAAATTTCAAAATGTCTCGTACTTCACAACGCAATATATTCGTACAAATAATCTACATATAAGTTCTATACTTTCGCGAGCCACCGTAATTCTATGCGGGAAATTTCCTACTACGCACGATGACAAATAGAAGATGGAAAGATTGGACTCGCTGTGGACGCTTCCCCCTTTCACCTCCCAGGGAAAAATAATTGCGGTAATCAAAGCCGGGTCGCGTTACCGATATCCATCCTCCTCTACAGGCGCGTGCATGGAGCGATCAACGCTTGGTCGGTATCGTGTTAAAGCCAGGCTGCTCGACCCGGCGACCGGACAATCGCGTAGCGTGTACGCGCACGAATAGAGTCGTACGCGCGCGGAGAGAGGATTAGCGAGAGAGCGTGGGTGGAGCATGGCAATGGGAGCAACGGTGGACTTGTTAGCGCGAATACATCGTCAGGAATAAAGCGTGTCGCATGTATATACGTCTAAATATAAAGTCGGTGGAGCCGGTGGAGAAGAGGCGCGAGTGCCACGGATCCCTGGCGAAAGAGCGGTGTAACCACCTAGTCAAAACACGCCTGTTGTGTCGCTCGGAGAACCCGCGAGGCGACGTCGCAACAGCGACTGCAGCTGTAGTTGCAGTCCGCTGCAGCTGAGTCCGATTCCAGACCGCCCTCTTCTCCGTGCTCTTCGCGAATACGTCGTTCGAGTTTCTCTCGTCGATTATGTTACAGTTTCGTGTCGTTTAGTGGGTGCGTCGATGTCTAGTGAAATCGATACCACCGTGCAGGATCGATAGTGGAAGCGGAAGAGAAATTGTGAAAACGGTGAATTTATTAAAAAAAAAAAAAAAGTAAGAAACTTCGAATTTTCAATGCTAATACGTCGATGGCATTCGCTCCTTCTCGTTTTACATCTCGATCGTTCGTCTACGTCTTACGCGAACGCGTTTATATTTACATTCAATGACACGCGTCTAGTACCCCGGTGATTACCAAAATACGTATCTCGAAGAAGTCGTGGACGAAGTGGATATTCGCGAGATTCGCGATACCACCGACCAGTGGTTAAAATTCGCTCGCAGTCGCGTGTCGCCGGGATTACGCGATTGGAAAAGTTGAAAACGAAAGGTTATTGGAAGTTTCGAAGCGGCAGCGTGTCGCGTCAGAGAAATATAATTAGCCGTGCTTTTGAGACGCGACTGGAAAGCAGGCTGTCCATTTTACGACGACCTTGGCTGTGAGGAATCGTAAAAACCGACGTGGAACGCGCTATGCTCTCTGTATCGCGCTATTTTCGGGCGGATAGCGAACCACTCGCGCGTAAGTGGCGGGCGAGATCGAACGGGGACGCGATACTCAGATATTTTACGACCGAGTCCATCCATTGACGTGGAAGTTTGTTTCGCCAACTTGGTTGCAGAGCGTCCATCCGTACTGGCGTTAATTAATTTATCGTTCAAAAGGGAATCGAGTCAACGGAGAAGACGCTTTCGAGCGATCGGCGTTGTCCGTTTACCAGAAGCGTAGGCCCCGAACGAAGCTTCGCTCGAGCGTGTTAACGGCAATTATCGTTCCTTCCCGGTAATCAGAAGGGTGGCGCAACAAAAATCGGCTGACGTAGACCGATGAAACTGCATCGAGATTCCTCGACTCGTAACGGTGTTGTGCGTAAACAGGTAGCTCTTCTGGCCTCGTCTACTGGTTCTAGATTCACAGGAAACGCCTTAGAACTGTTACATGTTACATTCTACTGCGGAATACTCGTCGTGATGATCTCCGCGCGTCCTATATCCGTTCTTTCGTTTCTTCTTCCACAGACTAGATTTCCTGGGGTTCTTGCATATAAAATTTATACCGTTCGTTAGCATAGGAAGGAAGGATTTTACGATCGTGGATAGTTTCGCTCGCTTTACGAGGAAACAGGGATCGCCTGTCTCAGTTGGTCTCAGTCTACAGGTTGGAGAAATCCCGTAAATACCGAGGGTCCGGTATCGTCACCATCTACGATCCTCCCGTAATTAATTATTCTCGTCGAGTCGCGGGGCATTTAAACGAACGAGGCCGGAGGCCCGTGAGAGGAAAGCGTAATCGGTTAAAAATTGTGCCGTCCCAGAAACCGAGGGCCAACAATCTGGACGAGTCCGCTCGCGAGAGAGAGAGAGACAGAACAATAGCTCGGTTGATGACGATCAAACGTTCTCGTTGTTCCGCGTTCGTTAAAAGAGAGAACCGGCCTTCTCTTTCCGGGATCGACGCGACGTATCGCGCTTATTACGAATTAAACGAAAAAGAGGTTAATTCCGTGGCGGCTAAAACGGTCGATTCGAGCGGCTATTTTCAGCTGGAAACGTGACACTTCATTCATAATCCTCGACCGTGTAAGCTCGCCAGCCGACACCTAATTAAATCTGAATTTCCTCTTGCACTTGTTCGAGCGAACAACTTCCTCGTTGCTACTCGAGAACAAGACGCGACGCCGACCCCCTTTCCACTCCGATGCAAATTTTATTTACCTAGTAAAACTTGTTATTCCGTATTTGCATCGTGCCATTGAACTATACCGTATACATAGAGAAGCGTATTTGCTACTGTACATCGGCAAAATGACACTAGAGGATACTTCATCGACGCGTGATCGATGATAGTCATCGTGGCACATCGTAGCAACGAAAGGATTTCGCAAGCGAGTGTCAAGGGAACGAAGGACTAAGTGGAAACGCGTGTTTCCGTCCCCGTTCGGCTGCCCTTTCGCCCTTAATCCCGCCAGCCCGTTTCCACGACAGCACGTAACTGAGTCGGTAAATCAACCGGGTATTCCTTTCTTGGTCCTTCATCCACCGAGTGCAGGTTGGTTCGCGATTCCGGCATTAACTTTAACGCAGCCGGATTAAAACCTTTACCGTATGTCGCGAGGATCACAGTTTCCCCTTTATGCGGCGTCGCGAATGGAGAACGTCGTTAAATGTTACTAACCGCTCGTTGGCCGGACGTTGCTCGATTCTCATCTGTCGACGATATTCTCCTTACCGATTCTGTTCCTGCGAAACAATTTCGCAAGGTGGACTTGCTCAGATTTTTGACGAATCGTTCGCTTGTCGTTTGTCTAATCAGTAGTGGGCGTTACAGATAGATCCGCGGTTAAACACATACTTTCGCTGTGACTTGGTATTTCAATTGTTTTCTGGCAAAAGCTTTTAAATCTTGTTCGTGGAACGAACGATCCTAATGATTTGCGCGCGTAGGACTCGGGTCGAAAATATTTAACCGACCGTGTCGAATGTTGACCCTAATCGCGACCGAACCAGATCGGACCCGGCAATTTGTGTCCTGTGCTCGGTTAGCCATGCGAGGATTGTGACTGTGCGCGAGCACTTCGTGGTACGATTCTACTTACCGAAGAACGAGCTGGAGATGGAGCGTGCCATTTCTACGGACGACAGTTGCGCGAAGAGGCTGTCGACGATCACGGAATACTCGGAGCCTGGGATCGACAGCGACGATAACGATCGCGAGGAACGCCGCGAGGAGGAGTCAGCGATTCCCAGAGGCGATTCCGAGCAAAGGCTCGAGGAGCAGGCGACAGCCGTCAAGTACTTCCTCGTGGACGACTCGCCGATGGCGAAGTTCAGTCGCAGCATCAAGTGGATCTACAAGAAAGTGAGTCTCGAAAGTACCTCGGTTAAAGAGATTTGTACTTTTCCTTCGTCTCGAATAATCATTGTAACGTTCGCGCAATGGCGCGATATTACGATAATAATTTCATAGCGGTGATATTGCGATCGAAGATCCTTGTACGACGAAGGAAACGTAAGGGAATCGACGAACGAGAAACCGAATATCGCAGATTTCGCTGTGAAAGCAGAGAATAAGCAGAATTCTCGATACAGTTCGAACCCCAGGGAATCGTCTGTGAATCTGAATCTGCGATTCAAGCAGATTCGCCATTTGCACCTCAAAGTCAGCTTATGAGCGAACGAGTGTACCAGGGACTAATTCGTGCATATGCGGGGCAAAGCTCGTTTCCAGTTACGATACGCGCCTTTATCCCAAGTTGCCACCGTGGAATTATCGTATCCCGCGGATGTCTGACGTTGACGTTTCTATCGGGCCGGAAGGTTCGATCGTACTCTAGTCGCGTCCGCTTCGTCTTCGTCTCGGTGAAAGAAGCTATTAACCGCACGCAGCGAACGCCGCGCGTTCTTTTGCTCTGTTTTACTTTCGAACTCCTCGAGCCGTGTCTGCTTCGTACGGAACGAAACGTACCGTGTACGCCCGGCGGTTCCTGGCGCGACTCACGAAAGTCGTGACGGGCCTCGCGCCTCTCCTCCGCTCATCTACGATGCCTCGGAACGTGCTCGAAAGCGTGCCCCGTCGCGATGCATCGACGCTGAAAAGGTCTAGCGTGCAGGAATTTTAGGTGAATTGGTTCGAAGTTGCGTCGATCGAAGTTCGCGAGTGGCGGTTGCGCCAGGAATTTCTAAGCAGCGAGTGAGAACCGCGATCCAACAGGGCATTTTGTTCCGCTATATGTCCGTAAGAACAATGATTTACGCTCGAATTAATACGTTTCCTCGGTCCCTAGATTCGTAGAAAAGCCTTTCCATTTAACATTCACTGCCAACTACGAGATACCTCGCAGTAAGCGTATGTACCAAGACTGCCGACGATATCTCGTAGTTTGCGGAGTGTGCGCAGCAATTTTATTCAGCGACGCCAGCTGCCAGTTATCTGGCACTGTTTTCTTTCATTCTCAACTTGGTGTAAACGTCATTTTAGTATTATATCTGCAACTAACAAAATTTCCAGCGAATGGGATAAAGACGTTACAATGCAATTGCACCTTCTTTTCTTTATATTCTTGGTTTGTTCGTTGGTATTCTTCCTGCTTGCTTATTCGTTCTTATTTTCGCGCGACAAAGCGCACCGATGATGGTACACAAAGCACGGAACGTGTTAATGAACTCGGTGACAACATTCTCCTCTTCCGATCCGCGTCCCCGACCTCGGATGAAATGCCGGTGGAACGCGAGTGCCCGGAATCGAGATGGAATCCTCTCGCGCCCTCTTTCACCCTCCTTCCGCCTATTCTCCCGTTTCTTTCGTCCTCCTTGCTCTCGGTCTCGCTTTGTCTCGTCTCGTCCGCGGGTCTGTCGCTTGTCCTTTCCAATCTCTTCTCGTCACGTGTTCGTCGCAGAATGGGGAGGTCGCGCAACAACCACCGGGCTACTTGTTCTCCGCTCCTGGCCAGACGGATAAAGAGCAGAAGTGGAGACAGTCGAACCGGTAGCACAGAAGAAACAGCCTGAGAAAGATGAACGGAGCCGAAAGAGGGGAAAGAGGAAATCGCGTCTCGAGAGGCTCCAACGGACCTAGAAACTCTTCTCCGGCCTCCGTTACTAGAGAGTCACAAGACCAGCCTCTCGAGAAGGTCTTAGGAGGCGGAATGACCTATTTCGCATTGTGGCTAGGTTTTCGGTGTACCGGCGGAGAAACGAGAGACGAAACGATGCCAGCGTTACAGCGAGTCGCGTGGACTCGCAAACGACTGTTAGCTACAGCTACCTAGCAGAGTATTCTTTGAAACAGGAAGGTTAACGAACTTCCGCTGAATTCCGGACGCGTTTTCCACGACGTGGAATTTCGTGTTTTACCTCTTTGTGACTCCGTGAAAATTGCCAGCGTCTTACGCGTCGCGAACGAACCGCCGTCCGTGTATCGTTCTCGATTTTCGTGACGAGAAAATTGTGGTTCTATTCGAAAACTAAAGAATGTAACGCGATAGAAGACTCGGGAAGTAGGTTTGTAGAAAAACTTAATGGGCCGGTTAGGAGGAAATCGATACATCAGCGCGACCCGGTTACGCGAGAAGTGATAAATTTTAATTACCAAATTATGCTGTCCGACCTGACACAGAGTTGGAGAACCGTGCTAACCCACGACCGACCCAGCTAATTGAAATCTCGATTTTTGGTAGCTCTAATTCGTTCCCTCGGCTTTATGGAGTCGTACATGCCTGAAATATCTCAGCCATTCGCCGTGCGCCAGGTGGAACGAATAGGCGGCACGAGCTCTACCCGAGATTCTTATCCCAACTGCGACACGTTCCATGCGTCAGCAGGGTCTTCTCTCACTTTACGTTCCTTCGATCGACAATATTCCGGGGTCAATAGAAACCGAATCGTTCCAATTTCTTCCTGGTCGTTTTCTCTCCGCGATCGTTTCGCCCCGATGTCGGACTTCCTTTCGAAGCAGCATCTCGCGCCTCGCTTCTGATACGAACGACCGAGAACAAAGCGAATCGCGTTTACACGCTTTTAACATGCCGGCGTACCGAACGAGCGCTCTCTTAGGAGCAAAACCAAAGTAATTTGCCACAGGAAACGCGCGTAATCGCAAAATCGACCACAATGTCGATGTCGTTGCCGAAAGTGCGGCAGCAATTTCCATCGATGGGTTCGTCCATCGTCTGCGGGCTGCTGTGTAACGACCAGACCTTCCATTGAAACTCGCAATTGACGTTACGAAGTTAACGCTTACGCACGCGAGTTCATGCTCCATGTTCCATATAATATCACCGGCACCGGAAATATCGACTATTTTTCGAAATTACCATATTGCCTAAGTAATCCTGCCCTCCGTAATTTCAATCAATTCCAACCCCTTTTAACCGATCGGCTACGATACGACCACCATCGGTCGTAAATTTCCACGAATCTCATTCATCTTCCTTCTGTATCTTTGGAATTTGAGAAAGCAACGGATCGCGACAAGGAGACACGTTTAATTCCGTGGATTACGATGATCTTTTTGGATATTTGTGACAGCGGTAGATGCGTATTCGTTACTTTAAACATCTTACTATGTCTGAAGGAATACATGGAAATATGTATACGAAATTTCTAGTAATACGTAATTCTGCTTAATTCAGAGACTTGTTAATGGTCTTATCAACGATCCCCGCGTCGCTGTTCTAGTGGATTTCGCAGCGATATAAATAATCTCGTAGCTTTAAATTGAAATAGTAATTAGAGCTAGACTTTGATACTAATACGTAGGAACTTTATTACTTGGAGTAATTAATTCTTACCATGTCGTTTCCTTGGGATTTATTTGCATATATAGACTATTATTATAGATATGGTTGTGCCAAAAGTTTCTTTCGTTTTATAAGGAAATAATAGACGCAAGTCGTTTTCTGTTTTGTTCTATTGGAAGAAAATGGATCATGCATAAATCAATAAAATAATACGAAATAAAAAATGTTGTGCATCTATCATAAAACGAAAGAAAGTTTTCGGGCAATCTATCGTATTATTGAATTGTTGGTAAGAAAGTGGTGACTTAGATTTTAGCCCCACGCAACAGAATGTCGAACATTAATCGCGATGATCGAACAGGTATGAACGATGCGGATCGTGAAATTCGATAGCGTGGATCGCGATCGAACATTCCTGTTCGCCGATGTGTTCGTACTCGCAGGATATTTGATCCGCCGTGACAGTCCATCGAGACTTTTCGATTCGAGGACCGGACCGCAGCATCGAGTCGTGACCGACGCGTTAAAGCGAATCGATTTCACCGAAGCAAGTGTCACGTTAATTGCAGCGGTGCCAGCCGATAATCAGCGTGTCATTAAACGCTGCGCGGCGACGCAGTTCCGGCCAAACAATAACAACAATCAGAACGACAAATCGGAATTTTGTGCTCGTTCGCGAATTGTTGGAATATCGAAGCCGCGACAGAGAGGCCGGCCTGCAAAATGAATTATTTATTTTGTCAACCGCCGTCGTGCTGTGCTAATTCGATGGTCAATTAACGAATCCACCCCCTGTGACGCGATTTGTTCGTCTGTTTGCTCGCTAATGCGCTGGAAATTCGTTTATGCAGAAGACTCGAGCCCCTATTTATGCCGAGAATGATTTACGCTATCGCGTTCGATGGTTTTCGCTATATGAAGTCCAGAGGCAGTAACACGATAAACCGTTATTATAATAAATATAGGATGAACGGTTTTAGTCTGCAAACGCAAATTACTCGTGCGCTACGTGTGCTATAAAAGAAAAACTAGCTCAGATAAGAAGCGAATGATTTGGAGAGGAGCACGATCTGGTGTAGATAGTTTTCTTTAGACAGACTCGAGCAGATCGTACGAAGGTGACATTTCTTTACACGGAATTGTATATTTTTTAACTCACGAATCGATGTAGCTTATTATTCTCCGCAAGAAAGTATTAACCTATTTCTACCGAACAATCTTTCAACTCTACTTTATCGAATTTAACGTATGAAAGATCTGAGATAGCTGCTAAAGTAATGATTCTTTCGGTAGAAATAGATTAACAGCCTTTTTGCAGAGAGTATCGAACTGCGTCGACCAGAGCATTGCGAAATATAAAATTCCATTTAAAAAATAATGTGTCACCTTCTTACGATCTCTACGAAACTATCCACATTCCATCTGATTTATTTTTTTATACAACATATAACGTACGAGTAACTTGGATTTATAGATCAAAATCGGTCATCCTGTATGTATCATCTTTATTAATGCGGATTATGCTGACAAAGTGGGATAAGTCAGCAGTAACGCACATAGGTGTAAATGCAGTGTTGAGGTTATTCGATGTGTAAACAGAGAAAACTCGTGGATAAATTGTTAGGCAGAAAATATATTTAAATAGAAGTGTAATGCAATGTTTATGGTCTGACCTCGTCGCAGTCTTTTGTCTACGCGCTGTCGATGGCTTCAGTGCTTGAGAAAACTAAAAAAACCAGATGTAGAGTTTTCTTAGAAGTGGTGACCACTTCAACATGCAGAATACGCGATTATCACGCAATTATAGAACGCAGGTATTGGGTTGGCAACTAAGTGATTGCGGATTTTGACATTAGGTGGTAATGACTCGTGCCATATGCCTGTGTTTTGGGTTGGCAACTAAGTAATTGCGGATTTTGACATTAGGTGGTAATGACAAAATCCGCAATCACTTAATTGCCAACCCAATACACAGGCATATGGCACGAGTCGCATGCTTTGTAACGCTTTTGAAACGGAATTTCTGGAGTTACAAAGTCTAGTACGAAAAGAATGTAAACAAGTGCGATACGAGATGGCAGTATTACAAATGCGATTGCATGCTCCGAATTAACCACCGAGGATAAACAACGACGTGGGAGAAATATCCGTGCGAACCTAAACGATCTCGTGGGGGCATAGAGGTTTAACAACTAAAAGAGTCGACGGCGATCTATCGTATAATGCTATTAATAATCCTAAAAAGAAATAACAAACCCGTCACGATTCTCCATGACTCGAGGGATCGCAGGTTCGGCAAGAACATAATTAGACTGCAATCATGATCAGTAACAGACATACCCTGATCCAACATGTATTTCGCGAACCTAAGACAACTATGCCGCAGCTTCTCAATGAGCTGCTTATATTCTATTGGTTGGCGACCACATTACGGATGCATACTCTGAATGTGTTGTAACTAATGTGCGATATAATAGTTCGATGAGTTGGATGATGAACAAAGTTAAAGGTACGTCGCTTAACAAATTCTAATTTCCTGCACGCGTAGTTAACGACGATAATTGTATTTTTCATTTCCATAGAACTTTGTCAACTTCTCAGCTATGTTCGGAAGGTTGGTATCTTCGAGCTTGAACAGGCAGTTTGCATTTTCAATCGTGTCACGTCAAGACGCTGCTGTTTAATCATAAAACGCCCTTAAAGTCGGTAAACCAACAAAAATGTTTTTCTCCTGGGAGCTTCGTACAGATTCGATGGCAAAAATATTTCTTTGAAGAATATTTCTATACAAGCTGATCTTTTTCTCTTTTTTTTCCTTTTTTCTTTATGCCCTTTCCCTCAAGGGATGCGCCTTTTTTCGTGCTATTCATCGCGAGACACCCTGCATAAAGCGATAAATTGGATTCCCGACGAGGCAACTGGAAGAGGCGAACCGTAATCTTCGCGGGGACTTAACGCGTACACGTAGCATCATCCGACCGAAGAGAGCCGGCCTCGATTAATCATACAGTCTTACGGTGACAGCTTCTATGAAAGCTTGAATCTTCGCCTTGTTGCTCCGCGATGAGATCGATACGGTGATCCCATTGAGACTAAATTACCTCCCATTATGGGAGTCACACGGCCAACCGATACTCTCGCGGCCGCGCATGTTGCTCGTTTAATCTCTTAGCAGGGATTAACGATGCACGGTCCTGTGTTTGTGGAAAAAACTGTAGTAGTTGATTCTCAGTTCTTTGGGGGTTGCCCCGTCTCCAGCTTCTATTTACTTTGCTGCCATACTTTTGTGTTTTACGTATCAGGTATTTTCGATGGAACGTCCACGTCTCTAGCATAAGCAATCATTTCTATATAGATATTTCTTTGTACGATCTGTTTATTTTTGAAATTATACAAATATATTGCGTATTTGTGCAAAAAGATTCCGAGTATAAAAAATAATATAAAGTTTCGAGGTTGCTTAGGAAAAAGCGCTTCCTGGGTAATGCGGAAATATCATCAGATCGATAACACGTACTTCATGGATAACATTAGGTTCGGTTTAGTTTGAAAATCGAGTTAGCTGGATAATTTTCTATTTTGGCTATCGGATCCGCGTGTGTGTATGTTCTCAGGCAATGACTTTCCTCGGCAAAGGAATGTACGGTACAGCGCGACGGCGAATAAAATCATTGCGCGGGGTCGTGGTCGAGTTCAACGACACGAACCTTGGCTAGAGAAAGAGAACGGATCGAAAGGATCGAGGATCCAGAGGGGATCCGGTCGATCTCCGTGGACGTGTTTTGGATAAGGATACGTTCTTCTCTTCCTCTTTCATTCCACCTACGCTACGGTGGCGCTAATTATCTTTTACGTCCTAACAATATCGCGTAATTAGTTCTTCCCTTCCACTACCTTGAATTACACCGAGTAGAACTGCTGTTGCAGAACGCGGAAACACCTAGCGAAATAACGTGCATTTTTTGTTCGCTTTCATTCGGTATTTCTTCTCTCTTTTTTTTTTTTTTTCCTAGTCGGAGAACTGGACGAAGGAATTTCGTGTCGAGTATAAAAACTGGTAGCTGGCCAGCGGCCCGTTTTTATCGGCTCGCTTCACATTATCGGCTATCGTTCGGCCGTATCGTCCCGTTCGTTTATTCCGAAATTCTTCGACAGATTATGACGTATCGGTCGTTTATTCGGCCAGGCTGACGCGCGAATGAAAGGGTCCACGTCCTGTCCGTCAGGATAATTCGGCTCTGTCCCGGACACCGATAGAGATCGATCGATTTTTCACGCGAGTTTATGGATACACGCGTACAAAAGATCCGCCGGGAAAATTACACGCGTCGTAATTTCGCTTAAAATGAATGCAGCACACGCTTCTACGATTTACGGCAGAGTAAGATGATTTCAGTCATCTCAATTTCCACGTCTTAAAATTCAATCCTCAGCCTTGCACGGAATAATCAAACTTGTCGCGTATTATGAAACACCATCGATTTTCAACGTAATAATCGAAGAACGAAAAAATATCGCCTACTTAGATCCGATCGATCTCGAATTTGTCGTCGAACGATTCGAGGCTTCTATCGTTAGGGTAAAACCAGCTTGCTCGTTCGTGCTTTTCATTAAACCCAAACTCAAACAAGATTGCGAAGAAAAAGAGCACCGCTGTGACTTCGTATTGTACCCGAGTAGAGTAGAAAACCGCGCGGGCGAACAACGAAGGAATTCGTCGTGGTACGAGTCGAGAGAAACAGCCCTCCGCTTCTGTCTACGCCATAGTTTTTGCAAAGGAGATGAAAGAAAAAGTTGGCGACTGCAATATCTGGTTCCCATCCGCGTTCCATGTGCCACCGATCAGTCGATAATTGCAAACCGAACGACCGACAAACATTTAATGGAGTTTTGGGCCACGGTCTCGCGCGCCACGATCCACTTTTCGTTTTACAAACGGCGGCCAATCGCTTCCTTCGCCGTTCTGTCCGACCCGGTTTCAATCCGCGTGTCGATTACACGTTTCGCGCTTTCTCTATCGTCCGCGACTCCATATCCACTTATTTTCCACTATTTTTATCTATTTATCTGACTAGACATTCGGCCTTATCGAGATCCCAGGGACAATTAGTACTTTGTTTCCGGTCGAACTCTATCTTACACGACTTCTTTCGCTCTTCCGTGATTTCGTTGGTTCTAGGATACTTTTTAAGGAGAGACAATCGTAGGGAAATTGATAGTTTCGAAGCTTCATGATACACCGTGTAGGCTACTGCTACTTCGTAAAGTTGCTGGGTTGGCAGAAGAAACGAGATCCCATTCTTTGATGCTCAGCAGTCCGAGAATACACGTTGTTACGTAGCGGGCTAACCAAGTATCACGCAAATATGATTTTTCTTCGCTCACCCGTTTTACTAATAATTGAATATTACGTAATGACGCTAGAATGAAGTTACATAATCGTATCGTTACGTACTAATACAATTCGGTATTTAGTATCTGGAAACACTGTAAATGCATCGATGATTCCTACAAAGAAACGCGGTCTAGTAACACGAGGAGAAATTGAATTTCAGAGTTTTGTTCGAAGGATCTTTGCGCCTTCCAGCGAATCGTTGCGACACTGTCTTCGGTCGGAACTCGCGAAAATATTCTCAGTCGCGTTTCTGCTTCCAGATAACAAGGATTCGTTGCTAGTAGCGATTTATAAAATTATCCTCCTCTGTTATTTCCCGAAGAGAAAGGGATATTTATATTATATTACATTTATATATGTTGAGAATGTATAATTTTCTGTGCTGGACTGGGTTAAATGCGTAGTAGAGATAGTCGTATGTGAATATCAGTGTGTGGAGGTATGTGCGTCTCGAAAACAGATGAATGTAAACTGTTCAGTCGGTTAACAGTCGAGTATAGAAGAAACTTGCTGAGACGCGTGCAAGTGTGTATCGATGAATATATAAGGAATCGTCCACGAAATAAATATATTACTATTTTAATATTAATCCTCAGTATAAATTTAGTGTTCCTATAACATTATTTCGGCTTCAAAGGTCCACGATTCTCAACAATATATTTCTTTACGTAAGAAGATCTAAAATAAATTTCGATCCCCCAAACGCGGTTCGACGCATCGTCGAATTATTTACGAACCGATGTACGAACAATGAGCAATCATCTTCGTCGCGAAGGACACGGAAATGCGAGCGAAACGATCGCACGAAAAGACGTCGTTAAAGGAGGACGATCGTACGTTTGGATTAGCGTGAGTTCGCGCGTCGAACGAAGCGGAACGGCTCGCGTATAGGACCGTCCGTTGGCGACAACGCGTTATCGATAAAACGTAACTTTCAGTTTGCGAGGCAAACGTCCGGGCTGCGTTGCACGTCTGTCTTAATCCTCGCATCGGTGAAATATAGCAGCGCGGTCACGGGAACGCGGGATTTCGCCGGTAAGCCGCGCCCGTTGTTCCCGATTCTTTCTTTCCTTCCAGTGTGTCGGTTAAAAAACGAGCAGAAGAAACGACGAACGGGATATTCGCCAGGGTTAGAGAGGTCTGCCGGTGTCGCGATAGTTCAGTAAACCCGCTCGTTCCCTCGAATCCGTAAAGGAATTGACTTTGCCACGGATTCTCGTTATTCTCCAGGCTCGTGCAATCTGCCACGAAAGGATTTGCTTCTTTTGGAATAGCACGATCCGGGTATCCGATGACGCAGAGAAGATTTCAATTTTGTTATTGTTTATCGCGCACTTACTCGTGCGATCGGCCAATCGTTTAAAGCGCATCGTCGTTGATTTGATGTTCGTCGACTTCTCGCGGGCTGGAAACACGTTCGTAAAACAAGACGATATCGTGTAAAATGTTAAAAATTAATCGTAATTGGATAGCACGCGAACAATTCCAGATACAACAATGGGATTGAAAAAGTGAATTAAATCGTAGAAGCTATTTGCAGGACCGACGATAAGATTAACGCGATTTTATCACAAAATCTTCTGTATTATTCAGAAAAGAGAAGGGAATGACGTTTAAAAACGTCAACGTTTTCTAAAAAAGAAGAGATCTCGTGTATAGTTCTTCTCTAGAGGTGTAATAATAAGCGTATTTCGCTCTGACTGGGAATTAAAAATCGGTTGTCAGAATTGAATGCAGGAGGAGCTGGAACGAAGAAGGAGAGTCGAGAAGGAAGCGCGTTATTCCGGGCCGTGGTGCACGTTCGAATAATCCGCGGGAAATTCGTCACGGCCGACTGGCCGCATCATTCGACGATAGTTTTAGCGAACGAACGTGCCTCGTCACTGTCGCGCCATTCCCGTCCGTTCTCCTTTTTTTTCCCCCGGGCGCAATTTCCGCGCTACCCACCACTCGTCGATATTCATTCCCCTTTCTTCGGCTCGTACGCAGAGACCGTTCCGAGGGTAAATTGATTCAGCCTGTGCCAAGGCAGGACGCGGACATACAGCTCCTCCGTTCGCTCGATCGTGTGTTCTCGCGATTCAGCTTCCTGCGTTCGGTGCAGACCGAATCGACGTATCGTGGAAAACGAAGAGGGAACGTCCACCAGGACTCGTTTCTTGCAAAGTCTTTTCGCCTGGCGAACGATGGAATTTTGACGTCGATGAACGCGCAAGAATTTTTCGAATTACTCGATGAATTTTTAATAGAAAATTTCACGGTGTCGCGGACCCTTGTTGGGCGGTAGCCTCGCTGAGAATCGAGCATACGTTGACATTGCGATCGTAGGGAAATGGAGTTTCTGGAATAAAATTAGAACGCGCAGGCACTAATTCGACGGTTGAATAGCGTAGAACGTTCGATGATCGATGTTCGTGTGGTTGCCGTGTTACGATCTTTTTCGTCGAATATCCTAGACGCCCGTGCTTATGTATTCGTCAATCAGGTTCGTGGAAATTGACATATTCGTCAGAACGTTAATTCGACAGAAAATGCATCCACCGTAATCATAGCGGCAATTACTACCACGGTACGACCAACAACCATCGAATCGTCGATATCCATAAATTTAGTCGAACTCGTCGCGTCATCCACGATCCGACGTGTTAGTCCCTGTCGCGATAGTTAAAAACAACTGACAAAGTTCGTACGTTTGCTCTTATTTAACAGGAGCATAATCGTAAAAGGAAGTGCCGCTCCAGATTGTTCTATCGGAGCGAACACGTGTTTAATATTACGCTTACCGATATCACCGGTTAAGCTTGTCGGAGGAGACTGAACCGTGGAGGGAGGTCATATTTGCAAGTTAAATTAGAGTAGGGTAAAAAAAAAAAAAAAGGCGGGAATATGCGCAGCGTACAGGCAAAAGAAAAGGGGATTTTATCAAACTTATGGCTCGGTATGGCAAGGGTGAAACTTGAAAACTTCCCTCCTTCCTGCAGCCCTCCCGTCCGCTTTTCACCTCTTGGTCGGAGCATCCTTTTGTCGCTCGAGATTCATAAGCTTTTTTTTCCGGTACCGTTTCTCCGCAATTTCAGCGGAGTGGCCTAGCGTAGTCTCGAGACGAGAGCACAGGAATTCACCTGTATTCGAGGGCCACGAGATCAATTCTGTGTCTGCTGGTGAATTCAAGGAGAGAGGTTTGCCAAACTAAATAAAAGAGAGAGAGAGAGAGAATCTGGTCGCGTCGCAAATTAAACGAACGCACCTGACTGGCGTTCCCGTGATCGAAGCTATTGTCGCCTCGGTGGACCCTTTTTCCCTGCAACACCGGATCTATATTGTTCAATTTGACCTGGTTGTCGGGTGCACCAGCCAGTTTCAAACGCGCAGAGTGCTTTTCAAGCGGGATGCCATTATTTAGGAACGTGTGTAACCGTGAAAGTAGCGAGCGACACACGAGCGGTTTCCTTGAGTTTTTGCCCGACAATTCTTTCCTGTCTAGCCTCGATTCGTCGTTGCTTGCACCGTTAGAAATCGTCGGAAACCGATGGAGAATTATCGTTGTCGAAATTTATTTTTCTTGCCTAACACCGCGCATCACTCGGGATCGAAATTTCCACGGGGCCCGGATATTCCGTCTAGAACGAGAGATTCATAACGAGCGTTAATTTTCGAGGCAAACGACGACGGCGACGGGCTCTTTAACGTTCCGCGAAATTATTTAACGGAAGACGAAACGATACACCCTGGCGGCTTATTAAAGCCCGGATTTTCCGGAGGAAACGGGAACCGTCGAAGAAAACGAGGAGTAGAAGCCAACGCGAAGAAGCTGAAAAATCTACTTTGCGTCGATCCCTCTAACGAAAATCTCGTTGAGAATTTCTGCCAGCAGACTCAACGTCTCATAGATAACGAGCGGCATAAATCTGCTGACGGGTTTAATTCGCGTTTCTTTCGCGAATCGTTCGATGTTAACGTACGGTCCTCGCGAAAGATTATGTAAATATAGGGAAAAATATTAGAAAACAAGAGAGAATATTTCGCCACGTTCGCTATATGTCGCGTGCAATTAGAAATTATCCCGGTGTAGGCTCCTTTGACCGCGAAATTGCGGTTTCTCTACGATGTAATATTTTACCCAGGTTTTTCCGTGGATGCGCGAACCACCGCAGGTCAGACAGGCTAGGTCTTGTTCCGATGCACGCGGTTCTTCTATTTGCGATACCCTACCTCGTTGACGGGAGATGATGCACTCACTTTAATCAGAAGTCTGGTTCGACCATGCCCGAGGCAGCGTACGGCTCTCCTAAATGTTACGACGACGAACGCGGTCACGGATACGCGTGCTCTGCCTCTGTAGTATATACTCGCGACGTGTACAGCGTTGCCTGGCACTCCGTTGCAAAAGGAGGAAAGAGAGCTGGCAAAAATGACTTCTTGACAGCAATCTTTTGCTTGATTTTCGCGAATGCGCGTATCGATCGAACGGTAACGGTGATCTTGCCGCAGTCGCGTTACTTTTTTACGAAGGTATCACGATGCATCGATAATTAATCGTCGGTAGATCGTGCAATTCGGACACGCGACAGTGGCGATCCGATGAAGCGGTGGATTAAAACGAACGGAGGAAATAAAATCGCAGACTCGGATTACTAGGAGGCGCGCGCTCTTCACTAGATACTCGCTACCTCTTCTTCTTTTTCTCGCGTTCGAAAAAGGCTGAGGGGAGCCGTTAAAAGCGACGAGCCAGCGGTCGAATTACGCCGGGGAATGGATTACTAGAATTTATATTGGAAGTGTATCGTTCGGAGGACTCGATTCGAATGGCTTCCAGCCGTATCCTGGTTGACGATATCAGGGACACCTTTATGGAAATGTGGAAAATTCCCGCCGGCGAAATAGCCCGCGCCAGTTATCGACCACCGGTGCACCAATTATTCGGCCTTTCTATCATGAATATAAAAATAAACGCCCCGCCTCGTACGGCCCCTGTCATGCCGCTGAGCTCTGGTAGAACGCGTAGGGTGCCAGAGAAATACTCGGCGTTTTATTTAACAGCGCGTTTATTAACTCGACCAGCGACTCCACTCTCGACTCGCGATTCGCGCGGACCACTGTTCAATCGCGATTGAACTCTTAATCCGTTTTCTTCCTTCCTCCTTAATCCTTTTCTTCTTTTGTCGCCTTCCGATATGTATGTACGTGTTCGTCCACGATAGTGATCAGGTGTGCTTTCTTCTGAGTATTTGGCGAAAGGACCACAGGAATATCGATGGCCTTTAGGCCTGTCGGCATTTATGCTTTATTACGGTCTTGCTTATGTTTTGTTGATCTCTCATAAATAGTCTTTCATATCGACGAAACCTTTGGAAAGAAAGTTGTCCTTTTCAAAGTTCCTCTTTTCACCTCTCGCCGACTTGTCGTCGACCGTTTTGTCCAGGCTCATTGTACTCGGCGCGACAAACTCAGAGTGGACGCGTAAAAACACGTAGAAGTATCGTTTTCTATGCGTTCATCGGTGCGTAAGACGGCTCCTGATTGCCTGCAATTAAACTATTAAACGACGATTGTTTCGTTCTTTGTTTCCTTCGGTGGTGTTTTGCCGGTGGTGTTGGTCCGGGTCGGACAGCTCGTTTCGTTTTCCCTTTTTCGGAATTCCGACGCAGTTTGACACTCCAGCCAATAGCCGTGACGACTGTGCGAAAGGTAACCAGGTGTAGGGCTCCGAACTCCACAGGTTCATTACGGACACTACCGTTACGAAATGGTTTTTATCGCGCGACTACCTGGCCGCGTGTACTCGTATCTGTTCGTTAAATAGACGGCGCGTAAGTCCCTGGGAAATATGGCGCGCCGTTATTGCTTGTCTGCCTTTAATAGAAAATTGAATCACTTTCCACCGGTGAATAAGCGACTGCGCTGCGTGACGCGATTAGAAAGTCGAGCATCTGGCGAGATGGTTCGCTGTTAACCCTCGGAGATATCGTGGTTCGTTCTACACGCGAAATTCTTCTCGAAATGTTTTTTTAAACCGACACATCGTCGTGCTTGTCGACGAATAAAAACTATATTGCACAAGCTATTGAATTTCTGCGTTCGTCGCTCGTTCTGAGGTTCGTACACCTACGTATGGATTTCTACGATTCTACGATTCGATAGATAAATGAAAAAACAACAAAATGAACAAACAAAAGGAAAAAAGTGTTTTTATGCGGAAATTCAGTTTTCGCTACCACGACCACCGTACGATTAATAAATATCGTCAAAGTTTTAAAAATTCTTCGTGTTACGTCGGGCGACACTCTACCTAGACCAGGCCACACACCGCGGGCCAGACGGGAACCACATGTCCGCTCATCCTTAATG